>NW_027361711.1:4647500-5247500 GCF_039654945.1 Dendrobates tinctorius
AGGGTTAGGGTTAGGGTTAGGGTCAGGGTTAGGGTTAGTAAAGTCATGGTTTGGGTAGTGTGAGGGGCCACCTAAAAATGTTGGAAAAAAACGCAAACGCGGTAAAAACGCGCTAAAAACGCATACAAACGCATAAAAACGCTGCGTTTTTTTCATGCATGCTCATAAAAATGCTTGAAAAAAACGCAGCAGTTGTATGCTTATGTATGCGTTTTTTCAATGCGTTTTTTTGCGGGAAAAACGCGCTGCAAAAAAAAGCAAGTGTGAAACTAGCCTAATAGGGATAATTTTTGGACTTTTTCTAATTTTAAACACATGAAAGGTCTGCTAGTGCTCTGTGTTATTTTCTAGGCTGTTGGTTACTACCGGGTTACTATCCATTTCTATGGTGAGGTCACTTAGACATTATTAAGGCTGGATTTGTATTAAGAAGTTTGAAAGAGGTTGGAGTCTTTCCATGGCAAATGGAAATTTAGAAAAATTGTGATTCGTGGCAAATCAATTAATTGCGAATCAAATTTTTGGTAAAAATATATCATGCTTGGTGTTTTCAAATTTCAAAATATTCTACCATCTATACTATTATATTCCCCATACAAAATGTTTGATTACTAAATAGTGAGCATGGAAGCCTACTGATTCAACCTCAACAGATTAAATCCAAGGAGAAAAGTTTCTGTCCGTTTGATCACAAATGCCTAACCCTTTTGGTCTTCGGAAGAAAAGTCACTGTCAGACTCCTGGCAGTGACTTTCACCTCTCTTCCCAATAACCTCTTTCTGCCTAAGACTTTTTGCTCTGTCCTCACCAGTAGAGTTGAGCGATACCGTCCGATACTTCAAAGTATCGGATCGGAATGGATCGGCCGATCTTTAAAAAAAGTATCGGTATCGCCGATTCCGATACCGGAAGTCCCATTCAAGTCTATGGGACTTCCGGTATCGGAATAAGAAAAACCCTGTTTTTGCCTTGTACAGCCTCTCTGGGGTCTGTACGGGCCTTTCGGGGGGCTGTGCCGGCCTGCCAGGGGGTCTGTGCAGGCTCCGGTGGTCTGTGCCGGCCTGCCGGGGGGCTGTGCCGGCCTGCCGGTGGTCTGTGCAGGCTCCGGTGGGCTGTGCCGGCCTGCCGGGGGGCTGTGCCGGCCTGCCGGTGGTCTGTGCAGGCTCCGGGGGGCTGTGCCGGCCTGCCGGGGGGCTGTGCCGGCCTGCCGGTGGTCTGTGCAGGCTTCGGGGGTCTGTGCAGGCATCGTCCGATGGGACTACAAGTCCCATCGGGCGATGCCTGCTACCATGACAGTGATTGACACATTAGCCAATGATGGGACAGCAGTAGTCCCATCATCCGGCTAATGTGTTAAATGTTAAAAAAAAAAAAAATACTACATACATACTACATGCATGCTACATACATACTACATGCTACATACATACTACATGCTACATACATACTACATGCATGCTACATACATACTACATGCATGCTACATACATACTACATGCTACATACATACTACATGCATGCTACATACATACTACATGCTACATACATACTACATATATACTACATGCATGCTACATACATACTACATGCTACATACATACTACATGCTACATACATACTACATACACTCACTGGCCACTTTATTAGGTACACCATGCTAGTAAGGGGTTGGACCCCCTTTTGCCTTCAGAACTGCCTCAATTCTTCGTGGCAGAGATTCAACAAGGTGCTGGAAGCATTCCTCAGAGATTTTGGACCATATTGACATGATGGCATCACACAGTTGGCGCAGATTTGTCGGCTGCACATCCCTGATGCGAATCTCCCGTTCCACCACATCCCAAAGATGCTCTATTGGATTGAGATCTGGTGACTGAGGAGGCCATTTGAGTACAGTGAACTCATTGTCATGTTCAAGAAACCAATCTGAGATGATTCGAGCTTTATGACATGGCGCATTATCCTGCTGAAAGTAGCCATCAGATGTTGGGTACATTGTGGTCATAAAGGGATGGACATGGTCAGCAACAATACTCAGGTAGGCTGTGGCGTTGCAACGATGCTCAATTGGTACCAAGGGGCCCAAAGAGTGCCAAGAAAAAATTCCCCACACCATGACACCACCACCACCAGCCTGAACCGTTGATACAAGGCAGGATGGATCCATGCTTTCATGTTGTTTACGCCAAATTCTGACCCTACCATCCGAATGTCGCAGCAGAAATCGAGACTCATCAGACCAGGCAACGTTTTTCCAATCTTCTACTGTCCAATTTCGATGAGCTTGTGCAAATTTTAGCCTCAGTTTCCTGTTCTTAGCTGAGAGGAGTGGTACCCCGTGTGGTCTTCTGCTGCTGTAGCCCATCTGCCTCAAAGTTCGACGCACTGTGCGTTCAGAGATGCTCTTCTGCCTACCTTGGTTGTAACGGGTGGCAATTTGAGTCACTGTTGCTTTTCTATCAGCTCGAACCAGTATGCCCATTCTCCTCTGACCTCTGGCATCAACAAGGCATTTCCGGCCACAGAACTGCCGCTCACTGGTTTTTTTTTCTTTTTCGGACCATTCTCTGTAAACCCTAGAGATGGTTGTGCGTGAAAATCCCAGTAGATCAGCAGTTTCTGAAATACTCAGACCAGCCCTTCTGGCACCAACAATCATGCCACGTTCAAAGGCACTCAAATCACCTTTCTTCCCCATACTGATGCTCGGTTTGAACTGCAGGAGATTGTCTTGACCATGTCTACATGCCTAAATGCACTGAGTTGCCGCCATGTGATTGGCTGATTAGAAATTAAGTCGTAACACACAGTTGGACAGGTGTACCTAATAAAGTGGCCAGTGAGTGTATATACTACATACATACTACATACATACTACATACATGCTACATACATGCTACATACATACTGCATGCTACATATATACTACATACATACTACATACATACTACATGCATGCTACATGCATGCTACATACATACTACATACATACTACATACATACTACATGCATGCTACATACATACTACATGCATGCTACATACATACTACATGCTACATACATACTACATGCATGCTACATACATACTACATGCTACATACATACTACATATATACCACATGCATGCTACATACATACTACATGCTACATACATACTACATATATACTACATACATACTACATACATGCTACATACATGCTACATACATGCTACATACATACTGCATGCTACATATATACTACATACATACTACATACATACTACATGCATGCTACATGCATGCTACATACATACTACATACATACTACATACATACTACATGCATGCTACATACATACTACATGCATGCTACATACATACTACATGCTACATACATACTACATGCATGCTACATACATACTACATGCTACATACATACTACATATATACTACATGCATGCTACATACATACTACATGCTACATACATAATACATGCTACATACATACTACATATATACTACATACATACTACATACATGCTACATACATGCTACATACATACTGCATGCTACATACATACTACATACATACTACATACATACTACATGCATGCTACATGCATGCTACATACATACTACATACATACTACATACATACTACATGCATGCTACATACATACTGCATGCTACATGCATGCTACATACATACTACATACATACTACATGCTACATACATACCACATATATACTACATACATACAATACATTCATACAATACATACATAGACATACAGTACATATAACATAGAGTAACATACTTACCAATACTTGTCACATTGTTCCCCGAAGCCTTTGTCTTTTCCGGAATAAATATTAACATAACAAACCACAAAAATACTCACCCACGATCCGAAGCAGTCCACGAGTGTGTCCCACGACGATCTTGGGTAGAGAACTGCAGCATCAGCTGTTGCTGCCGTTCTCTACGGGCTGCAGGAATCCAATGACGGAAGGTAGGTATCCTTCCGCACTGTATTCCTCCGCCACTTAAAAAAAAAAAAAGTCCCTAGTCTCACTTTATGCCATTGCTGTGTGGGAATTTCCCACGCAGCAATGGCATAAAGTGAGACTAGGGACTTTTTTTTTTTTAAGTGGCGGAGGAATACAGTGCGGAAGGATACCTACCTTCCGTCATTGGATTCCTGCAGCCCGTAGAGAACGGCAGCATCATCTGATGCTGCAGTTCTCTACCCAAGATCGTCGTGGGACACACTCGTGGACTGCTTCGGATCGTGGGTGAGTATTTTTGTGGTTTGTTATGTTAATATTTATTCCGGAAAAGACAATGGCTTCGGGGAACAATGTGACAAGTATTGGTAAGTATGTTACTCTATGTTATATGTACTGTATGTCTATGTATGTATTGTATGAATGTATTGTATGTATGTAGTATATATGTGGTATGTATGTAGCATGTAGTATGTATGTAGTATGTATGTAGCATGCATGTAGCATGCAGTATGTATGTAGCATGCATGTAGTATATATGTAGTATGTATGTAGCATGCATGTAGTATATATGTAGTATGTATGTAGCATGTAGCATGTATGTAGTATGTATGTGGTATGTATGTAGCATGTAGTATGTATGTAGCATGCATGTAGTATATATGTAGTATGTATGTAGCATGTAGTATGTATGTAGCATGCATGTAGTATATATGTAGTATGTATGTAGCATGTAGTATGTATGTAGTATGTATGTAGTATGTATGTGGTATGTATGTAGCATGTAGTATGTATGTAGCATGCATGTAGCATGCATGTAGTATGTATGTAGCATGCATGTAGTATGTATGTATGTAGTATGTATGTAGCATGCATGTAGTATGTATGTAGTATGTATGTAGTATGTATGTAGTATGTATGTAGCATGCAGTATGTATGTAGCATGTATGTAGCATGTATGTAGTATGTATGTAGTATATATGTAGTATGTATGTAGCATGTAGTATGTATGTAGCATGTAGTATGTATGTAGCATGCATGTAGTATATATGTAGTATGTATGTAGCATGTAGTATGTATGTAGCATGTATGTAGTATATATGTAGTATGTATGTAGCATGTAGTATGTATGTAGCATGCATGTAGTATATATGTAGTATGTATGTAGCATGTAGTATGTATGTAGCATGTAGTATGTATGTAGCATGTAGTATGTATGTAGCATGCATGTAGTATGTATGTAGTATGTATGTAGCATGCATGTAGTATGTATGTAGTATGTATGTAGTATTTTTTTTTTTTTTTTTTTTAACATTTAACACATTAGCCGGATGATGGGACTACTACTGTCCCATCATTGGCTAATGTGTCAATCACTGTCATGGTAGCAGGCATCGCCAGATGGGACTTGTAGTCCCATCGGACGATGCTTGCACAGACCCCCGGACATCAGCACAGCCCCTCGGCAGGCCGGCACAGCCCCCCGGCAGGCCGGTACAGACCCCCACAGGGTGCACAGACCACCGGCAGGCCGGCACAGCCCCCCGGCAGGCCAGTACAGACCCCCACAGGGTGCACAGACCACCGGCAGGCCGGCACAGCCCCCCGGCAGGCCGGTACAGACCCCCACAGGGTGCACAGACCACCGGCAGGCCGGCACAGCCCCCCGGCAGGCCGGTACAGACCCCGGGCAGTCCACACAGCCCCCCGGCAGGCCGGCAGAGACCCCCGGAAGGCCCGAAATGACGGCGCATCATGATGCGCACACACCGCGCATCATGATGACGTCAGGCTGTCAATCAACTTTGAACTTCCGATTCCGATGCCGAATTCCGATATTGAAAAAATATCGGAAGTCGGTATCGGAATTCCGATACAGCAAGTATCGGCCGATACCCGATACTTGCGGTATCGGAATGCTCAACACTACTCACCAGGTCAAATTTTTCAAATTTGATGGGTTTCTTTATGTGGCAATATCTTTGGCGTGCTATCAAATAAAATATATAACCGAAAAGAGGATACGGTCAAGAGTCAAACGCCCTTCCTATAATATCAACAAACCAAAAGAAAAATGGAAGTCAGAAGGTGCATAATTCTATAAAGTAAAACATACCAAATTTTATTAAAGCAAATATTAAAAAATATAATAAGGAGAAGAATCAAAGGGTGTCACATGGCCAGGAATACCACAAGGTCTATAGGATGCATAGCATATGGACAACGACTTACAGCATTTGGGCTACAAAGTTAACCATGAAATCAATCTAAAAATAATAATAATAGTAATAACAAATGAACTGTGGAACAAAGGGTTGATAAGACACAAAATACAAAAATAATGATGATAAGGTGCCACAGCCAAATACTACAAGTAACAAGGAAAAATCCTAAGTCAAGTTACAGCACTGTAGCCCAATAGTCCAGCATGTCAAGCAGTATAGTTATTAAGCCCATATATAAGAGGAAAAGTATCCATACTATATCCCCCAGTAGTCACTAATGCTGCAGAGAGTCCCATATGAGAAGGCATATAGACAAATAGGGGCCAAGTGCTTGTTATATTTACCTGGCAATGAGATGCAGCAACCCCAATACGCATTTTGCTTTAGCATCTTCGGGGGGTTAGAAGCTGACGCGAAACACGCGTTGGGTTGCTGCATCTCATTTCCAGATAAATATAACAGGCACTTTGTCCCTATTTGCCTATATGCCTTCTCATATGGGACTCTCTGCAGCATTAGTGACTACTGGGGGAATATAGTTTGGATCTTTTTCCTCTTATCTAGGGGCTTAGTAACTATACAGATTGACATGCTGGACTATTGGGATACAGTGTTGTAACTTGACTTAGGATTTTTCTTTGTTACTTGTAGTATTTGTTTGTAGCACATTATCATCATTATTATTTTTGTATTTTTTGTCTTATCAATTCTTTGTTCCACGGTTCATTTGTTATTACTATTATTATTATTTTTAGATTGATTTCATGGTTTACTTTGTACCCCCAATGCTGTAAGTTGTTGTCCATATGCTATGCAACCTATAGACCTTGTTGTATTCCTGGCCATGTGACACCTTTTGATTCTTATCCTTATTTTATTTTTTCATATTTGCCTTAATAAAATACGGTATGTTTTACTTTATAGAATTATTATATAAAATAGAGGTTCCAAGTTTGCTTTTTCATGACACAGTGATCTTTGTGGTGTATTTAGGTCTATATGATTACGTGTATTAATAAAAATATATAAAATTTGTCAAAACTAGATGAAGCAATTTTCAAACTTTGCATTTTTATGTCTTTAAAACAGATAGTACTACAACACAAAATAATTCATACATAACATTTGCCTAGTGTCTACTTTACATCAGCATCTTTTAAAATATTTTTTTTTTTGCTAGGATTTTAGAAGGGTTAAAAGTTTAGCAATTTTTTTATTTTTTTCACAGAAATTTACAGAACCTATTTTTTAGGAACCATTACAGTTTTTAAATGACTTTGAGGGACTTATGTGTCAGTAAATTGCAAAGGAAGACTCTATTTTCAAACTGCAAACCGCAATGTCACTATATGGGACTTGATCAATTTATAGACTGACTACTAGTCAAATGCACTACAATACTCAAGTATTGAAATACATTAGATCTGTCAGTGTTACAATGATAGGAAGCCTGTTAGACCCTTTTTATGACAGAGCCTAACAGTTAACCATACCAGCTAGACCCAAAGTTCATTATATGACCTCTAGTTCCTGTGACAACCAACGGCTTCCCATGATCATGTCGTGGGGTGTTTAATGTGGATTTTAAGTAGCTGCACTATTTATTAGATTTAAAACTAAAGGCACGCACTACAACTTAGAATTACGGCTTCCAAAAACCATTCAAAACCTTGACAAGTTTACAAATCAAATCCTGAGCTATGAGGCAGATTTTGTAAAGATGTGTTCTTATTAGATTGCTGCAGTCACTGTTCTTCATTCTGCTGCCAGGTCAGATCCAAAAAGCTAATAAATGTATGCTGTGGATTTATGTACAGATTGCTCCACTAGGGGACCGATCAGTATTTTGCACCTAGATGCCATAGAGTTGGAAATTGACACAATGTAATAAATGGAGGCTCACTGAAGCATTTTCATTTCTAACAGGAATACTCCACAAATCAAAAATAGTAAAGATAAACGTCAGTTACATTCACATGTTGCAATGTTCTAAGTGTTGCCATTTTATAATTGTTTTTATCTTTCATTTTAGTCCCATGGTTTCCAAGGACCATTCAAGACCTAGACAAGTTTGCAAATCAAATCCTGAGCTACGGAGCCGAGCTTGATGCCGACCATCCTGTAAGTCTATGTTCTTATATTCTCATTTATGTGACATTCATTGTTGTTTTGCAGTCTGGTCTCAATGTGGGAGCTGTGAACACTATAGACATAAATATCATGTTTTCACCATACATCATCTGGATTATTTGAACTACAAAAAAACTGAACATGTACTATTTCTATCGGTGTGTGCTGTTACTGGTTAACATCTTTGCCAACATACATTTAAACTGTAAATATAGATAAGACAGGATTTAGGTTCAATGTCCCTTTCTAACAGAATGTGTGTATATATTATATATTCCACCTCTAACATATGTCCAAAAAACTCTAGATGTAAATAATATTTAAAGGGCACCTGTTACCTGCAAAATACACCATTAACCTGCAGATCTATTGGTAATCTGCACGCAAATAGTGTTAAAATCTTGTCTAGCAGGCTTTCTGGAAGTGCTGCTAGAGAGAGAAAATAAACTTATATTCTCCCTGCAGCCCCTTACTTCCAGTCTTCAGGGCGGTGCAGCGGGCTGTTTCATCACAGCTCAAATTTAATTTTTTTACTTGTCTACTTGTTAGGCCTGTTTCACACTTCAGTCTTTTGGAATCAGTCAAAATCCGTCAATGTGTTTAAAAAACGGATCCGTTGCAGATTGCAAAATACTGAAGAACCGGATCCGTTTTTTTTTACAGATCCGTCACAGCAGATAGTGTATGAAGTTTAAAGGAACAGAGCTCTGGAAAGGAGAGAGAGAAAATTTTTTGTGCCAGAACGGGTTTTGGGGTTAAATTTAATGAATGGAAATTCTTCAAGGCATGCTCAGTTTAAAAAAACGGAATCCGTCAACGGATTCCGTCATGTGATGGTCGGGGACGAGTCCGTTGCCCATAGGCGTCCATTCTACCAGACGACGGGCGGAGACGGATCCTTCACCGTCCTTCTATTCCACGCAGACAAAAAACGTTCCTATGGATGTTTTTTCCAGCCGACGGACAGCAATTTTATGACGGATCCATCGCACGATGGACGAAACGGAAGGTCATCCATCACAATACATCGCTAATACAAGTTTATGGGAAAAAGACGGATCCACCAGGCAAATCCGTCTGATCCGTTTTTTTCTGCTAACCATGGATTCTGACTGACGCCAGAAAACTGAAGTGTGAAACAGGCCTTAGGAGTCATATGTGCAAGTGCAATGATGGCAATAATATACTTGCTGGTCTTCTCCCGGTATCAACAGTGTTCCGGTCATTTATAGTGTCATGTTACCAAATCTGTAACCTGCTAGCCAACTGTACGGAGCTCCGATCTCCTTCTCAAGTTACTTTTCTCAATGTGAGTCTATGCTCTCCAGTCTTATTCTGAGTGTCATAGATTTCCTTTGAGAACATTCAAAAAGTGACCTGTGCTCCATACCGTGCAGTGACATGATGCTGGAAGACACTGCAGCTCCGCTGAAACTGGGAGAAGACAATGACAGGCTAGTATATTACTACCATCATTGTACTTACACACATGATCCCTAACTGTTGGCAGTGTATTATTCAGGATACTCTCCAAGCATGTGACAAGAGAGCTTTTTTATTCAGGAACAAACATGAACAATATCTGATAAGCTTAATAGATCAGGTATAAATAATTTGTGTGTCTCTATCTGTACAGCATCTACAGCAGGCTACTTCTCTAAAGGGCCTTTTACACATAGCGATATCGCTAGCGATATCACTAAAACGTCACCGATTTTGTGACGCAGCAGCGATATCACTAGCGATATCGCTACATGTGACACTCACCTCCGACCGGCTCCCCCGCTGGTTATCGGTGATCGTGTGAGAACGTCCTTGGCCGTTTTCTCGTCGTCAGCTTCCTGCTGGCACCGACGAGCGAGCCATTGACTCAGGTGGAAGAAGTCATCATCGCCGCGTCTGACAGGTAAGTATCGACCGCCGACCACTGCTGCATTGCTAGTGAGATCTGCCTGTTTGGCAGCTCACTAGCGACCATTTAGCGATGCACCAGGGATCCTGTCGGGATTGCTAGTGCATCGCTAAATGTAACGGGACCTTAATACACAGACCCAAGAAAACAGGAAATGCAGTCACATGTTCTCCCTGTGTGAGCCTCTGGGAGTTTTTTTAACTTTATAAACAGCATACAAATCTAGCTACTAAAAACTCATAAACAGGAATGGAGTTGTTGCACCTGTAGGGGTTGTCGGCCATGGCAGTAATAGTGGCTGATCTTAACAGGCTTGGAGTGCCCTGGCCTCCCTCTACATAAAAATCACGTTACACTTTCTGCTTACTTGCCTCTGCATTCTCTGCGCCATCAGGGTTCTTCCTTTGCTCTCCAAGGTCACCTTTGGCCCTTTGCGCAATAACAGAGACACAATCTGCTTGTAACTTGAAACACAAGACTTTACTTTCAGGAATTTGCTGGGCATCCAGACTTTACACAGCATTCACAGCAGAATCCACAGTATACGTCACTTCAGCTTTCCCTTCTCTGCTCTCCTTGTCACATGGCTCAAGATCGGGTCGTACCGTGCTGTGGGGGTTCTCTCAGTTTCCGGTTCGTCCCAATTCAGGGGGCATCAGCCCACGCAATGATCTGCCACATGATGAGTAACCCAGCCATCTATCCTGCCATCTCCTTCTCTTCAGCCTTTCTCTCTGCAGCTCCTGCGGCGGTGTCTGTGTAGTAGCAACATTCTGGATGCCTGGGCTCTCACTTAGATGAAATGTTATGAGGTCTTTACTTCTGCTCAGGCCTTGGGATTTGGGTTCCCAAATAATATGTCACATTTCCAAGGTCCTTAGTCTCAAATTGCTGGTTGAGAATTTCACCTAGCTTTGCAATTTCCTTTTCATCTTGATTATTGCAAAAAAATGGGGAGACAAAAAAGCACAATAGGGTCTTATCCACGTTACAAAGGAAAGGATATACCAAGAAAGTTGCTCACCTGGTTAGGATGAGATAGGAGCATGTAGGCTGGTGGCTGCTGCAGATCCACAGGTCGATCAACGACCAGAAGTAGTCATATATTCAATAGGAATTTGTAGAAAAACTCAGCGCTCCCGCAAGGATAAATTCCAGGAGAATGTCACGGATTCACAGTGGTTTGTTCAACGCGTTTCGGGGATCCCATGCCCCCTTCATCAGGAAATACCATTTCCTGACGAAAGGGGCATGGGATCCTCGAATCCGTGACATTCTCCTGGAATTTATCCTTGCGGTAGCGCAGAGATTTTCTACAAATTCCTATTGAATATATGACCTTTTCTCCTTCGCCTCATTGGGGGACACAGACCTTGGGTGTTATGCTGTGGCCAATAGGAGGCTGACACTAAGTTGAGACAAAAAAAGTTAGCGCCTCCTCCGCAGCATACACCTTCCTGCTGGCCCCAAGTGAATCCGTTCTTGCTTAGCACCTGTAGGAAGCACACTGGTCTGGTCTTCAGACCATTTGTTATTTTAATTTTTTGAATTTCACTTTTTTCATTTTTTAATCTGGATGAAGGGGCAACGGAGCCTTTCAAGGTTCTGATTTACCCAAACCAACAACAAGCGAGCTCGTGCGAGTGTCGCCTCCACGTATCCTCTCCTGCGACGTGGGATGCCATGCCTGAGCTGATTCAAGGGCGACAGGTATCTTAAAGGGCACCAATCTCCCCGCACTGACTTACGGACGAGCACATGGAGTGTCACCTTCATGTATCCTCTTCCGCAGCCAGGCCTATGCTGGGTAACCTGCCCTGCCCATCCTTAGGGATTGAACCCATAGGATGCTCAGAGGCCTCTACATGGCGTCTGTGCAGCCTCCACTGTTTCACCACTTTTTAAAGCGGATGATGCCAGGAGGTGGATGGTCCCTCTCCACTTCCCCTCTAAGGGATGCTGGATTGAGGCATTCACTTACCCCGTACTGTCCTGAAGATTACCCATGACCACTGAAGCGACCGGATAAGTGACGGACAGTCTGAGGGTCGCCTGGGGAACGTGCACCTCTGCACTGAAGTCCTATTGCGGCGGCTCCATGCCGGGATGAGCACCGCAGTGAGTGCCAGGCCATTCTAGGCTGAGTGTGACTGCTCTCGTGAAGCCACGCAGCCCAAGTTCTGCCACAGTCGGACATATCCCTGTGAAATCCTAGTGGAGCGAACCCTTAGGATATACAGAGGCCCCCCACAGCGTCCGTGCTGCTCCCTCTGTACCACCACTGATGGAACAGCGGTGCTGCAGGGAGCTGGATGGTCCCTCTCCACCTCCCCCTCAGAGGGTATGGTGGATTGAGGGTTCCTGCACCATCCCTGTCATAGCACTGGCCTGCAGGCAGAGGCTCTGCTCTCACTCCCCCTGGCATGACATTAAGGGGGCTTCTGGGTCACGGGCCCAGTCGTTCTAGATAGCCCCCGGCTTTGGTCCTTTCTAGGCCGCAGGCGGTTTCTCCGCCCACCAGCCGCGCATCACGTCGGAGGTCCCGCCCACCTGCCTGACGTTTCTTGCAGGTAGGGCATGGCGGAGCGGGAGTGTCAGCGCCTCCCCCGGCATGCGCCGGGAAGAGCTTGGCCCATGGGCTCCTTCCCTGGAGCCGCACCAGTCAATAATCTAGGCCCCGGCTTCGGCCTACTTCGGAGGAGCCACCTCTCCCAGAGTGACGCGGCGATGGTTCTCACAGGAGCGCCGCCTCCACGCTGAAGTTCCCATCGCGGAGGCTCCATGCTGGGACGCGCACCGCGATGAGTGTCAGACGCCCCCTCCTGGGCGCCGGGGAGGAGGGGGATCTAATCCCGGCGACCATATTCCTTGCCGGGTTGCATTACGTACATTGATGTGTTGGCTGTGAGACCATGCCCCTCGAGGACTTATGGTCCATCAGCAGAGGACTGTCGCTCTCATCCTCCACTGGAGTGCGCTGCCAGTCGCTCCGTCCTTCAGGTGGCAGCTGCTAAGCAGCGTGAGGCTGGGCAAGTACGACCATCCTACAGACCATGGTACGGGCACCCTTATATGATTTAAAGAGTCATACAACACTGAGGGCAAGATTAGCGCCTATTCAGCGCTAACAAGAGTGCTGTTTTCCTGGGGAGGACCACAGTCTACAGGGTGAAACCTGGAATATACTGTGTGTGGATGCATATTTGTATCTTTATATATATAGAGATATATGTGTGTGTTCTTTGACCCTCTATATTCCCGGCCAGCTTGCATTCCAGAGAATTGGAATGCTTTTTTCAGCAGTATTTATTCTAGAATTATACTTGTCCTGCGCATGCCCAAAGGGTTGATTCGTGGAGATTCATAGACCATCTCACCACGCCAGTGTTAGACTCCATCAACACTGGGCCCGACTTATGAACCCCCCCTCCCTCCGGACTGGCTTCTCCTCTGGCACAGGTTATCCTCGATCCCTTTGTGCATCGAAGCGTTCACAGGATCACAGCAGCTGTCGATTAGCAGACGCAGGCATTCTACAGATGCGTAGACATCTAGAGAAAGGGCTCACAGTACGCTATTCAACCAACCACGGCTTAAATGTCCGTATGCTGTGTCTCGCTTCCCCTTCACCACAGGTTTACAGAGTACAGGACTCTGTGTATCAGCTTAATGTTTTGCCTGCATTTTAGATTCTCTAGAGATGAAAAAGAAGTAAAAAAAAAAAAACTAGAAGATTTGTCTTTTTAAAGGCACTCACATAGTGTTCTGAGCGTTAATGCCTGGTCCGTTCCGAATCATAACATTCTTCCGGTGAACTATACCCAATAATACAGCATTTACCACACTCCGGGTGGCCCGCGACATAGTTGACCGGCTAAGGGAGCGATGGGATAACCAAATCAGAAGCCTCCGGAATGGAGGAGTCGCTCTTGCTTTCAGCTGGTTAGCGGAAACATTGGGTTGAATCCCTGTGCCATCCAGGCAAGGTTGATAGTCAATTAAAGGTCCCACAGACCGACAGATGAGAGCCTGATTCATTCCGATCTGTGAGCCTCGAAACCAGCTCTTCTCTTTTTAGCTGGACGCCCTTTTCACATGCGGCCGGCTGCACCACAGCGGCAAATGCTATCACACGCAATAAGGCATTATGGCTCATGGAATGGAAGGAGGGCGGCATCCACAGAAGGAACTCAAGGCCATAAAAGGAAGGACAAATGTCTTCCCCAGCAGGGCTTAGAGCATCTTCCCCATTGCCTTCGGCAGCAAATCTGATATTGGTCCTCTCACATATATCCGGCGCTCCCATCGGCAAGGGATCCCAGTCTTCCCATGGGTCAAGCCAGCAATGTAAGGGTCCTCCCCAAAGTGTCTGGACCTGAGAGAGATAGGTCCCTGATGATTTTTCACCCAGTGATTTCCAGCATAAGCCATTGACACACAGCATTACGGACGGCTGCCAATTTCTGGTTTGTGAGGTCTCCTTTTTTTGTATGCTGTTCGTATAGAATGAGCCCAAAGCCTGGGTCTTCTAGATACAAAGATTCCGTTTTTCTTATCGTCCCTCTACAAAATGTTTTTTTCCTTCACATCTTCCAAAAATCTTAGAAGCAAATGCATAGCATTAGCCTGGGCAAGACGCTGGGACTGAGGTCTCTGCTGAGCATGAATCACTATGGACGCAAAAGAATGGAAGACCGCAGAGGACGTGGCTTGAGATTCCCCCTGTGAAGTGGCCTAACAAGTTGGAAGCGCCGACTCATGCGCAGATGCGCCCCATTCGTGCGCTGCACTCGCCTGTGGCGTCGCGGGCCTGGATGCTTTGTCAAAGTGGTGGAAGAAGGCCTTCTTTTTCCAAGCCATAGATATACGACGGAACCATTATTCGATGCTACAGAATGAAGCGATTGCCTACTCCTATTCAATCTGTCCATGCTTCCCAGTAGGGATGAATCTGTAGGACCCTCGCTGGATCTTGGCCAAGGTACACCATCCATGAATGGAGTCCCTCCATTCGGTTCTTACCTTGATCGTGAACAGCATCTTCAGTTCACACTCTTTGGCACTCATCTCCTTTGTCCTTCCAGATTGCCGTGGTACGGGGTGGGGAGAGATTGCAGTAACCACTGAAGTGATCCTCTTCAATTAATTGTAATCTCTTCTGGCAGTCGGCGCCAGAAGACTGCTCTCCTCGGTGGTGGTGCCACTCCCCCCGCATGTCAGATTGTCTCACAGGCGGTGGACATTGAGGTTCTCCCTCTATACCAAGGAGAAAAATTTATCTTCTGATTTAATCACCAGTGGTGGCTGTCGATACCAGCCTCCTTGGTTGGAGAGCAGTCTTTTTGTATATCCTTGCATTCCAAGTGATCCAGATTACCGGCACCCACTCCAGTATCTACTCGTGTATCACTCCATTCGAATCAATAACAAATCTCCACGGTTGTTGGCATGTACCACGGAGAACTTTTTAACAGGACTGCCTTCGTTAGGAGAACCCGAGTGGGGATCTGATGGCTTCAAGACTGAAGGCTAAGGTACTCAGCAGTCTGAGCCTGGTCTCGATATCCAAATCGCCATAGGGGGGCATGACTGGTTACTCCGTGGCACCAGTTTTGTCTTCCTTTCCTGGCAACGGTCTTCACATAAACAGAGGTAGTATGTTATGGATGAGTCACCGAAGGAGGAAAAAACAAAAATAATAGCTAAGTCCAGAAAACCAGAGAAGTTGGAAGCTATCGGATTGCAGACCCTGAACCTATCCACAACAACTAGCAGTAGCCGTGGGGGGTTCCTACTGTGCCCTAGACCCCTCGATCAGAGCCGGAGAACTAAATTAGCCTAAAGACAGAAAGGGGAAATCTAAACTGCCCCAGAGCAGACCCCAAAGCAATAGGCAGCCCCCAACATATAATCACTGTGAAGCAAGATGAAAAAACACTAACATAGATAGAAAGATAGGTTGAGCAAATGATGGGGCCCAAGCTAACTAAATAGGACAGGATAGAAAAGCTGCTGTCTACAATCCACAAAACCCTATCCAAAAATGAACCAACAGACTGATAGGAAAAACAGGCCCTGAAGTCGCTAGGCTTCAAAAAGACTATATCAGCACTCAGGTATATTCTGAAGACAGAGCCAGAGATCAACAGATCAGAGACAAAAATGGAATTCAGCTCACCCCCGGCCGGGGATGGCTGAACTCCAAAAAACAAGGCAAACAAAACCAGAACTAAAGTGTACAAAAGGAAGAGCAAAACTTAGCTTTGAGAAGCAGAAATCAGACTGGTCTCCAAGAATCCAGCAGGAAAATCACCGGCAAGGCAGCAGGGCGTCGGCTGCCTTATATCCAGTCATCAGTTCCTGTGACCCAGTCATCATCTACCTGCTCAGCTGTTTGGTAATCAGCCTCACTACCTTCCTTCGCCAGAAGAGGGAGTTCATCAGACCTCACTGGTGAAGGGAAAAATGAACTCACAACAGTACCTCCCCCTTGAGGAGGGGTCACCGAACCCTCATCCATGTCACCAGGGCGATCAGGGTGAGCTCGATGAAAGGCACGCACCAATCTTTCGGCATGAATATCAGAGGCAGAGACCCAGGAATTATTCTCCTGACCATAACCCTTCCACTTAACCAAATACTGGAGTCTCCGTCTAGCCAGACGGGAATCCAGTATCTTCTCTACCTCATACTCCATGTTACCTTTAACCAATACAGGGTCAGGAGGTGCCACCCCAGGAACTACTGGCTCAACAAACCTCTTCAACAAGGACTTATGGAACACATTATGAATCTTAAACGTGACAGGAAGAGCCAACCGAAAAGAGACCGAATTAATAATCTCCAAAATCTTGTAAGGTCCAATAAATCTAGGCTTAAACTTAGGAGAAGCCACCTTCATAGCGATATTTTTTGATGACAACCAAACCATATCACCCACCTTATACTGGGGACCAATGGTCCTATGCCGGTTGGAAAACCTCTGGGCCTTTTCCTGGGAGAGAGACAACTTATCCACCACTTGGTCCCAGATCTGGTGCATTCTCTCCACCACAGTGTCAACACCTGGGCAGGCAGAAGGCTCCACCTGCCCTGAAGAAAATCGAGGATGAAACCCAAAGTTCCAAAAAAAGGTGACATCAAAGTGGCAGAACTAGCTCTATTATTTAAAGCAAATTCGGCCAAGGGCAAAAATGAAACCCAATCATCCTGATCAGCCGAAATAAAACATCTCAAATACGACTTCAAAGTCTGGTTTGTTCTCTCCGTTTGCCCATTGGTCTGAGGGTGAAATGCAGAGGAGAAGGACAACTGAATTCCCAGCTTGGAACAGAAAGTCCTCCAAAATCTAGACACAAACTGAACTCCTCTGTCAGACACAATTTTCTCAGGAATCCCGTGCAAGCGAACTTCCTGTTGCAAAAACAAGGGCACCAACTCAGAGGAAGATGGCAACTTAGGGAGTGGTACAAGATGGACAATCTTAGAGAATCTATCACAAATCACCCAAATAACGGTCATTCTCTGAGAGACAGGCATATCAGAGATAAAATCCATTGAAATATGGGTCCATGGCCTCTTGGGCACCGGCAAAGGCATCAACAACCCACTAGAGCGACAAGGTTTAGACCGGGAGCAAGTCCCACAGGACTGCACAAAATTCCTGACATCACGAGACAAGGCGGGCCACCAAAAAGACCGACTCACCAGATCTCTAGTACCAAAAATACCTGGATGACCATCCAATGCAGAGCAATGAACTTCAGACATCACTCTCTTCCTCCACTGGTCTGGAACATACAACTTTCCACTGGGACAACGCTCAGGTTTGTCCTCCTGAAACTCTTCCAGAGCATGTCTCAAATCGGGCGTGATGGCAGAAAGAACTACCCACTCGCCTAAGATGGTAGCAGGCTTGGTCACAACAGGAGAATCAGCAAAGAAACTCCTAGAGAGGGCGTCTGCCTTGACATTCTTAGTGCCAGGAAGAAAAGAGACCACAAAATCAAAACGTGTGAAAAACAAGGCCCACCTAGCCTGTCTAGGATTCAAGCGTTTGGCCGACTCCAGGTAAATCAAATTCTTGTGGTCAGTAAGGACCACGACCTGATGTTTAGCTCCCTCCAACCAATGTCTCCACTCCTCAAATGCCCATTTCATGGCCAACAGTTCCCGATTCCCCACATCATAGTTACATTCGGATGGGGAGAACTTTTGGGAAAAGAAAGCACAGAGATTAATTTTAGATGTCACAGGATCTTTTTGGGACAAAACAGCTCCTGCACCAATCTCAGAGGCGTCCACCTCTACCTGAAACGGGAGTGAGACATCAGGTTGCCGCAGAACCAGAGCAGAAGTGAATCTTCGCTTCAGCTCCTGAAAGGAAGAAACAGCCTCCGGAGACCAATTCAGCACATCAGCACCCTTCTTTGTCAAATCAGTCAATGGCTTGGCAATACTAGAAAAATTAGCTATAAATTTCCAATAAAAATTAGCAAAACCCAAAAACTTCTGGAGGGCCTTCAAAGAAGTGGGCTGAACCCAATCATAAATGGCCTGTTCCTTGGCCGGGTCCATTTCAATAGCTGACGGAAACAAAATGAATCCCAAAAATGAAATCCTCTGTACCCAAAAAGGCATTTCGATCCCTTGACATACAGGGAATTATCCCTCAAAATCCGGAACACAGTCCGAACATGTTCCACATGAGAGTCCCAATCCTTGGAAAAGATCAAAATGTCATCCAGATAGATAATCAAAAATTTATTCACAAATTCTCGGAAAATATCGTTCATGAAGGATTGGAAGACAGAAGGGGCATTAGTGAGCCCAAAAGGCATCACCAGGTACTCAAAATGTCCCTCCGGAGTATTAAACGCCGTCTTCCATTCATCCCCATGCTTAATGCGAATATGATTATATGCCCCCCTGAGGTCAAGCTTGGTAAACCAGCAAGCACCTTTACTCTGGAGAATAGATCAGAAATCAGGGGTAACGGATACTGATATTTAACAGTAATTTTGTTGAGGGCACGATAGTCAATACAAGGCCTTAATGAACCATCTTTTTTAGCCACGAAAAAAAACCCAGCACCTAAGGGTGAAGAGGATGGTCTAATATGACCCTTCTCCAACGACTCCTTAATATAGGATCGCATAGCCTCGTGCTCGGGTACAGATAAATTGAAAAGCCGACCCTTGGGAAATTTACACCCCGGGCTCAGCTCAATTGCACAGTCATAACTCCTATGAGGAGGCAAAGACGCAGACTCATTCTCACTAAATACATCATAAAAGTCAGCCAAATAGTCTGGAACATCATGTGACTGGGGAGAGGTGGAGAAAACAGGAGCATCACTAAAGGTACACCGACAACCCCAACTCACCACAGACACAGATTTCCAATCCAAAACTGGATTATGGATTTGCAACCAGGGAAACCCCAGAAAAATGGTATCATGCAAATTATGCAACACCAAAAATCTGCAATTTTCTTGATGGTCTGGGGTGACCCGCATTACCACCTGGGTCCAAAACTGAGGTTTATTTTTCGCCAAAGGAGTCGCATCAATACCCCTCAAAGGGATAGGCGTCCGCAAAGGCTTCATAGGAAATCCACAACGTTTAGCAAAATCCAAGTCCATCAGGTTCAGAGCTGCTCCCGAATCCACAAAAGCCTTGGCGGAAAATGTGGACAGGGAGCAGATCAGAGTAATTGCCAGAAGAAACTTAGGTTGAACACCACCCACAGAAAACGTGTGAGCACAACGTTTCTCTCGTTTAGGGCAGACAGAAATAATATGCGAGGCAACTCCACAAAAAAACACAGCTTATTATGCCTTCTGAACTCCTGACGTTGCGCCCTGGACAAAACTCTATTACATTGCATAGGTTCAGACATTTGTTCAACAGGTGGCAACACCTCTCGTGCGGTCTTGCGTTCACGCAAACGCCGATCAACCTGAATGGCTAATGACATAGAATCGTCAAGACCAGAGGGAACAGGAAATCCCACCATAGTACCTTTTACGGTTTCTGACAAACCTTTCCGAAAGAGAGCTGCCAAGGCATCATCATTCCAGGTAGTAAGGACCGCCCACTTTCGGAATTTTTGACAATACAACTCTGCAGAATCCCGACCCTGGCTCAATGCCAACAGGGCCTTTTCAGCCTGATCAATAGCATTATTTTCATCATACAACAACCCCAAGGTTTGAAAAAAATGCATCCACATTATTTAGAATAGGATCATCAGGTTTCAAAGGAAACGCCCAATCCTGGGGATCGCCGTGCAGCAAAGAGATGACAATTTTAACCCGCTGCGCGGAGCTCCCCGACGAGTTAGGCTTCAAGGCAAAAAATAATTTACAATTATTCTTGAAATTCAAAAATTTAGACCGATCCCCAAAAAACACATCAGGAGTGGGGATCTTTGGTTCAGCAGCATGTGAATGAGTAAGATAGGCGGAAATTCCCCGCACTTCCGCAGCGAGCTGCTCCACACTATCAGACAATTGCTTCATCTCCATTGAGAGAAAAAAAAAATTCCCCCTACGGCCTCAGAGATATAGAGGAAAAAATATACACAAAGAAATTCTGACACCTTTTTTTTTTTTTTTTTTTTTTTTACAATTCTTTCCTGCTATTGTGTACCCTAGGATCTGCGGTATGGCCGGTGACTCTGTTATGGATGAGTCACCGAAGGAGGAAAAAACAAAAATAATAGCTAAGTCCAGAAAACCAGAGAAGTTGGAAGCTATCGGATTGCAGACCCCTGAACCTATCCACAACAACTAGCAGTAGCCGTGGGGGGTTCCTACTGTGCCCTAGATCCCTCGATCACAGCCGGAGAACTAAATGAGCCTAAAGACAGAAAGGGGAAATCTAAACTGCCCCAGAGCAGACCCCAAAGCAATAGGCAGCCCCCAACATATAATGACTGTGAAGCAAGATGAATAAACACTAACACATATAGAAAGATAGGTTGAGCAAATGATGGGGCCCAAGCTAACTAAATAGGACAGGATAGAAAAGCTGCTGTCTACAATCCGCAAAAACCCTATCCAAAAATGAACCAACAGGCTGATAGGAAAAACAGGCCCTGAAGTCGCTAGGCTTCAAAAAGACTATATCAGCACTCAGGTATATTCTGAAGACAGAGCCAAAGATCAACAGATCAGAGACAAAAATGGAATTCAGCTCACCCCTGGCTGGGGATGGCTGAACTCCAATAAACAAGGCAAACAAAACCAGAACTAAAGTGTACAAAAGGAAGAGCAAAACTTAGCTTTGAGAAGCAGAAATCAGACTGGTCTCCAAGAATCCAGCAGGAAAATCACCGGCAAGGCAGCAGGGCGTCGGCTGCCTTATATCCAGTCATCAGTTCCTGTGACCCAGTCATCATCTACCAGCTCAGCTGTTTGATAATCAGCCTCACTACCTTCCTTTGCCAGAAGAGGGAGTTCATCAGACCTCACTGGTGAAGGGAAAAATGAACTCACAACAGTAGTGGCCATTTCCTGTCTCCCTAGGCATCCTGGATTGGTCTCGCCGGACGTGGTTTTCAGAGTTACTACAGATCATATACGCCGTCCACAGGTGACTGTTGCATCATCCAGACAATGGATCACCAGATCGCACGATCTGGTGTTTAACGAGCTGGCTTTCAAAGCCGGGGCTCTAATCTACTCTCCCTCAGGGGTCTCCACTATGGTTGGTGCCCAGAGGCCGATGTCAGGGTGCATCTATCACCTCTCCTGAACGCCTTCTGTCACATGGTGTTAGGACTCTTCGCGTCTTCACCGCTCCAGTTCTTTTGAGATTTTTCTCCAGACTGACTTGGACTCAGGTTCATGATGCTCACCTCCCTCAAGGGACAGATCTTGGTTCTACCTGTATCTGTTTAAGAGCAGGATTGCTTCCAAGACGTAATTCATGACTTTCATTCTCAGGATTACTCAGGGGTACCCCCCTACAAAAGTCCGTTAGAAGCCTGGAATGTTAATTCGGTCCTGGGTGCGCTTTTAGAGACACCTTTCAAACCGTTCCAGGATGTCTCGCAGGCAGTACTGTATTGGGAAGTCGCCCTTCTTGTCTCAGTGTCACTTATTATGCGACGCTTGGAGCTGACAGCCATGTCCTGTTTAGCTCATTTGGTTTTTCTCTCTCTGCTTCCCAACCTGGATACGATTGTCCTCAGATCGTTTCTGCCCCTTTTTTCCACCGTTAGCTGACCCTTCTATTTTAACAATGATTTTGTCTTGCCCTCTTTGGGCCCGACACTGGTACTTCAGATGGAGGCAGTTACGTACGCCCTGCATGCAATGATGGCTCTCAGCATGTATGTCCTGAGGACGGCACTCTCTTGTAAGCCACTTCAGAGTCATAGAATCATAGAATCGTAGAGTTGGAAGGGACCTCCTGGGCCATCTGGTCCAACCCCCTGCTCAAAGCAGGATTCGCTAAATCATCCCAGACAGATGTCTGTCCAGCCTCTGTTTGAAGGCTTCTATTGAAGGAGAACTCACCACCTCTTGTGGCAGCCTGTTCCACTCATTGATCACTCTAACTGTCAAAAAGTTTTTTCTAATATCTAATCTGTGTCTCCTCCCATTCAGTTTCATCCCATTGCTTCTAGTCTTTCCTTGTGCAAATGTGAATAATGATGATCCTTGTACAATGTGTCAGCCCTTGAGATATTTGTAGACAGCTATTAAGTCTCCTCTCAGTATTCTCTTCTGCAAGCTAAACATTCCCAAATCCTGCAACCTCTCCTCATAAGACAGGGTATGCAGACCGGTCACCATTCTGGTCGCTCTTTTCTGAACTTGCTCCAGTTTGTTGATGTCTTTTTTAAAATGTGGTGCACAAAACTGGGCACAGTATTCCAGATGAGGTCTGACCAAAGAGGAGTAGAGGGCAATAATGACTTCACATGATCTAGACTGTATGCTTCTGTTAAAACATCCTAGAATTGCATTTGCTTTTTTGCTGCTGCATCACACTGTTGACTCATATTCAGTCTGTGATCTATTAGTATACCCAAGTCTTTTTCACATGTGCTGTTGCTTAGCCCTATTCCTCCCATTCTGTATATGCTTTTTTCATTTTTATTGCCCAGATGTAGTACTTTGCATTTTTCCCTGTTAAAAACCATTCTGTTAGTTGCTGCCCACTGCTCCAGTTTATTTATATCTTTTTGAATCCTCTCTCTCTCTTCACTAGTATTAGCTATCCCTCCTAGCTTTGTGTCATCAGCAAATTTAATCAGTTTACCCTCAATTCCTTCATCTAAATCGTTGATAAAGATGTTGAACAATACAGGGCCCAGGACAGAGCCCTGTGGTACCCCACTTGAGAAATTCTTCCAACTGGAAGTGCAGTCACTTACGACCACTCTTTGGGTCCGATCACTAAGTCAGTTATGAATCCACCTCACAGTTGCCTTGTCCATTCCATACTTAGCCATTTTTTCAATCAGGATAGTGTGAGATACTTTGTCAAATGCTTTGCTGAAGTCAAGATATACTATATCTACAGCATTTCCCTGATCCACCCAATCAGTGATTCTGTCATAAAAGGAAATTAAGTTAGTCTGACATGACTTATTAGTTATAAACCCATGTTTAATTACTTTATTCTTATCCAGGTACTTACATACATGTTGTTTAATAATCGCAATAGCCAGATAAATTAATTTTGGCTATTCAGGAGTTATACTACTTTAGAAGCGGCCCATCCCAGTAGGGATTAGGATTCTACGTGGTCGATGTCCGCCCTCTGGGCCATTCGATCTTGCATGCCGGCCGAAAAAGTCTGCAGGTCTGCAAGGCTGCATTTTGGCTCAGCATTGATCACATTCTTGAAGCACTACTCATACTCAGACTTCCGCAGTACGGTCCTAGGCAGATTATTCTGCAACAGGCGGTAGGGCACCTTTACTCAGCCACTACATGGGCTTTATCTGTTATATTGTTGCCCACCCATGAACTGCTTTGGGACGTCCTATGGTCTGTGTTTCCCAGTGAGCCGAAGGAGAAACATGGATTTTTGAGATAACTCACTATAAAATCCTTTTCTCCGAGATGCTCATTGGGGGACACAGCACCCACCCTCTTAGCCTGATGGCTTCTGCTTCTTGTCTCCCATTCAGTGGGTTATACTCTGATATGAGGTTGGCGATTGTACGCTAATATGATATTAATTATCTCCTACTGCTTTTGCATCGAACTGGTTCACTTGGGGCCAGCAGGAAGGTGTATGCTGCGGAGGAGGAGCTACATTTTTTGTCTCAACTTAGTGTCAGCCTCCTATTGGCCACAGCATAACACCCATGGTCTGTGTCCCCCAATCACAAAAATCCCTGTTTCATCTTGATGAGACATGATTACATCATCTACATATAGGAAAAAATACATCCACTCCTTCGCTACATTTTTCGCATACAAACATGGATCAGCTTGAGATCTTTTAAATCCTTCATCTATCAAAACTTCATTTTCAAGTTCCAATCGCTTGCCGACTGCTTAAGTCCATAGAGAGATTTCTTCATTTTACAAACAATGTGCTCTTCACCCTTTTTAATAAATCCCTCCGGTTGGCTCATGTGCAACTCTTCTTCAGTGTCTCCATGTAGGAAGGCTGTTTTGATGTCTCACTGTCATCTGCTGATCTGCAGCTATGGATATTAAAGTTCTGAATGTGGTTTGTCTTGCAACTGGAGAAAATGATAAAATGAGTAGGGAGAAGACATAATAATGTGGAGGCCGGAAAGTGTAAGACTAAACGGCCATAGATTATGATCAATAATATATATTGTATATCATGATCCACATATTAGGACTATCCAATATAAAGGACACTGCACATTCAATAGAAACTACCCAAGAAGAAAAAGCAGTCGAAAATCCATAAAACCAAATTTTATTAAATAATGTGAAATATTATATAAGGACATACGGTGTATGGTAGGGAAAACAGGAATAAACAGCATAATGGTCAACAAGGGGGACCAGCCACACTGCAAGCATCGCACCAGGAGTAAACGTATTAAAGTAAACAAAATAACAATAATCGGACAGGGAAAGAATGGCACATATTGTTATGGCAAGGAGTGTACAAAAGCATCACCACATAGCCAAAGGATAGTATCCTATTACATGGCACACTACCCTGCCCGTGAAGGACACATAACATCCATAACCGATGCTATGTAAAGCATCAGGAACAAAAGCAAAAGGTAATAAAGTTATACCTGGAAGCAGTGGTGGCAGTGGGGTCGGTCCAGTCCCCGACGCGCGTTTCGGAGCCAAAGGACTCCTTCCTCAGGGGGCGTTAGGGAAGGTGCGACCACCAGGGTATAAATAGCGCGCGCCTAGCCAGAGGCCGTCTGTGCGCACAAGGGGCCCGCCCCGCGCCGACCGGATCCATGCCGTGACGTCACCGGAAACACGCGGGCCCACGTGATCCAGCGCGTCAGGCAGGGAGCCGAGGCGGACGCGCGACGGACACCGCGCATGCGCACAGACAGCGTCGGGCAGGAGCCGCCATGTGTAAAAAGGGCAAAACAGATGGGCAAACAGAAATGTGTAAAGGGAGGGTGGAAACAGATTGTGCATACATAAATGCATCATGCCACCGATATACTGCACAATAACGGTGCATAAAGGGGTATATGTTACACCGCTCCGCCATACTCACCCGGCCTCCGCTCCCACGCCGCAGTCGCCCTCCGCTCCCACGCCGCAGCCTTTCTCCACCCGACGGCCGCGGCGGTCACCTGAGACAGGCCCGCGACCGATGCCTTCCCTGCATGCTATGCGCATGCGCCATAGGCCGCGGCCACGCCTCCTTCCTGCTTCTTATGCTCCGGCTGTGCCCTGACCCGGAAGCACCTTTGGACCAATGGCTGACCAGACGGGGCCATATCAGGCCGCTTCCCCCTGAGGGAGGCGCCTGATCGTTGTTGTTTCCTGACACTCTGGCCTCGCTCCATCGTGCACACTCTGCTCCTGCAGTTCCTGTCTCGGCTGCTCCTCACAGCAGCTTCTCAGTCCTGCTACCCATGTTCCTGGTTACCTACTCCAGTCCTGCCTTCAGTGTTCCTGTCGTCCTACTCCAGTCCTGCCTTGTGTTCCTGTCGTCCTACTCCAGTCCTGCCTTGTGTTCCTGCCGTCCTACTCCAGTCCTGCCTTCAGTGTTCCTGCCGTCCTACTCCAGTCCTGCCTTGTGTTCCTGCCGTCCTACTCCAGTCCTGCCTTCAGTGTTCCTGCCGTCCTACTCCAGTCCTGTCTTCAGTGCTCCTGCCGTCCTACTCCAGTCTCAGTCTTACTCCGGTCCATCCTGAGCCGCCCCTCTCGGTACTGGCTACCGTGGTACTCGAACCCCTGGGCCTGCTCCTAACGGTCCCTGTATAGGGGTCGGTTCCACCTGGCAGCTCGCCCAGGGTCCCTCGGTGCCACGGTCCAGAGGGTCCACTCTCGGAGCTCCCGCTCCTGACCACCCACGCTAACAGTACGATCAGGCCATGGACTCCGCCGGTACTACGGCTGCTACCCAGAAAGAGTTGCTATTCCTACGGGAGAATCAGGGGCGCATTATGTCAATCATGAAGTCGATGGACACCCGTTTGTCGGCCTTACAGGTGGCCGATCCTGGAAATGCCACTCAGCTGGCCAGTCTCCAACAGGAGCTGGGTCAGCAGCAAGATACTCAAACCCACATTTTGTCCTTTGATAGTCGCTTGTCGGTCCTCCAGGCTGCCGCTGCAGTGCCGACTCCTCCCCCTGCGTCTGCTGCTCCTCCGACGCCCCGCCTTGCCAAGCCGCCTCGTTTCACCGGGGATCCCAAGCTCTGTAGGGGGTTCTTAAATCAGTGTAGTCTCCACTTTGAATGGCTGCCGCAGCAATATCCCTCGGACCGGGCCAAAGTGGCCTTCATCATGTCCCATCTGGAGGGAGAGGCCCTTTCTTGGGTAAACCCGCTCTGGGAACGTGACGACCCGGTCGTTTCGAGACTCCCGGTTTTCCTGGATACTTTTCGTAAGGTTTTCGATGAGCCGGGCCGGTTAGCCTCTCTCACTGAGTCACTCTTTAACTTACACCAGGGCTCTCTCACGGTCGGACAGTACGCTATTCGCTTTCGCACTATTTCCTCTGAGCTCGGCTGGAATAACGCAGCTTTGGTGGGGGCATTCTGGCGCGGTCTTTCTAGTAAAATAAAGGATGAACTCGCTGGTCGAGATACCCCGTCCACCTTAGAGGACCTTATCTCGCTGGCTACCCGCATTGACCTGCACTTCCTGGAGCGCGCTCGGGAGTCAGTGAGAGACAGGCGCTCCTCCAGGTCAGTTTCTCCTTTCACTCAGTCGGCCAGCTCACGTTCAGTCGGATCTTCTTCCCTTTCTTCGGGTGAGCCCATGCAGATAGATCATCTCAGGTTGGCCGAGTTACGTCAGAGAGAGAGACGGGCACAAGGTCTGTGCCTCTATTGCGGTCATTCGTCACACTATATCCGCACCTGTCCTAAGAGACAGGGAAACGACTCCACCTAGGTCAGGTGAGAGAGGCCTTCCTAGGTGATGATGATGATTCCTCTCAACCCCTTACGATTTCTGTGCTTTTGGTTTCAGGAGGGAGGCGTGGTTCCGAGGTGGCCTACGTGGATTCGGGCTCAGCGGGTAACTTCAATCGGCCGGAAGAGGTAGACAAATACCAAATTCCTGTAGTCACTCTATCTAACCCAATTCAGATTGCCACCGTGGATGGCAAACCGCTACAGGTGACTGTCACCTTGGTCACTGAAGAGGTGGAATTGCAAATCGGAGCCTTACATCGAGAGAAGATAGCCTTTTACGTTTTACCTAAGCTCTCTCACGCCATTCTACTCGGTCTTCCATGGTTAAGAACTCATCAGCCTGTTCTCGACTGGTCTTCTGGGGAGATACTCCGCTGGGGGCACCCGTGCCAAGCTCGCTGTCTGACTCCTGTCCGCCTGGCGGCCGCTCCACGGTCACCTCCAGACCTCCCGGGTCTTCCTCCAGCTTACAGCTCCTACGCCGATGTTTTTGATAAGAAGGAAGCGGAGGTCCTCCCTCCACACCGGCCGTTTGACTGCCCAATTGAACTTGTTTCTGGTTCAACCCCCCCAAGGGGCAGAATCTACCCTCTGTCTCCCGCGGAGACCACCGCCATGTCCGAGTACGTCCGAGAGAACCTCGCCAAAGGCTTTATACGGAAATCCTCTTCGCCCGCGGGAGCCGGGTTCTTCTTCGTCAAAAAGAAGGACGGGACTCTACGACCATGCATTGACTATAGGGGCTTGAATGAGATTACCATCAAGAACAGGTACCCTCTTCCACTCATTCCGGAACTGTTTGACCGTCTCAGAGGGGCTCGGGTCTTTACCAAGCTGGACCTCAGAGGAGCCTACAATCTGGTCCGTATCCGTGCAGGTGACAAGTGGAAGACCGCTTTCAACACTCGAGATGGCCATTACGAGTACCTGGTCATGCCCTACGGTCTTTGCAATGCTCCTGCAGTCTTTCAAGAGTTCGTCAACGAGATCTTCCGGGATCTCTTGTACTCCTGTGTGGTCGTGTACTTAGACAACATCCTCGTCTTCTCGCCGGACCTCTCGTCCCACAGAAAGAGTGTCCGCCTGGTGCTTCAGCGTCTTCGGGAGAACCGTCTGTATGCAAAGATCGAGAAATGTCTCTTCGAACAGACCTCTCTGCCATTTCTGGGATACATTATCTCCGACGCTGGTCTAAGGATGGATCCCGAGAAGTTGTCTGCCATCCTCAAATGGCCTCGCCCCGTCGGATTAAAGGCGATACAACGATTCCTCGGGTTCGCCAACTATTACCGGCAATTTGTCTCCCACTTCTCCGCGATCACAAGACCCATTTCTGTGCTCACCCGTAAAGGGTCTACTTCCAAGGATTGGTCTCCTGAGGCAGAGGAGGCCTTTCTGTCCCTAAAATGGGCTTTCTCCATGGCTCCGGTCCTGCATCGCCCTGAGAGCGATCGACCTTTTGTACTCGAGGTGGACGCTTCCTCGACTGGTGCCGGGGCGGTGCTGTCCCAGAGAACCGCCTCCGGTCGCCTGCACCCTTGTGGCTTCTTCTCGAAGGCCTTTTCTCCATCCGAGTGTAACTACTCGATCGGTGACCGGGAACTTTTGGCCATCAAGTTGGCCTTGGAGGAATGGCGCCACCTCCTGGAAGGAGCTGTCCATCCTTTTGTCATCTTCTCGGACCACAAGAATCTGGCCTATCTCCAGTCTGCCCAGAGACTAAACCCTCGCCAGGCCAGATGGTTTTTATTTTTTGCCCGATTTGATTTCGAGCTCCGATTCCGTCCCGGCAATAAGAATTCCAAAGCCGACGCCCTGTCCAGGGTCTTCCAACCACACGAATCCACGGAGGAACCATCACATATCATTGATCCCACTAGGATCATCACCGTGGCTCCAGTGAACTGGCTTACTCCTCCGCCTGGCAAGACGCTTGTGCCAGAGAATCTCAAGCAAAAGGTTCTTCTATGGGGGCACTCCTCCAAACTGGCCGGCCATGCCGGAACTAAGAAGACCCTTGACCTTATCAAACGTCACTACTGGTGGCCCTCACTTCGCCAAGATGTACTCGACTTTGTGGCTTCTTGTCCATCCTGTGCAAAGAACAAGGTGCCACGGAGATCTCCGTCTGGCCTGTTGCTTCCGTTGCCTGTCCCTACGGTTCCTTGGGAGAACATCGCCATGGATTTCATCACCGACCTACCCTGCTCTGCGGGCTGCTCAGTCATTCTGGTGGTGGTGGATCGTTTTTCCAAGATGGCTCAATTCATCCCTCTGCCCGGTCTTCCCTCAGCGCCAGAGCTGGCCGAGATCTTCATTCATCAAGTCTTCAGGCTTCATGGACCACCTCGACGCATTGTGTCTGACCGAGGGGTTCAGTTTACCTCCAAGTTCTGGCGTTCGCTTTGTAAGCTTATGAACGTTTCCCTCGACTTCTCCTCGGCCTACCATCCACAGTCCAACGGACAAGTAGAGCGTACCAACCAGACGCTTACGGGATACTTACGCCACTTCTCTAACGCCCACCAGAACGATTGGGTCAACTTACTCCCCTGGGCAGAGTTCGCTTATAACAACCATGCTGGTGAGTCTTCGGCCAAGTCTCCGTTTTTCATTGTTTTTGGCAGACATCCTGGTGTCCCTCTTCCGATAACCCCTGCCTCTGAGGTACCCGCGGCCAATGCCTTGTCCTCGGAATTTTCTAAGATTTGGGCTGAGACCAACACATCACTCAAGAGATCCGCTGATCAGATGAAGAACTATGCAGACAAAAAGAGGTTGGATTCTCCTCCGTATCGTGTTGGCGACAAGGTCTGGCTCTCCTCCAAATTCGTCCGACTAAAACTGCCCTCCTACAAGTTGGGTCCACGCTACATCGGTCCGTTTGAAATTCTGGGACGTATTAACGAAGTTGCCTACAAATTGAGGTTGCCTGCTTCGCTCCGGATCCCGAACACCTTTCACGTCTCTCTCCTGAAGCCTGTGGTGCTGAATCGTTTCCATTCCTCGCTTGATCTTGGTCCTCAGCCGGTGGGTGCCGACAACGTTTTTGAAGTGCAGGACATCCTCGCTGTGAAAAGGGTTAGAGGTAGGACTTTCTTTCTCGTTGATTGGAAGGGCTTTGGTCCTGAGGAGAGATCCTGGGAGCCTCGGGAGAATATTAATGCTCCCCGTATCCTCAAGAGGTTTCTTGTTAATCTCCGGGGGGGGGCGGCTTAGGGGAGGGGGTACTGTTACACCGCTCCGCCATACTCACCCGGCCTCCGCTCCCACGCCGCAGTCGCCCTCCGCTCCCACGCCGCAGCCTTTCTCCACCCGACGGCCGCGGCGGTCACCTGAGACAGGCCCGCGACCGATGCCTTCCCTGCATGCTATGCGCATGCGCCATAGGCCGCGGCCGCGCCTCCTTCCTGCTTCTTATGCTCCGGCTGTGTCCTAACCCGGAAGCACCTTTGGACCAATGGCTGACCAGACGGGGCCATATCAGGCCGCTTCCCCCTGAGGGAGGCGCCTGATCGCTGTTGTTTCCTGACACTCTGGCCTCGCTCCATCGTGCACACTCTGCTCCTGCAGTTCCTGTCTCGGCTGCTCCTCACAGCAGCTTCTCAGTCCTGCTACCCATGTTCCTGGTTACCTACTCCAGTCCTGCCTTCAGTGTTCCTGTCATCCTACTCCAGTCCTGCCTTGTGTTCCTGTCGTCCTACTCCAGTCCTGCCTTGTGTTCCTGCCGTCCTACTCCAGTCCTGCCTTCAGTGTTCCTGCCGTCCTACTCCAGTCCTGCCTTGTGTTCCTGCCGTCCTACTCCAGTCCTGCCTTCAGTGTTCCTGCCGTCCTACTCCAGTCCTGTCTTCAGTGCTCCTGCCGTCCTACTCCAGTCTCAGTCTTACTCCGGTCCATCCTGAGCCGCCCCTCTCGGTACCGGCTACCGTGGTACTCGAACCCCTGGGCCTGCTCCTAACGGTCCCTGTATAGGGGTCGGTTCCACCTGGCAGCTCGCCCGGGGTCCCTCGGTGCCACGGTCCAGAGGGTCCACTCTCGGAGCTCCCGCTCCTGACCGCCCACGCTAACAGTATATCAGCAAAGCCCATGGCATAGAATACAGAAATAAAGCAATAGGTAACATGACAACAAAAGACACATACAAAATATATATAAAAAAAGAAAACAATAGTATAAAGTCTCACCAGCATAGAACCTATCATAAAAATGCGCAAAAATGCCTAAATCCCTATGTGTATAAATGCAACCCAGACAATGCATACGACACATATGGTGCACCGTATATTGCAGATACACATAGACAAATACCCCATGGATATGTGCACACACATACACACGAGTGCATAAACACTCACATACGTGCATGTGTGCAAAAATGCATGCACATGAGTGACGCACGATGTGGGAATGAGTGGCAAAATGCAGGATATGAACAAAAGCAAAATATCCATATGTGTACAAATGGGATAATATATAATAATTCAAAAGATGAATACAGAAATGAAAAATACAAAATGCAAAAAATACACTAAAGATAATAATACACAAAAATACACAAAAAATACACATAAGGAATATAAATATGCCAAAGATGGGTAATACCCAGCCCATCGAGTACAACTGGATAGTTAAACCCATATGATGTGGGTATAGATGCATGAGAGATCCCAGAATCTTCATCATGAATGAATCCATCAGACAACTTCCATGGTTCACAAGGACCTCGGACCCTTCCTAATTCCAAGGACAATATATCATTCAAACTGCTAGAAAATAGATAAAAGATAAAAACACGTAAGTAAAACCACAAGACCAAAAAGCTCAAAATGGGATAAGTTGGATGAGTTACAAGTATGGGGCATATGAAATGTTTTCATTTAGACCACGTGGATGGATGGTGCCTAGCGTCCAGATCCATCTGGTTTCAGACCTAGCCAGCCTATTAGATAATTTGCCACCCCTTATATTGATGTTAAGGGCATCAATGCCCCTTATTCTTAGGAGTGTGGCATTGCACCGGTGAAATTCCTTGAAATGCCTGGGTAACGTCTTCAGGCTTGAATCGTCGGTGCAAGTGGCAGCCGCCGAAATACCCAAGACATGTTCCCTAGTGCGTACCTTCAATTGTCGCGTGGTCATGCCCACATAAATGAGCCCACACGGACATGTAGCATAGTATATCACGTACCGAGTGGTACATGATATACGTTGCTTGATGGAAAACGTCCTGGTACCATCAAAATTAGTAAATGAAGTACTACGTTCAATGTTAGGGCAGGCTATACACCTGCCACAAGGGAAACAGCCATGTCTAATTGGATGATCATCCAAAAAAGTGTGTGCTGGATGATCAACATAATGACTAGCCACCAATTGGTCACGTAAATTCCTAGCCCTTCTATAGGAAATGGATGGATACTCTGGGAGAAGTTTGTTCAGGATAGGGTTCACCATGAGAATAGGCCAAGCCCTTCTCAATACATCCCGCGTCATTCCATGTTGGGGATGGAAAGAGGTAACAAATCTCACAACCTCACTACCCTTAGATTTATTACGGTCCCTGTAGAGTAGCTCATTACGAGTTGAACATCTGGCACGTTGATAGGCCTTTTTTATACTCCGTTTACTGTAACCACGTGCTAAAAATCGAGATCTTAATTCGTTGGCCCGATTCTCAAAATCGATATTAGTGGAACAGATACGGCGGAGACGTAAGAACTGTCCCACAGGGATAGCTTTAATAAGATGATGGGGGTGACAGGATGAGGCGTGAAGTAGAGAATTGGTGGATGTCTCCTTACGATAAATATCAGTTTGAATGATCCCTTGTGAATCCTTTTTGACAGAGACATCCAAAAAATTAATTTTTACGGGATCCCACGTCAATGTCAACCTGATGTTCAATCAACCCCTGTTTATCAGACAGAAAGAGATCCCTCTCCCACAGCCCCAGGAAAAGGTTAGCATAGGACGGCGCGAAGGCCGCACCCATGGCAGTCCCCTGGAGCTGCAAGAAGAAGGACCCCTTAAACACAAAAAAGTTGTGTGTGAGGGTGAACTCTAAAAGCTCCAGGATGAGGTCCCTAAGTCCCATAGAGATGGTGGAGGTGGATAAATAAAATCGTACGGCACGTAGGCCATCGATATGCTTGATGTTAGTATATAGGGACTCAACATCAACCGAAGCAAGAAGAGAATCACTCTCCAAGCAGAGTCCATCGACCTTCCGCAAAAGATCCCCAGTGTCCTTGAGGAAGGAGGGCAGATTAGATACTAGCGGCTGAAGATGATGGTCAATCCATTTGTTGATATGCTCAAGGAAATTCCCACGACCAGATATAATAGGTCTGCCCGGTGGTGATCTGATGTCCTTATGGATTTTGGGTAAGAGGTATAGAGTGGATATAATAGGTTCTTTTACAGTAAGTGCCGAAGCCAGTTCTTTGGTGACAATGCCATTGATGACGGCCCTGTTGATAATCAAGTCCAATTTGGCAGAAAAAGCTGAGAGAGGATTGTAAGTTAATTTTTTATAGCATACCGGATTATTTAATTGCCGGAATGCCTCTCTCTCATACATTGTTATTGGCCAAATCACCACATTGCCACCTTTGTCGGCTGGCTTCAGCACTACATCCGGAAGATTTCTAAGATACCTTAACCTCACCCTTTCTTCCTTGGTCAGATTGTCACACCGACCATATTTAGGAATCTTCCTAAACTCATCCGTCACCACACGCACAAAAAGATCTATGCTAGGGCATGATGTAAATGGAGGGAATTTGACCGATCTAGGACGAATGGACGGGGGAATCTTACCTCCCTCACCATCATGTTCAGCCGCCAGCACCTCCAAAGTTCTTATTGCCTCCTGCTCCTCTTCTGTGGGGAAAAAGACACTGGAGATCATTATTAAAGAAATATCTCTTGAAGAGCAACGACCTGGCAAACAGGTTGAGATCCTTCACAGCTGTGAAAGTATCAAAGTCAGAGGTAGGTGAAAAAGTAAAGCCCCTTTCCAATAACGACAGATCAACCCTTGTGAGGACATGTTGACTGAGATTAATCACCTTATTATCCTTCTGATATGGCTCAGGTTGATTCCTAAAATGTCTTTTGTAAGGATGGAACGAGTGGTCTCGTAATTTGCGGGACCCACCAATATCATAGGATGAGGCCGAAGCTTGAGACACATCAGATTGCCCACTTACAGAGGTGACTGAAGTATTAGAAACAGAGCGTTGCAATTTGGAATTATTGCCATTTCTCCATAAGTAGACTTTTTTCATCTGATAATCTTTAATGTCCCTGCTGAATTTGTTCAATTGGTTTTGCTGGATTTTTTTAACCACCATGTCCATAGATTTCTCTAAATCAGTTTCAAACGATTGAATTTTATCAGGAGAACAGCCCTTACGGATCTCCTCTTGACATAAATCAATGGATTTATCAAGCATCTCTATATTACCAGAGTAAAGATTCACCAAAAGTTGCAGGAAGGTTTGAGAACACAAATTAGATGCTTCTTCCCATTTCGTGATGAAAGTGTCATCCTCGATGGAAAATGTGGGGATGACTTTAACTCTCAAACCACTGGGAATCATCTGGTTTGCTATATATTTCTCTAGGAATAACCTGTTCCACCATAGTCTAGAACGTTTGAGAAGTAATGTTTTCATATGTTGAAGTTTAACATCCCAACTTGAATCAACCATCTGTGGGGTACTGCTCCCCCCAGAACCAAACACCTGGTCCACTTGATCGAGCCAGACTTTGTCTCTTGCTCGATAGTCCATCCCGTCCGCAACCAAAATACCTGTGCATAACACAGTGAGAATATGATAAAATGAGTAGGGAGAAGACATAATAATGTGGAGGCCGGAAAGTGTAAGACTAAACGGCCATAGATTATGATCAATAATATATATTGTATATCATGATCCACATATTAGGACTATCCAATATAAAGGACACTGCACATTCAATAGAAACTACCCAAGAAGAAAAAGCAGTCGAAAATCCATAAAACCAAATTTTATTAAATAATGTGAAATATTATATAAGGACATACGGTGTATGGTAGGGAAAACAGGAATAAACAGCATAATGGTCAACAAGGGGGACCAGCCCCACTGCAAGCATCGCACCAGGAGTAAACGTATTAAAGTAAACAAAATAACAATAATCGGACAGGGAAAGAATGGCACATATTGTTATGGCAAGGAGTGTACAAAAGCATCACCACATAGCCAAAGGATAGTATCCTATTACATGGCACACTACCCTGCCCGTGAAGGACACATAACATCCATAACCGATGCTATGTAAAGCATCAGGAACAAAAGCAAAAGGTAATAAAGTTATACCTGGAAGCAGTGGTGGCAGTGGGGTCGGTCCAGTCCCCGACGCGCGTTTCGGAGCCAAAGGACTCCTTCCTCAGGGGGCGTTAGGGAAGGTGCGACCACCAGGGTTTAAATAGCGCGCGCCTAGCCAGAGGCCGTCTGTGCGCACAAGGGGCCCGCCCCGCGCCGACCGGATCCATGCCGTGACGTCACCGGAAACACGCGGGCCCACGTGATCCAGCGCGTCAGGCAGGGAGCCGAGGCGGACGCGCGACGGACACCGCGCATGCGCACAGACAGCGTCGGGCAGGAGCCGCCATGTGTAAAAAGGGCAAAACAGATGGGCAAACATAAATGTGTAAAGGGAGGGTGGAAACAGATTGTGCATACATAAATGCATCATGCCACCGATATACTGCACAATAACGGTGCATAAAGGGGTATATCAGCAAAGCCCATTGCATAGAATACAGAAATAAAGCAATAGGTAACATGACAACAAAAGACACATACAAAATATATATAAAAAAAGAAAAGGACAAGGACACTGGGGATCTTTTGCGGAAAGTCGATGGACTCTGCTTGGAGAGTGATTCTCTTCTTGCTTCGGTTGATGTTGAGTCCCTATATACTAACATCAAGCATATCGATGGCCTACGTGCAGTACGATTTTATTTATCCACCTCCACCATCTCTATGGGACTTAGGGACCTCATCCTGGAGCTTTTAGAGTTCACCCTCACACACAACTTTTTTGTGTTTAAGGGGTCCTTCTTGCAGCTCCAGGGGACTGCCATGGGTGCGGCCTTCGCGCCGTCCTATGCTAACCTTTTCCTGGGGCTGTGGGAGAGGGATCTCTTTCTGTCTGATAAACAGGGGTTGATTGAGCGTGTCCCGTTCTGGGCACGCTACATCGACGATATCTTCTTTATCTTTCAGGGCAGCTCCATCGACCTTCTGCAATTTATGTCTAATTTGAATGACAACGATCTGAACATCAGGTTGACATTGACGTGGGATCCCGTAAAAATTAATTTTTTGGATGTCTCTGTCAAAAAGGATTCACAAGGGATCATTCAAACTGATATTTATCGTAAGGAGACATCCACCAATTCTCTACTTCACGCCTCATCCTGTCACCCCCATCATCTTATTAAAGCTATCCCTGTGGGACAGTTCTTACGTCTCCGCCGTATCTGTTCCACTAATATCGATTTTGAGAATCGGGCCAACGAATTAAGATCTCGATTTTTAGCACGTGGTTACAGTAAACGGAGTATAAAAAAGGCCTATCAACGTGCCAGATGGTCAACTCGTAATGAGCTACTCTACAGGGACCGTAATAAATCTAAGGGTAGTGAGGTTGTGAGATTTGTTACCTCTTTCCATCCCCAACATGGAATGATGCGGGATGTATTGAGAAGGGCTTGACCTATTCTCATGGTGGACCCTATCCTGAACAAACTTCTCCCAGAGTATCCATCCATTTCCTATAGAAGGGCTAGGAATTTACGTGACCAATTGGTGGCTAGTCATTATGTTGATCATCCAGCACACACTTTTTTGGATGATCATCCAATTAGACATGGCTGTTTCCCTTGTGGCAGGTGTATAGCCTGCCCTAACATTGAACGTAGTACTTCATTTACTAATTTTGATGGTACCAGGACGTTTTCCATCAAGCAACGTATATCATGTACCACTCGGTACGTGATATACTATGCTACATGTCCGTGTGGGCTCATTTATGTGGGCATGACCACGCGACAATTGAAGGTACGCACTAGGGAACATGTCTTGGGTATTTCGGCGGCTGCCACTTGCACCGACGATTCAAGCCTGAAGACGTTACCCAGGCATTTCAAGGAATTTCACCGGTGCAATGCCACACTCCTAAGAATAAGGGGCATTGATGCCCTTAACATCAATATAAGGGGTGGCAAATTATCTAATAGGCTGGCTAGGTCTGAAACCAGATGGATCTGGACGCTAGGCACCATCCATCCACGTGGTCTAAATGAAAACATTTCATATGCCCCATACTTGTAACTCATCCAACTTATCCCATTTTGAGCTTTTTGGTCTTGTGGTTTTACTTACGTGTTTTTATCTTTTATCTATTTTCTAGTGGTTTGAATGATATATTGTCCTTGGAATTAGGAAGGGTCCGAGGTCCTTGTGAACCATGGAAGTTGTCTGATGGATTCATTCATGATGAAGATTCTGGGATCTCTCATGCGTCTATACCCACATCATATGGGTTTAACTATCCAGTTGTACTCGATGGGCTGGGTATTACCCATCTTTGGCATATTTATATTCCTTATGTGTATTTTTTGTGTATTTTTGTGTATTATTATCTTTAGTGTATTTTTTGCATTTTGTATTTTTCATTTCTGTATTCATCTTTTGAATTATTATATATTATCCCATTTGTACACATATGGATATTTTGCTTTTGTTCATATCCTGCATTTTGCCACTCATTCCCACATCGTGCGTCACTCATGTGCATGCATTTTTGCACACATGCACGTATGTGAGTGTTTATGCACTCGTGTGTATGTGTGTGCACATATCCATGGGGTATTTGTCTATGTGTATCTGCAATATACGGTGCACCATATGTGTCGTATGCATTGTCTGGGTTGCATTTATACACATAGGGATTTAGGCATTTTTGCGCATTTTTATGATAGGTTCTATGCTGGTGAGACTTTATACTATTGTTTTCTTTTTTTATATATATTTTGTATGTGTCTTTTGTTGTCATGTTACCTATTGCTTTATTTCTGTATTCTATGCCATGGGCTTTGCTGATATACCCCTTTATGCACCGTTATTGTGCAGTATATCGGTGGCATGATGCATTTATGTATGCACAATCTGTTTCCACCCTCCCTTTACACATTTCTGTTTGCCCATCTGTTTTGCCCTTTTTACACATGGCGGCTCCTGCCCGACGCTGTCTGTGCGCATGCGCGGTGTCCGTCGCGCGTCCGCCTCGGCTCCCTGCCTGACGCGCTGGATCACGTGGGCCCGCGTGTTTCCGGTGACGTCACGGCATGGATCCGGTCGGCGCGGGGCGGGCCCCTTGTGCGCACAGACGGCCTCCGGCTAGGCGCGCGCTATTTAAACCCTGGTGGTCGCACCTTCCCTAACGCCCCCTGAGGAAGGAGTCCTTTGGCTCCGAAACGCGCGTCGGGGACTGGACTGACCCCACTGCCACCACTGCTTCCAGGTATAACTTTATTACCTTTTGCTTTTGTTCCTGATGCTTTACATAGCATCGGTTATGGATGTTATGTGTCCTTCACGGGCAGGGTAGTGTGCCATGTAATAGGATACTATCCTTTGGCTATGTGGTGATGCTTTTGTACACTCCTTGCCATAACAATATGTGCCATTCTTTCCCTGTCCAATTATTGTTATTTTGTTTACTTTAATACGTTTACTCCTGGTGCGATGCTTGCAGTGTGGCTGGTCCCCCTTGTTGACCATTATGCTGTTTATTCCTGTTTTCCCTACCATACACCGTATGTCCTTATATAATATTTCACATTATTTAATAAAATTTGGTTTTATGGATTTTCGACTGCTTTTTCTTCTTGGGTAGTTTCAACTGGAGAAAATATAGCATCATAATCTTCACCATACTTTTGCGAGTACCCTTTTGTGAACAATCATGCCTTAAACCAGTGAACTTTACCTTCTGAGTCATATTTGTTTTTGAAGACCCACTTACATCCCATAGCTCTTTTTCTTTGTGGTAGCTCAGTGTGCTCCCATGTCTAGAGTTGGTGAAGGGACTCCATCTCCTCATTAGCGGTATTAATCCACTTCTGCTTCTCGTGGACAGGCAGTTTTTGCATCTCTTGCCATGACTGTGGCTCTGGTTCAGGAAGTGTTCTCACCATATAAGAAAGGTGTCTAGCTGGGATACCTTTGTTTGGCCTTTCTGATCTCCTGACTGGAGATTGACTTGGTTCTTCTGTGTCTTCCTTGGTGGCTTCAGAGCTTATCCACACTTCAGTGTTTTCCTTTTCGGCATCTGGGTTTGGTGATTGAGATTCTTGTTCTTGCTTCTTAGGTTGAATAACTGGTGTAACTTCATGGAATTTGAGCGATACAGAGTTTTCATCAATTACTACATCTCTGCTGATTGTTACTGTGTTGGTTTTTTGGGTGCAAGATTCTGTATCCCTATTGAGTTTCGCTATAGCCCACCAGGACTTCTTGCTTTGCATGTGATTCCCCCTTGGAACGTTTTTCTTTGGGAACATACATAAAAGTTTGTCTTCCAAATATCCGGAGGGGTTTCAGGTTAGGCTTCTTGCAGTTCCATAGCTCATATGGAGTTTTATTTGTGGCTTTACCTGGTACTCTGTTTTGAAGATGGCAAGCTGTCATGATGGCTTCTCCCCAATAAGTTGTAGGTGGATTCGCATCAAACAACATACTTCTTCCACTTTCACAGAGAGTATGGTTCTTTCTTTCTGCATTGCAATTTTGTTATGGGTTGTATGGAATGGTAGTCTGGAACATGATTCCATCCTTTTTCAAAATGGTTTGCACCTTACCACTTGTATATTCAGTTCCATTATCTGCACGCAGGGCTTTTGGCATTCTTCCAAATTTGTTAAACACTACAGCAAGATACAGCTCTGGCAAAAATTAAGAGACCACTTTCAAATGTTCAGTTTGTCTGATTTTTCTTTTTATAGGTATATTTTTGAGAAAAATGTAAATTGCTCTTTTCCAAGCAATAAATTTTGGATTTTTTTACTCACAAAGAAAAATGGTCAAAATTTAAAAACCCCCAGTGCTTTCAGACCTCAAATAATGCAAAGAAAACAAGTTCATAATCATTTGAAAACAACAATACTAATATTTTAACTCAGGAAGAGTTCTGAAATATTTTGTGGAATAACTATGATTTTTAAAAACAGCTTTCATGCATCTTGGCATGCTTTCCACCAGTCTTTCACACTGCTTCTGTTGCAAAAATGTAAGCAGTTCTTTGTTTGATGGCTTGTGACTATCCATCATTCTCTTGATTACACTCCAGAGGATTTCAATGGGGTTCAGGTCTGGAGAATGGGCTGCCCATGACAGGGTTTTGATGTGGGGGTCTCTTAATTTTTGCCAGAGCTGTATTCTTCATGTTTCTGTGGAACTTCATCCTTACTGTGAAGCATGTAGGCAACTGTATATCTGAAGTAGTCATCAATAAATGTGAGAAAATATCTCTTCTTGCTAGGAGTTTGAACACTCATTGGACCGCATACTTCTCTATGTATCAGATCCAGAGGCTGTGCAAATTTAGTGGTGCTTATTTTAAGAAAGGATTTTCTGGACATTTTCCCTTTAAGACAGCTAGTGCACTTCATCATTTGACTACTCTGGTTGATTTAAATACCATTTGCAAGTTGAGCTAGCTTCCTTACTGCTTCTGGGTCTCTGTGCCCAAGACATCTGTGCCATACATGGATGCAGCTCTTATGTAGATCTTGTCTAGCACTGTACACACTTTCTTTGCATTTTAGCTGATAAAGTTCATCTTGGATTTTTCCTTCTGCAAGAGTGTGACCCTTCTTTGAGATGATGCAGCTGTTATCTCTAAAAGTAACTACATTCCCTTTTGCATGAGCTTCTTTACTGACAGAAGATTGCTTTCAAGGCACTGCAGGTCACTGATGATTCATTCACAGCTTACTTCCCTGTGAGTCTGCCTGATGAACTGCAGTGACCTCAGTGAGTACACCGCTACCAACATGAGAAAAAGTCTCACGATGCAGTGCTGTGCTCAGTTAGTTCACCGTAGTTCACCATGAGAAATTTGTTGCCGTGAACTCACTGAGCTCATTGCTAGTCATCAAATTTACAAAGAAAAAAACGACCAGAAAGTCCCAGAAGGATAATATATTTTATTACGTCATTATAAAAAATAGTAAAAAACCATTACATAGAAATAGGTAATACATATACTGAACAAAAAAAGGGGGTTATGCTACCCAGATATAAAGCATAAAAAAATATAACAAAAATGTGTAAACAAATGGTGAATAAGCAAAATAGATATTGATATATATAATAAATAATAAACAATATAAAGTGCACAAACACCAAAAAATATTATAAACCATAAACATAAGTGTAAACCACTACCACAATAAACCTATATATATCGATATATCGAAATAGTGCATCTGTGTAATAAGGCTGAAAAAGGACACTGTATGTGTCACCGTGAATTAAGGTGTCTACCGACCAGGAAAGGAAAAATGGTGCAAAAATAAAGATAAAAAATAAGTGAAAATGCATACAACCTCTCCTGGTCACCTGGGGAAGCAGCCCGGTCCCGATGCGCTAAGCCTTCTGGGACTTTCTGGTCGTTTTTTTCTTTGTAAATTTGGTGTTTTCAACACGACTGTCCTTTAAACAGTCCAGCACTCTCCAGCGATATATTATTTTTCATTTATAGTATCTTAATATAATGTAAATCTCGCTGTTTCTCCTTATTTCGTGTTTTTTTCTCATTGCTAGTCATGCAAGCTCATTCTCCTCTGGTCTGCATCTTGGACGGTTGCATCTTGGCACCATCCAGGTTGAAAACCACTTATCGCAGACATGAATTCCAGGCATGGAATAAAACATTGGACAGGTGAGGGATATGGTTGTATTTTAGTTTTGTTTTTTTTACAGGAGACCAGGGTTTTAATGGAATGGGCGTTAGGTGAGTAGTATTGTTGTTTATTATTTTCTGCTTTTTAAAGGGGACTGGGGCTTCAATGGAGTAGGCATAAGGTGAGTATTTTGTCTTTTATTTTTAAATAAAAAAGTAAATTGGTGTACCTTTGCTGGGACAGTTGCAAACTGCTAGTTTTAGGCTGGGGGGGCAATGGCCATGGTCCTTTACCAGCCTGAGAATACCAGCCCCCACCGGTCTGCTTTAGCGGGGGTCTGTGGTGTGCGGAACTTCACACTGTTTTTTTACATTATTTAATTAAATAATTTAAAAAATGGCATGGGGACCCCTCTATTCTTGATAACCAGCCATGATAAAGCTGACAGCTGAGGGTTGCAATTTTACCATGCAGGCTATCAAAAATAAAGGGAACCCACAGCATTTTTTTAATTTAGTTATTTGTAGTGTCGGCTGATAAATACTCCCATCAGCTGCCTCCTGCTTCCAACGTTATTAAACCTATAAATTACAAGAAGTATATGCCAAATAAACTTAAAATTCAATCTTTATTAACATTATTGACAAACAATTGGCAAAAATTAATTCTATTAATTTAGTGGGTAGACACACAAATGGACCTGAAAACACAGGATCATTAATATCCAATTAATGAGCTAATGATCAAGGTAAATAAAAAAAGAGAAAAAATATGAAAAAATATATACTAATACAAAAAAGTACTATCTGGTACAATTGGTGCTTATATGGTTCAATGGATATGAAAACAATTATTCTCCAATCAATGTGTGAATAATGCTAAATTTATTTGGCATATACATCTTGTACTTTATAGGTTTAATGGTATTTTGGAAATGCCTTATGAAATTAGGTCACCCCTTTATCCTCCTCCTCTCTTCTGCACAATGCTGTTTCACTATTTATAGTATTTGAGTAGCATACTTGCACATTTATCATTATATACTATGGCTTTATCATAGCATTATCTTTTAAGCATATATTGTTTGTGTCAGGAATACACTAAGACATTTTGAGCACTATTGCATTTTATTAATTTGTTTATGTTATTTTTTCTGTAACTTATTTGAAGAGTGGTATATATAAATACATTATTCTATTTTCTACGCTGTTATGAGCTCTGTATAACAAAAATTATAGCTTTCATGAGAAAATAAATGTATCATCCTTATGGTTCATTTAAGTATCTATAGTGTAATTTAGCATTAGTGCTCATATATTGTGGATATAATGTCCTGACGTCTTATAGATGCTTTCTAGTTCAGTTTGAATGTTAGGATTAATTCATTATTCACACATTGATTGGAAAATAATTGTTTTCATATCCATTAAACCATATAAGCACCAATTGTACCAGATACTACTTTTTTGTATTAGTATTTATTTTTTCATGTTTTTTCTCTTTTTTTATTTACTTTGATCATTACCTCATTAATTGGGCATTACTGATCCTGTGTTTTCAGGTCCATTTGTGTGTCTACCCATTAAATTAATAGAATTAATTTTTACCAAATTCATTTAAGATTGAATTTTAAATTTATTTGGCATATGCTTCTTGTAATTTATAAGTTTAATGGTATTTTGGAAGTGCCTTATGAAATTAGGTCACCCCTTTATGGTTTTTGTGTTCCAACATTATTAGTAGCAGCAGCCTTGATTAGAGTATTACTCTCTCATCAGCCGACACCTTCAGTCACAGATGCTGGCTCAAGCTGTCATCTGACACCTTGGGAGCCACAGCTCTCTGTCCGGCGGTAATGAATTTCAGATGACAGCATGGCAAGCAATGGATGTTTGGGACAGCTATTTATCTGAATGGGGTACAGGTTTGAGTTTGGGTACTATTCTAGTACCCGAACCAAACTTTTTTTAACTGTTCGGCAGAACCCGCCAGACACGAACATCCAGGGATTTGCCTGTCACTACATGGCATTTACCATGCAGCATGATGTACAATTAAAGACTATATTAAGGTACTTTCATGCCCAAAAATCACAAAAGTATGTGAGACGTTTTTCGCCTAACAAGAAAAAAATATATTTGCAAGATTTCAGAGCACAGGGGTTCCTTCTTCAGGCAGGTTTACAATGAGTTAAGACAAGAGCACAAGAGTTAAGAGATATTACAACAGGACATTTGTTCATGAGGTGGAAGGGGTGAAACCTTGTAAAGATAAGCCAAGAAAATCAAATTAGGATTTTTTGTTACAAATGGAGAGGCGGTGGGAATGTTCCCTTAGTTATCTGGAGTCCATCTGGTGCAGAAGTGAGTTGTGTCCATGTAGTGAGTCATAAGGTTTCACTTCAAGAAGATTTTTGTCATTTTTGTTATGGTTATGACTATTATAAATTGATGTAATTTTTTTTGGCTTTGTTTTTATACTTTTGCACAGTAAAGTCAAGGTCTTTTTTGTGTCGCTGCAGTCGAAGGCCCATGGCATTTTTTTTATGGAGCTGTATGATTTTTCGTGGGATGGCTTTTGTTTCATTTTGTAATACACATGACTTTTTAATCACTTTTTTGGGGGATGAGAAATGTATAGAAAAAAAACTATTAGGGCATTTAGGCTTTTTTTTTATTCGTCTTCACTGCACATAATGTGATAATTTTAATGTAGAGATTGCTACAGATGCAGAAAGACCAATAATTTTTAGTTATTTAAGCATTTTTTTTTACAAATGAAAATGATCTAGAAAAAAGGCAAGGGCACTGATGGAATGATTCAAGCATATAAAGGAAAAAAGACAGGAGACACATTTGCAGTGTGTCTTCAGGAAAATGGCGCCGACAGCGCGGTATGGGCATGCGCATACTTTGGCGCCAGTGCCACACTCCTCCCGGCTCCCCCAGCCTCCGGCAGAACGGGACAGCGCTGGACCACAGGAAAGATGGGTAAGTATAAATTTTTTTTATTGTATGTGTGCAGTTTCCTAAGGGTGAGGGGTACCCTGCATACCAGGAAAGGGGTGTGACGGGACCATGCATACCAGGAAAGGGGGGTGACAGGATCATGCATACCAGGAAAGGGGGGTGAGGGGGAGCATGCATAACAGGAAAGGGGGGTGAGGGGGACCACGCATACCAGGAAAGGGGGGTGAGGGTGACCATACATACCAGCAAAGGGGGTGACGGGACCATGCATAACAGGAAAGGGGGGTGAGGGTGACCATACATACCAGCAAAGGGAGGGGAGGGGGACCATGCATACCAGGAAAGGGGGGTGAGGGGACCATGCATACCAGGAAAGGGGGGTGAAGGTGACCATACATACCAGTAAAGGGGGGGTGAGGGGGACCTGGCACAAACCAGGAAAGGGGGTGAGGGGGACCACGCATACCAGGAAAGGGGGGTGAGGGTGACCATACATACCTGCAAGGGGGGGGTGAGGGGACCATGCATACCAGGAAAGGGGGGTGACGGGACCATGCATACCAGGAAAGGGGGGTGACGGGGCCATGCATACCAGGAAAGGGGGGTGAGGGGGACCATGCATAACAGGAAAGGGGGGTGAGGGGGACCACGCATACCAGGAAAGGGGGGTGAGGGTGACCTTACATACTAGCAAAGGGGGTGACGGGACCATGCATACCAAGAAAGGTGGGTAAGGGTGACCATACTTACCTGGAAAGGGGGGTGAGGGGACCATGCATACCAGGAAAGGGGGGTGAGGGTGACCATACATACCAGCAAAGGGGGGTTGATGGGACCATGCATACCAGGAAAGGGGGGTGAGGGTGACCATACATACCAGCAAAGGGCGGGGGACCATGCATACCAGGAAAGGGGGGTGAGGGTGACCATACATACCAGCAAAGGGGGGTAAGGGGGACCAGGCATACCTGGAAAGGGGGATGAGGAGGACCACGCATACCAGGAAAGGGGGGTGAGGGTGACCATACATACCAGCAAGGGGGGTGAGGGGACCATGCATACCAGGAAAGGGGGGTGAGGGTGACCGTACATACCAGCAAAGGGGGGTGAGGGGGACCATGCATACCAGGAAAGGGGGGTGAGGGGGACCATGCATACCAGGAAAGGGGGGTGACAGGACCATGCATACCAGGAAAGGGGGGTGATGGGACCATGCATACCTGGAAAGAGGGTTGAGGGGGACCATGCATAACAGGAAAGGGGGGTGAGGGGGACCACGCATACCAGGAAAGGGGGGTGAGGGGGACCATAAATACTGTAGTAGCAAAGGGAGGTGACGGGACCATGCATACCAAGAAAGGGGGGTGAGGGTGACCATACATACCAGCAAAGGTGGGTGAGGGGGCCATGCATACCAGGAAAGGGGGGTGAGGGTGACCATACATACCAGCAAAGGGGGGTGAGGGGGTCCATGCATACCAGGAAAGGGGGGTGAGGGTGACCATGCTTACCAGGAAAGGGAGGTGAGGGTGACCATACATACCAGCAAAGGGGTGGTGACGGGACCATGCATACCAGGAAAGGGGAGTGAGGGGACCATGCTTACCAGGAAAGAGGGGTGAGAGGACCATGCATACCAGGATTGGGGGGTGAGAGGACCATGCATTCCAGGATTAGAGGGTGAGGGGGACCATACATATCAGGATTGGGGGGTGAGGGGACCATGCATACCAAGATAGGGGGGTGAGGGGCACCATGCATATCAGGATTGGGGGGTGAGAGGACCATGCATATCAGGATTGGGGTGTGCATTATTGCATTATTATTAAATCTTCATAAATAAACTACATACATATTATAGAATACCCGATGCGTTAGAATCGGGCCACCATCTAGTAGGTATATATAATCAATATAACCATGAACTGGGTAGTGTCACAGTCCAATTCTTGGATCTGTGTCAGATTCTGGATTCCCTCATTTAAACCTTTTTTTCCCTTTCAGGCCTCTGGGGCCATAATTTTGGTTTTTGCCCCCAGTGGTCACTGGGGTTATTACATGTCTTTTGTTTCTCTGCTGATGGTGACCACTCCTCCTTTTCTATATAAGGTCACCTGGTGTATCAGCTGGCATTGGTGATAGCAGGTCCTTGGTGGATTCCAACCATGGTGAAATTAGCAGCTGGCTCTGAGGTGTTTAGCCACTGCTGAAAGCAAATCTGGTGCTGATCTCTGCTGCCCGGTGTTTGCAGCAGAGAAAGATGGTGAAGGTAGCAGCTGTCTCTAAGGTGTCGAGACACTGCTGAAAGGTAATCCGGTGATGAGCTCTGCTGCCCAGTGACTGCAGCAGAGAACGATGTGAAGGTAGCAGTTGGCTCTGCTGAAAGGTAATCCGGTGATGAACTCTGCTGCCTGGTGACTGCAGCAGAGAAAGATAAGTGTTTTGTTGTTTTCCCCATTTGGTGTATTTTCCTTCGTGTGTATTAGTGCAGCGGTGGGACCAGTGTCTACACTATCCAGTTCCCTAGTAAGGGATAGGTGCAGGGCCTAGTGAGGGATTCAGGTATCCTGGTCAGCGACAGGTGAAGATCCTGTATAGGGAACACTAGGAGTATTCAGGGATGCTGCCTCAGGGGAGGGCAGGAGGTCTCCACGTCCCCGTTCCCTATTGCAGGGCCCACCGTTGTAACTGTTTCTCCGGTGTTCCCCTTTTGTCTTGTTGTTTCAGTTACCGACCTGCGGGTTGTGTCACACAGGACAGGTACACGTGACAGTTTGATTGTTAAAAGAATAAGATGCTGCCTTTGTCTGTACATAGTGATTCAAGTATATAGTGTCCAGTACTGCTCAAATAAGAGGGTGGTGGTCTAGTCTTGCACAGGGGCCCACTGAAGGATTCTCCTGTTCTCCTGTGGACCAGGCCAACCCTGCATGCTATACAAACAGTATTTGATGGTCAAAACCCAAAGTAAAATGCTATTATATACCTTTCCAATATTCTAGATTTACAATTCATATGTCAGAGCTCTCATCTTCTCTGTTACTGCTATTGTCCAGGCTCAGGTGTGCCTTATACAATCTGGTCATTGCTCGGGAACTGGATGATTTATGCAGGACAAATTCGCTGCTTGTATTACTTTAAATGATTAGGTGTAATTATACATAATTGGTCACTTGTGCTCTCGATTGATCCAATATGTATAACGCATTGTACTCCTTGATTCATGATGTTCTAAGTAACATTTTCAAAAGAGAAATAAAAGAGATGCAGAAATAAACATTATTACATCCTTGTGTCATTTCCTCCCTATGACAAAACACTTATCCCTGTATAATGCATTAAAATAAGCTATGAACTAAGCTTTTGTCTTGCTGAATATCAATAGACATTGATATCCCTATAAGAAGAACAGCGTATATCCTGATTACAATGATTAGATTTCACCAATATTTTCTTCTGAAGCTTAACCTTATGATGACTCCATGATTAATATCAGTAACATAGACTTGTGCATGTCTATCTTTGAAACATCTTACAGAATGTATAATGTACAGTGCTCAGTATACAGTTGTGTGAAAAAGGGTTTGCTCCCTTCCTGATTTCCTATTCTTTTGTATGTTTGTCACACTTAAATGTTTCAGACTACTGAACAAATTTAACTATTAGACAAAGATAACACAAGTAAACAGGAAATTCAGTTTTTAAATGAAGGTTTTTATTATTAAGGGAAAAAGAAATCCAAACCTACATGCCCTGTGTGAAAAAAATGTGACAAATATGCAAAAGAATAGGAAATCAGGAAGGGGGCAAACACTGTTTCACTTAACTGTAAATGAGCATGATACCATCAATGATTTGTAGCTCCCCAACACTAGCAGCACTCATACAGTGCATATGAAGACACTGTCACCACCATTTTTCACTGTAGGCAGCATGAATTTAGCTAAGTTCCCTTTTTTCGTGAATGTATGGTGCCTACAGTGAAATATGGTGGTGGAGATGTATTTATATGGGGCTAAATGAGTGCTCCTGGTGTCAGGGAGCTACATTTCATTGATGGTATCATGAATTAACAGATGTACTGCTTTATATTGATGGAGAAGATGCTACCATCACTCTGTGCCATTGGTAGAAGTGCACTATTCCAACATGGCAATGATCCAAAACACACATCTGTTGCGTTTTTGAAGAACAAAATAAAAGTTATTCATTCGCAATTTATGCCTCTGGATGTGAACCCAAATGAAACATGTATGGGGAATTATGAAGAGGCAAATTGAGCATCACTCTCCATCCAGCATTTAGACTCTATAAGGCTAGTTTCACACTAGCGTATGGAGGAGCTGCGGAGGGATGCAGACTTCCTCCGTGAAGTTCTGCCCACAGCCTCCATCGGCATGTGGACTGTGTACCCTATCTTTAGCATTGGGTACGCAGGCCATGCCGATATATGTGGATGCCTCCGCATGCGTCTTTTTGACGGTGCGGCAACCTGCACCAAACGCAACGTGTTGCATTTTGGTGCGGTCGCCGCATTGTCAAAACGACGTATGCGGAGGCATCCGCATACATCGGCATGGCCTGTGTACCCAATGCTAAAGATAGGGTACGCAGGCCGCATGCAGAAGTATGCGGCCGTAGGCGGAGCTGACCGGAGGAGGTGCGGCCGTGGGCGGAGCTTCACAGAGGAAGTCCACAGACGGCCGCAGATCCTCCAAATGCAAATGTAAAGCCAGCCTAAGAGATTATTCTGGAAAAATTTAAACAGTTGCAATATATTGCCAACTTATTCATTTCATGCCTAGAAGACCTGGTGCTGTCCTCAAAAATCATGGAGGTCATAGAAAAAACCTTGATGTAGTTATTTATGTATTATGCTAATATAGCACTCTCATATTCTACAGCGCTTTTCATACATTATCACCGGTGACAGGACAATTGTGTACAAGATAATTGTGTACGGACTATTGTGTACAGACAATTGTGTACAGGCCAATTGTGTACAATGACAATTGTGTACAAGGCAATTGTGTACAAGGCGATTGCCCTGTACACAATTGTCCTTGTACACAATTGTCCTTGGACACAATTGGCCTGTACACAATTTTCTGTACACAAATACACAATTATCTTGTACACAATTGTCATGGAACCATTATCACCGTTATTCCCCCAGTGGGGATCACAATCTAGATGCCCTATCAGTATGCCTTTGGAAAGTGGGAGGAAACCAAAGTACCAGTAGAAAACCCACGCAAACACGAGGAGAACATACAAAATCCTTGCAGATGTTGTCCTTGGTGGGATTTGAACCCAGGACCCCAGCACTGCAAGGCTGTAATGCTAACCACTGAGCATTTTTTGATGTGAAGTGAATTCATTTTTCATCAACTAATTTGAGTAAAACTGAAGATTTTGTACTGAAAATAATATTAATTTTACTTTTATGTTATATGTTAAACATTGTTTTATGTAACTCAATCTTGTCAAAATTTTGGAAATAGTTTTTGTGTTTAGTGAGATAATTATTAAAATCTTACTTTTCAAAGGGTGTGTACTAATTTATGCTATGCACTAAAAGTTTGTAATTATATACGGTACCCTGTACTGATCTTGAGTTACTGTGAATCTTGTATTATAACCAAGATCTACATTTTATGGTCCCTTCATTGATATTAGAATGTCTACAAGCTTGCTCCTATATCTACAGTTTATTTGCCATGAACCATAGGACATAATTGCATATCCTACTTAGAGTTGTGTCCTGAATTGTGTCCCTTTCATCTTAGAGGTTGTTTTGCTGTATTTTTGTGTTTTTTACAACATTGCTATTTATGCAGTTCCCTGATATTTAATGTAAAATTGCTTTATAGGAGGGCACTATTTAACCCATATCAATATATGTTATACTTACAAAAGAAGTCATAATCTAACTTTTTGGTATTTTTTTATCATTTTAGGGGTTCACTGATCCTATTTATCGGGGCAGACGCAAAGAGTTTGCTGACATTGCATTTAACTACAAACAGTAGGTTGTTTTTCTTTGCACATTCTGAAAACACTGCCCTTTTGCAAAAAAAAAAAAATAATAATCCATAATGAAGACCAAAATAGACCTCCCATTATGCTGATGAGTTTTGCCAGCGAGGATAGACGACTCTAGTGTTTGTTCCCTCAATGATATGTATTCCGTGTCTCTTGGGATGACGTGTGACCCAACATGGAATGGAGTGAGATGTCGACTGTTTCTTTCCACCCAGTGACAAAAGGTGTGGGTTCTACCACGCCTGGGCCCCAGTTTTTCAAAGTCTTAAAATAAGCTTCACAGTCTACTTCTAGAGCAGATCTGCATATTTTTCACAGCTGTATTCAGAGTGAGGAAAAAATTGCAGCATGCTGCGTAAGCATATGTAAATCAGATGAGAATAGCCAATGCAAGTCTAAGGGTGCGAGAAAAAAACACCCCATGGGCCATGAGTATGCTGCCCGATTTTTATGCACACATCTCAAATGAACCAGGAAATTGCATCAGCCAAGCACAGGAAGTTCACAGCCAGAACACTCTTGGCAACCAAGAAAAAAACCCTAAAGATATACAGTTGTGGCCAAAAGTATTGACACCCCTGCAATTCTGTCAGATAATACTCAGTTTCTTCCTGAAAATGATTGAAAACACAAATTCTTTGGTATTATTATCTTCATTTAATTTGTCTTAAATGAAAAAAACATAAAAGAGAATGAAGCAAAAAGCAAAACATTGATCATTTCACACAAAACTCCAAAAATGGGCCAGACAAAAGTATTGGTACCCTCAGCCTAATACTTGGTTGCATAACCTTTAGCCAAAATAACTGCGATCAACTGCTTCCGGTATCCATCAATGAGTTTCTTACAATGCTCTGCTGGAATTTTAGACGATTCTTCTTTGGCAAACTGCTCCAGGTCCCTGATATTTGAAGGGTGCCTTCTCCAAATTGCCATTTTTAGATCTCTCCACAAGTGTTCTATAGGATTCAGGTCTGGACTCATTGATGGCCACCTTAGAAGTCTCCAGTGCTTCTCTCAAACCATTTTCTAGTGCTTTTTGAAGTGTGTTTTGGGTCATTGTCCTGCTGGAAGACCCATGACCTCTGAGGTGAGACCCAGCTTTCTCACACTGGGCCCTACATTATGCTGCAAAATTTGTTGGTAGTCTTCAGACTTCATAATGCCATGCACATGGTCAAGCAGTCCAGTGCCAGAGGCAGCAAAGCAACCCCAAAACATCAGGGAACCTCCGCCATGTTTGACTGTAGGGACCGTGTTCTTTTCTTTGAATGCCTCTTTTTTTCTCCTGTAAACTCTATGTTGATGCCTTTGCCCAAAAAGCTCTACTTTTGTCTCATCTGACCAGAGAATATTCTTCCAAAACGTTTTAGGCTTTTCAGGTAAGTTTTGGCAAACTCCAGCCTGGCTTTTTTATGTCTCGGGGTAAGAAGTGGGGTCTTCCTGTGTCTCCTACCATACAGTCTCTTTTCATTCAGACGCCGACGGATAGTACGGGTTGACACTGTTGTACCCTCGGACTGCAGGGCAGCTTGAACTTGTTTGGATGTTAGTCGAGGTTCTTTATCCAACATCCGCACAATCTTGCGTTGAAATCTCTTGTCAATTTTTCTTTTCCATCCACATCTAGGGAGGTTAGCCACAGTGCCATGGGCTTTAAACTTCTTGATGACACTGTCCACGGTAGACACAGGAACATTCTGGTCTTTGAAGATGGACTTGTAGCCTTGAGATTGCTCATGCTTCCTCACAATTTGGTTTCTCAAGTCTTCAGACAGTTCTTTGGTCTTCTTTTTTTTCTCCATGCTCAATGTGGTACACACAAGGTCACGGGACAGAGGCTGAGTCAACTTTAATCCATGTCAACTGGCTGCAAGTGTGATTTAGTTATTGCCAAAACCTGTTAGGTGCCACAGGTAAGTTACAGGTGCTGTTAATTACACACATTAGAGAAGCATCACATGATTTTTTCGAACAGTGCCAATACTTTTGTCCACCCTCTTTTTTATGTTTGGTGTGGAATTATATCCAATTTGGCTTTAGGACAATTCTTTTTGTGTTTTTTCATTTAAGACAAATTAAATGAAGATAATAATACCAAAGAATTTGTGTTTGCAATCATTTTCAGGAAGAAACTGAGTATTATCTGACAGAATTGCAGGGGTGTCAATACTTTTGGCCACAACTGTAGATAGATATACGATATATAATAAATAGATAGATTGGTTTGAGCTAATGTAATTAGGCTGGGAAGATCCCTGGTTATTGGGCCCTTCCCAGCCTTAAAATACCAGCCCTCAGCTGCCCCCAAAGTGGCGCATCACATGAGATGCTCCAAGTCTGGTGCTTCGCCTTTGGTCTTCTCGACTGCCCTACTAAGTTGGCAGGTCCTTCATATTCCAGTTCTTCCCACAATGTTCCTCCATTCCATCATTCAAAGCCTATGGAGCCTTGTTCTGAAGCTCAATAGGCTTTTAGCATTAGACACTCCCCACTCACGCTGTGTTGTGCGAGACCCGGCGATTGTGAAGGGGAGTGACATTACTGACGTCACCGCATTTCACAGTGGCACATAGTGCAGCATGGAGGGGGGGTTGTGAAATTATCTATCTATCTGTCACAACATATCACAAAAGTGAGTACATCCCTCCCATTTTTGTAAATATTTTATTACAACTTTTAATGGGACAACACTAAAGATATGACACTTTGATGCAATATAAAGTAGTCAGTGTACAACTTGTGTAACAGTGTGAATTTGGTGTGCCCTCCATATAACTCAACACACAGACATTAATGTCTAAACTGCTGGCAACAAAAGTGAGAACAGCCCTAAGTGAAAGCAGCCAAATTAGCCATTTTCATTTCCTGTGTCATGTGACCCATTAGATTTACAACATCTCAGGTGTGAATGTGAAGCAGGTCTGTTAAATTTGGTGTTATCGCTCTCTCATTCTCTTATACTGGCCACTGGAAGTTCACATTGACACCTCATGGCAAAGAACTCTCTGAGGATCTGAAAAAAAGAATTGTTGCTCTACATAAACATGGCCTAGGATATGAGATTGCCAACACTCTGAAACTGAGCTGCAGAATGGTGGTCAAGACCATACAGCAATTTAACAAGATAGGTTGCACTCAGAACAAACCTCGCCATGGTCGACCAAGGAAGTTGAGTGCAAATGCTCAGTGTCATATCCAGAGATTATCTTTTCAAAATAAATGTATGAGTGCTTCTAGCATTGCTGCAGGAGTTAAAGTGGTGAGAGGTCAGCCTGTCAGTTCTCAGACCATACAACCGTACGCTGCATCAAATTGGTCTGCATGGTTGTCGTCCAAGAGGGAAGCCTCTTCTAAAGATGATGCACAAGAAAGCTTGCAAACAGTTTACTGAAGACAAACAGGTTAAGGACATGAATTACTTGAACCATGTCCTTTGGTCTAATCAGGGCAAGATAAATTGATTTAGTTCCAATGGTGTCAGACATGTGTGGCAGCAACCAGGGTGAGAAGTACAAAGACACATGTGTCTTGCCTACAGTCAAGAAGGGTGGTGGGAGTGTCAAGGTTTCGGGCTGCATGAGTGCTGATGGCTGTGGGGAGCTACAGTTCATTGAGGTAATGAAGAGGGTTAAGGCAGTGCTTGAAAATAATGGTCTCTACTCATTTTTGTTGTGTGGCACCCCTGAGGGTTCAGTCACCACAGAGGTACTGCACCTCACCCAGAGGTGTGGTATCCCACTTCCCAGGTAAGGTGGAGGCACCTAACAGTTCTCTAACACATGCACCCAACACACACCCTATAGCAGCAGGGCATCTGGATGTACCCTACGGGAGGAGGATTTCAACTCGGTCTGGGTGGTAAAGGGTGTTGGGAGGTGGGTGGAGCTAGTAGGATGAGAGCAGGAGAAGAGAATGTTAGTGAGAACTTAAGTAGATTTGAGGAGAAAGTGAAAGTAACAGACGTGTGCTGAAGCCGCTCCTAGTCAGAGGAGCTGCTGGGAAGGAAAGAGACTGAAGGAAGCTCCCTGAAGAGAGAAGGGATCCTAGAGGCATGGTACAGCGACCATACTGTCCGTAGGGCTCGTTCCCCGCTGGCTGACATCGGGTAGATGGATTGGTTGCAGTATAGGGACTGGCCCCAAAAATAGAGGAGTGGACAATGGACTCAGCTAGATAAACCAGAGGCTAAGAGCATTGCAAGTGCTGCAGCCACATCCACAAATACATCGCTGAAAAGGCAGACACATAGGATCCAGGGACCTAGAGGTTATTCCCCACAAGATCCGAGTCTGCTGGCTTGGGACACTGTTTGTGAAGGTGCTGGATAGGAGTGAGGAAATCAGCACAGGGATATGGCCAGGAAAGGAACACACTGAAGGGAGTTCTGGAAAAGTGTTCTTCATCTGTCTGGACGTTTGCTGGACCCCTCACTTGAAGGACGCAGCATCAAGCGGGCATCGCCGGCTCTTGAGAACTGTGAGTAAAGCTTTGGCACTGCACTCAGCTGTGTCCTCTGAATTCTTTCTGCAACACCTACTCAGCATTGCTACATCTATCATCAAACACAACATCTTTTCCATCACAACTGCCCTGGGACTAAAGCTCTGCCTGTGGAGAGCTATTCCAACTCTGCTGCATCACACCATCAGTGCCAGAGGATCTGCCTTGCAGTTCTGTTCATCTCTGACCAGAAACCACAGGTGGTGCCACGAACACTTCATTATAAACTTTTTTATCCGTTGTAAATATTCCCCTTTCATTGGACGCCCAGGGCTACTGACCGGGTCACCGCTGCCGTGAAACTGCCCCTTTAAGAAGCGACCTCAAAATTAATCAGTGGGATTATATATTCAATAATAACACCAGAAGCACAAAAAGAATAACCCCTAAAATTTAGCTTTTAATTCAATGACTAAAAACATTAGTGAAAATGACTAAAAGAAGGAGTAGTAGAGGACAAAAAAATGAAGGGAGAAAAAATTGTTTTTAGTTCTCTTCAGTATTCAAATAATGGGCCAATGGCTAAGTTACCCTAGTCAGCCCTAATTTCACCCTTCCTAGCCGCGGAGGTTGGCACCCTAGTTGTAGACGATATGGCGCCCCCGCTCAACGTCGGTATCCCTAATAACCCCTACGTCTCCCTGCATATACAAAAAGGGACACAAAAAAGAAACACACACACACTTATAGTACCGAAAGAATAAAGAGACAAAAAATGGTCTCATAGATAATACTAAATTGCTATGAACTTATCTCGTAGTATTTCTAATAGTATAAGAACCCCAAAAAGACTTATCTCGGAGTCAAAAGAATATAATGGGGTTAATATCCGGCAGCTTAGAGAAGGACTTATCTCGTAGTCACAAAAATGCTAATAAGCTGCAAATGGCAGACCCAATTACCAGATAGCAAAATTAAAAAACGGCTACAAGAAAAAGCACATCACATTGAATAAATATTGCACACTAGAGGCAGTGAAAAAAAGCCTATATAGCACTTGCGGCAGCCATTACCTTGCAAGTGAGGGCAGAATCACCCTAATACAGTAAAAAATAATAAGGCTACCATATTCATCTCTGATTATACAGCGTGGTACACCAATATTCAAGTAGCAATGCATACAAAGTCACATAGCATAATTGCTCAGTAGATTAAATCTAAATAGATAGTGCCACCGCAGGATCTGCCAAAAATAATGTACAACATTATACTTATCAGCCACTTGATGCATATGGAAACCCGACGCGTTTCCCCCTCTTAATCCGCTGAGGGTTCATCAGGGGTCAAAAAGTGGGGTCTCATTACCCCTGGCCGAGAGAGCAATACAGTGTGCGGCTTTACTCCAAGCACGTTCGCCGCCATTGTTTAAAGATGCCGCGCCGATATAGAACGCCCACTTCCGGTTACCAAAATCCAAAATGGAGGTCTAAACCGGAAGGGATCATATTGAGGACGGACATACGGTGCAGCAGTTACCATAGACGCCGCGCACCTTACTAGACAGCACGGATAGAAACAGGGATTCACAAAAAGGTGCCTGAAACAAAATAGGGCAATACATCCCTCTCAACAGAAACACCATATCTCGCAAACAATATGCGGCCGATCAATTCAACAGCCTCACTATTCAGAACACCCAAAACTTCAAGAAAATAGATAACAATAGTCCTCAAAAGGCATGGAGTAGAATAATTGTGTCCCTACATAGAATAAATGAAAAATAATAAAAAATTCCAATAGTAATAATATACCGACCAAATTATCAAAAACCCTATAAAGAGCTGGCTGGGAAAATGTGAAACACACTGATTATAGATAACTACTGAAATTTAGCTGTTCATTAAGGCCTTTTGGACTCTGTGATTCAAGCCAAAAAATCCAACGTGTCTCACGCTGTAGGATTCTATTATCCCAATCCCCCTGTCTGACCGCGGGCTGCACTCTCTCTATAACACGAAAATTAATATGTTTATCATCCCCTCCATGCACCATATTGACATGACGGGCTAAGGGGGTATCTCTTTTGTGTCTAATATCCCCCAAATGTTCACCTATGCGGACACGTAATTCACGCTTTGTTTTGCCAACATAGTCAAGGGGGCAAGTACAAGTACACAGATAAACAACTCCAGTGGTTTTACAGTTTGCAAAGCTTTTCATTTCATAAATCCTCTTTGTATAGGCACTACAGAAAGTATGGGATACACAGATATATTTGCAAAAGCTACAGTGTCCGCACCTAAAGGTCCCAATTGCTCTGTTCCGCAACCACGTTTCCTCTCTCTTCTGAGGTTCCAGGTGGCTACCTACCACCCGATCCCTTATTGACCTACCCTTCCTAAATGTAACTGATGGACCCTGGGTGATACAATCACGTATGTCATTATCCATTTTCAGGATAGACCAATACTTCACCAAGATGTTCATAACTTTACCAGATTGGTCATCGAAGGTACCTATCAATCTAGTGATTGCATTGGAGTCCTCCCTTACCCTCGGAGTCAACAATGACGTCCTGCTTACTTGTTTAGCATGCTTATAGGCCGGTTCAATCACCCTTGTTGGATAACCCCTGCTCCTGAACCTCCTCCATAGATCACTCGACTGCATTTCAAAATCATTCCAATCAGAGCAGTTCCTCCGAACTCTGAGGAACTGACCCCTTGGTATACCTCGTTTAAGAGGGGGGGATGATGACTTTCCCACCTTAAGAGACTGTTAGTTGAGGTTGGTTTTCGGTGCAGGTTGGTTTTAAGCAAGCCATCTGAAGAAATAGAAATATTGACATCCAGGAATGTGATCTGATCTCCACCTACCTCATGGGTAAAGAAAAGACCCAACTCATTATTATTAAGGGTATCAACAAAGGATCTGAATGATTCTCCACTCCCCGCCCAGAGGACGAGGATGTCGTCAATGTACCGACCCCAGAATAATATCCTAGGGGACCAGACGACATCCTCGTCCCCAAAGACCTGAGTGTCCTCCCACCAGCCCAGGAGCAAATTAGCATAGGTAGGGGCACAAGGGCTCCCCATCGCTGTGCCCCTGAGCTGGTGGTAGTATTTCCCATTTAATAGGAAGAAATTATGACACAATACAAATTGAAGAAGTTCCAGCAGGAAATTGTTGTGTGCTCCAAAGTGAATACCCCTCCCCTTGAGAAAATGTTCAACAGCTTTTAGACCTTCTGTGTGGCCAATGCTGCTATACAAAGCCTCAACATCAATAGAGGCCAGTATCGTACCTGGATCCACTGTAATTCCTTCAAGTTTATTAAGGAGGTCCATAGTATCTCGCAAATATGATGGGAGAGATAGCACAAATGGTCTCAACAATTGATCCAAATACCTGCTGGAATTCTGACAAAGGGCATCGATCCCCGAAACGATTGGTCTACCCTTAAGGGGATCGAACCCTTTATGGATCTTAGGCAAGGAGTAAAACGTAGCTGTAACTGGCCACTTGGGTAGTAAGAAGTTGAACTCATTCTTTGAGATCAACTTCAAATCAAGTCCCTTGTTGAGCAATACTGACAATTTCAGACTATACTCCTTCGTCGGATCACTCCTGAGCAGCTCATACGTTGATTTGTCAGAGAGAATCCTCATACACATTTGAATATATTCATCTCTGTTGAGGATAACAGTATTGCCCCCTTTATCAGAGGGCTTCAATACAATCCGATCATTATCACCAAGTTCTTCCAGAGCCTTTCTCTCACGGAAGGAGAGATTGGGTGGAACCCTATCTCTCTTGGAGTCAATCTTACAAATCTCTGCCGAGACAAGCTGTTGAAAAATATCAATACTCCCAGTATCACCAATTGGTGGCATCTTTTTACTTTTTGGTTTCAAATCAGAAAAAGGGCCCACCCCAATATCTCTCTGTCCTTCCTCAAACAAATCAGCCAGAAGCATTACATCAGGAAGTTCCTCCTCCGTTATCCCAAGTTGTTGACATTTGTTTTTATCATTCAAAGCAAAAAATTTTTTCCACTTAAGTTTTCGTGTAAATAGATTAATATCCTTAACCCGTACAAATGGGTCAAACCTGGTCGTAGGAACAAAAGATAACCCCCGCTCAAGAACCCTCTTTTCTATATCTGACAAATTATATGAGGACAAATTAATTATCTGATTACCATTGTCCCCATCAACCAGAGCCCTCATTTTTGATTGTTTGTCCGCTCCTGTAATTTGTATGGTGCTAGGCCCCTGGTTTCTAAAAAAGAGGCTGAAGAGCAAGCTGAGGAGGAGGGAGAATTTACTACAGAATTTGCTTCTGGCTTTTTGGGGAAGGTCTTTACAGAGTAACGCTCGGTGTCCTGCCATCTTCTGAAATTACCCCTACGTCCACGTCCCTTGTTTCTAAAGTATGGTCTAGAGGTATATGATTTAGGACCTCCTTCAGCATCAGAGGATTCAATATCTGAGGATGAGATGTCACCAGGAATACCCCTCGGGGCAAGGGCAGGATATGCCCGTTTTTCCCTGAACTCTGTTGAATCCCTAACAAATCGTTTATGCTTCCTTTCTTTAATAAAAAGTTGGTATTTCTCAACAGTATTCTTAAGATTTTCTTCCCTTGTTACGAAATCAGCAGCTGTTTTCAATTTAAGGGTTGCCTCAGTCAATTCCTTCACCCTCAATGAAGTCCTCTCTAGAGTTATTTTCTCTTCATCTAATAGTATCTGCATTAACCGTACAGATGATGCAGTAATCTCCTCCTCCCACCTTACAAGTAAAGATGGAGTCCTACACCTTGGAGCAGGTATTAGAGGTATCCTTAGACCACGCGGGACAATCTTTTGTTTAATATAATTTTCCAGAGATTGTACCTCCCACCAAGACTTAATATTCTCTTTAAATGCCTCCAATAATTCAGAAAAAAGTGTTTTGAGAGAAGAGCCCGAAGCAGACAGAGAGTCAGATTCTACTTCAGAAAAAACCTCTCTTGCATCGTCCAGCCATTTATTTGTGTCAATGGGTCCCGACAAAAACCCAGCCATACTCATCAAAGACAGACCTCAAAATTAATCAGTGGGATTATATATTCAATAATAACACCAGAAGCACAAAAAGAATAACCCCTAAAATTTAGCTTCTAATTCAATGACTAAAAACATTAGTGAAAATGACTAAAAGAAGGAGTAGTAGAGGACAAAAAAATGAAGGGAGAAAAAATTGTTTTTAGTTCTCTTCAGTATTCAAATAATGGGCCAATGGCTAAGTTACCCTAGTCAGCCCTAATTTCACCCTTCCTAGCCGCGGAGGTTGGCACCCTAGTTGTAGACGATATATATAATGAGACCCCACTTTTTGACCCCTGATGAACCCTCAGCGGATTAAGAGGGGGAAACACGTCGGGTTTCCATATGCATCAAGTGGCTGATAAGTATAATGTTGTACATTATTTTTGGCAGATCCTGCGGTGGCACTATCTATTTAGATTTAATCTACTGAGCAATTATGCTATGTGACTTTGTATGCATTGCTACTTGAATATTGGTGTACCACGCTGTATAATCAGAGATGAATATGGTAGCCTTATTATTTTTTACTGTATTAGGGTGATTCTGCCCTCACTTGCAAGGTAATGGCTGCCGCAAGTGCTATATAGGCTTTTTTTCACTGCCTCTAGTGTGCAATATTTATTCAATGTGATGTGCTTTTTCTTGTAGCCGTTTTTTAATTTTGCTATCTGGTAATTGGGTCTGCAATTTGCAGCTTATTAGCATTTTTGTGACTACGAGATAAGTCCTTCTCTAAGCTGCCGGATATTAACCCCATTATATTCTTTTGACTCCGAGATAAGTCTTTTTGGGGTTCTTATACTATTAGAAATACTACGAGATAAGTTCATAGCAATTTAGTATTATCTATGAGACCATTTTTTGTCTCTATATTCTTTCGGTACTATAAGTGTGTGTGTGTTTCTTTTTTGTGTCCCTTTTTGTATATGCAGGAAGACGTAGGGGTTATTAGGGATACCGATGTTGAGCGGGGGCGCCATATCGTCTACAACTAGGGTGCCAACCTCCGCGGCTAGGAAGGGTGAAATTAGGGCTGGCTAGGGTAACTTAGCCATTGGCCCATTATTTGAATACTGAAGAGAACTAAAAACAATTTTTTCTCCCTTCATTTTTTTGTCCTCTACTACTCCTTCTTTTAGTCATTTTCACTAATGTTTTTAGTCATTGAATTAAAAGCTAAATTTTAGGGGTTATTCTTTTTGTGCTTCTGGTGTTATTATTGAATATATAATCCCACTGATTAATTTTGAGGTCTGTCTTTGATGAGTATGGCTGGGTTTTTGTTGGGACCCATTGACACAAATAAATGGCTGGACGATGCAAGAGAGGTTTTTTCTGAAGTAGAATCTGACTCTGTCTGCTTCGGGCTCTTCTCTCAAAACACTTTTTTCTGAATTATTGGAGGCATTTAAAGAGAATATTAAGTCTTGGTGGGAGGTACAATCTCTGGAAAATTATATTAAACAAAAGATTGTCCCGCGTGGTCTAAGGATACCTCTAATACCTGCTCCAAGGTGTAGGACTCCATCTTTACTTGTAAGGTAGGAGGAGGAGATTACTGCATCATCTGTACGGTTAATGCAGATACTATTAGATGAAGAGAAAATAACTCTAGAGAGGACTTCATTGAGGGTGAAGGAATTGACTGAGGCAACCCTTAAATTGAAAACAGCTGTTGATTTCGTAACAAGGGAAGAAAATCTTAAGAATACTGTTGAGAAATACCAACTTTTTATTAAAGAAAGGAAGCATAAACGATTTGTTAGGGATTCAACAGAGTTCAGGGAAAAACAGGCATATCCTGCCCTTGCCCCGAGGGGTATTCCTGGTGACATCTCATCCTCAGATATTGAATCCTCTGATGCTGAAGGAGGTCCTAAATCATATACCTCTAGACCATACTTTAGAAACAAGGGACGTGGACGTAGGGGTAATTTCAGAAGATGGCAGGACACCGAGCGTTACTCTGTAAGGACGTTCCCCAAAAAGCCAGAAGCAAATTCTGTAGTAAATTCTCCCTCCTCCTCAGCTTGCTCTTCAGCCTCTTTTTTAGAAACCAGGGGCCTAGCACCATACAAATTACAGGAGCGGACAAACAATCAAAAATGAGGGCTCTGGTTGATGGGGACAATGGTAATCAGATAATTAATTTGTCCTCATATAATTTGTCAGATATAGAAAAGAGGGTTCTTGAGCGGGGGTTATCTTTTGTTCCTACGACCAGGTTTGACCCATTTGTATGGGTTAAGGATATTAATCTATTTACACGAAAACTTAAGTGGAAAAAATTTTTTGCTTTGAATGATAAAAACAAATGTCAACAACTTGGGATAACGGAGGAGGAACTTCCTTATGTAATGCTTCTGGCTGATTTGTTTGAGGAAGGACAGAGAGATATTGGGGTGGGCCCTTTTTCTGATTTGAAACCAAAAAGTAAAAAGATGCCACCAATTGGTGATACTGGGAGTATTGATATTTTTCAACAGCTTGTCTCGGCAGAGATTTGTAAGATTGACTCCAAGAGAGATAGGGTTCCACTCAATCTCTCCTTCCGTGAGAGAAAGGCTCTGGAAGAACTTGGTGATAATGATCGGATTGTATTGAAGCCCTCTGATAAAGGGGGCAATACTGTTATCCTCAACAGAGATGAATATATTCAAATGTGTATGAGGATTCTCTCTGACAAATCAACGTATGAGCTGCTCAGGAGTGATCCGACGAAGGAGTATAGTCTGAAATTGTCAGTATTGCTCAACAAGGGACTTGATTTGACGTTGATCTCAAAGAATGAGTTCAACTTCTTACTACCCAAGTGGCCAGTTACAGCTACGTTTTACTCCTTGCCTAAGATCCATAAAGGGTTCGATCCCCTTAAGGGTAGACCAATTGTTTCGGGGATCGATGCCCTTTGTCAGAATTCCAGCAGGTATTTGGATCAATTGTTGAGACCATTTGTGCTATCTCTCCCATCATATTTGCGAGATACTATGGACCTCCTTAATAAACTTGAAGGAATTACAGTGGATCCAGGTACGATACTGGCCTCTATTGATGTTGAGGCTTTGTATAGCAGCATTGGCCACACAGAAGGTCTAAAAGCTGTTGAACATTTTCTCAAGGGGAGGGGTATTCACTTTGGAGCACACAACAATTTCCTGCTGGAACTTCTTCAATTTGTATTGTGTCATAATTTCTTCCTATTAAATGGGAGATACTACCACCAGCTCAGGGGCACAGCGATGGGGAGCCTTTGTGCCCCTACCTATGCTAATTTGCTCCTGGGCTGGTGGGAGGACACTCAGGTCTTTGGGGACGAGGATGTCGTCTGGTCCCCTAGGATATTATTCTGGGGTCGGTACATTGACGACATCCTCGTCCTCTGGGCGGGGAGTGGAGAATCATTCAGATCCTTTGTTGATACCCTTAATAATAATGAGTTGGGTCTTTTCTTTACCCATGAGGTAGGTGGAGATCAGATCACATTCCTGGATGTCAATATTTCTATTTCTTCAGATGGCTTGCTTAAAACCAACCTGCACCGAAAACCAACCTCAACTAACAGTCTCTTAAGGTGGGAAAGTCATCATCCCCCCCTCTTAAACGAGGTATACCAAGGGGTCAGTTCCTCAGAGTTCGGAGGAACTGCTCTGATTGGAATGATTTTGAAATGCAGTCGAGTGATCTATGGAGGAGGTTCAGGAGCAGGGGTTATCCAACAAGGGTGATTGAACCGGCCTATAAGCATGCTAAACAAGTAAGCAGGACGTCATTGTTGACTCCGAGGGTAAGGGAGGACTCCAATGCAATCACTAGATTGATAGGTACCTTCGATGACCAATCTGGTAAAGTTATGAACATCTTGGAGAAGTATTGGTCTATCCTGAAAATGGATAATGACATACGTGATTGTATCACCCAGGGTCCATCAGTTACATTTAGGAAGGGTAGGTCAATAAGGGATCGGGTGGTAGGTAGCCACCTGGAACCTCAGAAGAGAGAGGAAACGTGGTTGCGGAACAGAGCAATTGGGACCTTTAGGTGCGGACACTGTAGCTTTTGCAAATATATCTGTGTATCCCATACTTTCTGTAGTGCCTATACAAAGAGGATTTATGAAATGAAAAGCTTTGCAAACTGTAAAACCACTGGAGTTGTTTATCTGTGTACTTGTACTTGCCCCCTTGACTATGTTGGCAAAACAAAGCGTGAATTACGTGTCCGCATAGGTGAACATTTGGGGGATATTAGACACAAAAGAGATACCCCCTTAGCCCGTCATGTCAATATGGTGCATGGAGGGGATGATAAACATATTAATTTTCGTGTTATAGAGAGAGTGCAGCCCGCGGTCAGACAGGGGGATTGGGATAATAGAATCCTACAGCGTGAGACACGCTGGATTTTTTGGCTTGAATCACAGAGTCCAAAAGGCCTTAATGAACAGCTAAATTTCAGTAGTTATCTATAATCAGTGTGTTTCACATTTTCCCAGCCAGCTCTTTATAGGGTTTTTGATAATTTGGTCGGTATATTATTACTATTGGAATTTTTTATTATTTTTCATTTATTCTATGTAGGGATACAATTATTCTACTCCATGCCTTTTGAGGACTATTGTTATCTATTTTCTTGAAGTTTTGGGTGTTCTGAATAGTGAGGCTGTTGAATTGATCGGCCGCATATTGTTTGCGAGATATGGTGTTTCTGTTGAGAGGGATGTATTGCCCTATTTTGTTTCAGGCACCTTTTTGTGAATCCCTGTTTCTATCCGTGCTGTCTAGTAAGGTGCGCGGCGTCTATGGTAACTGCTGCACCGTATGTCCGTCCTCAATATGATCCCTTCCGGTTTAGACCTCCATTTTGGATTTTGGTAACCGGAAGTGGGCGTTCTATATCGGCGCGGCATCTTTAAACAATGGCGGCGAACGCGCTTGGAGTAAAGCCGCACACTGTATTGCTCTCTCGGCCAGGGGTAATGAGACCCCACTTTTTGACCCCTGATGAACCCTCAGCGGATTAAGAGGGGGAAACGCGTTGGGTTTCCATATGCATCAAGTGGCTGATAAGTATAATGTTGTACATTATTTTTGGTAGATCCTGCGGTGGCACTATCTATTTAGATTTAATCTACTGAGCAATTATGCTATGTGACTTTGTATGCATTGCTACTTGAATATTGGTGTACCACGCTGTATAATCAGAGATGAATATGGTAGCCTTATTATTTTTTACTGTATTAGGGTGATTCTGCCCTCACTTGCAAGGTAATGGCTGCCGCAAGTGCTATATAGGCTTTTTTTCACTGCCTCTAGTGTGCAATATTTATTCAATGTGATGTGCTTTTTCTTGTAGCCGTTTTTTAATTTTGCTATCTGGTAATTGGGTCTGCCATTTGCAGCTTATTAGCATTTTTGTGACTACGAGATAAGTCCTTCTCTAAGCTGCCGGATATTAACCCCATTATATTCTTTTGACTCCGAGATAAGTCTTTTTGGGGTTCTTATACTATTAGAAATACTACGAGATAAGTTCATAGCAATTTAGTATTATCTATGAGACCATTTTTTGTCTCTTTATTCTTTCGGTACTATAAGTGTGTGTGTGTTTCTTTTTTGTGTCCCTTTTTGTATATGCAGGGAGACGTAGGGGTTATTAGGGATACCGACGTTGAGCGGGGGCGCCATATCGTCTACAACTAGGGTGCCAACCTCCGCGGCTAGGAAGGGTGAAATTAGGGCTGACTAGGGTAACTTAGCCATTGGCCCATTATTTGAATACTGAAGAGAACTAAAAACAATTTTTTCTCCCTTCATTTTTTTGTCCTCTACTACTCCTTCTTTTAGTCATTTTCACTAATGTTTTTAGTCATTGAATTAAAAGCTAAATTTTAGGGGTTACCCTTTAAGAAGCGGCCCGGTACCGAGTAAACCCCACTGCCCTGGTGGGTGCTCCAGTTGCCTGCGACTTAGACATTAAAGGGGTTGTCCACTACTAGGACAACCCCTTCTTAAACTAAATGTTCGGTCTCGATAAAATAATAAAGCCAATGCTCAGCTCCCATGCTGGCGCTGTTCCAGCGGTGTCAGCATTTGCAGTCCCAAGGCTGTGATGGGGTGGAATGACACGTAATGCCAGGCGCCCAATGAGTGCTGGCGTCACTGTTCCCACATTTGGACAAACTGAACATGAAGAGGAAGTCCAGGATGAGCTGCAGCCCTGGCTTTCTCTTCATGTTCAGTTCATACAAAGTTGGAGACAGTGACGCCGACGCTGGCATCATGTGTCACAAGAGCGCATCACAGCCCCGGGGATAGCGAGTGCCAACAGTGCAGGAACAGCACCAGCACGGGAGATGAGTATAGACTTTATTATATTATCGGTGCCGAACATTTAGTTTAAGAAGAGGTTGTCCTATTAGTGGACAGCCCGTTTAATAGCCATGTATTCAGTTATTTAGAGAGCACATCAAATTTACACTTGTTATACAAGCTGTACACTGACTACTTTACATTCTATCAAAGTGTCATATTTACAGAAATGTGAAGGGTGTACTCACTTTTCTGATATGCTGTATATATCTTATATGTTTCTATCATCTATCGGTATCTTTGTATTTGATTGCTTTATTATTTTTGTCAAGTAACTTTTAAGTTTACATAGAGTATTAAAATATGTATCAATTGATGCTAAAAATGCATTGCATACAGATTGCATACGGATCGCATACTAATCCAAGTCAAGAAAATTGGCTACTTTCACACATTCAGTATTTGGTCAGTATTTTACATCAGTATTTGCTCCACTTCTGATTTTGGCTTGAAATCAGAGAAAAGTATGATAGAAACCCGTCACCCCTTCTGGACTTATCACCCACTTCTGGTTTTGGCTGCACATACTGATGTAAAATACTGAGCAAATACTGAACGTGTGAACGTGGCCATAATCACACACTCGCATGACAAAAGGTAAACCATACATATTCCATTTGTCAAACTTTTCTGGATGAGAATGGGACAGATATTGTCCTAGCTAGTGTGATAAGATAAGCTAAATAGATAAAATCTGTAGCTGCCTGGAAACTGTCAGTAATAAAGGTACTGTCACACTTAGCGATGTACCAGCGATCCCGACCAGCGATATGACGCAGTCAGGATCGCTGGTACATCGCTAAGTGGTCGCTAGTGAGCTGTCACACAGGCAGATCTCACCAGCGACATCGCTGGGGACGGGGGTCGCTACTTACCTGTCACACCAGGCGATCCTGCGTCCTCCCGCCCGGCTCCACGCGTCGCTCGTCGTCACAGCAGGAAGCGCCGCAGGAAGCAGACGACGAGAAACAGTCCAGCCTGTTCTCGCGCGATCAGCGATAACCAGCGGGGGAGCGGGTCGTAGGTAAGTATCAGACATAGCGATATCTCTAGCAATATCGCTATAATGTCACAACTTATAGCGATATTGCTAGCGATATCTCTTAGTGTGACAGTACCTTAAGCAGGCTGGCTGCTGCTGACCGATCTACATCTTGTTATTTAACTATTTTTAACTTAAGTATGGCTTTTGTGAATATAAAGGCAGCTACCATTGATATAACTATAGGTTGTAGAGGTAACAGTCATCACTTGACTTGTGCTTTTAGGTACATACGCACAGTATTACAAATGTAGTGGAGAGCTCTGATACAGATTTTGTATTGGAGTCTTGAAGCTCTAAGTTATATTTTTGGTAGCTTGACTGCTCGCTAACTCATTAATTAGGATTTTGCCAACTAATCTGAGAGCAGCATAATGGATAGACAAAGACCCAGATTCTAGCAATGTGTCACTTACTTGGATGCTTAGTACAGTTTTGATAAAATCACTGTTTTATCAGCAGGAAATTATAACTAGAGAAGCGGTAAACCCGCTGCAACGTAATTCTCCATATTCATGAGTTCTGTATTACCCCGTCCCCAACACAGATTGGCAGCTTTCTGCCTATGCACATGTACTCAGTAAACTGCCAATCAGTGATGTGGTCTATACAGAGTTCAGTCTCCAGAGAACTGGTAGATCTGCATCAGATAAAATAGAATTTTTCATACCTGCAGCCAGCAGTCCAGTAAGAGACACATCGCTAGTATCAGGGTGTTCTGCCTTCATACACGTTGACATGGTGTGTAATCTTGCATATAGCATAAACCACTGCTCGGTATTCAAATTAAGCAGACTGCTCTCCGTAGTCTAACTTGTTTATTGGTGAAGAATATAGAACATGCGGTAAAACTATAAAGAATACAAATGACATGAGTAAGTATTGAGCAGATGATCACACAGCTAACACAATTGCAGGAAGTATACAGTGTGATGCAAACTTTACATAGAAATACACAGGTGTCTAATTACATCTGCTGTGCACTGGCTACCATACAGTTAATAACATCTCTGTACAACACTGCATTGCAAGAAAAGATATGAATCTTACCAGATATGCTTTACCAGGATAGCAAAGTCAAGTAGGAGAGTTACAGGAGAACAGATAAACACGTGTGTCCTTATGAAATACACAGAAGAAAATAGCATCTTCTTTATCCCAGAATACATTGCTTCAATCCCATAGTGCAACACTTCTGTTAAAGACACAGGCTGTAAAGCTATTTAAGACACAGTTATAAATTCAGCCACCACTAGATGGTGCTAACAAAACCAGCACATAATGCAAACATATTCGCCCTATTTTCAGAGGGCAGAACACAGGGTCTCTGCCCCCACATCATGCTGCTCTCAGATGGGGTAGCAAAAACTTGATGACATATTAATTTTAACACATGCACTATAGTCTAGCCTAATAGCTAATACTTATCTTGGGTATTAAATAGCTTTAGTCCATTGTATCTCTCATAGAAATGTATAATTAAATTAATAACTAGGTGTTACCATCTTAGTAGCATGTCTCTCCAGACTCACACTGTCCAATTATCAGACTGTATAAGGACACACCCCTTTGAGAAAAGAAATGAAAACACCCAATTGTCAATTTGTTCATGAATATTTAGGAAGAATAACACAGGAATGGCACAATGCCGATTTACAGTAAAGAAGAGGTGCTCTATAACTCCCATTTCATGGAGAATACAAGTAGTAACTAATACAGACATGTCAGTCCTTCTTTAATGAGTAGAGCTGCAGAATAACAATCGATTATGAACTCAGAATATTAAATAGAGAAACAATATCAATAAAAGGTCTTCCAATTGCAGTTTTTATTTGAATGTTTTTTAAAACTATATGCATTCAGCAGTATGGAATGACTGCCATCTTTTGTGTTCTTTTTAGTGGTCAACCTGTTCCACGTGTTACTTATACAGAAGAGGAAAAGAAGACTTGGGGTACTGTGTTTAAAGAGCTGAAAACGCTGTACCCCACACATGCTTGCTATGAACATAACCATGTGTTTCCTCTACTGGAAAAATATTGTGGATATAATGAAAATAATATTCCTCAGCTTGAAGATGTCTCCAATTTTCTTCAAAGTATGTACTAGCATGTCTCAATTATTGTAAAGAAATCTGAGCTAAATGGCATGCACCAAGTGTAAGGGGAAGGAGTTTGCATTTGATACATAGACCCCAATTCATCAAGACTGGCAATTTTTTACATTATTATTGATGAGAAGGCATGCTAGAAGTTAGACGTTTCTGATTCATTAACAGGTGCACGTTTGAAAAGTGGCATGCACCTTGCCACAAATCTTACACCAGTCTAAAACTGGAGTAATATTTGTGGCAGAAGGGACAGCACAACTTCTAATGAATTTGACTAGCAGTGGTTGCTACACTCTGTCCTGCTCTAGCTTTGCCCATTTTGTTGAAGTTGGCACTTCTTAAAGTAGAGTAAAAGTGTGACACCATTGTTCTCAGCAGCGATCTGGGAGTCACATATGCTTCCAGGGGTCTATCCCATGCTCTTCTCCTTCCATTCAGCACTTTTTCCATCCATTTCAACATTTTCAGTACCCCCCAGATCTTCTTGTAGGGTCTGCTGGAAAAATGCTTGGATTTCCCATTGACTTCCATTATACTGTTTACTCGAAGTGAACATCCAAGCATTAGGAATTGCTTACTTTGAGTAAGGAGCATCCGAACATTTTAGTGCTAACTCATCCCTAATCATAACCCATTCTTTATTCTCAGATTAATCTGAACCCATGTCGAATATTGAAGCTGAAGAACTCAACATAGAAGCACTGTTCTTTGAAGTCCATCACGCAAGGTCACTCTCTCCATTCTCCAGCCCTCAGTTTCGCCTCTCGATTTTCCTTGATGAACAGGTTCACCCTTCTGGCATAATCATCCAACTTTCTCAGGAGTCCCCTCTTGCCCTGTCCAGTGGGCAGAGGCCCTAACTTTTGTCTTCTCTATACTTCCGAGCCAAATTCCAGAAGAGATACAGCTTGCCCAGATGTCCATATTCTCATGTGCTTTCTCTGCTGCCTGCACACCTGGGCTGATGGTTTTCTCGAGGCCGATAAACTCATCCACCATCTCCTTCTTTGCAAACAGGTCAAACAGCCCCTTATTCTCACTGTTGTCTTCCGCTGTCCGCCTCTCCAGCCCCTCAGATAACATCTCTACAGCACGAATCCAGCTTTCTGGTGGTCTTTTTCCTTTGACCCCTCCTTTCCGGGGACCATACTACTGATGCATCTGCAGCATCACTTGTCACTCTGGATATCTATGCCTTTAACCATTCTACCTGCTCTCTCCAGTCATATTCTAGTGGGTAGGCCATGCTCTTCCAGCACATCTCTCACTGATTCGCTCCTCCCTTTACAGGCTGGGTCTTGGCTTCAGGGCATTCCCTCTTCTGGGCTGGATTTCTAGTGGGCTTGGCATCTCTTCATGCTCTTTTGCCCCCTCCACTCCACAATTGGTGAACTTCTTTTCTACCATTACGACCTCAGTTGCCATTATCACAGACCCGCTGCTAACACCGGTATGTCACGGATGGAGGGATGCGAAGCACTGCCAACACATGGCTATCACAGGCACAGGGGGGGCTTATCTTAGTTATCCCACCTCTGGCACCATGTGATAAAAAAAGCAGCAAGCTAGTCTTGCCCTAACAATTTATTGCAGGGGGGTTATTTTGGTTGTCCCACCACTGTCCACAATACTTCACGAAACTCTTCAGTTCCACTTTGGAATTTGCAGCTCTCCGGCGCCCCCCTTACCCTCAGGTCAGTCAGGGAACTACACCTGGGATAATTGGTTACCGGCCGGCTGCTTCAATGAGGTCTGGCCACCCAGCACGCTGCAGTGAGGGAATTATAAAATGCTCTGCCCGCAGCCACCCAATTAGCTTATTAAATTCCTTTCCATCACTCTCAGCAGTACCCGGGGTCCAGATCACACTTTGCCGCCACCAGCTCCAGAGTTTCTCTGATTAAGTTATAAACTTAATAGAGGGCTTCAAAGCCAAACCAATTCAGTAGCAATTATCTTAAAGGCACGTGTTTGTTTTTAGAGCATGAAGACAGACTAATAAAGTTATAATTTATTCCCCAAAAGGGGAGGCAGTGATTACACAGGTAAAAGATGTTACAAAGTTGAGACATTAGGTATGTACAATGCAAATATAAAATAAATAGGATTAACATAGAAATCAGCACTTACAGTTGCTTAGATGGTTTGTAGGCTAACCATGTGGGGAGGCGGGGCCACACATCACCCTGCATCTGGGGTATGCCTTATAGTTTTGGGTTTGTAACATCACGAAAGGGGCGGTCTAGGGATGTTCCTCCCCCTGCTCTAGGAGTTACAATTCTGACTGAAAAACTTATAATGACTATATCTTGCAGAGGGTACCTCGCATAAAAAAGCACATGGAATTATTCCTTTTAGCCTGTCTCATACAATAATTAAAGCCCAAACATGCAGCAATTATGTCACACCGTTTAGGAGAAATCAAGTTCTCGGTTTCTGTGGGTGCTGGAACCGAGAAAATTATGGGCCAGAATGCTGGTTTCGTGTCCTACGCGGATATGTGATTTTTATATCTGTTGCATATCGTTTTCGCGATCCAGTCTCTTTCATATTACCCATACTTATATCCAGCCACATGGTGCTTCAAACAAAGACATTCTTCCCCCTTAGCTTAATTAACATTCCTTAGCTGTGGAGAGGAGAATGTTTGCACAGGAAGCATCTGGTGTAGGGTTACAAGCAGGCACATAGCTGCGGTGTGAGTGTAAGCTGTGGGCGAAAAGAGGAGGGGTCGCAGCTCTGTGACAGGCTGGTTCTCATCTGTAGTGTAAGAATCAGGGAACCTTAAGTCATACCTTACAGTCATAACTTACTTATCATTACTTAACTTACTTATCACTGCTGGCTGCCTGCCAACTTTCCTACAACTTGTACCCATTTCCAGCAAGCAGATGATCCCAGGATAAGAAAGCTGGTGGAGTGTGCGGTGCTGGAGATGTTCTGGAGATCTTGTGGTCCAGGTGGAGCTGAAGGGGTGAGCTGGGCAGGTTTGGATTGACTGTTGGCGTGTCCCCTGATGTCCCTGTCTTGTTGCACCCATGCCCTCCCCCCCAGCAGTGCTGGGAGCACCCTTTATGGAAAGCTGTACATTTAACTCTGCTAAGCTGTGACTGTTCAGTCTTTATAGCTACAAGCTGAGTGTAATCATGGCCACTGCACTCTGTAAACCTACTCTTATGATTTCAAGGGACGATTTATTATTCTGGAATCATCCGCAATTTCTCATGGACTCCCCTTCTTGGAGCATGATTGCTATTTCAACAATTGAGTACATAAAATCCATCACTTCTGTGAAACCTGTGGAGGTGTACTGCAAGAGAGGTAGGAGAGGAGGCGTCCTGGCACGCCTTCGGAGGAGAGGGTTCAGAACAGCTCTTCCTTCATTCCACTTGGCTAATGCCCGTTCCTTATCTAACAAAATGGAGGATCTGAGCTTACTTTATAACATGAGATCTGATATGGCCAATTCAGCTGCTCTTTGTTTTACTGAGACCTGGTTGAATGAGACCATCCCTGATTTTAGTCTGGATCTACCTGGTTTTGTTATCTACAGAGCTGACCGTGATTGTGTAGCTTCAGGTAAACAAAGGGGGGGTGGGGTATGTCTCTACATCAACACTAGCTGGTGCTGTAATGTTAACATACTGGGAAAAGGTTGCTCTCCAGATCTAGAGTACCTTGCACTCAATTGTAGACCATTTTACTCTCCAAGAGAGTTTTCATCTATGGTTCTGGTTGCAGTATATATTCCCCCTCAAGCATCTGTTAAAGCTGCTATTGGTGAATTAGCTTGCAAAATATCAGAATGGGAGAAAGGATCTCCAGAAGCATTTGTGATCGTAATGGGGGACTTCAACAAAGGAAAACTCAACCTGGATCTCCCCAAATTTACTCAACATATAAACTGCTTCACGAGAGAGAACAATACGCTTGATCACTGCTATACAGTCATAAAAGGGGCCTACAGGGCAGTGAGGAGAGCAGCAGTGGGCTTTTCAGATCATTGTCTAATTCATTTAATTCCAGCCTACAGGCAAAGGTTGAAAACATCCAAACCTACAGTTTATTCAAAGAAGACATGGTCTGAGGAGGCAAAATTGCAACTACAAGCATGCTTTGAATGCACGGACTGGGAGGTATTCCAGGAAACATGCTCGGGTCTGGATGAATGGGTTGATGCAGTGTCCTCATATATCCGTTTTTGTGAAGACACGTTTATTCCATCCAAATCTGTCCACTTTTGGGGAAACAACAAGCCGTGGTTTACAAATAAAGTCAGGTTGATCCGTAAGAGAAAAGAGGAGGCTTATAAAGCAGGTGATATTACTGAATTCAAGAAACTTAGGAACTCGCTATCTAAAGAGATCAAGTTAGCCAAACACGAGTATGCAAAGATTCTGGAGGAAAGGTTCTCATCAAAAGATACTAGATCTGCATGGAGAGGATTAAGAGAGGTCACCAATTATAAAAGCCACCCCACTATAGTGAACCCCAGCAGAAGTCTGGCAGCAGAGTTAAATGTATTCTACTGCAGATTTGAGGCAAGCTCTACACACAGTGGCTATTCATCTCTAAGCTCCTCAGTCTGTTAATATAAAGATCATTCATTGTGCAACAGCCAAGTAGTGATCTCCGAGGCAGAGGTGATACGCATCCTGAAGGGACTTAAGGTCAAAAAGGCACCTGGCCCTGAAGGTGTATCTCCAATGTGTCTGAAAGTATGTGCTACCCAGCTTGCCCCTATACTGACAAATATATACAATGTGTCACTGAAAGAGTGCGTTGTACCTCAGTGTTGGAAAAGTTCCACAATTATCCCTGTCCCCAAGAAAGTGGGATCCTCTGAGTTGAACGACTATAGACCAGTAGCACTCACATCTGTAGCTATGAAAGTCTTCGAAAGAATTATGATGTCCCACCTGATAAAATTCACGCAGAAGCTATGGGACCCGCTTCAGTTTGCCTATAAGGAGAATCGTTCGGCAAACGACACTGTCAATCTGGCACTGAAGTACATTTTGGATCATACAGATGAACTGCACTCATATGTCCGGATTCTTTTCATGGACTTTAGCTCAGCGTTCAATACCATTGATCCGAATTTACTTCATAAGAAAATGGTAGCTCTTGGAGTCCTTCTCAACTTATGCTTGTGGATTTATAACTTCCTGACAGCCAGGATACAGAGTGTAAAAGTTGGACCATTCACTTCGGACACCTTGGTCACAAACATCGGGGCACCTCAGGGGTGTGTTTTGTCCCCGTTACTGTTTTCTCTCTATACGAATGATTGCATCTCTTCAGCAGACTCAGTAAAAATCTTGAAATTTGCCGATGATATGACACTGATTGGTCTCATCAGGGGAAATGCTGTAGACTTGTATCGGAGTGAGGTGAAAAGAATATGTGACTGGTGTAAAGCCAATAATCTTGTACTCAACACTAAAAAAACTGCTGAGATGTTTGTGGATTTTAGGAAAGATCAACATGAGATACTTCCAATCTACATCCATGACGAAGTGGTTCTTAGGGTCACAGAGACCAAATTCCTTGGTGTTATCATCTCTCATGATCTTAAATGGAGGAAAAACGTGGATGCTGTTATAAGAAAAGCACAACAGAGGATGTTCTTCCTGCGTCAGCTGAAAAGATATGGTTTGTCTAAGAATCTGCTGATCTTATTCTTTAATGCTGTCATCAGATCTGTGATTTGTTCCTCTCTGATAGTCTGGTATGGGGGAGCCACTGCGCATGACAAACTCCGCTTACAAAGAACTTTCAGAACAGCAGAGAGAATTATAGGTTCCCCCTGCCTAAAATCCAGGATCTTTATGATAAGAGTATTCTATCCCACGCATTGAAAATTTCATCCGATCCCTCTCACCCGGGACACTCCTCATTCCAACTACTCCCTTCAGGACGTCGCTTCAGAGTCCCCAAATGCAGCACCAACCGCCATATGAACAGCTTCTATCCACTCTCTGTTCAACAATTAAATCGTCATGTGTAGACTATATACTGTATCTGTCTTGTTAGATGTTACTTGTTGTATCTGTTGTTATATATTATGTTGCCTCTTTGCCACAAAGAATTCCTTGTATATATGTAATATGTACTTGGCAATAATAAATAAATTTGATTGAAAAATTTGATTGAAAATTTGATTACAGCCATCTTTATACACATGTTTTCAAGCGCCATATTGATTGCACCACACAGCGGTTCCTCCTGTACTCTTGCTTCGCCTACCGGTGGGTAGAACCTTCCTTTCCATCTTTGCCTTCCTCCGGCATATTCCTCCCAAGTGGGCTGGGCTATCTTTTCATGCCATTTTCTTCTTTGTGCTGCACTTTTACTGTGATGGACAGTTTTTGATGCTTGGCCATGTCTTCCACTGCACTACCATTTGCAAGCTTGGCATTGTACTCAGGTGCCATCTTCTTTGCTACATATGTCTTCCCCCAATAAAATTCTGCAGGGCATCTCCATCCTGCTGACTTCAGGTATAAAGGAGGGATCAGGCCAACATCACGTTCTTTCTCCTTAAATTCCCTATTATGGTACCCCTAAGTGTGTGAGTGCTTTGTGGGGACTGGTTGCTTAACCCTTTTCGGGCCAGAAGTGGAATGATGGAAAGGGGACCTTTTACATCTGTAACAATTCAGTAGAGTCAGAGTTCACTGTAAAACGTTAACCTAATTTTTACTGCTAAACTTCTCACCTAATAACATTTCTTGGTAGGAAACATGGTAAATCTTGCACATTTCTTCTGCTTCAGGCAGAGGTTGATATTCCGTTACAGACACAAACAGCATGTCTTAATGTTCTAAGACACTTCAGGGTAACAGAGTAATTCTTCTACTCTTCAAAGATCCCACACTGCAGTATAGCACCCCATGCTCCTCTTTGGCCAGAATAGAATGCTATCGCAACACCTCCAGACCCGGATTCACATGTTGTCAGTAGTCCACTCCACACTAGCTGCCTACAGGAATCACACCTCCATCAGCCTCTATTTAATGCCCCTATAGGTACTCACAGTCAGTGAAGAATACCCTTATACCCTGTGACTCCTTGCTGTCTCTGTACCCTGCCTGTATTGATATTAGTAGATTTCATTAACCCTGTTCTGAATACTTATCTGGACTTTCAGTGGCTGCACACTCCCCACTTGTGCCCAACTATTCCACAATAGTTCTTATCTCCTTCACAATTTCTCCATCAACTAATTAACAGGAAACGGCTTCCTGTACAAAATGCCCCATTAACTGTTCTCAACTTGGGCTGGGACTAGCTGTTAACCCTGTGTAACAATCGTGCCCTGACTGGGTGGCGCGAGCAAGGATTGTGGCCCCACTGTGCCACAAACTAGACTACCCTGAAGGGGCGTGACTAAGCAGCTACCTTGGTATTCACTAGAGCCTCTGATGGTGTGTAGAGGGTGGACTGTGGACTGACCTATGGACCTGTCTGAGGTGGGAAGGACATGTAAAAGATGATGTGCACTATGCTTTATTATATGTGTATGGTTAACAACTGGAAATTAGTACAGGACGACGTAGTAATGGGATTTGGCCACAAGATGGAGACAGGGAGCAGTGAGAAAAGGACTCAACAGCAGGCCTTAGGTTAGAGAAACTGTATAGTCATGGTGGGTAGAGTTAAGGGACTGAGAAGGAGATTTCCAGAAGGAGGAGATATAAGGAAGGAGAGTCCCAGGGTTAGGGGAGAGACACCCAGGAGGAAGAGAGAAGCAAGAAGAGCTCAGGAGAGGATGGAGGAAAGAGAAGCTCAGGAAAGACAGAAGCGAAAGAGATGGTTACTCGTAGAGGGGGGTGGCCCTGGGAGGACAGCTGCAGGACAGGACGGCAGTGACTAACGGAGGTCTGGGGTACAGGACGGCTGGACACTGAAGAGTGAGTAAGTGTTACAGCGGGCAGACTCAGTCGGGGGAAGCGCTGAGGCCGTGGGCCTAACGGCAGCCACAGTGAAGGAACCTAGTGGTCTTCGACGAACAGAAGCAGAAGGAAGGTAACAGGTACCCAGGCCAGGGAGCATAAGTTGTTGTGTCTGCTGTGGATGTCAAGAGGACACCCAATAAAGTTTGGACCTGATTGAACAGATTTCTGCGTCTGTCTCCCATCTGTTCCGCAGCCGAAAGGGACCACACCCAGTTAGCCCACGTACTACAGGTGAATAAGATGGGAAGCTTGCAGTGATGCCGGCAGGGATGTTACACCCTGTCAAATCCTAACAACTGCAGCATAGCACATTACACATATCAGATCACACTTAAAACAGCAAATCCACACAATAACATTTAGAGAAGTCTTCAGGGTGTTTGGACGACTTTGCCACCTTTACAAATGCAATACACATATCGATAGTGAAAATCTTTTTACAGCATCTGGTACAGTGGGCCCCTCAGTAATCTGTGGTCTTTGGAAGGCAGCCCTGAGTGCCGCCTCTTACCTGCCAGCCTCTATCTTTGTTTAGCCGGCCCGGCACAATATCACATGTGTGTCATGCCACATTGATGACATCATGCCAGGCTTTCTAATCTAAAGAGGAGCCTGAGATACCATCAGATAAGAGAGAGTTCTCAAGACTCCCTGTGGTGGCAGCAGATTACCGATGTGGCCTCTGGACTGGGTCTTTCAAAATGACTCGTGCCATCTGTAATCAGTAGGAATTATGTTCTAGACTGATAGTTCTTTACATGTAGCCAGAGTCTCATGTTTTAAATTTTGCATATAATATGAAATGGTGATGTCCAAGTTACATAGCCACTTGCTTCTGTGTCTTCCATAAAGCTTGTACTGGTTTCCGTTTACGTCCTGTCGCTGGTTTGTTGTCATCACGAGATTTCCTGGCTGGTTTGGCATTCAGAGTATTTCACTCAACTCAGTATATTCGTCATTCGTCAAAACCCATGTATACCCCGGAGCCGTGAGTACATTTCCTTCAGTCTTCTAGCATTGTAGCTGTTACACTAAACTGCAATGTGAACAGTTATGATTTTTTTTTTCTCTGAAATTGTTTATCTAAAGTAACTCTGTAGTTTGTAGTTTACAAGTTGTTGAATTGTAATTTCCTGTTTTATCTTCAGTCATTAGACTTTAAGAAAATGTTGTGGGCTATTTTGTCTTTTTCTACAGTGATGTTTGCCATGAACTTTTAGGACATGCACCACTCTTTGCTGATCCAAGTTTTGCCCAATTTTCACAAGTAAGAATTACATATTAACAAATGCAGGAAATATATATCTATCTTGTACCGTGTTAGTCAGTGCATAGAAAAATATTAAGATTTAAGAGTCCATCTTTTTCTTTTAGCCATTAAAAGGTATCAACCATTGAGGACTCTCAAATCTTTTTTTATTTTTTAATACTGATATATAATACTTTAAAATAAAGAATTATGTCATTTAGAATAACCTTTTTTGAATATGCTTTCAGGAGATTGGATTGGCATCTCTTGGGGCACCAGATGAATTCATTGAAATGTTGGCTACGGTAAAAGCCTTTTTTTATTGTACTAACATTTGGAATTTCCTTTTCAACCCTATGAGATCTGTATTTGTTGCACAGTGTCCTACCTCTCTTCCTTCTCAGTACGCGGCACATCATTTAATGAAATGGAGATATATTCTTACAGAAAAGATTATTGATCATATAATAGAAGGTTGTAGATGCTAGTACCAAACCCTGCAGAATAACGTAAGCTCCTCACACGTTAGAACAAATCAGATGAAAATGCCAATATCAGGGGTACTATCTGACGACCTTATGATATTAGTCGAATCAAGATCGGACATGTTTAAAGTTAAAACCTGATACTTTTGTTCCTAGGAAAGATAAGTAACCACCAGAGGTAACGGTCAGCAGCCTACTCCTCTATATCCATTGAAATCACATGTTTGCTTACAGTGTAACTAAACTTTTATATGAAATCCTGGAACCCCTTAAATGCCCTGCAGATTAGTGACAGTCTGTCTCCTAAGACCCCATTAATTGCTTAAACCACTGTGCAACACAGCTCCTGCATGGGCTTTGGGCTTCCACACTGGAACCTTAGGTTTTCTATTTCACCAGTACAAAACTGTTTATGTTCAGTTCAGTGCTTCTACACAATGGCTTGTGCTATCAGTGCGGTTGTCAGAACTGGAACCATCTTGGTTCTTCAAGACATTTTAGGGGTTCTAAAATATATATAAAAGCAATTTATAAACATTTAATTACACTCTAGTTGAATTGGGGGGCAGAGGGGGCCATGTATTTGTCGAGGTTGGGGGGAATAGGTTTCAGCCAAACTAGTATTAGGTCTACAGCTATTGAAAGTGTGTGGGTTAAGAAAAAGTTAAAGGAAAGACAAAAACAGGGCAAAATATAAACTCTGCAGTTCATGTTAGCACCTAACTGGGTCATCAGTAAGCATTCATGCCCATACAGTTAAGAGGAATCTGTCAGCAGGGTTTTGCTAAGGAGTCTGAGAACAGCATAAAAATAGAGCAAGAAATCCCGATTCAAAAGAAGTATCACTTCCTAGACTGCTTGGTTTCATTTTGATAAAATCTCTGTTTCTTCTGTTGTAGATATAGCAGTGGTCATAATGCTTAACTATTTATAGCCCCACCCATACCACTGATTGTCAGCTTCCTGTGCACACTGTATTGCCAGCAAGCTGCCAATCAGTGGTGGGGGCGGGGTTACACAGATCAGCCAGACTGCTGCGCACATGAGACCTAGTCGGCAATGATGATCTCCTGCTCATAAAACCTTGATTGTATTAAAACTACAACAAACAGTCCATAAACCTATAAGAGACATAGAGTACAAAGTCCAAAGTTGTAGAAATATATAAACAGACTTTATTACACAAGTAATAGCAATGACTCACATAATAAATAGGAAATGGCGCACAGTGTCAAAAGATATCCATTGCACAAATCCACTAAGAAAACAGGATGTATAGCTAACAACAAGTACTTACAATAGTATAATATACAATGACATCTGGATTATACAAGCTGCCTAAGATCAAAATGACCAAAAAACAAGGGATGTATACACAATAAGTATATTTGTCATAGCATATAATGGGGTGCATAATCCCAAAAATGCACTTATAAAGAGATCCAAGCAGTATTATTTCTCCTTGCAGAGAATGACATGCTAAGCATGCCAAGATGAGGAGACTTAAAGCTGCAATGTTCCTCTGGGAAATATGCAAATTGTCTCTTCAGAGAGGAGGAGGACTAGAACACTAGTGCCACCTAATAGAAATGGCAATCCTAGAAGTCAATGTCGACCCTTTAACGAGCCTTGTTAGATGACTTAGGATAAAAGCCAAACCAGAATCTCAATTTGCAGATACTGTGTAACATCTTCCTAGAGTTTGTACATTCTTCCTTTTTTTGTGGATTTAGAGATGCCAACTTAAGTTTTCATTTTTTCTGAACTGCTAGACCTAAAACCATGAAGGGCTAACATTTTTTATTGGCATATTGAAAAGTTGAAATTAATAAATAAAATGTTATGTTATATAGTGTATATTTACAGCCCATAATTCTGATATGAAGACATTAGCTCTATTCACTGCGAGCTGTAAACAGGTGAAAATTACAGTCATAACAATCTGTCCAAGGTTCTCCAAATTAAAAAAGAATCACAAATACATAAAAAAAAATTCATGGACGGTGAAAAAAGTAGCTGCGAATTTCTGGATGGTTGGCCACCTTGGGTTTTTGTATCTGACTTTACTCGCAGACTCAACACAAAAACTAAGGGATTAATACCTAGAATGTGTATGTCTAAGATATAGAAATGGGACTGATGTAAGTGAAATTTTTTGTAAAGGTTGATATACATGACTATTTTACACTTGTACAATACTGCAGGCTGTTCTGGCGCTATAAAACAGGTATGTAACAGGCAGGTCCTTACAGTTGCAGTAATGTAAAGATTAGAGACAAGTTTTTAGTATCTTGTCTCTTTAGCTGTAACTTAATGAAATACTTTCTCTTCTCTTCTTGATCACTAGGTATACTGGTTTACTGCAGAATTTGGACTTTGCAAACAAGATGATAAAATAAAGGCTTACGGAGCAGGGCTGCTTTCATCATTTGGAGAATTGCAGGTTTGAAAAAGTTTTTTTATGTTTTATAATTTATCGCTGTCATTTTTCCAAACCTTCACAGATATGGCATTCTCTGTCAGTGCCAGAAATCCGCATTTATTTTGCTAATTATTTTTTTTCAGTATTGTTTGACAGAGAAACCTGAACTGAAGCCCTTTGAACCCGAGAAGACAGCTCTGCAGAAATACCCGATAACTGAGTTCCAGCCTATTTACTTTATTGCTGAAAGTTTTGAAGATGCAAAGGAAAAAGTGAGGTGAGACTGGTCACAAGATTTTGCTTACAATATATTAGGATTTGTTTCATCCTTTTGCTGCAATGACAATTGTCACACTTTTGACAAACATAAATGAAACCTTAATTACTTTAAAAAATATATATTATACTTTCTTCCAGATCCACATATTTTGTAAAAGCAGATATCCAATATGTTGTGAAATTGTCATTGGTACCAGTATATTTAATTCATGGACATCGTGTATGATTTTGAAAACATGAATATAACTATACATGTTTATGGTCAAATCTCTGACCTAAGCAGAAGATGAGACATGCAGTGTGTCCTGATCTTTTAAGTATAAGATGTGATGAATTCACACATGCTATGTATGTTCATAGCTACATACACGTGTCTTCTTATATTCACCTGAATTGAATAAGAAAAAAAATCCTCCGTGATGTAGATGTTTTTAAGGGGTTAAATGACTTTAGGCCACTGATCTCACTCACACAGATGTATATTCTTAGGCTGGAGTCACACACAACGTATAAAAAATCAGTCCGTTTTTCACGGACGAGAATCGCAGAAACATTTCATGAACAGTGACATGTATGTCATCCGTGTGCAAAGCGAGGATGCGATTTCCTCGCATCAAAGTATCCATGTGACATCTGTATGGCATCTGTAAGGCGAGATTTCCTCGCCGGCTTGCAAAATGGACATATAATGGGTCCATAGCCTCAAATATTCGTGAAAACATATATGCAGTCTATATATATATATATATATATATGTATATATATATATATATACATATATATGTATAATATTATTATTATTTATTTATATAGCACCATTGATTCCATGGTGCTGTATATGAGATGGGGTTACATACAAATTACAGACATCACTTACAGTAACCAAGCTAACAATGACAGACTGATACAGAGGGGAGAGCACCCTGCCCTTTCGGGCTTACATGCTACAGGATGATGGATAAGGACTAGAGTTGAGCATTCCGATACCGCAAGTATCGGGTATCGGCCGATACTTGCTGTATCGGAATTCCGATACCGACATCCGATATTTTTTCAATATCGGGCACGGGCATCGGAATCGGAAGTTCAAAGATGATTGACAGCCGAAATGACGTCATCATGATGCGCGGTGTGTGCGCATCATGATGCGCCGTCATTTCGGGCCTTCCGGGGGTCTCTACCGGCCTGCCGGGGGGCTGTGCCGGCCTGCCGGGGGGCTGTGTGGACTGCCCAGGGTCTGTACCGGCCTCCCGGGGGCTGTGCTGGCCTGCCGGGGGGCTGTGTGGACTGCCCGGGGTCTGTACCGGCCTGCCGGGGGGCTGTGCCGGCCTGCTGGTGGTCTGTGCACCCTGTGGGGGTCTGTACCGGCCTGCCGGGGGGCTGTGCCGGCCTGCCGGGGGGCTGTGCACCCTGTAGGGGTCTGTACCGGCCTGCCGGGGGGCTGTGCTGATGTCCGGGGGTCTGTGCAGGCATCGTCCGATGGGACTACAAGTCCCATCGGGCGATGCCTGCTACCATGACAGTGATTGACACATTAGCCAATGATGGGACAGTAGTAGTCCCATCATCCGGCTAATGTGTTAAATGTAAAAAAAAAAAAAAAAAAAACTACATACATACATACTACATGCATGCTACATGCATGCTACATACATACCACATATATACTACATGCATGCTACATACATACTACATGCTACATGCATGCTACATACATACCACATGCATGCTACATACATACTACATGCTACATGCATGCTACATACATACTACATGCTACATACATACTACATATATACTACATGCATGCTACATACATACTACATACATACTACATGCATGCTACATACATACTACATGCTACATGCATGCCACATACATACTACATGCTAGATACATACCACATATATACTACATGCATGCTACATACATACTACATGCTACATGCATGCTACATACATACCACATATATACTACATGCATGCTACATACATACTACATGCTACATGCATGCTACATACATACTACATGCTACATACATACTACATATATACTACATGCATGCTACATACATACTACATACATACTACATGCATGCTACATACATACTACATGCTACATGCATGCCACATACATACTACATGCTACATACATACCACATATATACTACATGCATGCTACATACATACTACATGCTACATGCATGCTACATACATACATACTACATACTACATACATACTACATGCATGCTACATACATACTACATGCTACATGCATGCCACATACATACTACATGCTACATACATACCACATATATACTACATGCATGCTACATACATACTACTTGCTACATGCATGCTACATACATACTACATGCTACATACATACTACATACATACTACATGCATGCTACATACATACTACATGCTACATACATACTACATATATACTACATGCATGCTACATACATACTACATGCATGCTACATACATACTACATGCTACATACATACTACATATATACTACATGCATGCTACATACATACTACATGCTACATGCATGCTACATACATACTACATGCTACATACATACTACATACATACTACATGCATGCTACATACTGCATGCCACATACATACTACATGCTACATACATACTACATACATACTACATATATACTACATGCATACCACATATATACTACATATATACTACATGCATGCTACATACATACTACATGCTACATACATACTACATACATACTACATGCATGCTACATACATACTACATGCTGCATACATGCTACATACATGCTACATACATACTACATACATACTACATGCATGCTACATACAATACATTCATACAATACATACATAGACATACAGTACATATAACATAGAGTAACATACTTACCAATACTTGTCACATTGTTCCCCGAAGCCATTGTCTTTTACGGAATAAATATTAACATAACAAACCACAAAAATACTCACCCATGATCCGAAGCAGTCCACGAGTGTGTCCCACGACGATCTTGGGTAGAGAACTGCAGCATCAGCTGATGCTGCTGCTCTCTACGGGCTGCAGGAATCCAATGACGGAAGGTAGGTATCCTTCCGCACTGTATTCCTCCGCCACTTAAAAAAAAAAGTCCCTAGTCTCACTTTATGGTAAAAGCTGTGTGGGAATTTCCCACACAGCTTTTACCATAAAGTGAGACTAGGGACTTTTTTTTTTTTAAGTGGCGGAGGAATACAGTGCGGAAGGATACCTACCTTCCGTCATTAGATTCCTGCAGCCCGTAGAGAGCGGCAGCATCAGCTGATGCTGCAGTTCTCTACCCAAGATCGTCGTGGGACACACTCGTGGACTGCTTCTGATCATGGGTGAGTATTTTTGTGGTTTGTTATGTTAATATTTATTCCGTAAAAGACAATGGCTTCGGGGAACAATGTGACAAGTATTGGTAAGTATGTTACTCTATGTTATATGTACTGTATGTCTATGTATGTATTGTATGAATGTATTGTACGTAGCATGCATGTAGTATGTATGTAGTATGTATGTAGCATGTATGTAGCATGTATGCAGCATGTAGTATGTATGTAGCATGCATGTAGTATGTATGTAGTATGTATGTAGCATGTAGTATGTATGTAGCATGCATGTAGTATATATGTAGTATATATGTGGTATGCATGTAGTATATATGTAGTATGTATGTAGTATGTATGTAGCATGTAGTATGTATGTGGCATGCATGTAGCATGTAGTATGTAGCATGCATGTAGTATGTATGTAGTATGTATGTAGCATGTAGTATGTATGTAGCATGCATGTAGTATGTATGTAGTATGTATGAGGCATGTAGTATGTATGTAGCATGCATGCAGTATGTATGTAGTATGTATGTAGTATATATGTAGCATGTAGTATGTATGTAGCATGCATGTAGTATGTATGTAGCATGCATGTAGTATATATGTAGTATGTATGTAGTATATATGTAGCATGTAGTATGTATGTAGCATGTATGTAGTATGTATGTAGCATGCATGTAGTATATATGTAGTATGTATGTAGTATGTATGTAGCATGTAGTATGTATGTAGCATGCATGTAGTATATATGTAGTATGTATGTAGCATGTATGTATGTATGTAGCATGCATGCAGTATGTATGTAGCATGCATGTAGTATGTATATAGTATGTAGTATGTATGTAGTATGTATGTAGCATGCATGTAGTATATATGTAGTATGTATGTAGTATGTATGTAGCATGTAGTATGTATGATGCATATATGTAGTATGTATGTAGTATGTATGTAGCATGCATGTAGTATATATGTAGTATGTATGTAGTATGTATGTAGCATGTAGCATGTATGTAGCATGCATGTCGTATATATGTAGCATGTAGTATGTATGTAGCATGCATGTAGTATGTATGTAGCATGCATGTAGTATATATGTAGTATGTATGTAGCATGCATGTAGTATATATGTACTATGTATGTAGCATGTAGTATGTATGTAGCATGCATGTAGTATGTATGTAGTATTTTTTTTTTTTTTTTTTTTTTTTTTACATTTAACACATTAGCCGGATGATGGGACTACTACTGTCCCATCATTGGCTAATGTGTCAATCACTGTCATGGTAGCAGGCATCGCCCGATGGGACTTGTAGTCCCATCGGACGATGCCTGCACAGACTACCGGAGCCTGCACAAACCCCCCGGCAGGCCGGCACAGCCCCCCGGCAGGCCGGCACAGCCCCCCCGGAGCCTGCACAGACCACCGGCAGGCCGGTACAGACCCCGGGCAGTCCGCACAGCCCACCGGCAGGCCGGCACAGCCCCCCGGCAAGCCGGCAGAGACCCCCGGAAGGCCCGTACAGACCCCCGAGAGGCTGTACAAGGGCAGGAAAGGGTTTTTCCATTTCCGATACCGGAAGTCTCATAGACTTGAATGGGACTTCCGGTATCGGCATCGGCGATACCGATACTTTTTTTAAAGATCGGCCGATCCATTCCGATCCGTTATTTTGAAGTATCGGACGGTATCGCTCAACTCTAATAAGGACACAGTAGGTTGGTGGGTTGCAGCAGTTCCGGTGTTGGTTGAAATGATAACTCCGGTAGAGGTGAGGGGGTAGCGAGGTCATTGCAGGCTGTACGCTTTCCTGAAGAGGTGAGTTTTCAGGTTCAGATATATATGACTATATATATATGGCTTGATAAAGACGGGTCACCGTTGATACGTTGCCACTTGAGGATCAGTAAAGTATCCACTTTTTTCACATTTATTTTGAGTGCTGCCTATTTTTTTACTTTTGTTAATTTGGCTGTTTGGACACTGCTGAATAGGTTTTGCACCAACTATTTAATTTTGGTAGTGCTGCCCTTTTTTTGATTTATATATATATATATATATATGTAATGTCCTGTTTTCCTTTCGCCACAACAGCACCCTACTGAGAGACTTTCAGTAGGTGTCAGTGAGACATATTTATATATATATATATATATATATATATATATATATTTACAGTCATGGCCAAAAGTATTGACACCCCTGCAATTCTGTCAGATAATATTCAGTTTCTTCCTGAAAATGATTGCAAACACAAATTCTTTGGTATTATTATCTTCATTTAATTTGTCTTAAATGAAAAAACACAAAAGAGAATGAAGCAAAAAGCAAAACATTGATCATTTCACACAAAACTCCAAAAATGGGCCGGACAAAAGTATTGGCACCCTCAGCCTAATACTTGGTTGCACAACCTTTAGCCAAAATAACTGCGACCAACTGCTTCTGGTAACCATCAATGAGTTTCTTACAATGCTCTGCTGGAATTTTAGACCATTCTTCTTTGGCAAACTACTACAGGTCCCTGATATTTGAAGGGTGCCTTCTCCAAACTGCCATTTTTAGATCTCTCCACAGGTGTTCTATGGGATTCAGGTCTGGACTCATTGCTGGCCACCTTAGAAGTCTCCAGTGCTTTCTCTCAAACCATTTTCTAGTGCTTTTTGAAGTGTGTTTTGGGTTATTGTCCTGCTGGAAGACCTATGACCTCTGAGGTAGACCCAGCTTTCTCACACTGGGCCCTATATTATGCTGCAAAATTTGTTGGTAGTCTTCTGACTTCATAATGCCAAGCACACAGTCAAGCAGTCCAGTGCCAGAGGCAGCAAAGCAACCCCAAAACATCAGGGAACCTCCGCCATGTTTGACTGTAGGGACCGTGTACTTTTCTTTGAATGCCTCTTTTTTTCTCCTGTAAACTCTATGTTGATGCTTTTGCCCTAAAAGCTCTTCTTTTGTCTCATCTGACCAGAGAACATTCTTCCAAAATGTTTTAGGCTTTTTCAGGTAAGTTTTGGCAAACTCCAGCCTGGCTTTTTTATGTCTCGGGGTAAGAAGTGGAGTCTTCCTGGGTCTCCTACCATACAGTCCCTTTTCATTCAGATGCCGACGGATAGTACGGGTTGACACCGTTGTACCCTCGGACTGCAGGGCAGCTTGAACTTGTTTGGATGTTAGTGGAGGTTCTTTATCCAACATCCGCACAATCTTGCATTGAAATCTCTTGTCAATTTTTCTTTTCCGGCCACATCTAGAGAGGTTAGCCACAGTGCCATGGGCTTTAAACTTCTTGATGACACTGCGCACGGTAGACACAGGAACATTCAGGTCTTTGGAGATGGACTTGTAGCCTTGATATTGCTCATGCTTCCTCACAATTTGGTTTCTCAAGTCCTCAGACAGTTCTTTGGTCTTCTTTCTTTTCTCCATGCTCAATGTGGTACACACAAGGACACAGGACAGAGGTTGAGTCAACTTTAATCCATGTCAACTGGCTGCAAGTGTGATTTAGTTATTGCCAACACCTGTTAGGTGCCACAGGTAAGTTATAGGTGCTGTTAATTACACAAATTAGAGAAGCATCACATGATTTTTCGAACAGTGCCAATACTTTTGTCCACCCTCTTTGTTATGTTTGGTGTGGAATTATATCCAATTTGGCTTTAGGACAATTCTTTTTGTGTTTTTTCATTTAAGACAAATTAAATGAAGATAATAATACCAAAGAATTTGTGTTTGCAATCATTTTCAGGAAGAAACTGAGTATTATCTGACAGAATTGCAGGGGTGTCAATACTTTTGGCCATGACTGTATATTTCATACTGAGGTATACAGCAGAATAGGTTAAAATTCAATTGTCGGCATCTGTAAAATCATTACAGAACCCAACAGGATATGAGACATGGTTTGCATATAGTAAACCATTGCATATCTGTAGTTTGTTTATATGTCCCTCACTAATAATGTTAGTAGTGTGTGTGTGTAAAATTTTGGAGCGGTAGGTGTTAAATTAAAGGATTAATTCGCAAAGAAAACTGGCGTGGGCTCCCGCCCAATTTTCTCCGCCACAGAGGGCAAGCCAGTGACTGAGGGCAGATATTAATAGCCAAGAGAGGGACCATTGTTTTGGGGCCCCCCTGGCTAAAAGAATCTGCCTCCAGCCACCCCAGAAGAGGCGCATCTGTAAGATGCACCAGTTCCGGCACTTACCCGCTCTCCTCCCATTGCCCAGTAGCAGGTGGCATATGGGGTAATAAGGGGTTAATGTCACCTTGCTATTGTAAGTAGCCTTAACTAAAACAAATCAGTGACATTCAGGCACTATCAGAAGATGCTCCATTTTTAATGATTTATCAGTAGTGTTGAGCATTCCGATACCGCAAGTATCGGCTATCGGCCGATATTAGCTGTATCGGAATTCCGATACTTAGTTCCGATACTTTTTTCATATCGAATACCGGAATCGGAAGTTCCCATAATGCTAGGAGCCCACTCGATTTGATTCAGCCAATGGGGATCCTCAGAAGTGTGGGCACAACCTGTTAGGCATGTAGGCATGTTAACTACTGGCATGGCTGTGTTTGGCTGCTGAAATGATGTCATGATGCACTATAAAAACCACAGCAGCCGCCATTTCGGGTTCACTCTGCTGTGAATTCAGTTAGGGACAGGCTGCTGTTGAAGACTGTGAGGGACAGTTAGAAATAGCGATCATCAAACATATCTATTGCTCTACCCAGGCTACATAATCCACCACTGTAGCATTTTTTTAGCCCAGCAGCGCTGTTAATAGCTGTCTGCAAGGGCTGTGTAGTGTGTCCTGCAGGCACGTCTGCTTGTAGGCCACCCAGCGTGTGTCTCTGCCTCATACACATTTTTCTTTTATTGCTGCTTTTTTTTCTCCTATGTAGTGTGCTTCCATACGTATCCATATACGTTGGTTGCAAACACTAAAGGAGTGGACAGTGGAGCCTTTCAGCAGCCTTTCAGTGCTATAGCCCATTTCTCTGCACTGTTTTTGGCTGTCTGATAGGTCTCTCTGTGTGTGAGTGCAGCTCACGTTGCAGTGTGTTCTACAGCCACCACTGGTTGTAGTCCACTCAGCGTGCGTCACTGCCTCATACATAGTCCTTTTTTTGCAGCTAATTTGTCCAGATTTTTGCTCCTATATTAGTGTGCTTCCATCCGCATCCATTGTCATTGGTTGGTTGCAAACACTATATAGGATTAGATAGAGGAGCCTTTTTGCTGGCTTGTGCCCTTCAGGGCCAGCCAGACTAGTATCACCCTATTTTTTGGAGCCTCATCAATTACATTGTAGGTTAGCTTCCTGCATTGTAATCGCTCCAAAAAGTTTGTGATACTATAGCTTTCAAACTTTGGTCACATCCTTTTATTTTCCCCCCCCCAAAAAAAAGGAAATAAAGTTCACCAAACACTCCACTTTAGAGTTGTGTAGGCCACATTAGATCATATTAAAATGTAGTACACACACTCTTAGCAAAATTAGTGTTTCTTATACTGGTTAGCAGGTGTTCAGGAATAAGAGCACTAAGCCCCCCCTTTTTTAATTTTCTGCCTATCTTTATCAGTCTACCAAGATGAAGAAGGCAGGGAGTAAGGCACGTGGTCGTGGCCGTGGAGTTTCAGCAGGGAGAGGACGGGGGGATTCAGCAGGGAGAGGACGTGGGGATTCGGTGTCTGCTGTGGCCACCAGTGACCCGGCATCCCCCACTTTTACCAGGCAACAGTCCTTCATGCGCAGCTTTGTAGGACCTCGCCGTACCCCACTGCTGCGTGACGAGCAAATTGAAGCCGTTGTCGGATGGATGGCAGCTAACGTATCCACTTCAATTACTTCCACATCCTCTCAGGGCCAGAGCACTGAAGAGCAACCATCTGTCTCTTCACCACCTGCCAAATTGCCCAGGCAGTCTGAGAGCCCTGGACAGGAGCCATCTCAATCTTTACTTCTGTTCTCAGAATCTGTTGGCTTGGAAAGAGGTGGCCAGCCAAGCAGCATTCTAGAGCGTGAAGAAGAGGGAGTATGCAGTGATGCGCAACTGCTTTGTCCCTCTGAATCTGAAGAGGCGGGTGGGCCAGTGCCTATTGTCAGCACACCCCAGTACTCATCTGATGATGATGAGACTCAGTTGCCAATTTCTGGTGCGTACGGTGCTGGCGAGACAACCCAGGACCAGCCGGTGCTTGAAGAGGGGAGTGGAGATGATGAGGTCCTTGACCCATCATGGCGTCAGCCACAGGAAGGTGGTGGGAGCAGCTCTGAGGAAGAGATTCCCCGAACGGCCAAAAGAGGAGGGAGAGGGCGGGGGCAGAGTTGGTTGCCTGTAGCCTCCACTTTGGCACCCGTGAGGAGCAATCCTCTTCCAAAACACAAAACGGGTGCTCCCAGGACTTACAGTGCGTTGTCTTTTTTTGACACAGTTGCAGATGACATTTGCTTTGTCAAATGCAAGCTGTGTCATCAGAAAGTTAAACGAGGGAAAAATGTGAGCAACCTCAATACCACAAATATGTGGAAACATGTGCGTACCAAGCACGAGGTGGAGTTACACAGACACACTGAAGATGTAGGCCAACCTTCAGCAGCACCTACCACCTCTTCAACTCGTGTTGGGGCCTCTTCCTCCAGCTCACACACAGCTGGTTCGGCTTCCTCACTGGAACGCCATGGAAGAACCACTGCCACTGTTGTCCAGAGACCCAGTGAAATTCCACCCACTGAACCACGTTCTCAGTCATCAGCACACTCCCAGGCCACTCACCGGCAATCGGTAGCACAGGCATTGGAGAAAAAACGGCCATACTCGGCAAACCATCCCTGAGCACTGGCTCTGAATGCCGGCATTGCCAAACTACTGGCCCTTGAGATGCTGTCATTCAGGCTGGTGGAGACTGACACCTTCCGGAACTTGATGTCATTGGCAGTTCCACAATACAATGTGCCCAGCCGCTTTTATTTCAGCAGGCAAGCCGTCCCTGCCCTGCAAAAGCATGTGGAGGGAAAAATTAAAAATGCGCTACAAAACGCCGTCAGTAGCAAGGTCCACCTGACCACCGATGCGTGGACCAGTAGCCATGGACAGGGACTATACCTTTCCCTCACTGCCCATTGGGTCAATGTTGTGGAGCCGGGTACAGATCTGGAGAGTGGCTCTGTACGTATTCTGCCAACTCCAAGGATTGCAGGAATTCAGTCTGTACATATTGAGTCCTCCTCCTACTCTAGTTCCTCGGAATCAGTACTGCATGAGCCTGTTAGGCCAGATATGAGCACAGGTGTGGCCAAACGTCAACAGGCCGTCCTTAAATTAATTTCTTTGGGGAATCGGAGCCACACAGCACAGGAGCTCTGGAATGCCATCAAGCAGGAGAGCGATGTGTGGTTTGTGCCAGCGAATCTCCAGCCAGGTTTGGTAGTGAGTGACAATGGCCGAAATCTAGTTGCAGCTCTGGGCCTAGGCAACCTCACTCACATACCATGTCTGGCACACATGCTCAATTTGGTCGTGCAGAGCTTTCTGAGGGACTATCCGGATCTTGATGCACTGCTGCACAAGGTTCGCCTAGAGTGTGCTCACTTGCGGCGTTCCAGCATGGCAAGATCGCGCATTGCATCTCTGCAACGCCGATTCCGCCTGCCAGAACATCGCATCATATGTGACGTCCCCACCAGGTGGAATTCAACGTTACATATGTTGGAGCGGTTGTGTGAGCAGCAGGCAGCAGTAATGGAGTACCAGCTGCATCAGGCGCAAACAAGTCGCACTGTGCGCCGGACACACTTCATCACCACTGAGTGGGCCACTATGAGGGACATCTGCCAAGTTTTGCGTGCCTTCGATGACTCCACGCGGATGGCCAGTGCAGATGATGCACTAGTCAGCATGACTGTCCCCCTTATCTGTCTGCTTCAAAAAACCTTACAAGCACTAAGTGAGGAGGTTTTTGAAGAGGTCGAGGATGAGGAGTCAGAAATGCCATCTGCTTCTGGCAAGTCTGCGCAACGTGCTTCCACACAAAGGCCCAGGCAGGGGACACTTAGTGAGGAGGATGATGAGGAGTCAATGGAGGAGGAGGAACACATCTCTCCAGAGGAGGGAGGTACACAAGGCTCTAGTAGTCAGTGTGTGCAGCGAGGGTGGGGTGATGCTGAGCAGGCTGAGATGCTGCCTCAAGCTGGAGACAGCGTTTCCAGTCCAGTTGGCAGTCTGCAGCACATGGTTGATTTCATGCTGTAGTGCTTGTTAAATGACCGCCGCATCGCCAACATTCTCCACACGGCTGATTATTGGGTGTACACCTTCCTAGATCCTCGCTACCGGGACAACTTACAAAGCCTCATACCACAGTTGAACCGGGAGCGTAAAATGCGGGAGTACCAAGAAACACTTGTGCAGGCCATCATGTTCTCCATTCCCCCCGTAAGTGTTGCTGGTAGTGCTTTTCAAAGCAGCCATGTGGGTAGAGGCAGTGGAGGAAGCTCTGCACAAAGAGGTAGCAGAGGCAGTGCCGCAGGACAAGGCAAGGCCAGTATGGCCCAAATGTGGAAAAGTTTTGTGAGACCGCCACAAATGGCTACACCATCACAGACGGCCCCAGTCAGCAGGAGGCAACGTTTCCGTCAGATGGTGACAGACTACTTGTCTTGCACTGTTAGTGTACTCCCAGACGGCTCTTCCCCGTTGAAGTTTTGGGTCTCTAAGCTGGATACATGGCCAGAGCTTAGCCAGTATGCATTGGAGGTAATGCTGCCAGTGTATTATCGGAACGTGTCTTTAGTGCTGCAGGTGGTGTGGTAACAGACTGTCGTACGCGACTATCCGCCGATAATGTTGACCGGCTTACTTTTGTGAAAATGAACAAGGCCTGGATCTCACCTGAATTTGCCAGTCCTCTTCCAGAATAAATAATTGCCTGGCAACAGGATCCAGGTCTCCTGTTGTGTTCATGTTTCTATGACCTGAACTTTATTTCGCCCGTTGTTGCTCAGAAGTGCTGTCCACACAGACAAAACACTCGCTCATGTGTAAGTGGGGTTTGGTAACGTCAGCTGATCCCCTGCTGTGTGTATGGCAAAGTGTCCTGCTCCCTCCAAACTCAAAGTACCTCAGATTTACACCTGGCTCCAAGTAGGCCTCGGCCTACTACCTGATTTTCCCTGGGCTCCGACACCGCCAGTTGGTGCTCAGAAGTGCTGTACGCACAGACAAAACACTCGCTCATGTGTAAGTGGGGTTCGGTAACGTCAGCTGATCCCCTGCTGTGTGTACGGCAAACTCTCCTGCTGCCTACAACTTCTGACTACCTCTGATTTAATATGTTCTCTGATTTGCCCTCTGTCTCCACTCTGTTTTGAGTATTTCCTCCGGCCTACAACACCGCCTGTTTCTGCTCTCAAGTGCCGTCTGCACAATCAACACTTGTTCCTGTGTTACCTGGGTCCTGTAACATCTGCTCATCTCCAGAGGTGAGTCCGGCAATGTCTCCTGCTTTGTCTACATTCCCACTACTTGTAGTGGAAAAGTGGACAGAGCAGGAGACATTGCCTGACTCACCTCTAGGGAGAAGCTGCTGTTACAGAACCCCAGTAACACAGGAACAAGTGTTGGTTGTGCAGACGGCATTTCAGAGCAGCAACTGGCATGGCTGGAAGCCAGAGGAAATACTCGAAACAGAGTGAAGACAGAGGCCTAATTGGAGTACGTTGACAGTTAGAAGTAGTGTAGAAACAATCTAAAACTGCCACCAAGTAGGCCTCAGCCTACTACCTGATTTTCCCTGGGCTCCGACACTGCCAGTTGGTGCTCAGAAGTGTTGTCCACACAGAAAAAACACTTGTTCATGTGTAAGTGGGGTTCGGTAACATCTGCTGATTTCCTGCTGTGTGTATGGCAAAGTGTCCTGCTCCCTCCAAACTCAAAGTACCTCAGATTTACACCTGGCTCCAAGTAGGCCTCGGCATACTACCTGATTTTCCCTGGGCTCCGACAGCGCCAGTTGATGCTCAGAAGTGCTGTCCACACAGAAATAACACTTGTTCATGTGTAAGTGGGGTTCGGTAATGTCTGCTGATCCCCTGCTGTGTGTACGGCAAACTCTCCTGCTGCCTACAACTTCTGACTACCTCTGATTTAATATGTTCTCTGATTTGCCCTCTGTCTCCACTGTTTTGAGTATTTCCTCCGGCCTAGAACACCGCCTGTTTCTGCTCTCAAGTGCCGTCTGCACAATCAACACTTGTTCCTGTGTTACCTGGGTCCTGTAACATCTGCTCATCTCCAGAGGTGAGTCCGGCAATGTCTCCTGCTTTGTCTACATTCCCACTACTTGTAGTGGAAAAGTGGACAGAGCAGGAGACATTGCCTGACTCACCTCTAGGGAGAAGCTGCTGTTACAGAACCCCAGTAACACAGGAACAAGTGTTGGTTGTGCAGACGGCATTTCAGAGCAGCAACTGGCGTGGTTGGAAGCCAGAGGAAATACTCGAAACAGAGTGAAGACAGAGGCCTAATTGGAGTACGCTGACAGTTAGTAGTAGTGTAGAAACAATCTAAAACTGCCACCAAGTAGGCCTCAGCCTACTACCTGATTTTCCCTGGGCTCCGACACCGCCAGTTGGTGCTCAGAAGTGCTGTCCACACAGAAATAACACTTGTTCATGCGTAAGTGGGGTTCGGTAATGTCTGCTGATCCCCTGCTGTGTGTACGGCAAACTCTCCTGCTGCCTACAACTTCTGACTACCTCTGATTTAATATGTTCTCTGATTTGCCCTCTGTCTCCACTGTTTTGAGTATTTCCTCCGGCCTACAACACCGCCTGTTTCTGCTCTCAAGTGCCGTCTGCACAATCAACACTTGTTCCTGTGTTACCTGGGTCCTGTAACATCTGCTCATCTCCAGAGGTGAGTCCGGCAATGTCTCCTGCTTTGTCTACATTCCCACTACTTGTAGTGGAAAAGTGGGCAGAGCAGGAGACATTGCCTGACTCACCTCTAGGGAGAAGCTGCTGTTACAGAACCCCAGTAACACAGGAACAAGTGTTGGTTGTGCAGACGGCATTTCAGAGCAGCAACTGGCGTGGTTGGAAGCCAGAGGAAATACTCGAAACAGAGTGAAGACAGAGGCCTAATTGGAGTACGCTGACAGTTAGTAGTAGTGTAGAAACAATCTAAAACTGCCACCAAGTAGGCCTCAGCCTACTACCTGGGCTCCGACACCGCCAGTTGGTGCTCAGAAGTGCTGTCCACACAGAAAAAACACTTGTTCATGTGTAAGTGGGGTTCGGTAACATCTGCTGATCCCCTGCTGTGTGTATGGCAAAGTGTCATGCTCCCTCCAAACTCAAAGTACCTCAGATTTACACCTGGCTCCAAGTAGGCCTCGGCCTACTACCTGATTTTCCCTGGGCTCCAACACCGCCAGTTGGTGCTCAGAAGTGCTGTATGCACAGACAAAACACTCGCTCATGTGTAGGTGGGGTTCGGTAACGTCAGCTGATCCCCTGCTGTGTGTATGGCAAAGTGTCCTGCTCCCTCCACAGTCAAACAACCTCAGATTTACACCTGGCTACAAGTAGGCCTCAGCCTACTACTTGATTTTCCCTGAGCTCCGACACCGCCAGTGGGTGCTCAGAAGTGCTGTCCACACAGAAAAAACACTTGTGCATGTGTAAGTGGGGTTCGGTAACGTCAGCTGATCCCCTGCTGTGTGTATGGCAAACTCTCCTGCTGCCTCCAAATTCAAACAGCGTCTTATCTTAAACTGCCTCCAAGTAGGCCTCAGCCTACAAAATGACTATCCCTGGGCTCCAACATCGTCAGTTGTTGCTCGGAAGTGCTGTCCACACAGAAAAAAACACTCGTTCATGTGAAAGTGGGGGTCAGTAACGTCAGCTGATCCCCTGCTGTGTGGAGGGCAAACTGCTGCTGCCTCCAAATTGTAACTACTTCTGATTTAAACATTCTCTGATTTGGCCTCTGTCTCCACTCTGTCTCTAGTATTTCCGCTGACCTCCAACACCGCCAGTTCCTGCTCACAGTTGCCGTCCACGCATTCCACACTTGTTCCTGTGTTCCTGGTGTTCTGTTACGTGAACTGATCCCCCAATGTGTGTCCGGCACTGTCTCCTGCGCTGTCCACCTTCCCACTACAAGTGGTGGGAATGTGGACAGAGCAGGAGACATTGCCAGACACAAATCAGGGGATCTGCTGACATTACAGAACCCCAGTAACACAGGAACACGTGTGGATTGGGGAGACGGCTACTGTACGCATAAACTGGCGGTGTTGGTGGTCAGGTGAAATCCTGGAAACAGAGTGGAGACAGATGCCTAATTGGAGCACATTGACAGTCTGTTGTAGCCTACAAACGATCTAAAACTGCCACCAAGTAGGCCTCGGCCTACACCATGATTGTCCCTGGGCTCCAACACCGCCAGTTGGTGCTCGGAAGTGCTGTCCACACAGAAAAAAACACTTGTTCATGTTAAAGTGGGGTTCGGTAACGTCAGCTGATCCCCTGCTGTGTGTATGGCAAAGTGTCCTGCTCCCTCCAAAGTCAAAATACCTCCGATTTACACCTGGCTCCTAGTAGGCCTCAGCCTACACCATGATTGTCCCTGGGCTCCAACAACGCCAGTTGGTGCTCGGAAGTGCTGTCCGCACAGAAAAAACACTTGTTCATGTGTAAGTGGGGTTCGGTAACGTCAGCTGATCCCCTGCTGTGTGGACGGCAAACTGCTGCTGCCTCCAAATTCTAACTACTTCTGATTTAAACATTCTCTGGTTTGGCCTCTGTCTCCACTCTGTCTCGAGTATTTCCCCTGACCTCCTACACCGCCAGTTCCTGCTCACAGTTGCCGTCCACACATTCCACACTTGTTCCTGTGTTCCTGGTGTTCTGTTACGTGAGCTGATCCCCCAACTACAAGTGGTGGGAAGGTGGACAGAGCAGGAGACATTGCCAGACACACATCAGGGGATCTGCTGACATTACAGAACCCCAGTAACACAGGAACACGTGTGGATTGGGCTGACGGCTACTGTGCGCATAAACTGGCGGTGTTGGTGGTCAGGTTAAATCCTGGAAACAGAGTGGAGACAGATGCCTAATTGGAGCACGTTGACAGTCAGCTGTAGTCCGGAACCGATATAAAACTACCACCAAGTAGGCCTCGGCCTACACCATGATTGTCCCTGGGCTCCAACAACGCCAGTGGGTGCTCGGCAGTGTCTTTGGCACGGGTACTCCCTGTTACCCAGCCTGGTTCCAGCACGCCAGCTGTTTCCAGGTAGTGTCAATTTCACATTGCCACCAATCCATTGTCCTGTCGTCTTGCGGCCGGGTTAGCCGACTCTACGGTGCCTGCAGTTTAGGTGACTCCTATGTGGGCTGCGGGAACTGGCACTGAAGGCTGGATCCGTAGTGCCAATCGGACATTCTGCTACCCACCTGGGTTCCAGCACTGTCAGCTGGTTCTCGCCAGAGCCTTTGGCCTAGGTGCCTCCATCTCGGTATCCGAAGGTCCAGCACCGTCAGCTGGTCCTTGGTAGTGCTTTCTAGCACAGGTAACTCCTGCCTAGTAACCGTGGTCCAGCACCGTCAGCTATTCCTCGGTAGTGCCATTAGCTCTTGTAGCTTTTGCTACCCATCTGGGTTCCAGCACCATCAGCTGGTTCTCGGCAGTGTCTTTGGCACGGGTACTCCCTGTTACCCAGCCTGTTTTCAGCATGCCAGCTGTTTCCGGGTAGTGTCAAGGTCACTTTGCCACCAATCCGTTGTCCTATCGTCTTGCGGCCGGGTTAGCCGACTCTACGGTGCCTGCAGTTTAGGTGACTCCTATGTGGGCTGCGGGAACTGGCACTGAAGGCTGGATCTGTAGTGCCAATGGGACATGGACCCCCTGTAGGACTGTGGGTTTCGGTAACTGCGACCGGCTTGCGGCCTGGCTACTTTACTTTGGATGGGTATCTTCTGCTACCCATCCGGGTGCCAGCTGGTTCTCGCCAGAGCCTTTGGCCTAGGTGCCTTCATCTCGGTATCCGAGGTCCAGCAATGTCAGCTGGTCCTTGGTAGTGCTTTTTAGCACAGGTACCTTCTGCTTAGTAACCGTGGTCCAGCACCGTCAGTTGGTCCTCGGTAATGCCATTGGCTCTTTTTCCTTCTGCTACCCATCCGGGTTCCAGCACTGTCAGCTGGTTCTCGCCAGAGCCTTTGGCCTAGGTGCCTCCATCTCGGTATCCGAGGTCCAGCACCGTCAGCTGGTCCTTGGTAGTGCTTTTTAGCACAGGTACCTTCTGCTTAGTAACCGTGGTCCAGCACCGTCAGTTGGTCCTCGGTAGTGTCATTGGCTCTTGTTCCTTCTGCTACCCATCCGGGTTCCAGCACTGTCAGCTGGTTCTTGCCAGAGCCTTTGGCCTAGGTGCCTACATCTCGGTATCCGAGGTCCAGCACCGTCAGCTGGTCCTTGGTAGTGCTTTTTAGCACACGTACCTTCTGCTTAGTAACCGTGGTCCAGCACCATCAGTTGGTCCTCGGTAGTGCCATTGGCTCTTGTTCCTTCTGCTACCCATCCGGGTTCCAGCACTGTCAGCTGGTTCTCGCCAGAGCCTTTGGCCTAGGTGCCTCCATCTCGGTATCCGAGGTCCAGCAACGTCAGCTGGTCCTTGGTAGTGGTTTCTAGCACAGGTACCTCCTGCATAGTAACCGGGGTCCAGCACCGTCAGCTGTTCCTCAGTAGTGCCATTGGCTCTTGTTCCTTCTGCTGCCACTACGGGTTCCAGTACTGTCAGCTGGTTCTCGCCAGTTTCTCAGCCTTCTTGTACCTTCTGCTACATTTCCAAGATCAAGCTTTTTGAAATGGTCTTTGGTAATCCTTATTGATCTCCATGACGACGACCCTGATGACGACGACCCTGAAGACCACACCAAAGAACACCAGAAATATGACCCTAAATAATATGACCAAGAGGACAAAGAACATAAAGACAACCACCAAGATACAGAGCAAAAGACAGAAGAACAAGAAGCAGAAGAAGCAAAAGCAGAAGAACAGAAAGCAGAAGAACATTAAGCATAAGACTAAAAATCAGCATAGAAGATATCAAAATTATAAGCAGAAGAAGACTAAGCAGTAAATGGGGATGAGTCCGTTCCTCCTCGTGGTGCCCCTGGAAAATGCCTGCTGCTGCAGGCCAAACTGAACGCGGACAAATCCTGTTGTAAATCTTTTGTGACAGGCAGAACGTAAGGTGTAATCTTATAACTTTTATAGATATGGGAGATATTATTACCATAGGGGCTAATTAAGGGATATTTTTACTGCAGTGATGTATTTATTTTATTTTTTTGAGGATACTGTTTTAAATGGGGGTCGGGCCTGTTACTGTTCAGAGTGATACTATGTTGCCTTTCTTTTCATGTGATGTAATGTAGAAATTGGGAAAAAAATAAGTAATGTGTTCTGCAAGCGGAGCTCTAGATAACTGTGTTATTTCCTGCAGAGACGAGCCCTGGCTGGTAGAAGTGATGGCGATCTGTGCTGGATGAAAGATGAGAAGCAAGGATGAAGGACTTCACCTAGAGAAGTCACTGATGAGTCAGTGTGTTACCTGTACACTGACACTATACACTGTATACTATATACAGCGGTCCTGTGTACAATGTCACCAGTGATCACTGTATTACCTTTACATTATACACTATATACAGAGCTCCTGTGTATAATGTCACCAGTGATCACTGTATTACCTGTACACTGACACTATATACAGAGCTCTTGTGTATAATGCCACCGGTGATCACTGTATGATTTGTGCACAGACACTGCATACTAAGTACAGATCTCCTGTGTATAATAGCACTGATGGTGATATTAGTACTGTTTTTTTTTTATTACTGATCAGTATTGCAGTATTCAGTCACTATGTGGTGGTAATAATATGATGTCCGGCCATGGTGTGGCGGTATTTGTTCCTTGTATGTGCTATTACTTGGTCACCATGTGATGGTAATATGTGGTCTGGACAAGGTGCAGTGGTATTTGTGCCTTGTATGTGATATTATTCAGTCAATGTGGTGGTAATATGTCGTCTGGACATGGTTTGGCGGTATTTGATTCTTTGTATGTGGTATTATAGGTCACTATGTGGTGGTAATATAGTGTCTGGTCATGGTGCGGTGTGATTTGTCCCTTGTATGTGATATTATTGGTTATTTTAAAAATTGAAAAATAAATAAAAATAAACCTAAATTTATTGGATATTTTATCAAATGTTTAATAGGTTAGAGTAGAGTAGGGCCCAGCCAAAAGAGTCTACTTTGCTGTGTTGGCAGCTTAAAAAATCTTTTGGCCAAAACAAAAGCTGCCGGCTATATGTTGATCTGGTGATGGGAACTGTTAATGTGTGATTGGTGAGTAGTGGCATTTTCCCAAGAGAGAGCGGTGGGACTGTGGACAGTTTGAGGGGCGGAGGCCGGGTTGGGGTGGAGCCTGGTAGGAGTCTCAAGCGGGCCCCAAAAATTTTGCCAGTATGGGGCTCCAAAATTCATAATGGCAGCCCTAGTCTCATTGACAGTTACAGGATTCGTTTGATTGCAGTGATTGCCTCAAAAGGTTGTGCAACAAAATATTAAGTTAAGGGTACCATCATTTCTGTCCAGGCCTAATTCATGAGTCTTTTTTTTTTTTTCAATTCTGTGGAAGCATGGTGGAAAAGCAATGTCTGACTTTCATTTCTTCCCTTTCATATATTTTTTATATATATTATTACTTTTGTCAGATTCAAGTTATTTTTGTGACCATTGTGGGTTTTTCTCTCATTAAAGGAGGGGTACCAACAATTTTGACCACGTGTGTAAATCAGTGTATAGATCGTACATCATCCTAAATAGAAATACATAAGCTCTAAATGCATAGCGCACTATCAGCATATAATTAATTATAATGTATTGAAATGCATGCATATCACATATAATATCAGAATATGACGAAAAGTGCCTTTGCTCCATTATACAATCTTTAGACAGCATCCTCATTGTCCGGGTAATCTCATGTAAATCCCAGATGGTGCAAAATCACAAGTCCATATGTCAGTTCTTCAGCCAATAGTGGTGTGTCTCCTATGTGCATATGTCCACTTCGACCAATCCAGGACACATCATCAATGTCATCGGATGGTCACACGGCATTATCAACAAGCAGCCACATGATCGTGACTCCTCTTACAGGCTTCAAGCTCCCAATTCCATTGTATGGACAGTATTTGGCATAATTCACTTGATTCACTCTGTACAGAAAAAAGCAGCCTCTCATCATTCATTAACCAAACTACCCAATATATTATATAGAGATATAGGTAAATTTGTGAAGGAGGGTAGTCTAATATTTTTATGCAGGTGAAAAGTGGGCCCCCAAAATGCAATGTTACTGGTGGGCACCCCAGTCCGACACTGGCCTGTACAATTAATGCTATTTGGAAGTGACATTCAATCTTTTGATGTTAGTACAATTACTGGTAATGCAATGCCAGTGTTAAAAAGTATTTTAAAAATCTGCATGCTAAAACACTAATTTACAAAGAAAGGATTTGTCATTGCATCTCCATATGCAGAGAACTATATCTTTTTTATTTTTCTGCTGAACGAGTGGTGTTGGGCCTTAAAATTTGCCATATCAGTTGACATTTCTATTGGTACCTATTGGTACTTTTTTTTTTTTTTACATTTTTTGGGTGGAGGAGTGAACAAAAAGTAGAAATTCATAAATGTTTTTTATTTTTTTTCACACCATTCACCATTGTGGTAAAAGTGATCAGGCAACTTGATTCTTTGGGTTATTGCAATCTCAGTGATACCTCATTTATATAGGTTTTTATGTTCTGCTTCTTTTTCACACTAAATGCTATTTTTTACACACATTAATTTGTTTTTCAATTATCATACTCTGATAGCATCAGAGGGGTCAAATGCGCTAGAGCCAATTATAGTAATGACGTAGCAGAGATTGCATGTGTACAATTAATTCATAAATTCAATATATAGGATCTAGTTTTACAAAATGCGTGTAAATCCAATTGTTTGCATCTATAACCTATCTTATTTTGACATTTTGCAGAAAATTTGCGGCCACCATTCCTCGTCCATTTTCTGTGCGTTATAATCCATACACACAAAGCATTGAAGTGTTAGATAATGTACAGCAGTTGAAGAATCTAGCTGATTGCATTAACAGTAAGTAGCCATCTAATGTATTTAAGCACCAGAGCAGATTTTTCAATGTATTTAGAAAAGAAATTGACGACTTTATTTGACTGGAATTGAATTGTCAAATTTGACAAAAATCCTCATTCAAGAGAATGCAGAAATTTTGCAATTTGCTCTGAGTGAAATCAGTAAAATGGCGCTACCTTGCTCAACCGAAGAGAGCTGTCAAAATGTTAAAAAGAAAAAACATACCTCACTGCTCTCTTCACGCGTCTGCTGCTCCCTGTTTGTTTTTCGGTCCTCTTTGCTTACATCACACGGCATCTCCGACTCCTTGTTCACTCTAGGCTGGGGCTGCCTGTGAGTGAGCAGACCCCGGAGTTCACTGCACATATTTTGGAACCTAAAATTCCCTTCCCAGAGTGAACACTAGGTCAGAGATGCGGCACTATGGACCAAATAGTGGGCAGAGACCCTAGAGCATAAGAAGGAGCATTCAATTTGGGGAGAATAACTTAATCAAGGATTGAACATCAGCAAGAAGCAATGGCATACCTAGAGTCCAATGGGCCCCAGTGAAAAATTTAGACCTGCTCCCTTCAGTTTGTTGATCAGATGTATTTGGCCCTTGTAGAGTTCTAAATCCTATAATGAAATACTTGTTCCCTCCTCTCTCAATATGTAGTAATGTCCCCATTACTGAACCACTTAGATATTACTTTTGCCTTGCGACTTGGTGCAACATCAAGCTATAAAAAAGATTTTTTCATTACCAAATTGCTCCTCAATCATTGGGAGAAGTTGGTCTTGGAGGATCTTGTTTAGATGCTATTCTTTATTCATGGCAGTTTTCTTAGGTTATAAAGTAAGTGAGCCCACTCTCCTGGATGAAAAGCAACTCCACATCTGAATAGGCTCAGGATTCTTTACTGTTGGCATGACACATGGCTCATGGTGTCCATCATCTTTTCTTCAGTCATTCTTCCAGATGTCCCAAACAGTCTGAATGGAAGAGAAAATATCTTTAACCTAGTCCTCTGCAGTCCAATCGCTGTATTTTCTGTAAAGTTATTTTCTTTAATAAAGCCCCATTCACATGTTGTATACAATGTTCTAAACGAATACAATATTCTCTGCTTTCAATACTTTATTATACTTCCTGCAGGTGAAATCGGCATCCTTTGCTCTGCACTTCGGAAGCTTGAGTGAAGAAAATCATGACAAAGAAAGAATCAAGATATTTGCATTATATTATCAAGATATTACTGCTTCTTACCTTTTGAATACATATTGATGCATGATTCACACGAACAATAGAAATAAAGATAATGTTTTGTTCCCAGTACAAACTTTTTTCAATGTCTGGTAATCATGCACTAATGCTTTACTATACTGAGTATACCAATGCATTGTATTCGTTATGTAAGTAATCTGCAGCTGCAGTTGACATGTCCACTAAAACAAAAAATTTTTCTAGTTTCATAAAATTTAGTAAAAAAAAAGTGGTGCAAGCTAAATCCATTTTTAAGGTACAAAAAGTTATGTTTTTTTTTGTTAAAAAAATGAATGCCCCCCCGAAAAGTTAGTGAAAGTTAATCAATAGCTATTAAGTTAACTAATATAGTGCCAATAACAAATGCAACTCATCCTGCAAAAATCAAACCATGGAGAAAACAAAAAGGTTGAGTTTCTATATATAACATCTGTATCCGGTCCTTTTAAGTCTATGCTAGACACTGATCGGGTGTCCATAGCCAGATCAGCAAATTGTATTTTCAGAGAGGAAAAGGACTGGAGCCCTAGTGGCACCTATTGGAAGTAACAATCTTAAATGTAAGCATCAACCCTTTAATGAGCCCTCCCACATGACTTAGAATAATAAAAAAAGCTCAATTTGCAAACATGTTTTTCAGGGTGTTGCCACTCCTCAGTGCAAAGTATCACATCTGATTTGGCTGTGAGGGGCATCTGACTGGAGTCTAAGGGGTAACGTTTCTCCTTGTGGAGAGTGGCATGCTTGACATGCCAAGGTAAGGAGACTTATAGGCCGTGCAATGCTTCTCTAGGAAATTAAATATATAAATTATCTCTTCAGAGAGCAAGAGGACTTAAACTCTAGTTCCACCTATTGGTCAATATCGACCCTTTAATGAGCCTTGTCACATGATTTGGGATAATAGCAAACCAGAATCTTAATTTGTATCCAGTTTTTAAAGCATATCTAATACACGTTTGAGATTTTGTTAAGGAGGGGTTACGTGTTAGCTTTTTAGTCTCAATCACTTTAGTCTGTCATCATTTTTCCATGGTTGTTCATAATCTCAGTTTGCACTGAAGAGGGGAAACACCCCTATACATGTGCTGTCAAAGCATGAGATCCAATTTGACTGTATGAGAAGCCTCTGAGTCTTCTTACCCTGTCATGTCAATCATGTCAGGTATAGAAATAAATGTTAGCACAGCCAGTAAGGGAGGTGCCAGGCAGTAGGTTCACAAACCTTAAGATCATATATCAAATACTGGGCACAGTCAAGGAGCTTTGATGCAAAAAATAGAAATTTTAATACATACAGTAGCCAATAGTAACAAATGTTTCGGTCGTGATAGACCTTCATCAGTATCCTAGGGTTAATTGCTAGAAGATCATGTGAGTATATCACATTCTGTTAGGCAGAAATCAGTAAAGATGAGTTGCCGGGAGCATAGGTGGTCAGTGACCAGTGATCATTTGTGCAAAATTAGAAACACGCCGGGAGCCTATGATGCGGTGTCCGCCTCCCTGACTGGCGGTGGACACCGCGTCATAGATTACCCGGCGTGTTTCTAATTTTACATAACTGACCACTGGTCACTGACCACCTATGTTCCCGGCAACTCATCTTTACCGATTTCTGCCTAACAGAGTGCGATATGCTCACATGATCTTCTAGTAATTAACCCTATTACACTGATGAAGGTCTATCACAACCGAAACATTTGTTACTAGTGGCTAGTCATGTCAGGCATGTCATTCTCCAGAAGGAGAAATGTCATCCCTTTGAATCCTAGACAGATCAGAACGTACAGTAAGGGCTCATACTCACTTGTGAGAGACTCACACTATTCTCATTCGAGTCTCTCGCATGAAAACCTGGCACTGCCGCTGACACTCGGACCGGAGCGTGCAGCTACATAGAAATACATGTAGCCGCACGCTCCAGTCCGAGTGCCGGCGGCTGTGCCAGGTTTTCATGCGAGAGACTCGAACGAGAATAGTGCGAGTCTCTCGCAAGTGAGTATGAGCCCTAAAGTACATTTTCTGGTCTGGCTGTAAAACCAGTTCAACACAGCAACTGATTTGCTGGATGAGTGGGAATGACCCCATAAAAAACTATGGGATCATTTTCCCTACTACATTTTTGTAGGACTTTATAGGTAAAAAACAAAAATGGTGTTTGATTGGACAAATGGAAAAAATACTTAAAATGGTACAGGTCTGTAAATGTGTCACAAAAAAATTCTGGTTCCTTAGCGGTAAAATAGGTTGGTATTGATGGGATTATTACGGTTGATATGACAATGTAATTCAAAACTAAAGCTTTATATAGATTTTTTTCTTTGGTCGTTACTCTCTGCTCATTTAAAAACATAAAAAACACATATATACAGTGTTCTTTTTTACATGAGCAGAGAGTAACATTCAAAGAGAAATATCTATATAAAGCTTTAGCTTTGAATGAGATTGTCATGTGTTGCTATTGTGTACAATCTTACCGCATTAATTTAACTCTGCAGTCTAACATAAAACCACTAATGGCAGTGGGAATGAGAGCTGCAAAACTATGTAACCATAGTACAACATATTGTATTATTATTACTATTTAGCTAGTCTGCTGATAATATTAAATATCAGTTGCATTTATATCATATTCTTTTGAGTAGAAATGTGATTTTTGCCAATATTAATATTATCTTTATGAATAATATCGTACAAAGAGCACATGATTATCAACATTATTTCATTAATGAATAAAAGTAATGCTAAAGATCTGTAATTATAAGAACTTTAAATAATATGGGACTGGTTTCACAGTAAAATTAGGTATGTCAGATAACTACAATGTACTTCATTTAATATGTAGACTTGATTGCCTATGACACTGATAGCGAACCTTTTAGTGATCGAGTGCCCAAACTGTAACCTAAAATCCAGTTATTTATCGCAAAATGCTAATACGTCAAATTCACTTGAATACTGAGATTTTAGTTTAAAAAAAAAATCATACACAAACATCTTTTGGCTTAAAGGAAAAATACAGTATGATGAGTGCACAACTCCCTTATACTCAGTACAATGCCCCCACAGCTCTCCTGTACACAGTATAATGGGCTTACAAATCCCCTATACGTAATATAAGGGTCCCTATGCACTGTATAATGACCCCACAGTGACCCTATACACAGTACAATTAGCCCTCAATTCTCTTATGCACAGGATAAGGGGCCCACAGCTCCCCTATACAGATTATGTCCTCACTAATCCCTCAAAACACAGTATAATGACCCTCAATAGAGTCATCACACTATAATGGCCCCAAACTGTATACTGGCTCCTACAGTATCCCCAAACAGTAGTCCCCACACTGTATGATGGTCCTCTCAGTAGTCCCCAAACTGTATAGTAGTCCTTACATTAGCTCCCATGCAGTATGATGGCTCCCTCAGTAGTCCCCACACTTTGAGGTCAACCACACTTTTTGTGGGCCACCAACAATAGTCTCTACACTGTATGATGGCCCCCACATTAGTCCTCATACTGTATGACGGCCAACCACAGTAGATCTCAAACTGTATATTAGGCCCACATTTTGAGGGACCATGATAGCAGCCTGTACAATGTATAAGGGTCCTCTCCCCACTGCATGGGGGTCCCCCACATTGTATGATGACCTCACAGTCGCACCAAAAGTTTTAAGTAAAATAGAAAACATCATATTCTCACTTAATCCTGGATCCCAACAAGTCTACTAGGAGGACCAACTCAAGGACTCTGATATCCTATACATGCGCCAGCGCCACTGCATCATCTTGCCGTTTTGTGGACCCCAGGCTCAAAACAACCTGCGGTCTACAGAATGGAGCGTGGTAGTGTAGGTGATCATGTCCTCCTGCTCTACAGCAGGTCTTAATTGCTATGCTACTTGGGTAGATGGAGTGCATGGACTCTGTATTGCTGGGGTGGCAGTGCACATGCCATCAGAGAGGGCTCCAAGTGCCACCTCTGGCATTCGTGCCATAGGTTCACCACCAATGGCCTATGACATAGCAGTGATGGCTCGTACACTAGTATCAGTGCTTGACAAACACAAGATCTGAAAGTGTCACACTACTTTGGGAACACTTTCCAGATGTGCCACCAATACTAGTAGCAGGAGTTAGTAATTAGCATCATGGGATGTTCATTTTTATAGATGTAATACTTTGAATACATTATTGCATAAAAATATAAGTGGATCTGTCTCAAAATTTCACAGTAAAAATTTATTGATTAGATATCTTAGATCTGATCATACTTATATTCTTATTTTGAAAAGCCACATTGGAATGGCTGAATAATCATAGGACTCCAAGCTAAAAAGTGAGAGAGTTCATGAGTTCAAGTGTATTCACTCTTTGCTCACCTAGCCTAAATAACAGCTGCAGCTTGTACTTAATAGTGCACAAACACAACAGCAGCGGGAAGGAGAAAGACTATCAATCAGCCCTGGTGGGTGGAGATTGATTTGCAACTTTCAAAATGGATTATACAGTCATTGATCATCATGGATTCTCAGTGTAAGTGTACCAGTCTCATTATGAATAAAATGCCTATTTAATAGTGTAAGCTGTTTGCAATGAGAAATCTGGTGTCAGAACCACTTTAATGCTATTGTAAGAAATACACTGCAGGGCAAATAACCTAAAATGTTTGTTAGAGTCCTCCAATGTTTTCAACATTTTATTTGTTTGTAATAGGTCTATTTTATATTATCAATAAACCGCTATTAAATCAAAGATGAATTTGCCTATTTATTCTGGGTAAGATAAAAGGTACAATTATTATTTAGCGCATTTAAAGAGAACCTGTCAGTATGATTTTGTCATGTAAAGTAAAGATATGACACAATTTTAATGCACACAGAGATTGCAGCTTCAGAGACTGGGAGTTTTCTAGAAACTGTTTGGGTAAGAATACAAGGAGAGAACAACAGAAAGGACACCATTGTAGGCATTTACTACAGGCCACCTGTGCAAGCTGAAGATATGGATGAACTCTTTATGCATCAAATGGCCAAGTTCTCCAAAAAATATGACATAGTGATCATGGGAGATTTCAACTATCCAGACATTTGTTGGGAATCTCTCTTAGGCAAAACTAACAGGTCAAGCAAATTCTTATCCTCTCTTGCTGACAACTTTATCTTCCAAAAGGTAGGGGAGAAAACAAGGGGATCTGCTACCTTGGATCTAACCCTTAGAAACAGGGAGGAAATGGTTCAAGAGGTAAGAGTGGCTGGGACCCAAGGAGGCAGAGACCATGCTATTTTACAATTTTGTATAACTAGAGGAGGAAGACCTGTGAAGACTCAGACTTCAAGGATAGATTTCAGAAAGGCAGACTTTAAGGGACTCAAAAAGAGAATCGGAGGGATCCTATGGCTGGATAGTGAGGAAAGATAGTGAGGAAACACTTAGGCCTCTTTCACACTTCCGTTTTTTACAATCAGTCACAATCCGCCAGGTTTTGAAAAAAAACGGATCCTCAATTTTTTTTTGAGGATCCGTTTTTTTCCCATTGACTTGCATTAATGGCGGATTGTGACGGATTGCTGTCCGTTGCATCCGTTTTTTGTGAGGATCCGCCAAAAGTTGCTGTCCGTCACCATCCTCAAAGATTTCAAAACGGAGCTTGTAACGTTTTTTTCTCTGGCGGATCCTCAAGACACTCATTTAACCCGAAATTCTTTCTGGGTGCCGGACAAAAAAAAAAAAAATTCTCTCTCTCTCTCTCTCTCTCTCTCCCCGGCCAGCGATTCCTTTAAATTTCTTCATTTTCAGGATCCGTCTGAAAATGGATCCTGTGCCATCCGTTCACATCAGTTGAGAACGGATCCGCTTGTCCGCCTTTTTGGCGGATTATAACTGATGCAAAAAACTGAAGTGTGAAAGAGGCCTTAGCTAACATAAATGAATTCAAGACTCCATGTCCAGATGAATTACACCCCAGAGTACTGAAGGAGATAGCAGAAAATTGTTTTTGAACCACTCTCCATAATCTTTGAAAATTCTTGGAAAACAGGTGAAGTCCCAGAAGACGGGAGAAGAGCAAATGTTGTTCCTAGCTTCAAAAATGAGAAGAAGGTGGACCCAGGGAACTATAGGCCGCGGTGAGTCTTACTTCTATACCAGGAAAGATCTTTGAACAAATTATTAAGCAACATGTATGTAAGTACCTGGATAAGAATGAAGTGATTGACCAGAGTCAGCATGGGTTTGTAACTAATGTAATAAGTCACGTCAGACTAACTTAATTTCCTTCTATGACAGAATCACTGACTGTGTGGATCAGGAAAATGCTGTAGATATAGTATATCTTGACTTCAGCAAAGCATTTGACAGAGTTTCTCATACCATGTCACGATCCATTTTTGGATTTGTCAGTTTGGGCTGCTCACATTTAAACTTTTTTCCTTTCTGGCCATTGGGAGGTTAAGGTCAGTTTTTTACCCCGGTGGCAGCTGGTGTTATTACAACTTTAGTTAGTCTGCTGATGGCTTTTTTCCCCCGGTGGCAGCTGGTGTTACTGCATTGTGATTGATTATCTATGCAGGTGGGTGCCACTCCCACCTCCCTTTATAAGGCCGCCTGGTGCTGCAACTCACTGTTGGTAATACAGGTCACTTGGAAGCCAACCGTTCTGAAGAGAGAAGCTATCTTGAACAGTGGTGTTTGCAGCAGATCTGGTGTAGTGGTTTTCCTGCTCAAAGCTTTGTTCGGGTGCCTTACTCTGCGGTTCAGTGCATGACTGTAGAGCAAGCTAAGTGTTGTTTGTTTTTCCCTGTCTGTTATTTTCCTTATTGTCTTATTAGTACAGTGGTGGGACCAGTGTCTGCACTTGCTAGTTCCCTAGTAAGGGATAGGTGCAGGGCAAGTGAGGGACTTAGGTATCCTGGTCGGCGACAGGTTGAAAGAACCTGTATAGGGAACGTGATGAGAGTTCAGGGCTCTTTCCTAGGGGAGTGCAGGAGGTGTCCACTTCCCCATTCCCTATTGCAGGGCCCACCATTGTGATTGTTTCCCCGGTGTCCCCTTGTTTGTCTTTGTTGGTTTGTGACTGACCAACCGTCGGGTCGCGTCACGCAGGGCCAGTTGCCCCGTGACATTATTACCAACCGCCCATTTTTTCTGGTGAGCCATGGCCCTAATGCAGACCTGTCTCCAATTGCTGCAGACCCTCACTGAGGAGCCTGGAGTGCTGCATGGTGTGGTGGAGCAGCAGCTGCAGCAGTTGGTGGGGTTCAGGGCCTCAGCTCAGTTGCAGGATCAACCAGAACTCAAGATATCTCTCCCAGACAGGTTTTCTGGAGGGAGAGATCATTTTTTGTTTTTTCAGGAGGCCTGCAAGCTACACTTCAGGCTCCGCCTTCGTTCATTAGGGAGTGAGGAACAGCGGGTGGGTTTCATCATATCCCTCCTTAAAGGTGATCCCCAATCCTGGGCCTTCTCCCTGCCGGCTAATTCACCATCTCTACTGTCGGTGGATGAGATTTTTGCGGCTTTGGCGAATATGCCCCCTGTAGTCCTTGGAAGGAAGGAGGACTCATTTGTGCAGTCGGACGAGCCCAGGCAGGTGGGAGGAGTTGGTTCCCCAATGGTGTTGCCTGCGGTTTGTCGTGGTTTGGGGGCATGTTTTTGCTGTGGGCAGACTGGCCATTTTTTCAGGGTCTGCCCGGCTCGCGTCAAAACTTCTGTACCACCCAAGAAGCCACGTCCCCCTGGTCGTGTGGAGGGAGGTGACCAGGGAGTGTATATTTCCTCCATTTTGTCCCCCCAGTATACCTTGTCAGCAGAGGTGGCGGTTGGCGGGGTAACTGAGGGCATATCGGTGATTGTGGACAGCGGAGCAGGAGTCAATTTGGTGGACTCCCACTTTGTCCAGACCCATGGCCTGAGGTGCAGGAAGCTAGCTAATCCCCTAAGCATCCAGGCCATTGACTCTGTCACACTGAGTCAGGGGAGGTTGACCCAAGTCGTGGATAACATACAACTGCTTATAGGGACTCATCATGAAGAGTCCCTGTCATGCTATGTCTTGGGGGGAATGCCATCACCTATCGTTTTAGGCCTCTCTTGGTTGAAAAGACACAGCCTGGTAATAGATTGGCGGTCTAGGGAAGTAGTCGGCTGGGGTCAGTCGCGTGAGGGCTGCTGCCTAGGGGCTACTGTCTCTGCCGTCATTCTACAGCCATCCCCTTCTTCTCCAGTGGGGGCAGCAGAGGTGCTGCCAGGGAGTAGGGGCAATTCCCATCCCTCACCATTAGCCAACCCTGAGAGGCGGAGTCCTCACAGGAGGAGGGGTCGAAGGAGGGTGGTGGTTCCCTCTCAGAATTGTGGCGGTGTGAGTGTGGTGACACAGAGGGACACCTCTGTTGTCAGTTCCTTGAAGAGTTCACTGTCTTGTGGCAAATGCGTGAGTGGCAAAAAACGTTCAGGTCCAGACCTGTGTGTGAATGGGTATGTATGGGTGTCCACCAGTCACATCCAGTGGAAGTGTGCTGCTGGGGTCTGGAGTTCTCGGGTGATTGGGCCATATCTGGTGTTGGCCATCCTCAGCCTGGGGACTTACCAGCTGGAGCTACCCCCAATAATGCCCATACACAACTCATTCCCCAGGTCAGCGCACTGGAGATTTGTGGTGCCTCCGGAGCCTATGTTGCCACTTCCATCTGCCCACGTTTGCCATAAACCCGAGAGTCAGGTGGTTGCTGAGGTGAACTCTGGTGGATCTAGGTGTCCTCACTGTAGGTGTTTTTCTGGTGAGGTGCGGTGTTGAGGGTCCAGAGGCCCCTCATTGTAAGGGGGGTTCTGTCACGATTAGTGTTGAGCATTCCGATACCGCAAGTATCGGGTATCGGCCGATACTTGCTGTATCGGAATTCCGATACCGACTTCCGATATTTTTTCAATATCGGAATTCGGCATCGGAATCGGAAGTTCAGTTGATTGACGGCCTGACGTCATCATGATGCGCGGTGTGTGCGCATCATGATGAGCCGTCATTTCGGGCCTTCCGGGGGTCTCTGCCGGCCTGCCGGGGGGCTGTGCCGGCCTGCCGGGGGGCTGTGTGGACTGCCCGGGGTCTCTGCCGGCCTGCCGGGGGGCTGTGCCGGCCTGCCGGGGGGCTGTGCACCCTGTGGGGGTCTGTACCGGCCTGCCGGGGGGCTGTGCCGGCCTGCCGGGGGGCTGTGCTGATGTCCGGGGGTCTGTGCAAGCATCGTCCGATGGGACTACAAGTCCCATCGGGCGATGCCTGCTACCATGACAGTGATTGACACATTAGCCAATGATGGGACAGTAGTAGTCCCATCATCCGGCTAATGTGTTAAATGTTAAAAAAAAAAAATACTACATACATACTACATGCATGCTACATACATACTACATGCTACATACATACTACATATATACTACATACATACTACATACATGCTACATACATACTACATATATACTACATGCTACATACATACTACATGCATGCTACATACATACTACATACATACTACATACATGCTACATACATACTACATACATGCTACATACATACTACATACATGCTACATACATACTGCATGCTACATACATACTACATACATACTACATGCATGCTACATGCATGCTACATGCATGCTACATACATACTACATGCTACATACATACCACATACATACTACATACATGCTACATATATACTACATGCATGCTACATACATACTACATATATACTACATGCATGCTACATACATACTACATACATACCACATATATACTACATACATACAATACATACATAGACATACAGTACATATAACATAGAGTAACATACTTACCAATACTTGTCACATTGTTCCCCGAAGCCATTGTCTTTCCGGAATAAATATTAACATAACAAACCACAAAAATACTCACCCACGATCCGAAGCAGTCCACGAGTGTGTCCCACGACGATCTTGGGTAGAGAACTGCAGCATCAGATGATGCTGCCGTTCTCTACAGGCTGCAGGAATCCAATGACGGAAGGTAGGTATCCTTCCGCACTGTATTCCTCCGCCACTTAAAAAAAAAAAAAGTCCCTAGTCTCACTTTATGCCATTGCTGTGTGGGAAATTCCCACACAGCAATGGCATAAAGTGAGACTAGGGACTTTTTTTTTTTTAAGTGGCGGAGGAATACAGTGCGGAAGGATACCTACCTTCCGTCATTGGATTCCTGCAGCCCGTAGAGAACGGCAGCATCATCTGATGCTGCAGTTCTCTACCCAAGATCGTCGTGGGACACACTCGTGGACTGCTTCGGATCGTGGGTGAGTATTTTTGTGGTTTGTTATGTTAATATTTATTCCGGAAAGACAATGGCTTCGGGGAACAATGTGACAAGTATTGGTAAGTATGTTACTCTATGTTATATGTACTGTATGTCTATGTATGTATTGTATGAATGTATTGTATGCATGTAGTATATATGTAGTATGTATGTAGCATGTAGTATGTATGTAGCATGCATGTAGTATATATGTAGTATGTATGTAGCATGTAGTATGTATGTAGCATGCATGTAGTATGTATATGGTATGTATGTAGCATGTAGTATGTATGTAGCATGTAGTATGTATGTAGTATATATAGTATGTATGTAGCATGTAGTATGTATGTAGCATGTAGTATGTATGTAGTATGTATGTAGCATGTAGTATATATGTAGTATGTATGTAGCATGTAGTATGTATGTAGTATGTATGTAGTATATATAGTATGTATGTAGCATGTAGTATGTATGTAGCATGCATGTAGTATGCATGTAGTATGTATGTAGCATGTAGTATGTATGTAGTATGTATGTAGCATGCATGTAGCATGCAGTATGTATGTAGCATGCATGTAGTATATATGTAGTATGTATGTAGCATGTAGTATGTAGCATGCATGTAGTATATATGTAGTATGTAGCATGTAGTATGTATGTAGCATGCATGTAGTATATATGTGTTCTGTATGTAGCATGTAGCATGCATGTAGCATGCATGTAGTATGTATGTAGTATATATGTAGTATGTATGTAGTATGTATGTAGCATGCATGTAGTATATATGTAGTATGTATGTAGTATGAATGTAGCATGTATGTAGTATGTAGTATGAATGTAGCATGTATGTAGTATGCATGTTGTATGTATGTAGCATGTAATTTTTTTTTTTTTTTTTTTTTACATTTAACACATTAGCCGGATGATGGGACTACTACTGTCCCATCATTGGCTAATGTGTCAATCACTGTCATGGTAGCAGGCATCGCCCGATGGGACTTGTAGTCCCATCGGACGATGCCTGCACAGACCCCCGGAGCCTGCACAGACCACCGGCAGGCCGGCACAGCCCCCCGGAGCCTGCACAGCTCCCCGGCAGGCCGGCACAGCCCCCCGGCAGGCCGGCACAGCCCCCCGGAGCCTGCACAGACCACCGGCAGGCCGGCACAGACCACCGGAGCCTGCACAGACCCCCTGGCAGGCCGGCACAGCCCCCCGAAAGGCCCGTACAGACCCCAGAGAGGCTGTACAAGGGCAGGAAAGGGTTTTTCTTATTCCGATACCGGAAGTCCCATAGACTTGAATGGGACTTCCGGTATCGGAATCGGCGATACCGATACTTTTTTTAAAGATCGGCCGATACCATCCGATACGATACTTTGAAGTATCGGACGGTATCGCTCAACTCTAGTCACGATCCATTTTTGGATCTGTCAGTTTGGGCTGCTCACATTTAAATTTTTTCCTTTCTGGCCATTGGGGGTTAAGGTCAGTTTTTCTCACCGGTGGCCGCTGGTGTTTTTACAACTTTAGTTAGTCTGCTGGTGGATTTTTCCCCCCAGTGGCCGCTGGTGTTACTGCATGGTGATTAATTATCTATGCAGGTGGGTGCCACTCACACCTCCCTTTATAAGGCCACATGGTGCTGCAACTCACCGTTGGTAATACAGGTCATTTGGAAGCCAACCGTTTTGAAGAGAGAAGCTATCTTCAGCAGTGGTGTTTGCAGCAGATCTGGTGCAGTGGTTTTCCTGCTGGAAGCTGTGTTCCGGTGCCTTACTCTGCGGTCTAGTGCATGACTGCAGAGCAAGCTAAGTGTGGTTTGTGTTTCCCTGTCTGTTATTTTCCTTATTGTCTTAATAGTACAGCGGTGGGGACAGTGTCCGCACTTGCTAGTTCCCTAGTAAGGGATAGGTGCAAGGCAAGTGAGGGACCTAGGTATCCTGGTCAGCGACAGGTTGAAAGAACCTGTATAGGGAACGTGGGGAGTAGAGTTGAGCGAAACGGGTCGGTCATATTCAAAAGTCGGTGACTTTCGTTGAAGTCGGGTTTCATTTCCGGGTTTCATGAAATGAAACCTGACCATAGCATGAGGTCGGCCACGAGGTCGGCGACCAGAGCGCCAAAGTCGCGTTTCAAAAGATGCTTCCAGCGCCCTTTTTCAGCCAATGATGGAGGACGCACACTATGGGCAACGCGATGACATAGGCATCGGTCACCACCATCTTTGAGAAAGGTATGCAAGTGATTGGCTGGCTTTGTGTGGCGTCACAGGGGCTATAAAAGGGCGTGAACGCCGACCGCCATCGTACTTCTGCCGATATTAGCATTAGGGAGAGGTTGCTGATTCAGAATAAGCATGAAAAACTGGAGGAATAGAGTCTATGCTAGTTTACAAAAGTACCAAATTTTATTAATCATAAAATGTGACATAAAATGTCAATATATGCAAACAAACACAATACACAATATATAAGTGAGCAGACTATATGAAGAGAGGGTGCATTAATAGTTTAAAGTGACCTCAATACCCTAGAACGTAGCAAAAGTAACCTGCCGTCATAGTTAGTGCATGTGGGACAAAACAAGTATGTGCTGCCACTAATCATAACAGTCTTATATGAACGAAAATAGTCCCAGATGTAACGAGCACAGTGCTAAGTGTAGTCATAATGAAAGTATTTTAAATACATAAAACTGGGAGCATCAAACAAAATAGAGGCGCACCAGACACTGGCATATTAAAAGACTCAAGTTCAGTAATTACATGTAGCAATACATGGCAAACCAGTTGGAATCATTAAATCAGCAGAAATGCATCGCTAATGAGTAATTACCCGTCATGCTTCCAATCGTGAGGGCAGGAGAAACGGATTCAGAATGAGGGAGAGCGTTAGGCAGGGAAGAAGAACCAAAAAACTGCTTCTGCTGTTAGTGATTTCCACTTACAACACAACAGATTGTGTGCAGTGACAGGGGAGGCTCTATTTTTGTGCATCAGCTCTGTTGGTTATTAGGCTGCCTTATAAGGCTCCCTGATCGCTGCATTGCTGTTTGCACACTGCTGTGCAAACTGCTTTTTTAAAAGCAAAATTACTTTTCTTCCTCTTTTCTGCACAGTTACCAAGCGTTCATTTTTCCACCCTTTTGTGTGTGCAGCAGTCCTGCTTGTTAGGCTGCCTGCGTCCATACTTGGACTGAGAGCATTATTGTCAGCATCCTCAAATCTCTAGTGAGATCCAAATTCTCATCAATCCTATAGACACCCTCCACCTTGTCATAAACCATCCTATTTCAGCCTGTTACATTGAGGTGTAATCTCTACTGGGCCTGAGACAATAGTTCTGCGTCCTCAAATCTATAGTGAGATTCAAATTCTCACCAATCCTATAGACACCCTCCACCTTGTCATACACCATCCAATTTCAGCCTGTTACATTGAGGTGTAATCTCTCCTGGGCCTGAGACAATAGTTCTGCGTCCTCAAATCTATAGTGAGATTCAAATTCTCACCAATCCTATAGACACCCTCCACCTTGTCATACACCATCCAATTTCAGCCTGTTACATTGAGGTGTAATCTCTCCTGGGCCTGAGACAATAGTTCTGCATCCTCAAATCTATAGTAAAATTATATAGTAAGACCTGTTATTGTCCTTCTAGTTAGCTTGACGCGTACCGCGGGGGCATGCTGGAGTCTGGTTTGTTAGCGGAATTAAGCTGACAAATCGCTAGCACAACTAAAAACGGACATCCACCACCACCCACAGAATCAACAAAGCTTGCAAGCTGTCAATCTTTTCTGTAGCTGGCATGGTTGAGGTTTCCCGGGTGGAGTCGAATTAAGCCGCAGGCTCCACTCCTGGTGGTGCCCTTCTGGACATTCCTTTAAGGTTCAGCTTTGCAACCATACTGCCCCCAGAAACAAAACACTTTGCCCTCATGGACGCTGTTCGGAGGTTCGTGGGAATAACGCCGCCCGATCAGCAGTTGGCCTAATTTATGGTGGGAAGTCCGACGGTATATGATCGTCTTCGATTTCAGATTTTTACTGTTTTTGGTATTTTACATTTTTATTCCAGCCTTTCTTGACTTCATAAGGGCATGACATGCCTATATCTGTGTCTCCTCCTCCTCCTTTTACTCCTCCACCTCTTTTCTATATGTAGTTGCTGTTTTCCACATGTTATTTTTGTATTCTGAGCATTTTGTCTGCTTTGGGACACCTTTTAAGGTGTTTCGTAATTGTTTTCTAAGTGTTTGTATGTGTTTGTGTTTGCCTGCCATTGTTTTCAATGGTGTTCGACGTTGTTTGTCGAACGTTCGACAAACATTCAACGAACTTGCCTCGTGTTCGACGAACCAAAAGGAACTGGAACACTAGCGGGGTGGCTCACACAACTCCTGAATATATAGACGTACATTTTTAATGTTTAAACTATGCTATATATACCTGGTATCTGGTGATACTGTACCCTTTCTGCCAGGAAGTCCTCCTCCACACACCACTCTAAGTGTATCATTGACACCTGGAACATTGTCCCACATGTGTGATTATTTCTTGCGGATCTTCTTGTTATATTGTGGTGTGATCCATCCTGAGCGTGTGACAGTCTGTGGGTTACTCCTGCAATTTAGATGTACATTTAAAAAATACCCCAACACTAGTGTATACTGCTCTACGCTTGTGATACATTACCCATTTACTGCTTTTTATATTCTGGTCTAATCCAAATTGACCAAGTGAGAGTTATTTTCTGACTGTGGAAATAAATACTGAGATTGACAACAATGACCCCTACAGTGTGTACAGCTGTACTCTTCAGATCCATTACCAGTTTATGGCTTTTTATATTGTGCTGTAATCCATACTGAGCCTGAGAGCGTCTGTGTCTACCTCCTGAAATATCTACGGAGATTTAGAATGTTTAAACTATACTATATATACCTGCTATCTGATGATACTGTACACTTTTTCTACTTTCTATTTTCTTGTCTAATCCATACTGAGCCTGTGAGCGTCTCTGTGTGACTGATGGTATATATAGGGAGATTGACAATCATCCTTTGACTGTATAGAGCTGTACGCTTCTGATACAGTACCATATATCTGATGTTATTTTGGGTTCATGTTCTGCAACATTTTGAAGTTTGGTGGAAGAGGCCGCGGATGTGGGCGTGGGGGGGCCAGCTGGTGCTGATGGTGGTGGTGCATCTGCTGGTAGTGGCAAAAGCACAATAGCAGCTAAGGCAAGAGGTGTTGAGCCTGCATCATGGTCTGGCTCTGGAATGCCTGGAAGGCTACCTTTTCTGGGAGTAGGTTAACCGCTTTTAAAGCCGGAGCATCAGGAACTGGTTTTGGCTTACATTGCCGAAACAGGCTCCAGCAAATATGCCCTCCTCTTCTGAAGTTTAAAAAAATGCAAGCACTGAGTCATCAAGTGCTGGCTCCTGTTCAGGAAGAACCCCTTTCCTTGTGTCCTTCACCCCCACCAAAAGAGAATGATGCAGCAGGCCACACTTCACATTAGTCCATGTAGTTCTTTCTATCATACCATGCCTGGGTTATCAAGTCAAATTGTGAATTCCCCAGTCCAAGATGAATCTGACATGGAGTGTGAGTGGCCAGCCAGGGCAGTGGGGTTAATCGGTTCCGGGCCGGTGTCTCAGAGGGATGTGTCACATTGGTCGTGATGACCCGTTCCGTGGCCCTGGGCGTCCATGCAAAGGGGTGAATAACATTTATAGGTGAATGATACGTGACGCCACCTGTGGTTTCTGATCATATTGACCCGCGCTGCAGTGTCGCTTATCTGGGACAGACACTGTGGTGCAGCTAAGATGTAGAAGCCCTGCACAGGTAGGGCCGTAGTTGCAGGGCAGATGAAAGAGTTGGTAGATGTTGTGCAGTGCAAGATGTAGCAGAGCCGTGCACCAGGCGCAGGAGAAAGATGACAGACACAGTCGTGCAGTTCCTTTACCTGTACTTGGTAAGTGCCGTCCAGGACCCAGAGTACAGATGGAGAAGGAGTTGGTCAGCCTGGAAGCAAATTTGGAATTCTCTCTCTGCAGATAGGTAGTGTGGCCTCCGTTCTAGCTCTTATCTGAGGTACTCGCTGTACTGAGTTCACTGAAGTTCCCCCTGCTGACTCTCTTTTGGAACTTTCTCGTATGGCAGGCAGCCATAGCCTTTTCCTTCTGCCTCACACACGTCACTGCTGGGGCCTCCGAGCCTTAGTTGGGAACAGAGCATTTACAGCTGCTACTTCCTCCGGTTTCTGCTGCAGGACCATCAGTGTCCCTACAAACTCGGAGACCGGGATCCCGACCATGCGCTCCAGCTAGGAGTGAGCCTTAACTCTGCTCATCCTCCAGCTCCCCTTCTCACATCCACACACTGCCCCTTCCCTTCACAGACTGCCCTAACTTACCTCCTCCCGACCACAGAGAGCAGCTCCTCAGCAGTCAGGTTCACAGGTCTCCTTGCTGGCCTGGAGTGGGAACTGTGTTGTGTGGTGTTTTAACTGCTAGAGAGATCCTTCATTGCTCCCAAGCATGACATCACACTTCCTAGGAGGAAGGTAATGCCACTGTGGCGACCGTACTCCTGGGGGCGCCACAAGTGCACTGATGCCCAGCCACTGCTAGATGATTCTGCTGGTACATTGACCCAGACCACTACATTCCCCTCGCACTCTACACAGCCAGAATCTGACCCTGATGAAACTCAGGTTCCCCTTCCCGCATACTATACCACCTTACACGGTGACAAAGAGGAAGGTGCAGATGAAAGTGCAGGTTCCTTGAGCAGGTGGGGGGGGCATACTCATGGGCGACGGCACTGGCACAGGGCCCCTCATAGTACGCAAAAGTGTCTCTGCCGGTGGGAGGGGGGTCCACCCACCATCAGACACACCGCCGTACTATGAGGGGCCCTGTGCCAGTGCCATCGCCAACGAGTGGGCCCCCCCTGCTTGCTCAGGATCACAGCACTTGCAAAGTTGAAATACTTACCTCTCCCTGCTCCACCGTCATGACGTCTTCCGCATTTCCTGACAGTGACATTCTTGTCATAGAGCGCGATGACATCACGTCTGTACGCCCTCTGCCTAAACAGTCCAAGTGCAGTAAGATGGAAGATGGGGACGACGAGGAGTACAGACTAGTACATGGACTCCCTAGTGAGACTTATTTTATTGTTTTCAATGTTGGGACAGCAATTTTTGGGGAGCACTATACTCTAGAGAATGATATATGAGGCCCACCATACACTGGAGCATTCCAGAGGTGGACATCAGACACTGGAGCAGCATTTACAGGGCCCATTATGCACTGGAGCATTAGAAATGGGGCCCATTATATATGGAGCATTATTTGGCCCCATAAGACAGTGGAGCTTCATCCATTGGGATCAACATATACTGTAGCATTATGTGGAGCTCATCATATACTGTATCGAACATTATATGGGACCAATGATTCTGTATGGAGAAATATATGGGCCTCATTACTCTGTATAGCACACTATGCGGTGGCCATAATACTGTATGGAGTAATATACTGTCCGTTTTTGGAGCTATTGGAGAATTTAAAATGGATATCAGTCATGAGATGTAAGAAGTGAAGTATTTTTCATTGTACTATACCGCTATTTCTCTGCCGTATCAGAGGATCATGAATTGTGGCATGTGTTAAAAGAGCCCAGTGACACTCTTTGGCCCAGGGCCCATGAAAATCTGGAGCCAGCCCTACCCCCCCCCCACAACTTTAGCCAAATAACCCCCAGTTTTCAATGCCTAACTATTATTATAAAGTAAATTAAGGTTGACAAGCTTAAGTAATAAGAATTGATGTTTTTGGCATTAAAATGGGCACTGTAGTTGTGTTTCCTGTCCTCCACTCCCTGCCGACCTTGGCTCCCCATTGACTTGCATTGGGTTTCGTGTTTCAGTCGGCCTTCGACTTTTCACAATAATCGGCCGATTTCGTTCGACCCGACTTTTGAGAAAGTCGGGTTTCATGAAACCCGACTCGACCCGAAAAAAGGCAAAGTCGCTCATCTCTAGTGGGGAGAGGTGTCCACTTCCGCGTTCCCTATTGCAGGGCCCACCGTTCTAACTGTTTGCCCGGTGTCCCCTAGTTTGTCTTTGTTGGTTTGTGACTGACCAATCGTTGGTTCGCATTACGCAGGGCCAGTCACCCCGTGACACACCATCCTTATTGAAAAAAATGACTAAGTATGGAATAGACAAGGCAACTGTTAGGTGGATTCATAACTGGCTTAGTGATCAGACCCAAAGAGTGGTCATAAATGGCTGCACATCCAGTTGGAAGAATGTCTCGAGTGGGGTATCACAGGGTTCTGTCCTGGGCCTTGAATTGTTCAACATCTTTATCAATGATTTAGATGAAGGAATTGAGGGTATACTGATTACATTTGCTGATGACACAAAGCTAGTAGAGATAGCTAATAATAGAGAATAGAGAGAGGACTCAAAGAGATATAAATAAACCGGAGCAGTGGGCAGCAACTAACAGAATGGTTTTTAACAGGGAAAATGCAAAGTACTACATCTGGGCAAAAAAAAAATGAAAAAAGCATATACAGAATGGGAGGAATAGGGCTAAGCAACAGCACATGTGAAAAGACTTGGGCATATTAATAGGTCATAAACTGAACATGAGTCAACAGTGTAATGTAGCAGCATACAGTCTAGATCTTATGAAGTCATTATTGCCCTCTACTCCTCTTTGGTCAGACCTCATCTGGAATTCTGTGTCCAGTTTTGGGCACCACATTTTAAAAAAGACATCAACAAGCCGGAGCAAGTTCAGAGAGGAGCGACCAGAATCGTGACCGGTCGGCAAACCCTGTCCTATGAGAAACGGTTACAGGATTTGGGGATGTTTAGCTTGCAAAAAAGCAGACTGAGAGGAGACTTATGTTAGGAAAGGCGGAACGCACTAAATAAAAATGATAATAAAGTGCGTTCGCCGCTCGGGGTCCACCGTGCAGTAGGTGTTACAACTGCTGCTGAGTGATGGCAGGAGCAACATGGCGGTATAATGCGCACGGGTTCAACTTCACCCGTAGTGTGCAGAGCGGCCTCTGTTCACACACAGAGATGCCGCAACACAAAAACACAAAGAACACTGAACCTGCTAGTGTCACAGAGTTCAGTTAAAATGCACACACGGTATCTGGTCACAGGAGCAGGCCCTAAGACAGAGGAGCTGCGTCCTTCTAGATCTACCGTGTGTGCGGCGTCGCTACTGCGAGCACCAAGGGGGGCTGCAACTGCAGCACGGCGTAGGACACTGCCGCTCGACGACAAGGCTGGAAGGCAAGCGCAATGTCGGACACTAGCGTATCGGTGCGGTGAGCACAGTGGCTTAAGGCTTGCCACTGACTGGCGCTGACTACTAAACTAATTCCCTATCACCATGCGTAATATCAGAGGGAAGGGGTTTCAAATGAGTCAGTCACCAGAGTCATTCATCTGTCACCATTCACACAAAGCAATATAGTCTATACTAGCGCATGGCGGAACGGCCATGCGTGATTTTATAGCCGTGCGGGACCTTCCAGATCTCCGAGATGGACCAATGAGATCTGGAACAGGACCTGGGCACATGACTCTCGATCTCCAATGGGAGATCGTCTCGTGAGCATGCCCAGTTGGAGCACAGAGGGACCTCGTCTCTGGAGCGGTCTGCTGAAAAGTAATCTCCTCTGTAGTAGAAAGACAGCAGGAGACCGCAGAATGTGAGGCTCTAGATTCCTGCAGAGCAGACACAGAACCCTGACGCCTAACAACTTAATAGCTGTCTACAAATATCTCAAGGGCTCTAACATTGTAGAAGGATCATCTTTATTCTCATTTGCACAAAGAAAGACTAGAAGCAATGGGATGAAACTGAATGGGAGGAGACACAGATTAGATATTAGAAATTTTTTTTTTTGACAGAGTGATCAATGAGTGGAACAGGCTGCCACAAGAGGTAGTGAGTTCTCCTTCCATGGAAGTCTTCAAACAGAGGCTGGACAGACATCTGTCTGGGATGATTTAGTGAATCTTGCTTTGAGCAGGGGGTTGGACCAGATGATCCAGGAGTAGGGATGGGCGAATCTACTCGTTAGGACTCGTTACACTGCGAGTAGTAGGGGACTCGCAGGAGTCGGTACTCTGCGAGTTTCCAAGCAATTACTCGCACAGTAACGAGTCCAATGCAAATAAGGCTAAGTGCACACGTACCGGAACTCTCGCGGAAATTACCGCGAGAATTCCGGAATTCCATTCCGCTGGAAAATCGCATTTTTAATTCCCGCGATTTTCCCACGGAAAAACTAGCATTTTGCAAGCGGAATTAGCTTGCAAAATGCTAGCGTTTTCCAAGCGATCTGTAGCATCGCTTGGAGAACTGATTGACAGGTTGGTCACACTCGTCAAACATAGTGTTTGACAAGTGTGACCAACTTTTTACTACTGAGGCCGCCTATGTGGCTTCAGTAGTAAAAGATAAAATGTAAAAAAAAATAAAAAATATTGTTATTCTTACCCTCCGACGTCCCGCGCAGCCTTCCCGCCTCTCCACGCTCCCGGTCCCAGTAATCCTTTGCGAAAATGCCCGCGATGACGTCCGTTCTCGCGGGATCGCGATGTCTCACGGTAATTCGCGATGACGTCGTGCGAATGACCACGAGACTTTGCGATCCCGCGAGAACGGACGCCATCGCTGGCATTTTCGCAAAGGACTACTGCGAACGGATGCGTGGAGAGGCGGGAAGGCTGCGCGGGATGTCGGAGGGTGAGAATAACAATATTTTTTATTTTTAAATTCTATTTTTTACAGGGATATGGTACCCAAAGCCCGGAGGACAGTCTCCTCTCCTCCGGACCGTGGGTACCATCCGCAATTGTTCTGCTTACTTTCCGCATGGTGTGCACAGCCACATGCGGGAAGTAAGCGGAACAAAAAAAATGGCAGCACAGGAATCGCTGCAATACTCGCATCCCCATTCATTAACATTGGACTCGCTAGACTCGCAACGAATAGCGAGTTTCCGAGTCGGACTCGTTAGAGTCTAGCGATTCCGAGTATTTCAGGATTCGCCCATCCCTATCCAGGAGGTCCCTTCCAACTCTACCATTCTAAGATTCTATGAGTCTATGATTCTATATGCCTAGGGCAGCAGTATGCGGGGAGCAACCCCACCATGATGGGAAAACATTTTTTAGTTTAAATTTCCTTCTTCTTCTTACATCCGCTAGACTAGGTGGGAAAACCACCATCTTTTTTGGCAGGGAGTGCACCGATCAGCTCCCTGCCCCAACAGGGGAAGATAAATCATAGAGTAGAACCTGTGGTAACATTATGCTCATGTGCCAAGCTATGCTTCAGATTGCAAGTGATGTTTTCTAGTGCAGGAAGCAGCAGAAGGGGCACTGGTGACAGGTAATTATGGAACATTGGCATATGGGGTGGTGCAAGCTACATGTTGGGGTACATATGAGGGTGTAGGCTACATGTGGGAGTGCAGGCTACATGTGGGGGCACATTTGGGAATGTAGTCTACATATGAGGGTGCAGGCTACATGTGGGGGTGCAGGCTATCTTTGTAGATATGGGGGTTCAGGCTATGTGTGGGGATACAGGTAAGCACTCCTTAGTGGAGCTGAACATACAAGGAATTCTTACTGGCAAAAAAGGAAGAAAAGGATCCACATGACTATATGAATAAAAAAAAATGTGACTTTATTTCACATGGTTAAAAAAAAGTTTTCCAGACAATTAAAAAACATTGCCCATTCTGACGTACGTTTCTGGCCGAAGCCCTTAGCCATAGAATGTGGCATGATACCTGCGGAAGCACTATGTAAAGGGTTGACCTTATGTGACATCACAACATACATTGGCATATAACACATATTCATGAGTAAAACATCTGAAAAATAACAAAATGTATACAGAACTACATATTTACAAAAAGGCACATGGAAGGCACATGACAAGGGAAATATCATGTAAGTGACAATAAACAATGCAAATGAGTGAAATTCTTAAAAGTAAAGCCTAATTCTATATCACAAAAACAGGATGAGACAGCGTGCGATATTCAACCAGCCACAATTAAGGAGAAACATATCTGGCAAATGCGGCCTTTGAAAATATGTAAAAGAGAGAGAATATAAACATGAATGAATTTAATTTTTTTTATAGTAAGACACATTTTTATAAATGGGAAAAAGAAATTATTATTGATCAATAGTATAAGCATCACAATTTGAATTGAACATCAAGTTCATGGTAAAGTATTATGAAAACAAGCAAAAAAGGATAAGAAATTGTGAGAAGAATATATAAAGAGAAAATATAAAGAGAAAACACGATGTCTGAACAATGGCTAATGGAAAAACCATGATTAGAGCAATGCCATAGGAACTTCTTTATCAAGATGAGACACCATGCGATATTTAACCAGCCATAATTATTACCAAAGACAAATAATTTCCAAAGACATACTGATAGGGAATTTAGATTGTGAGCCCCATTGGGGACAGTGATGATAATGTGTGCAAACTGTAAAGCGCTGCGGAATATGTTAGCGCTATATAAAAATAAAGATTATTATTACCAACGGAATTCTTACTGTAGACTGTTATGGGGAGTGATAATTATTGAGGGCATGGTATAGAGAGAGTATAGTGTGACGAGGGTGCTTCGTGGGGAGGGATTCTGAAAATGGAAACAGTGTGGGGCTATAGTTCATAACATAGGTACTGTGTGTAGAGGGGCAGTGTATAGGTCATAGTTGTTAAAGGAGGATGGTTTGACAGTTTTTGTTCATAAGGAAGGACAATGTAGCAGTCATAGTTCATAAGGGAGGGATGGAGTTGCATTATCTCTATATATAAAACTGAATGTGTGTGTGTGTGTGTGTGTGTATCACCAACCAACCTCGAAGCATCTTTCATTTCAACAGAGCTGTTCAATAGAAGCTGAGCTATAATTGGTTGCTATGAGCAACAGTTTTCCTTGCAACCAATCACTAAGCATCTCTCATTTCACCAGAGCTGGTTAAAGGAAGCTGAGCTGTGATGGTTGCTATGAGCAAGTTTTCCCACCTGACAACACCTCAGCAGACACTGACATGGTGGGAGAAATCTAGCATCCCTGGGAACATAAGCTCCCAGTCATTGTCTGCCCCCCAAAAAAAGAACACATGACAGAAATGAATCCCCCCCTCCTGTGCCCATATACACATCACACATCCTCCATCATATAGGCACATCTTCCCTCTTAAAGGGATCATTGGTATGGAAGTAAGCGCAAATACATCCAGCACTTTGGTTTTGACCCCAGGTCTCTCTCAGGCTAGTTTCACACTTGCTTTATTTTGCAGCGCGTTTTTCCCGCAAAAAAATGCATTGAAAAAACGCATACAAAAGCATACAACTGCTGCGTTTTTTTCAAGCATTTTTATGAGCATGCATGAAAAAAACGCAGCGTTTTTATGCATTTTTATGCATTTTTAGTGCGTTTTTACCGCGTTTGCGTTTTTTTCCAACATTAGGTGGCCCCTCACACTAACCCAAACCATGACTTTACTTACCCTAACCCTGATCCTAACCCTAACCCTAACCCTGACCCTAACCCTGACCCTAACCCTTAACCAAACCATACTTAACCCTAACCCAAACCCTAACTAACCCTAACCCTGACCCTAAACCTAACCCTGACCCTAACCCTAACCCTGACGCTAACCCTAACCCTAACCCTGACCCTAACCCTAACCCTAACCCTGACCCTAACCCTGACCCTAACCCTAACCCTAACCCTGACCCTGACCCTAACCCTAACCCTTAACCAAACCATACCCTGATCCTAACCCTAACCCTAACCCTGACCCTAACCCTAACCCTAACCCTAACCCTGACCCTGACCCTAACCCTAACCCTTAACCAAACCATACCCTGATCCTAACCCTAACCCTAACCCTAACCCTGACCCTAACCCTAACCCTAACCCTGACCCTAACCCTGACCCTAACCATAACCCTAACCCTGACCCTGACCCTAACCCTTAACCAAACCATACCCTGATCCTAACCCTAACCCTAACCCTAACCCTAACCCTGACCCTGACCCTAACCCTAACCCTTAACCAAACCATACCCTAACCCCAACCCTGACCCTGACCCTAACCCTAACCCTTAACCAAACCATACCCTGATCCTAACCCTAACCCTAACCCTGACCCTAACCCTAACCCTTAACCAAACCATACCCTGATCCTAACCCTAACCCTGACCCTGACCCTAACCCTAACCCTAACCCTAAACCCCCTTAACTAACCCTAACTCTAACCCAAACCCCTAAATTCCATTGTCTAAACTAATGGTAAAAAAAAAACCGCATGTGCAAAAAAACGCATACATAAGCATGCCAATGCGCACATATGCTCACCATAGACTTATAATCGGTGTCTTGCTGTAAAAAAACGCATTGCGCGCACATGCGTTTTTTTGAGGCAAGTCGGACGCTCAAAAAATGCAACAGGTTGCATTTTGTGCGCCCGAGCACATACCGCAAAAAAACGCATGCGCGGTAAAACGCGTACAAACGCATGTGTATGCGCACATAAGCGCATCCCATGCAAAGTATAGGAAAAAAAAACGCATGCGCTATTTAGCGCTAAAATACCGCGAAAAAAAACGCAAATGTGAAACCAGCCTCAAAGGGATCTCCGTTATGGAAGTTAGGACCATTTCACTCAGCTCTGTGGTTCTGACCCCAGTTTCTCGTAAAGGGATCTTTGGTATGGAATTTAGGGCAAATCCACTCTGCGCTTTGGTACTAACCCTAGGCCTTTCTTAAAGGGATCTCCAGTATGGAAGTCAGGGCAATTGCCTTCAAATGCTCTGGTACTGACCCCAGGCTCTCTTAAAGGGATCTCCTGCATGGAAATTAGGGCAAATCCCTCAGCGCTCTGATTCTGACCCCAGGGTTCTATTAAAGGGATCATTGGTATGCAAGTCAGGACAAATCCACTCTGCGCTCTGGTTCTGATCCCAGGCTTTCTTAATGGGATGTCTGGTAAGGAATTTAGGGCAAATCCACTCAGCGCTCTGGTTCTGACCCAAGGCCCCTCTTAAAGGGATCATTGGTATGGAAGTGAGGGTAAATTCACTGTGCGCTTTGGTACTGACCCCAGGCCTCTCTTAAAGGAATCTCCAGTATGGAAGTTATGGTAAATCCCTCAGCACTCAGATTCTCACCCTAGGCTTCTATTAAAGGGATCATTGGTAAGGAAGTCCAGGCAAATCCACTCAGCGCTCTGGTTCTGACGCCAGGCCTCTCTTAAAGGAATCCCCGGTATGGAAGTTAGGACTGTTCCACTAAGCACTCTGGCTCTGATGCCAGGCCTCTCTTAAAGGGATCCCTGGTATGGAAGTTAGGGCAATTCCACTCAGCGTTCTGGTTCTGACCCCAGGCTCTCTTAAAGGGATCCCTGGTATGGAAGTCAGGGTAATTGCCTTCAAATGCTCTGGTACTGACCCCTGGCTCTCTTAAAGGAATCTCCTGTATGGAAGTTAGGGCAAATCCCTCAGTGCTCTGATTCTGACCCCAGGGTTCTATTAAAGGGATCATTGGTATGCAAGTCAGGTCAGGGCAAATCACTCTGCGCTCTGGTTCTGATCCCAGACTCTCTTAAAGGGATCCCTGGTATGGAAGTTAGGGCAAATCCACTCAGCGCTCTGGTTCTGTCACGTGTACCTGTCCTGTGTGATGCGACCCGCAGGTTGGTTACTGAAACATCAAGACTGTCACGTATACCTGTCCTGTGTGACACAACCCGCAGGTCGGTAACTGAAACAACAAGTCAAAAGGGGAACACGGGGGAATCAGTTACAATGGTGGGCCCTGTAATAGGGAACGGGGAAATGCAGACCTCCTGCACTCCCCTGAGACAGTGTCCTGAACACTCCTAACGTTCCCTATACAGGCTCTTCACCTGTCACTGACCAGGATACCTGAATCCCTCACTAGCCCTGCACCTATCCCTTACTAGGGAACTGGATAGTGCGGACACTGGTCCCACCGCTGCACTAATACACACATAGGAAAATACACCAAATGGGGAAAACAAAACACTTATCTTTCTCTGCTGCAGTCACCGGGCAGCAGAGTTCATCACAGGATTAGCTTTCAGCAGTGACTCGACACCTAAGAGCCAGCTACTACCTTCACCATCTTCAGCAGTGGCTCGACACCTAAGAGCCAGCTGCTACCTTCACCATTTTCAGCAGTGGCTCGACACCTAAGAGCCAGCTGCTACCTTCACCATCTTTCTCTGCTGCAAACACCGGGCAGCATAGTTCAACACCAGATCAGCTTTCAGCAGTGGCTAAACACCTCAGAGCCAGCTGCTAACTTCACCATTGTTGGAATACACCAAGGACCTGCTATTACCAACCCCAGCTGATTGACCAGGTGACCCTATAGAGCAAAGGTGGAGTGTTCATATCAGCAGGGAAAACAACAGACATGTAATAACACCTGTGGCCACCGGGAGCAAAAAAAACATATTAAGTCCCCAAAGGCCTGAAAGAAAAAAAAAAGGTTTAAATGATGGAATCCAGAATCTGATACAGATCCAAGAATTGGACTGTGACAGTTTCTGACCCAAGACCCCGCTTAAAGGGATCCCCGGTAGAGTTGAGCGACTTTTGGTTTTTTAGGGTCGCGTTTCGTTTCGTGAAACCCGACTTTTCCAAAAGTCGGGTCGAGCAAGATCGTCCGATTATAGGGAAAAGTCGGGGTCGTCCCGAAACACGAAACCCAATGTAAGTCAATGGGGAATAAAAGTCGGCAGTGAGAGGAGGACAGGAAACACACCTACAGTGCCCATTTGAATGCCAAAAGCATCAATTCTTCTTACTTAAGCTTGTCAACCTTAATTAACTTCATAATACAAGTTACGCACTGAAAAATGGGGGTTATTTGGCTAAAGTTGTGGGGGGGGGAGGGCTGGCTGCAGGTTTTCATGTGCCCTGGGCGAAAGAGCACCCCTTTAACACATACCACAACTCATCATGCTCCGATACGGCAGATAAATAGCGGTATAGAACAATTAAAAATATCTCACTTTTTACATCTCATGACGAGGCCCATCTATTTCTCCATACAGAATCATTGGTCCCATATAATGTTTGAAACAGTATATGATGAGCTCCACATAATGCTACAGTATATGTTGGTCCCCATGGATGAAGCTCCACTGTCTTATGGGCCCAAATAATGCTCCAAACATAATGGGCCCCATTTCTAATGCTATAGTGTATAATGGGCCCTGTAAATGCTGCTCCAGTGTCTGATGTCCACCTTTGGAATGTTCCAGTGTATGGTGGGCCCCATCTATCATTCTCCAGAGTATAGTGCTCCCCAAAAATTGCTGTCCCAACATTGAAAACAATCAAATAAGTCTCCTCGCTAGGGAATCCCTGTACTTGTCTGGACAGATGCTGTAGCTTGCTTAACAGCTCGCCAGCCGTTCTCACGCCCAGTATGGATTGCACGTGATTGCACAAAGGTTAGAAAGGGTACCGTATCCCTGGATAACATGTATGGATAGCGTACACATTCAAAATATATGTCTCAGGAGGCAGGCTCAGATGGTGTCAGGCCCAGTATGGATTGCACGTGATTGCACAAAGGTTAGAAAGGGTACCGTATCCCTGGATAACATGTAAGAATAGCGTACACATTCAAAATATATGTCTCAGGAGGCAGGCTCAGACGGTGTCAGGCACAGTATGGATTGCACGTGATTGCACAAAGGTTAGAAAGGGTACCGTATCCCCGGATAACATGTATGGATAGCGTACACATTCAAAATATATGTCTCAGGAGGCAGGCTCAGACGGTGTTAGGCCCAGTATGGATTGCACGTGATTGCACAAAGGTTAGAAAGGGTACCGTATCCCCGGATAACATGTATGGATAGCGTACACATTCAAAATATATGTCTCAGGAGGCAGGCTCAGACGGTGTCAGGCCCAGTATGGATTGCACGTGATTGCACAAAGGTTAGAAAGGGTACCGTATCCCTGGATAACATGTATGGATAGCGTACACATTCAAAATATATGTCTCAGGAGGCAGGCTCAGACAGTGTCAGGCACAGTATGGATTGCACGTGATTGCACAAAGGTTAGAAAGGGTACCGTATCCCCGGATAACATGTATGGATAGCGTACACATTCAAAATATATGTCTCAGGAGGCAGGCTCAGACGGTGTTAGGCCCAGTATGGATTGCACATGATTGCACAAAGGTTAGAAAGGGTACCGTATCCCTGGATAAAATGTATGGATAGCGTGCACATTCAAAATATATGTCTCAGGAGGCAGGCTCAGATGGTGTCAGGCCCAGTATGGATTGCACGTGATTGCACAAAGGTTAGAAAGGGTACCGTATCCCTGGATAACATGTATGGATAGCGTACACATTCAAAATATATGTCTCAGGAGGCAGGCTCAGACGGTGTCAGGCCCAGTATGGATTGCACGTGATTGCACAAAGGTTAGAAAGGGTACCGTATCCCCGGATAACATGTATGGATAGCGTACACATTCAAAATATATGTCTCAGGAGGCAGGCTCAGACGGTGTAAGGCCCAGTATGGATTGCACGTGATTGCACAAAGGTTAAAAAGGGTACCGTATCCCTGGATAACATGTATGGATAGCGTACACATTCAAAATATATGTCTCAGGAGGCAGGCTCAGACAGTGTCAGGCACAGTATGGATTGCACGTGATTGCACAAAGGTTAGAAAGGGTACCGTATCCCCGGATAACATGTATGGATAGCGTACACATTCAAAATATATGTCTCAGGAGGCAGGCTCAGACGGTGTTAGGCCCAGTATGGATTGCACGTGATTGCACAAAGGTTAGAAAGGGTACCGTATCCCTGGATAACATGTATGGATAGCGTACACATTCAAAATATATGTCTCAGGAGGCAGGCTCAGATGGTGTCAGGCCCAGTATGGATTGCACGTGATTGCACAAAGGTTAGAAAGGGTACCGTATCCCTGGATAACATGTATGGATAGCGTACACATTCAAAATATATGTCTCAGGAGGCAGGCTCAGACGGTGTCAGGCCCAGTATGGATTGCACGTGATTGCACAAAGGTTAGAAAGGGTACCGTATCCCCGGATAACATGTATGGATAGCGTACACATTCAAAATATATGTCTCAGGAGGCAGGCTCAGACGGTGTAAGGCCCAGTATGGATTGCACGTGATTGCACAAAGGTTAAAAAGGGTACCGTATCCCTGGATAACATGTATGGATAGCGTACACATTCAAAATATATGTCTCAGGAGGCAGGCTCAGACGGTGTCAGGCCCAGTATGGATTGCACGTGATTGTACAAAGGTTAGAAAGGGTACCGTATCCCCAGATAACATGTATGGATAGCGTACACATTCAAAATATATGTCTCAGGAGGCAGGCTCAGACGGTGTTAGGCCCAGTATGGATTGCACGTGATAACATGTATGGATAGCGTACACATTCAAAATATATCTTAAAAAGGAGAAAACGGAGTAACGGATCCAAAATATATGCAAAAGTATAAATTTTATTAGTACTCACATCAAGTGCTGACAAGTATACAAGTTGACTAAAATAGGGGGGATAAGCCCCAATGATACAACAATCAGGACAGACAAGGACAGGGTAAATAAAATGATACCAGTGCTCGAAATCTACATGGCACAACGTTCAGTCAGCCCATGGGCATTGCACATAACAGACATATGTCTAATGGTAAAAGATAGTCAAATATGGCATACTCAATTGAATGTGTATTGTACATAGTTGTACATGTCTAGAGCGCCAAAAAAAAAAAAAAAACATCCAGAGGGGTCAATGTGCAAGTCCAATGGACACTGAACATAAATGAATCAATGACATGTGAAAGGATTCTTAAATAGTTAATAACATATGTATCAGCATATCAAAACTGCGCAATTGTGCCAGAGAGAACCCGGGAGACGACCCGCCCAGCGGTCCAAATGACCGAAGTGTGGAAACAAGTAAAGGCAGGCTGCTTACCGGGGAGCAGAGGAGGTGAAGGCCCATGCAACGACCCCCGACATACCTTTCGCGCCCGCCACAGGCGCTTTATCAAGGGACGGTGTCAGGCACAGTATGGATTTGACGGCCCAGATTACACAGCGGAGGAGCAGGGAGAGGTAAAGATTGCAAATGCTGGGGCCCTGCCCAAGCAAGGGGGGCCCACTCGTGGGCGTCGGTACTGGCACTGGGCCCCTCATAGTACAGCGGTGTGTCTGACGGCGGGTGTGCACCACCGCCGTCAGAGACACTTGATTGCACTATGAGGGACCCTGTGCCAGTGCCCGCGCCCAAGAGTCGGCCTACCCACCTGTCCAGGGCAACGGCACTCGCACGGTGTCATGCGGTAGGTGGTGACCCCGGCCATGGGGGGGAGGCAGCACATTTAGGGAGTTTTAGAAAGTGGCATATGTTGATGTTGGACATTCAGCTGATGCAAAAGGCGAAATAGGTGAAGTACCAGGAAGAGGTGGACCAAAGCAAGCCATTTTTCTGTCACCCTATGTGTCATCAGGGGAAGGTGGGACAAAATCCTTGGAAACCCATGCGTGGTTCATTTTAATGAAGGTTAGATCATCCACATTTTGGGTTGACAGACGAGTCCTTTTTTCTGTCAGGATTGATCCAGCTGCACTGAAGACTCTTTCCGATAGCACACTTGCAGCTGGGCAAGCGAGCTCCTGTAAGGCATATTGTGCCAATTCAGGCCAGGTGTCCAGTTTAGCGGCCCAATAGTCAAAGGGGAATGACCTGTGTGGGAGAACATCGATATGGGAGGAAAAGTAGTTTGTAACCATAGTTGACAACTACTGTCTCCTGTCACTTTCCATCGATGCAGTATTACCAGTTGTGTGAGCGGTATTTGAAAAATCAGTCCACAACATTGTCATGAAACCCCTGTCTCCAACGCCACTTCTGCTGTGTGCACCACGAACACCTCTGCCAAGCTGCCCCCGGCCCGTACGGCTCGTGTGAGAACCATCACCGCTGCTGTGTGCTGGGAATGCCTCAAGCAACCGATTTACCAGAGTTGCTTGTTTATTAGCCAATATTAGGTCAAGGTTCTCCTGTGGCATGATGTTTTGTAATTTGCCTTTATAGCGTGGATCCAGGATGCTGGCCAACCAGTAGTCGTCATCGTTCATCATTTTGGCAATGCGGGGGTCCCTTTTTAGGATCCGCAAGGCATAATCTGACATGTGGGCCAATGTTCCCGGTGTCAATGATGCACTGCGAGTGCTGGGTGGAGGAGCACTTTCTGGCAAATCCACATCCCTCCAGTCACGCACAAACCCTGTACCAGACCTTGCCACGCCAACATTTTCACTTGCCCCACGAGATGCATCCTCCTCCCCTAAGTAATCATCCCCATCATCCTCCTCCTCCTCCTCTTCTTCCTCCACCTCGTCCAGGAGAGGTCCCTGAGCAGACAATGGCTGAATGTCATCAAGGATTCCCTCCTCCTCTTCCTCCTCATCAACATTGGCTGCAGACGCCTGCTCCTTAAGGTGCGTCAAAGTTTGCATGAGCAGACGCATAAGTGGGATGCTCATGCTTAGGATGGCGTCGTCTGCGCTTACCAGCCGTGTGCATTCCTCAAAACACTGAAGGACTTTACAAAGGTCTTTCAGCTTCGACCACTGCACGCCTGTCAACTCCATGTCTGCTCTCAAAGTGCCTGGCTGTGTATCCTCCCACAAATGCATTATGGCCTGCCTCTGCTCGCACAGCCGCTCCACCATGTGCAGGGTGGAGTTCCACCTTGTTGCAATGTCGATAATGAGGCGGTGGTTGGGAAGGTGGAGCAATCGCTGCAGCTTCTGCATACGAACGGAGTGTACAGGCGACCGGCGGATGTGCGCGCACAGTCTTCACACCTTCTGGAGCAGGGCTGTTAACTCCGGATAATTTTTGAGGAAGCACTGCACCACCAGGTTCAAGGTGTGAGCCAAGCAAGGTATGTGGCTGAGTTTTGAAAGGGCTATGGCTGCCACAAAATTACGGCCGTTATCACTAACTACCTTGCCTGCCTCAAGATGTACACTGCCCAGCCATGACTCAGTTTGTCGCGTCAAGTACTCGGCCAGCACCTCGGCGGTGTGTCTGTCGCCCAAACACATCATCTGCAACACAGCCTGCTGACGCTTTCCACTAGCTGCTCGATAGGGGGACACATCGTGTGCAACAGTGGCAGCTGCAGATGGAGTGCTCGTACGACTGCGCTCTGTGGACGAGCTTTCGCTTCTGGAGGAGGAGGAGGAGGAGGAGGGTCGAATGCCTACAGCCAACTGTTTCCTATACCGTGGGCTAGGCAGCACTGTCCCACCACCGCTGTCCCCTGTGGACCCTGCATCCACCACATTAACCCAGTGCGCAGTGATGGACACGTAACGGCCCTGGCCATGCCGACTGGACCATGCATCAGTTGTGAGGTGCACCTTTCCGCTCACTGACTGCTTGAGTGCATGGACAATGCATTCTTTCACATGATGGTGGAGGGCTGGGATGGCTTTGCGAGAGAAGTGGTGACTGGGTAGGTCATAGCGTGGTACTGCATAGGCCATGAGTTCGCGGAAAGCTGTGCTTTCCACCAACCGAAAGGGCATCATCTCAAACGAGATTAGTTTGGCAATGTGGGCGTTCAAACCCAGTGTACGCGGATGAGAGACTGAGTACTTTCTTGACCTACTCATAGTGTCTGGGAGGGTGAGCTGGACTTGAGAGCTGCATATGGTGGAAGTAGCGGTGGACAGGGCGGACTGAGAGAGGGTTGATGATGGTGATGGAGTTGGTGTTCTTTCTGATGGCCTAGAATCAGTCTTTCGTTGATATAACAGTGGGATTCCCTGACTGCTGTGGTCTTGCAACGACACCTCAACATTTGCTGCTGTGCTAACTGGTGGGCTTACAGTGGGGGAAACAATGTAGCGTTGCTGACTACCTTCGTTGTGATCAGTTGCACATGTGGCACTTGAGGTTTGGTGTTGTGTCCACGCTTGCAAGTGCATGCTGGTTAAATGTCTAAGCATGCAACTGGTATTCAAATTTTTCAGATTTTTCCCTCGGCTAAAGGTCTTTGCGCACTTCTTACAGATAACCTTGGCCTGATCATGAGGATTTTGTTCAAAAAAGTGCCACACTGCACTCTTCCTACTTTGGCAGACATTTTGCGGCCTAGCACGCTGTGATCTTTTGACCCTCTGGACAAGCTGTCCAGCAACTCTTTTGATGTTTGGAACCTGTCTTTGGAGTGCTCCGGGCCTGCCAGATAACAGCTGTTGCGATGTCGGTGTCTGCTGTGGATGCTCCTCATCTGAGCTATTGGAAGCAGCACCCTCTTCCCCCAATGGATGCCAATCTGGGTCAACAACTGGGTCATCCATCACCTCCTCTTCTATGTCATGTGCACCTTTCTCTGTGTCACCGTGTATGGTGGTATAGTGTGCGGGAAGGGGCACCTGAGTCTCATCAGGGTCAAAATCTGGCTCTGTACACTGCGAGGACAATGTAGTGCTCTGAGTGAATGTACCAGCAGAATCATCCATCAGCGGCTGTGCATCAGTGCACTCCATGTCAGATTCATCTTGGCCTGGGTAATTCACCATTTCACTTGATAATCCAGGCATGGTATGTGAAAACAGCTCCATGGAGTAATCAGTAGTATGGCCTGCGTCATCCTTCAATCTTGGTTGGGGTGAAGGACACAAGGAAAGGTGTGGTTCATGAACATGAGCCTCCAATGACGACTCAGTGCTTTTACTTTTTACAACTGAAGAAGAGGAGGCGATAGAGCTGGAGGCTGAGTCAGCAATGTAAGACAAAACTTTTTCCTGATGCTCTGCCTTTAAAAGCGGTTTGCCAACTCCTAGAAAACTAAGCGTTCGAGGCCTTATATAGCCAGACGATGACGCAGGGTCAGCACCTCCTGCATTCGGTCCTATTTTGCTCTTGCCACTACCATCAGATCCACCACCAACACCATCATTACCAGCTGCCAACCCCCGCCCAATTCCACGGCCTCTTCCACCAGCCTTCCTCATTTTTGGTAGAAATGTAGACAAAATCCAACAAACTATATAGTAATGTAAAACAAGGTACAAGGTGTCTATAGGACAGGGGAGATTTAGAATTTCTGCACACACTTGTGGACAGTGGACACTTTTGGATTGTGTGAGGCCCACTGATATCTGAGCGCTATGTGACACGCTCGATGGCACAGCTGCCTGTGACCAAAGTGACGAGAGGATAATGGAGATTTTGAATCTCTGCGCACACTTTTGGACACTGGACACTTGTGGATTGTGTGAGGCCCACTGATATCTGAGCGCTATGTGACACGCTCGATGGCACAGCTGCGTGTGACCAAAGTGACGATAGGATAATGGAGATTTTGAATCTCTGCGCACACTTTTGGACACTGGACACTTGTGGATTGTGTGAGGCCCACTGATATCTGAGCGCTATGTGACACGCTCGATGGCACAGCTGCCTGTGACCAAAGTGATGAGAGGATAATGGAGATTTTGAATCTCTGCGCACACTTTTGGACACTGGACACTTGTGGATTGTGTGAGGCCCACTGATATCTGAGCGCTATGTGACAGACTCGATGGCACAGCTGCCTGTGACCAAAGTGACGAGAGGATAATGGAGATTTTTAATCTCTGGGCACACTTTTGGACACTGGACACTTGTGGATTGTGTGAGGCCCACTGATATCTGAGCGCTATGTGACACGCTCGATGGCACAGCTGCCTGTGACCAAAGTGACGAGAGGATAATGGAGATTTTGAATCTCTGCGCACACTTTTGGACACTGGACACTTGTGGATTGTGTGAGGCCCACTGATATCTGAGCGCTATGTGACACGCTCGATGGCACAGCTGCCTGTGACCAAAGTGACGAGAGGATAATGGAGATTTTGAATCTCTGCGCACACTTTTGGACACTGGACACTTGTGGATTGTGTGAGGCCCACTGATATCTGAGCGCTATGTGACACGCTCGATGGCACAGCTGCCTGTGACCAAAGTGACGAGAGGATAATGGAGATTTTGAATCTCTGCGCACACTTTTGGACACTGGACAATTGTGGATTGTGTGAGGCCCACTGATATCTGAGCGCTATGTGACACGCTCGATAGCACAGCTGCCTGTGACCAAAGTGATGAGAGGATAATGGAGATTTTGAATCTCTGCGCACACTTTTGGACACTGGACACTTGTGGATTGTGTGAGGCCCACTGATATCTGAGCGCTATGTGACACGCTCGATGGCACAGCTGCCTGTGACCAAAGTGACGAGAGGATAATGGAGATTTTGAATCTCTGCGCACACTTTTGGACACTGGACACTTGTGGATTGTGTGAGGCCCACTGATATCTGAGCGCTATGTGACACGCTCGATGGCACAGCTGCCTGTGACCAAAGTGACGAGAGGATAATGGAGATTTTGAATCTCTGCGCACACTTTTGGACACTGGACACTTGTGGATTGTGTGAGGCCCACTGATATCTGAGCGCTATGTGACAGGCTCGATGGCACAGCTGCCTGTGACCAAAGTGACGAGAGGATAATGGAGATTTTGAATCTCTGCGCACACTTTTGGACACTGGACACTTGTGGATTGTGTGAGGCCCACTGATATCTGAGCGCTATGTGACACGCTCGATGGCACAGCTGCCTGTGACCAAAGTGACGAGAGGATAATGGAGATTTTGAATCTCTGCGCACACTTTTGGACACTGGACACTTGTGGATTGTGTGAGGCCCACTGATATCTGAGCGCTATGTGACACGCTCGATGGCACAGCTGCCTGTGACCAAAGTGACGAGAGGATAATGGAGATTTTGAATCTCTGCGCACACTTTTGGACACTGGACACTTGTGGATTGTGTGAGGCCCACTGATATCTGAGCGCTATGTGACACGCTCGATGGCACAGCTGCCTGTGACCAAAGTGACGAGAGGATAATGGAGATTTTGAATCTCTGTGCACACTTTTGGACACTGGACACTTGTGGATTGTGTGAGGCCCACTGATATCTGAGCGCTATGTGACACGCTCGATGGCACAGCTGCCTGTGACCAAAGTGACGAGAGGATAATGGAGATTTTGAATCTCTGCGCACACTTTTGGACACTGGACACTTGTGGATTGTGTGAGGCCCACTGATATCTGAGCGCTATGTGACAGGCTCGATGGCACAGCTGCCTGTGACCAAAGTGACGAGAGGATAATGGAGATTTTGAATCTCTGCGCACACTTTTGGACACTGGACACTTGTGGATTGTGTGAGGCCCACTGATATCTGAGCGCTATGTGACACGCTCGATGGCACAGCTGCCTGTGACCAAAGTGACGAGAGGATAATGGAGATTTTGAATCTCTGCGCACACTTTTGGACACTGGACACTTGTGGATTGTGTGAGGCCCACTGATATCTGAGCGCTATGTGACACGCTCGATGGCACAGCTGCCTGTGACCAAAGTGACGAGAGGATAATGGAGATTTTGAATCTCTGCGCACACTTTTGGACACTGGACAATTGTGGATTGTGTGAGGCCCACTGATATCTGAGCACTATGTGACAGGCTCGATGGCACAGCTGCCTGTGACCAAAGTGACGAGAGGATAATGGAGATTTTGAATCTCTGCGCACACTTTTGGACACTGGACACTTGTGGATTGTGTGAGGCCCACTGTTATCTGAGCGCTATGTGACACACTCGATGGCACAGCTGCCTGTGACCAAAGTGACGAGAGGATAATGGAGATTTTGAATCTCTGCGCACACTTTTGGACACTGGACACTTGTGGATTGTGTGAGGCCCACTGATATCTGAGCGCTATGTGACACGCTCGATGGCACAGCTGCCTGTGACCAAAGTGACGAGAGGATAATGGAGATTTTGAATCTCTGCGCACACTTTTGGACACTGGACACTTGTGGATTGTGTGAGGCCCACTGATATCTGAGCGCTATGTGACACGCTCGATGGCACAGCTGCCTGTGACCAAAGTGACGAGAGGATAATGGAGATTTTGAATCTCTGCGCACACTTTTGGACACTGGACAATTGTGGATTGTGTGAGGCCCACTGATATCTGAGCGCTATGTGACAGGCTCGATGGCACAGCTGCCTGTGACCAAAGTGACGAGAGGATAATGTAATACTGTAATTTCCTCCGGGATCAATAAAGTTTATCTAATCTAATCTAATCTAATCTAATCTAATAATGGAGATTTTGAATCTCTGTGCACACTTTTGGACACTGGACACTTGTGGATTGTGTGAGGCCCACTGATATCTGAGCGCTATGTGACACGCTTGATGGCACAGCTGCCTGTGACCAAAGTGACGAGAGGATAATGGAGATTTTGAATCTCTGCGCAAACTTTTGGACACTGGACACTTGTGGATTGTGTGAGGCCCACTGATATCTGAGCGCTATGTGACACGCTCGATGGCACAGCTGCCTGTGACCAAAGTGACGAGAGGATAATGGAGATTTTGAATCTCTGCGCACACTTTTGGACACTGGGCACTTGTGGATTGTGTGAGGCCCACTGATATCTGAGCGCTATGTGACAGGCTCGATGGCACAGCTGCCTGTGACCAAAGTGACGAGAGGATAATGGAGATTTTGAATCTCTGCGCACACTTTTGGACACTGGACACTTGTGGATTGTGTGAGGCCCACTGATATCTGAGCGCTATGTGACAGGCTCGATGGCACAGCTGCCTGTGACCAAAGTGACGAGAGGATAATGGAGATTTTGAATCTCTGCGCACACTTTTGGATACTGGACACTTGTGGATTGTGTGAGGCCCACTGATATCTGAGCGCTATGTGACACGCTCGATGGCACAGCTGCCTGTGACCAAAGTGACGAGAGGATAATGGAGATTTTGAATCTCTGCGCACACTTTTGGACACTGGACACTTGTGGATTGTGTGAGGCCCACTGATATCTGAGCGCTATGTAACAGGCTCGATGGCACAGCTGCCTGTGACCAAAGTGACGAGAGGATAATGGAGATTTTGAATCTCTGCGCACACTTTTGGACACTGGACACTTTTGGATTGTGTGAGGCCCACTGATATCTGAGCGCTATGTGACAGGCTCGATGGCACAGCTGCCTGTGACCAAAGTGACGAGAGGATAATGGAGATTTTGAATCTCTGCGCACACTTTTGGACACTGGACACTTGTGGATTGTGTGAGGTCCACTGATATCTGAGCGCTATGTGACACGCTCGATGGCACAGATGCCTGTGACCAAAGTGACGAGAGGATTATGGAGATTTTGAATCTCTGCGCACACTTTTGGACACTGGACACTTGTGGATTGTGTGAGGCCCACTGATATCTGAGCGCTATGTGACACGCTCGATGGCACAGCTGCCTGTGACCAAAGTGACGAGAGGATAATGGAGATTTTGAATCTCTGCGCACACTTTTGGACACTGGACACTTGTGGATTGTGTGAGGCCCACTGATATCTGAGCGCTATGTGACACGCTCGATGGCACAGCTGCCTGTGACCAAAGTGACGAGAGGATAATGGAGATTTTGAATCTCTGCGCACACTTTTGGACACTGGACACTTGTGGATTGTGTGAGGCCCACTGATATCTGAGCGCTATGTGACAGGCTCGATGGCACAGCTGCCTGTGACCAAAGTGACGAGAGGATAATGGAGATTTTGAATCTCTGCGCACACTTTTGGACACTGGACACTTGTGGATTGTGTGAGGCCCACTGATATCTGAGCGCTATGTGACACACTCGATGGCACAGCTGCCTGTGACCAAAGTGACGAGAGGATAATGGAGATTTTGAATCTCTGCGCACACTTTTGGACACTGGACACTTGTGGATTGTGTGAGGCCCACTGATATCTGAGCGCTATGTGACACGCTCGATGGCACAGCTGCCTGTGACCAAAGTGACGAGAGGATAATGGAGATTTTGAATCTCTGTGCACACTTTTGGACACTGGACACTTGTGGATTGTGTGAGGCCCACTGATATCTGAGCGCTATGTGACACGCTCGATGGCACAGCTGCCTGTGACCAAAGTGACGAGAGGATAATGGAGATTTTGAATCTCTGCGCACACTTTTGGACACTGGACACTTGTGGATTGTGTGAGGCCCACTGATATCTGAGCGCTATGTGACAGGTTCGATGGCACAGCTGTGACAAAAGTGACTAGAGGATAAGGGAGATTGGATCGCTTTTAAAAAAAGCAGTTTGCGGAGCAGTGGGTAAACAGCAATGCCAGCGTGTCAGGAAGCCTTAAAAGGCAGCCCAACAACCAACACCACTGATACACCACAATATAGCCTCCCCTTGCACTGCACACACAGTGACTTGTGTGTTGTGCAGGCCAAATCGCTAGCAGCAGAAGCAGTTTTTTTGTCTTCTTCCCTGCCTAACGCTCTCCCTACAGAATCAGCAGCAACATCTCCCTATACTAAGATCGGCAGAAGTAAGATGGCGGTCGGCGTGCACGCCCTTTTATACCCCCTGTGACGCCCACCAAAGCAAGCCAATCACTTGCATGCCCTTCTGAAAGATGGTGGTGACCCGTGCCTAGGTCATCACGTTGCCCACAGTGTCCGTGGATCCTGATTGGCTGAAAAAGAGCGCAAAACAAACTTTTGAAATGCGACTTTGGCGCGTAAGTCGCCGACCTCGTGGCCGACCTCATCCTAGGGTCGGGTTTCGTTTCATGAAACCCGACTTTGCCAAAAGTCGGCGACTTTTGAATTTTTTCGACCCGTTTCGCTCAACTCTAATCCCCGGTAAAGGGATCCCCGGTATGGAAGTGAGGGAAAATCCACTCTGCACTTTGGTACTGAAACCCAGGCGTCTCTTAAAGGGATATCCGGTATGGAAGTTATGGTAAATCCCTCAGCGCTCTGATTCTCACCCCAGGCTTCTATTAAAGGGATCATTGCCATGGAAGTCAGAGCAAATCCACTCAGCGCTCTGGTTCTGACACCAGACCTCTCTTAAAGGGATCCCCGGTATTGAAGTTAGGACCATTCCACTTAGTGCTCTGGTTCTGACCCCAGGCTGACGGGATGATGTGGGATATTAGCGGTAGTTGTCCAGTGGCTCTGGCTGATGGAATGATGTGGGATATTAGGGGTAGTAGTCCGGTGGCTCTGGCTGACGGGATGATGTGGGATATTAGGGGTAGTAGTCCGGTGGCTCTGGCTGATGGGACGATGTGGGATATTAGAGGTTGTTGTCCGGTAGCTCTGTCTGTCGGGATGATGTGGGATATTATAGTGAATGTGGCTATGCGGAGTGGGCGGGGCTCTACACTCAGCTTATATATATATATATATATATATATATATATATATAGATAGATAGATAAATAGGTAGATAGATATAATCATTATAATTTGTTATAACTAACCGTAGTTAGCTACTATGCCCGGGCAGCGCCGGGCTCTTCAGCTAGTAATATATAAGGGTGGAACGGTGGGGAGGCAATATTTTATAGGAGAGGAGACCATGTATCATAAGAGGGATAGAGTGATGAGTAGGGATGAGCGACTTTGCCTTTTTTAGGGTCGAGTCGGGTTTCATGAAACCCGACTTTCTCAAAAGTCGAGTCGAACGAAATCGGCCGACTATTGTGAAAAGTCGGAGGTCCGACTGAAACACGAAACCCAATGCAAGTTAATGGGGAAGCAAAGTCGGCAGGGAGTGGAGGACAGTAAACACACCAACAGTGCCCATTTCAATGCCAACGACATCAATTCTTATTACCTAAGCTTGTCAACCTCAATTTACTTTATAATAATAGTTACGCATTGAAAACTGGGGGTTATTTGGATAAAGTTGTGGGAGGTAGGGCTGTCTTCAGGTTTTCGTGTGCCCTGGGCAAATGAGTGTCAGTGGGCCCCTTTAACATATACCACAATTCATGATGCTCCGATACGGCAGAGAAATATTGGTAGAGTGCTATGACAAATACTTCACTTCTTACATTACATGACTGATATCTATTTTAAATTCTACAATAGCTCAAAAACCGGACAGTATATTCCTCCATACAGTATTATGGCCACCACATAGTGCGCCATACAGATTAATGAGCCCCATATATTGCTCCATACAGAATAATTGGTCCCATATAATATTCCATACAGTATATGATGAGCTCCACATAATGCTACAGTATATGATGGTCCCCATATAATGTGCCATACAGTATAGGACGGTCACCATAGAGTAGAATGAGCCCCAGATATTGCTCCATACAGTATAATGAGTCGTATATAAAGCTCCATACAGTATATGATGGGCCCGATACAGTTGTGGCCAAAAGTATTGACACCTCTGCAATTTTGTCAGATAATACTCAGTTTCTTCCTGAAAATGATTGCAAACACAAATTCTTTAGTATTATTATCTTCATTTAATTTGTCTTAAATGAAAAACACAAAAGAATTGTCCTAAAGCCAAATTGGATATAATTCCACACCAAACATAAAAAAGAGGGTGGACAAAAGTATTGGCACTGTTCGAAAAATCATGTGATGCTTCTCTAATTTGTGTAATTAACAGCACCTGTAACTTACTTGTGGCACCTAACAGGTTTTGGCAATAACTAAATCACACTTGCAGCCAGATGACATGGATTAAAGTTGACTCAACCTCTGTCCTGTGTCCTTGTGTATACCACATTGAGCATGGAGAAAAGAAAGAAGACCAAAGAACTGTCTGAGCACTTGAGAAACTAAATTGTGAGGAAGCATGAGCAATCTCAAGGCTACAAGTCCATCTCCAAAGACCTGAATGTTCCTGTGTCTACCGTGCGCAGTGTCATCAAGAAGTTTAAAGCACATGGCACTGTGGCTAACCTCCCTAGATGTGGATGGAAAAGAAAAATTGACAAGAGATTTCAACGCAAGATTGTGCGGATGTTGGAGAAAGAACCTCAACTAACATCCAAACAAGTTCAAGCTGCCCTGCAGTCCGAAGGTACAACAGTGTCATCCCGTACTATCTGTCGGTGTCTGAATGAAAAGGGACTGTATGGTAGGAGACCCAGGAAGACCCCACTTCTTACCCCGAGACATAAAAAAGCCAGGCTGGAGTTTGCCAAAACTTACCTGAAAAAGTCTAAAACGTTTTGGAAGAATGTTCTCTGGTCAGATGAGACAAAAGTAGAGCTTTTTGGGCAAAGGCATCAGCATAGAGTTTACAGGAGAAAAAAAGAGGCATTCAAAGAAAAAAACACGGTCCCTACATTCAAACATGGTGGAGGTTCCCTGATGTTTTGGGGTTGCTTTGCTGCCTCTGGCACTGGACTGCTTGACCGTGTGCATGGCATTATGAAGTCTGAAGACTACCAACAAATTTTGCAGCATAATGTAGGGCCCAGTGTGAGAAAGCTGGGTCTCACTCAGAGGTCATGGGTCTTCCAGCAGGACAATGACCCAAAACACACTTCAAAAAGCACTAGAAAATGGTTTGAGAGAAAGCACTGGAGACTTCTAAGGTGGTCAGCAATGAGTCCAGACCTGAATCCCATAGAACACCTGTGGAGAGATCTAAAAATGGCAGTTTGGAGAAGGCACCCTTCTAATATCAGGGACTTGGAGCAGTTTGCCAAAGAAGAATGGTCTAAAATTCCAGCAGAGCATTGTAAGAAACTCATTGATGGTTACCGGAAGCGGTTGGTCACAGTTATTTTGGCTAAAGGTTGTGCAACCAAGTATTAGGCTGAGGGTGCGAATACTTTCGTCTGGCCCATTTTTGGAGTTTTGTGTGAAATGATCAATGTTTTGCTTTTTGCTTCATTCTCTTTTGTGTTTTTTCATTTAAGACAAATTAAATGAAGATAATAATACCAATGGATTTGTGTTTGCAATCATTTTCAGGAAGAAACTGAGTATTATCTGACAAAATTGCAGGGGTGTCAATACTTTTGGCCACAACTGTATATTGCTCCATACAGAATGGGCTCCATATAATGCTCCATGCAGAATAGGCCTCATATGTGCTCCATATAATGCTCCATACCCTATATGATGCCCCATAAATAATGAACCCCATATGATGCTCCATTGTATGATGGGCCTACATAATGTTCCATATATAATGGGTCCCATATGATGCTCTTGTATATGATGGGCCCCATATGATGCTCCAGTGTATGGTGGGCCTATACACTGTGTGCACAATTATAAGGCAAATGAGTTTTTTGATCACATAATCCTTTTTTTACATGTTGCTCTACTCCAAGCTGTATAGGCTTGAAAGCCAACTGCCAATTATGTAAATCAGGTGATTTGCTTCTCTGTAATGAGGAGGGGTGTGGTCTAATGACATAAACACCCTATATAAGGTGTGCTTAATTAATAGGTAACTTCCTTTCCTTTGGCAAAATGGGTCAGAAGAGAGATTTGACGGACTCTGAAAAGTCAAAAATTGTGCGATGTCTTGCAGAGGGATGCAGCAGTCTTGAAATTGCCAAACTTTTGAAGCGTTATCAGTCACTTAACAATCAAGCGTTTCATGGCAAATAGCCAACAGTGTCGCAAGAAGCGTGTTGATAAAAAAAGGCTCAAAATAACTGACTATGAATTGAGGAAAATCAAGCGTGAAGCTGCCAAGATGCCATTTGACACCAGTTTTGCCATGTTTCAGAGCTGCAACGTTACTGGAGTATCAAAAAGCACAAGGTGTGCCATACTCAGGGACATGGCCAAGGTAAGGAAGGCTGGAAAATGACCACCTTTGAACAAGAAACATAATATAAAACGTCAAGACTGGGCCAAGAAATATGTTAAGACAGATTTTTGTAAGGTTTTATGGACTGATGAAATGAGAGTGACTCTTGATGGGCCAGATGGATGGGCCCGAGGCTGGATCAGTAAAGGCCAGAGAGCTCCACTCTGACTCAGATGCCAGCAAGGTGGAGGTGGGGTACAGGCATGGGCTGGTATCATCAAAGATGAACTTGTGGGACCTTTTCGGGTTGAGGAGGGAGTGAAGCTCAACCCCTAGACCTATTGTAAGGTTCTGGAAGACACCTTCTTCAAGCAGTGTTACAGGAAGAAGTCGGTATCGTTCAAGAAAAACATGATTTTCATGCAGCACAATGCTCCATCTCATGCATCCAAATACTGCACAGCGTGGCTGGCCAGTATAGGTCTAAAAGAAGAAAAAATAATGACATGGCCCCCTTGTTCACCTGATCTGAACCCCATAGAGAACCTGTGGTCCCTCATAAAATGTAAGATCTACAGGGAGTGAAAACATTACACCTCTTGGAACAGTGTCAGGGAGGTTGTAGTGGCTGCTGCATGCAATGTTAATCGTAAACAGATCAAGCAACTGACAGAATCTATGGATGGAAGGCTTTTGAGTGTCATCGTAAAGAAAGCTGGCTATGTTGGTCCCTTTTTTTTGGTTTTGAATGTCAGAAATGTTTATTTCTAAATTTTGTGTTGTTATATTGGTTTACCTGGTGAAAACAAACAAGTGATATGGTTATATATTTGGTTTTTATTAAGTTGCCTAATAATTATGCACAGTAATAATTACCTGCACAATCAGATATCCACCTAAGATAGCCAAATCTAAAAAAACCCACTCCAACTTCCAAAAATATGAAGCTTTGAAATTTATGAGTCTTTTCGGTTGATTGACAACATAGTTGTTGTTCAATAATAAAAAGAATCCTCTCAAATACAACTTGCCTAATAATAATTATGCAAACAGTGTATAATGCTCCATATACAGTATAATGGGCCCCATTTACTGTATAATGCTCAAGTGTATAATGGGCCCCGTATATGATGCTCCAGTGTATGATTGGCACCATGGATGATGCTCCAGTGTATGATGGGCCCCATTTATAATGCTCCAGTGTATGATGGGCCCATGTAATGCTCCATGTGTAATGGGCCCCATACGATGCTTCAATGTATAATGGGCCCTATCTATGATGCTCAAGTGTATGATGGGCACCATATATAATTCTCCAGTGTATAATGCTCCCCATAAATTGCTCCAAACATTAAAAAAAATGAAATACCTGTCCTCGCTGGGCACTGCTCTACTCTAGACTCCTCAGCGTCGCCATCTTCCAGCTCTGTGCACTTGGACTGTTTAGGCAGAGGGCGTACAGACGTGACATCATCGTGCTCTCTGACCTGAATGTCACTGTCAGGAAACACGGAAGAGGTCACAGCGGTGGAGCAGGGAGAGGTAAGTATTGCAAGTGCTGGTACCCTGAGCAAGCAGGGGGGCCCACACGTGAGCAACGGCACTTGCACAGGGCCCCTCATAGTATGACGGTGTCTGTAACAGCGAGTGGGCCCCCCCACCATCATAGACACCGGCCTACTGTGAGGGGCCCTGCCAGTGCCATTGCACACGAGTGGGCCCCCCCACCTCCTCAGGGCCCCGGCACTTGCCCGGGTGCGTCAGGTGCAGACGCCGGCCCTGGGGGGGCAGCCCAGTTAGGGAGGTGGAAAAACTAGCATATGTTGAGGTGTAGGCTGGACGTTCAGCAGCTGCAAATGGAGGAATTGCAGAAGTCGGAGGAAGAGGAGGATAAAGCGAGCCATTTTGCTGGCAACCTATGTGTCATCAAGGGAAGGTGGGACAAAATCCTTTGAAACCCATGCATGGTTCATTTTAATGAAGGTGAGATCATCAACAGTTTGGGTCGACAGCCGGGTCCTTCTTTCTTTCAGGATTGTTCCAGCAGCACTGAAGAATCTTTCTGATAGCACACTACCAGCAGGGCAAGCAAGCTCCTGTAAGGCATATTGTGCCAATTCAGGCCAAGTGTCCAGTTTACAGGCCTAGTAATCAAAGGGGAATGAACTGTGAGGGAGAACATCGATATGGGAGGAGAGGTAATTTTGAACCATAGTTGACAACTGATGTTTCCTGTCTGTTGCAATCGATTCAGTATTATCAGTCATGTGAGCGGTCCTCGAGAAATCAGTCCACAACATGGTCATGAAACTCTTGTCTCCAACACCAGTTCGGCTGTGTGCACCACGAACACCTCTTCCATTTGGCCCAGTACGGCTCGTGGTAGAACCTGTACCGCTGCTGTGTGCTGGGAATGCCTCTAACAAACGGTTTACCAGAGTTGCTTGTTTGTTCGCCAATATTACCTCTAGGTTCTCCTGTAGCATGATGTTCTGAAATTTGCCTTTATATCGTGGATCAAGGACGCTGGCCAACCAGTAGTCGTCATCCTTCATAATTCTGACAATTGTGGGGTCCTTTTTAGAATCCACAAGAGATAATCACACATGTGGGCAAATGTTCCAGGTGTCAATGATGCACTTACAGTGGTGGGTGGAGGAGCACTTTCTGCCAAATTCACATCCCTCCAGTCATGCACAAACCCTGCACCTGACCTTGGCAAGCCAAGATTTTCTCTTGCCCCCCAAGAAGCATCCTCCTCCCCAAAATAATCATCCCCCTCATCCTCCTCCTCCTCCTCTTCCTCTTCTTCCTCCACCTCATCCAGGACAGTTCCCTGAGCAGACAATGGCTGACTGTCATCAAGGCTTCCCTCCTCCTCTTCCTCTTCCTCCTCGGCTGCAGACGCCTGCTCCTTAATGTGCATCAAAGTTTGCATGAGCAGACGCATAAGTGGGATGCTCATGCTTATGATGGCGTCGTTGAGCGATCTCTGAAGCCTCTGCGTACAACTGGAGTCTATGGGCGAGCGACGGATGTGCGAGCACAGTCTTCGCACCTTATGGAGCAGGGCTGTTAACTCCAGTTAATTATTTAGGAAGCACTGCACCACCAGGTTCAAGGTGTGAGCCAGGCAAGGTATGTGTCTGAGTTTTGAAAGGTCTATGGCCGCCACAAAATTACGGCCGTTATCACTGACTACCTTGCCTGGCTCAAGATGGAGACTGCCCAGCCATGTCTCAGTTTCTCGTGGCAAGTAGTCGGCCAGTACCTCCGCGGTGTGTCTGTTGTCGCCCAAAGACATAATCTTTAAAATAGCCTGTTGACGCTTACCACTAGCTGTTCGATAGTGGGACACCTCGTGTGCAACACTGGCAGCTGCGGATGGAGTGCTCTTGTGACTGCGCTCTGTCGACGAGTTTTCACTTCTGGAGGAGGAGGAGGAGGGTCGAACGCCTACAGCCAACTGTTTCCTATACCGTGGGCTAGGCAGCACTGTTCCACCGCCGCTGTCCCCTGTGGAGCCTGCATCCACCACATTAACCCAGTGTGCAGTGATGGACATGTAACGGCCCTGGCCATGCCTACTGGCCCATGCATCTGTTGTGAGGTGCACCTTTCCACTCACTGATTGTTTGAGTGCATAGACAATGCGGTCTTTCACATGCACATGGAGGGCAGGGATGGCTTTTCTAGAAAAGAAGTGCCGACTGGGTAGGTCATAGCGTGGGACAGCATAGGCCATGAGCTCTCGGAATGCTGCACTTTCAACCAAACGGAAGGGCATCGTCTCGAATGAGATCGGTTTGGCAATGTAGGCATTCAAAGCCAGTGTACGCAGATGAGAGGATGAGTACTTTCTTGTTCTACTGAGTGTCTGCTAGGGTGTGCTGGACTTGAGAACTGCATATGGGGGAACTAGTGGTGGACCTGATGGACTGGGAGGGGGTTGGTGATGGTGGTGGTGCTGGCCTAGATTCAGTCTTTCGTTGCAAAAACATTGTGATTCCCTGACTGCTTTGGCCTTGTGACGACACCTCAACATTTCTTGCGGGTGATGTGCTTACTGGTCGGCTTACAGTGAGGGAAGCGATGGAGCGTTGCTGGCTACCTTCAGTCGGAGCAGGAGCACATGTGCTACCTGAGGATTTGTAGTCCGTCCATGCTTGCAAGTGCATGGTGATTAAATGTCTAAGCATGCAACTGGTATTTAAATTTTGGAGATTTTTCCCTCGGCTAAGGTCCTTCCGCACTTCTTACAGATAACCTTTGCCTCATCAATAGGATTTTGGTCAAAAAAGTGCCACACTGCACTATTCCTACTATGGTATAAATTTTCAGGGCTTGCACACTGTGCTAATTTGGCAGTCTGGGCAAGCTGTCCTGCAACTCTTTTTGTATTTTACCACGTTTTTGGACAGCTACGGGCCTGCCAGATAACCGCTGCTGCGATGTTGATGCCTGCTGCGGATCCTTCTCCTCTTCCGAGCTATTGCCAGTGGCACCCTCTTCCCCCAATGGATGCCAATTCGGGTCAACACCTGGGTCATCCATCACCTCCTCTTCAATTTCAGCTGCACCTTCCTCTGTGTCACCGTGTAAGGTGGTATAGTATGCGGGAAGGGGCACCTGAGTTTCATCAGGGTGAGATTCTGGCTCAGTAGACTGCGAGGGCAATGTAGTGCTCTGGGTCAATGTACCAGCAGAATCATCTAGCAGTGGCTGTGCATCAGTGCACTCCATGTCAGATTCATCTTGAACTGGGGAATTCAGGATTTGACTTGGTAACCCAGGCATGGTATGTTGAAAGAGCTCCATGGAGTAATCAGAAATGTGGCCTGCAGCATCCTTCACTTTTGGTGGGGGTGAAGGACAAAAGGAAAGGTGTTGTTCCTGACCAGAAGCCTGCACTGACGACTCAGTGCTTGCATTTTTGGACACTTCAGAATAGGAGGCGATAGAGCTGGAGGCTGTTTCTGCAATGTAAGCCAAAACCTGTTCCTGATGCTCCTGCTTTAAAAGCGGTTTACCTACTCCCAGAAAAGGGAACCTTCCAGGCCTTCTTGATCCTGACGATGACGCAGGATCAACACCTCCTGCCTTAGCTGCTGTTGTGCTTTTGGCATAACAAGCAGATGCAAAACCACCACCATCAGTACCCACCTCCCCCCCCTGCCCACGTCCGCGGCCTCTTCCACCAAACTTCCTCATGTTTGGGAAAATGTCCCAAAAATACCAGCAGATATATGCTACTGTATGAGGAGCGTACAGCTGTATACAGTGTAGGGGAAAATTAAAATCTCTGTATTTATCTCCGTAGTCACATACAGATGCTCTCCCAGTGTGTATTTGACCATAATCCAAAAAGCAGATATACGGTACTGTATCAGAAATGTAAGCTGTATAAAGTATAGGGGAAAATTTAAATCTCCTTTTATATATTCCCGTAGTCACACACAGACGCTCTCCCAGTATGCATTTGACCATAATCCAAACAGCAGATATATGGTACTGTATCAGAAACGTACAGCTGTATACAGTGTAGGGAAAAATTAAAGCTCCGTATTTACTTCTGGAGTCACACACAGACGCTCTCCCAGTATATATTTGACCGTAATCCAAACAGCAGATATACAGTACTGTATCAGAAATGTACAGCTGTATAACGTGTAGGGGAAAATTTAAATCTCCGTATTTATTTCCGGAGTCACACACAGACGCTCTCCAGTATGTATTTGACCGTAATCCAAAAAGCAGATATGCGGTACTGTATCATAAACGTACAGCTGTATACAGTGTAGGGAAAAATTAAATCTCCGTATTTACTTCCGGAGTCACACACAGACACTCTCCCAGTATATATTTGGCCGCAATCCAAACAGCAGATATACAGTACAGCTGTATAAAGTGTTGGGAAAAATTTAAATCTCGGTATTTATTTCCGTCTTCACACACAGACGCTCTCCCAGTATGTATTTGACTGTAATCCAAACAGCAGATATACAGTACTGTATCAGAAACGTACAGCTGTATACAGTGTAGGGGAAAACTTAAATCTCCTTTTATATATTCCCTTAGTCACACACATACACTCTCCCAGTATGTATTTGACTGTAATCCAAACAGCATATATACGGTACTGTATCAGAAACGTACAGCAATATACAGTGTAGGGGAAAAATTAAATCTCTGTATTTATTTCCGTTGTCAAACACAGAAGCTCTCCCAGTATGTATTTGACCGTAATCCAAACAGCAGATATATGGTACTGTATCAGAAACGTACAGCTGTATAAAGTGTAGGGGCAAATTTAAATCTCAGTATTTATTTCCGTTGTCACACACAGACGCTCTCCCAGTATGTATTTGACCGTGATCCAAACAGCAGATATACGGTACTGTATCAGAAACGTACAGCTGTATAAAGTGTAGGGGAAAATTTAAATCTCGGTATTTATTTCCGTAGTCACACACAGATGCACTGTATACAGTGTAGGGGAAAATTTAAATTTCCTTTTATATATTCCCTTAGTCACACACTTGCGCTCTCCCAGTATGTATTTGACCATAACCCAAACAGCAGATATACGGTACTGTATTTGAAACGTACAGCTAAATAAAGTGTAGGGGAAAATTGAAATCTCGGTATTTATTTCTGTAGTCACACACAGACACCCTCCCAGTATGTATTTGACCATAATCCAAACAGCAGATATATGGTACTGTATCAGAAACATCCAGCTGTATAAAATGTAGGGGAAAATTTAAATCTCTGTATTTATTTCCGTTGTCACACACAGACGTTCTCCCAGTATGTATTTGACCGTGATCCAAACAGCAGATATACGGTACTGTATCAGAAATGTACAGCTGTATACAGTGTAGGGGAAAATTTAAATCTCCTTTCATATATTCCTTTAGTCACACACAGACACTCTCCCAGTATGTATTTGACCGTAATCCAAACAGCAGATATACGGTACTGTATCAGAAGTGGACAGCTGAATACGGTGTAGGGGAAAATTTAAGTCTCTGTATTTATTTCCAGAGTCACACACAGATAGTCAGCATGTATTTATCCATGATAGAGCCAGTACAGGATAGTGTCTGAGGATCTTACAGCTCTATACGGTGTATGGAAAAATTTAAATCTTCGTATATATTTCCGGAGTCACGCACAGACGTTGTCTCAGTATGGATTTGACCATAATCCAAACAGCAGATATACGGTACTGTATCAGAAGCGGCAGCTGAATACGGTGTAGGGGAAAATTTAAATCTCCATATATTTATTTCTGGAGTCACACACAGATAGTCAGCATGTATTTGTCCGTGATACCAGCTGGTACACGTAGTGTGTGAGGAGCATACAGCTCTATACGGTGTATGGAAAAATTTAATTCTCCGTATATATTTCCGGAGTCACACACAGATGCTGTCTCAGTATGGATTTGACCGTAATCCAGGCAGCAGATATACAGTACTGTATCAGAAGCGGACAGCTGAATATGGTGTTGGGGAACATTTATATCTCCGTATATTTAGTTCCAGAGTCACACACAGATAGTCAGCATGTATTTGTCTGTGATACCAGCCGGTACAAGGTAGTGTGTGAGGAGCGTACATCTCTATACAGTGTGGGAAAAAAAATGAACTCTTGGTAGCTGTGCAGAAAAAAGAATAAAAGTATGAGTGCTGTGTTAAAAGCAGTCTGCACAGCAGTGTGCACACAGCAATGCAACTATCAGGCAGCCTAATAACCAGCACTGCTGCACACAAGAAAATCCTCCCCTGTCACTGCACACTAACTGTACTGCACAATTGCTATCAGCAGAAGCACAGATTCTTTTTTCTTTCCTGCCTATCTTTTTCCTTTCCTGCCTAACACTCTCCCTATTGAGAAACAGCGGCAGCAACCTCTCCCTATGCTAAGATTGGCAGAAGTAAAATGGCGGTCGGCGGTCAGGGCTTTTATAGCCACTGTGACGCCACACAAAGCAAGCCAATCACTGCAATGCCCTTCTCTAAGATGGTGGTGGCCGCTGCCCATGTCATTGCGTTGCCCACAGTGTGCGTCCTTGCTCATTGGCTGCGAAAAGGTGCCTGTAAGCATTATGTGAAACGTGACTTTGGCGCTCGGGTTAGCGACCGCATGGCCGACCTCACGCTATGGTCAGGTTTCGCTCAGCGAAACCCGACTTTGGTGAAAGTCAGCGACTTTTGAATCTGTCCGACCTGTTTCGCTCAACTCTAGTGAGGAGCAATTATTTATTTAGGGCACACAGCATGGGCAGCTATTTTTATTCAGGGCACTGTGTCAGGTTGAGCTGCAGAAGACTGGAGATGGGGGATGTCTGCAGAGATGAGCTATAGTGCCAAGACAATATGAATTTACATTGGTCAATCGCATTGATTAAATGACTACTGACCGGTTTTATGAAGCCGATTGGCAGTCATTTATTAGACTGTTTAAACCAGCCAACTGAACTTTCATGTGCACAAACTGCTCCTTAAAGGGGTTGTCCAGTCAAAAACGAAAAGTCTGCAATCACTCTATATGACTGCAGACTTAGGAATCCTCCCATTGTGCGTTAATATGCGATATGCATGCTCCTGGCCAGAACCCGACTAGATGGGCGCAGAGTCAGAAGTCTGCACTCACATTGAGTGACTGCAGACTTATTTTAGATTTGACAACTCCTTTATTATGATTGCTCTGTGTGCATAAAATAAAAATGTTCTCAGCAGAGAACAATGATATTTAAGCAAGCTAAAATGGAATCTGTCACCACATTTGACCTATCTAAGCTATTAATATGGACATATAAATACCTTTTTTCAGTCAGTTGGCAGAACATTGCCTGGAAGATGTTGCTACCCCTGCACTTCATCTCAATATATCTCGCCTCCCATCAGCGTCACCGTTCCCAATGTTCTTCAGCATGCATATCTAATCATGCTGGGAGCACTGAGAAGAGCACATGCATAGAAGGTAATTGATGCCTTTATTATCCTTTATTCATAGAAGGATGGAAGACTGAAGGAAAAAAGAGAAAAGCAAGGCGCACACTGGAGATTTCCTCCCAAGCTGTCAACATCACAGGGACAAACTGACATATGTGAAGATGAAGTGCAGTGACAGCATTATCTTCTGGGCAATGTGCTGCCAATTGCAGAGAGAAGGACAGTGCCAAGCTCAGTGGACTGACCAGAGAGCAGAGTGACCAAGTGAGAAAGGTGGGGAGAAGGTACACTTAGCAGCAAGGCCTCGAGTAGCTTACAGCTCTTAAAGGAAACAGGCCATGATGGAATAAAACTTGACACAAAGTGAGTGTCTCGGGCAGGAGTTCCCTAAGAGTCAGAGATCTTGAAGCCGTGCATGGCCATATTGGCAAACCGTCTCCTATATGAGGAGAATCAGACACAGAACCGTGGGAAGAGGAAGTGACATTCACAGAGTGTACTGTGGTGTTAAAGGAAACCTGTCAGCAGGATTGTGCTCAGTAACCTACAGGCAGTGTCAGGTCGGCACCGTTATACTGATTAAAATGATACCTTGACTGATGAAATCCATTTTGTGGTTGTTGTTTTATCCTTATTTTCAGTTTTGAGCTAATGACATGCTCGTGCTCCGGGGCGGCCTGTGGGTGTTGGGTGGTCTTCATGTGGTGCTCTGATTTACTATTCATAATGAAGACTGCTGACAGTGACCTGCTCCCTAGTTAACATAATGAATATTATACTATGGGCTGCTGATAAGTCTTTGGCTTTGTTATCTTTTTTTGTTTCTATGGTAACAAATGTCACATCACATAAAAGCCTTATGTGTCTAATATGTTTTCAAAATTTTGTGTTTTTAGCTTATGGTAAAAGTGTTCTACACACGCAAGAAAACAAAATGGCGGAGTCTAATGCGATATTCACAACAAATCAGAGCTGAGGAGTGATAAAATTCTTGTTTCTGCAAGGAAAGTCTGCGAAGGTTATTGATGGTGATTAGAGTTGAGCGATACCAGCCGATACTTGAAAATATCGGATCGGAATGGATCGGCCGATCTTAAAAAAAAGTATCGGTATCGCCGATTCCGATACCGGGAACCAATGCAAGTCAATGGGGCCAAAATATCAGAATTAAAAAAAAACCTTTCTTTCCTTGTAGGTTAATTCTACATGAAGAAAAACAACTAAGAATAATGTAGAATGTATTGTGGGAGGTGGAGGAGACATTAAAGCCATAGAGGTTTAGCCCAATCAAATGGAATAGCAGGAATTAAACTTTTTTTTTAAAGACGTTAGGAGTTACAAAGATATTGACTATATTTTGCCAGACATGTATGTCTTCTTCTTCTTTCTTCTTTCTTCTTCTTTCTTATTCTTCTTCCTTTTTTTACCTTCTTTTTCTTCTTCTTATTCCTTTTTTTACATTCTTCTACTTCCTTTTTTTACATTCTTCTTCTTATTCCTTTTTTTACATTCTTCTTCTTCTTCCTTTTCTTACATTCTTCATATTCTTCTTATTCAACAATTATATTATTCTACATATTCAACTTCTTCATCTTCTTCCTATTCTTCTTCATCATATTCTTGTTTGTGTCAGGCATTCCTGTAGTTGTTATCTAGAAAAGTTAGAAGTTTACACCTTCCGTTCTGCCTGTCACAAAAGATTTACAACAGGATTTGTCCGCGTTCAGTTTGGCCTGCAGCAGCAGGCCTTTTCCAGGGGCACCACGAGGAGGAACGGACTCACCCCCATACACTGCTTAGTCTTCTTCTGCTTATAAATAAGATAATATCATTTGCTCAGAGTATTAGTCTTATGCTTAATGTTCTTCTGCTTTGTTTTTTTATGCTTCTTTGTCTTCTCTCTCTTGTTGTTCTGCATCTTGGTGGTTGTCTTCCTGTTCTTTGTCCTCTTGAACCAGCTGACGGTACTGGCACCCGGAGGGGCAGCAGAAGGAACAAGAGCCAATGGCACTACCGAGGACCAGCTGACGGTGCTGGAACCCGGTTACTAAGCCGGAGGTACCTGTGCTACAAAGCACTACCAAGGACCAGCAGACATTGCCGGAACTCGGATACCGAGATGGAGGCACCTAGGCCAAAGGCTCTGACGAGAACCAGCTGACGGTGCTGGAACCCGGAGGGGTAGCAGAAGCTGCAAGAGCAAATGGAAATAGCGAGGACCAGCTGACAGTGCTGGCACCCGGAGGGGCAGCAGAAGGAATAAGAGCCAATGGCACAACCGAGGACCAGCTGACGGTGCTGGAACCCGGTTACTAAGCAGGAGGTACCTGTGCTACAAAGCACTACCAAGGACCAGCAGACGTTGCCAGAACTCGGATACCGAGATGGAGGCACCTAGGCCAAAGGCTCTGACGAGAACCAGCTGACGGTGCTGGAACCCGGAGGGGTAGCAGAAGCTGCAAGAGCAAATGGAAATAGCGAGGACCAGCTGACAGTGCTGGCACCCGGAGGGGCAGCAGAAGGAATAAGAGCCAATGGCACAACCGAGGACCAGCTGACGGTGCTGGAACCCGGTTACTAAGCAGGAGGTACCTGTGCTACAAAGCACTACCAAGGACCAGCAGACGTTGCCGGAACTCGGATACCGAGATGGAGGCACCTAGGCCAAAGGCTCTGACGAGAACCAGCTGACGGTGCTGGAACCCGGAGGGGTAGCAGAAGTTACCCCTGAAAAGCAAAGTTGGCATGCCGCAAGCTGGCCGCAGTTACCGAATCACACAGTCCTACAGGGGGTGCTTGTCCTACTGGCACTACGGAACAAGCCTTTCTTACCAGAACCCGCAGTCCACATAGGAAGCACCTAAACTGCTGGCACCCTAGCCTCGGCTAACCCAACCGCAACACGACATGGCAACTTGGGGTGGCAAACTGACATTGACACTTCCTGGAAACAGCAGGCAGGGCTGGAACCAAGCTGGGCAGGAGGGAGTACCCGTGCCAAAGTCAGTTATGAGCAGCAACTGGCGATGTTGGAGCCCAGGGACAAGCACTTAGCAGGCTGAGGCCTGATGTGCTGTCAATTGGGAGGCAGCAGGACAGATTGCCATCAAAACAGCAGGGGAACAGCTGACGTTACTGAACCCCACAAACACAGGAGCTAGTGTTTTACTCTGTGAAGACGGCACTTCCAAGCAACAACTGGCTGTGTTGAAGCCCAGGGACAAGCACGGAGCAGGCTGAGGCTGCATTGAAGAAATTTTAAGATCGGTTGTAGACTTCTACTAATTTTAACCAAGCTCCACTTAGGCCTGTGGCTTCACTGATTTTCGTATTTCCCCTGTCCTCCAACCCCACCAGTTACAGCTCCGAAGTGGCGTCTGCACAATCCACACTTCTTCCTGTGTAACAGGTGTTCAGTCCGGTCAGTTAATCCCCTGATGTGTGTCCGGCAATGTCGCCTGCTCTGTCCACATTCCCATAACTAGTTATAACTAGTCATAACTAGTTATGGGAATGTGGACAGAGCAGGCGACATTGCCGGACACACATCAGGGAATTAACTGACCGGACTGAACACCTGTAACACAGGAACAAGTGTGGATTGTGCAGACGCCACTTCGGAGCTGTAACTGGCAGGGTTGGAGGACAGGGGAAATACGAGAGACAGTGGAGCCACAGGCCTAATTGGAGCACGGTTAAAAATCAGTAGTGGTACGACTGTGTAGGCAGCAGGAGACTTTGCCATCCACACAGCAGGGGATCAGCTGACGTTACTGAACCCCACTGAGACACGGGAGCAAGTGTCTCTTTCCGTGTGGACGGCACTTCCGAGCTACAACTGGCTGTGTTGAAGCCCAGGAAATAGGAGGGTGTAGGCAGAGGCCTACTGTCTTTGGAATGTGGAGACAGCAGGAGAGACTGCCATCCACACAGCAGGGGATCAGCTGACGTTACTGAACCCCACTGAGACACGGGAGCAAGTATCTCTTTCCGTGTGGACGGCACTTCCGAGCTACAACTGGCTGTGTTGAAGCCCAGGAAATAGGAGGGTGTAGGCAGAGGCCTACTGTCTTTGGAATGCAGAGACAGCAGGAGAGACTGCCATCCACACAGCAGGGGATCAGCTAGCGTTACTGAACCCCACTGAGACACGGGAGCAAGTGTCTCTTTCCGTGTGGACGGCACTTCCGAGCTACAACTGGCTGTGTTGAAGCCCAGGAAATAGGAGGGTGTAGGCAGAGGCCTACTGTATTTGGAATGTGGTGACAGCAGGAGAGACTGCCATCCACACAGCAGGGGATCAGCTGACGTTACTGAACCTTACTGAGACACGGGAGCAAGTATCTCTTTCCGTGTGGACGGCACTTCCGAGCTACAACTGGCTGTGTTGAAGCCCAGGAAATAGGAGGGTGTAGGCAGAGGCCTACTGTCTTTGGAATGTGGAGACAGCAGGAGAGACTGCCATCCACACAGCAGGGGATCAGCTGACGTTACTGAACCCCACTGAGACACGGGAGCAAGTATCTCTTTCCGTGTGGACGGCACTTCCGAGCTACAACTGGCTGTGTTGAAGCCCAGGAAATAGGAGGGTGTAGGCAGAGGCCTACTGTCTTTGGAATGCAGAGACAGCAGGAGAGACTGCCATCCACACAGCAGGGGATCAGCTAGCGTTACTGAACCCCACTGAGACACGGGAGCAAGTGTCTCTTTCCGTGTGGACGGCACTTCCGAGCTACAACTGGCTGTGTTGAAGCCCAGGAAATAGGAGGGTGTAGGCAGAGGCCTACTGTATTTGGAATGTGGTGACAGCAGGAGAGACTGCCATCCACACAGCAGGGGATCAGCTGACGTTACTGAACCCCACTGAGACACGGGAGCAAGTATCTCTTTCCGTGTGGACGGCACTTCCGAGCTACAACTGGCTGTGTTGAAGCCCAGGAAATAGGAGGGTGTAGGCAGAGGCCTACTGTATTTGGAATGTGGTGACAGCAGGAGAGACTGCCATCCACACAGCAGGGGATCAGCTGATGTTACTGAACCCCACTGAGACACGGGAGCAAGTATCTCTTTCCGTGTGGACGGCACTTCCGAGCTACAACTGGCTGTGTTGAAGCCCAGGAAATAGGAGGGTGTAGGCAGAGGCCTACTGTCTTTGGAATGTGGAGACAGCAGGAGAGACTGCCATCCACACAGCAGGGGATCAGCTGACGTTACTGAACCCCACTGAGACACGGGAGCAAGTATCTCTTTCCGTGTGGACGGCACTTCCGAGCTACAACTGGCTGTGTTGAAGCCCAGGAAATAGGAGGGTGTAGGCAGAGGCCTACTGTCTTTGGAATGCAGAGACAGCAGGAGAGACTGCCATCCACACAGCAGGGGATCAGCTAGCGTTACTGAACCCCACTGAGACACGGGAGCAAGTGTCTCTTTCCGTGTGGACAGCACTTCCGAGCTACAACTGGCTGTGTTGAAGCCCAGGAAATAGGAGGGTGTAGGCAGAGGCCTACTGTCTTTGGAATGCGGAGACAGCAGGAGAGACTGCCATCCACACAGCAGGGGAACAGCTGACGTTACTGAACCCCACTGAGACACGGGAGCAAGTGTCTCTTTCCGTGTGGACAGCACTTCTGAGCTACAACTGGCTGTGTTGAAGCCCAGGGACAAGCACGGAGCAGGCTGAGGCTGCATTGAAGAAATTTTAAGATCGGTTGTAGACTTCTACTAATTTTAACCGTGCTCCACTTAGGCCTGTGGCTTCACTGATTTTCGTATTTCCCCTGTCCTCCAACCCCGCCAGTTATAGCTCCGAAGTGGCGTCTGCACAATCCACACTTGTTCCTGTGTTCCAGGTGTTCAGTCCGGTCAGTTAATCCCCTGATGTGTGTCTGGGAATGCCGCCTGCTCTGTCCACATTCCCATAACTAGTTATGGGAATGTGGACAGAGCAGGCGACATTGCCGGACACACATCAGGGGATTAACTGACCGGACTGAACACCTGGAACACAGGAACAAGTGTGGATTGTGCAGACGCCACTTCGGAGCTGTAACTGGCGGGGTTGGAGGACAGGGGAAATACGAAAATCAGTGAAGCCACAGGCCTAAGTGGAGCACGGTTAAAAATCAGTAGTAGTAGGACTGTGTAGGCAGCAGGAGACTTGCCATCTCCACAGCAGGGGAACAGCTGGCAGTGCTGAACCCCACTAACACTTGAACGAATGTGTTTGGCTCTGTGGAGACGACACTTCTGAACACCAACTGACGCTGTTGGAGCCCAGGATTAGGCGAGGAGCAGGCTGGGGCCTGTTGCTTTTGGCAGGTGAAGGCAGCAGGAGACTTGCCATCTCCACAGCAGGGGAACAGCTGGCAGTGCTGAACCCCACTAACACTCGAACGAATGTGTTTGGCTCTGTGGAGACGACACTTCTGAACACCAACTGACGCTGTTGGAGCCCAGGATTAGGCGAGGAGCAGGCTGGGGCCTGTTGCTTTTGGCAGGTGAAGGCAGCAGGAGACTTGCCATCTCCACAGCAGGGGAACAGCTGGCAGTGCTGAACCCCACTAACACTCGAACGAATGTGTTTGGCTCTGTGGAGACGACACTTCTGAACACCAACTGATGCTGTTGGAGCCCAGGATTAGGCGTGGAGCAGGCTGGGGCCTACTGGATTTTGGCAGGTGAAGGCAGCAGGAGACTTGCCATCTCCACAGCAGGGGAACAGCTGGCAGTGCTGAACCCCACTAACACTCGAACGAATGTGTTTGGCTCTGTGGAGATGACACTTCTGAACACCAACTGACGCTGTTGGAGCCCAGGATTAGGCGTGGAGCAGGCTGGGGCCTACTGGATTTTGGCAGGTGAAGGCAGCAGGAGACTTGCCATCTCCACAGCAGGGGAACAGCTGGCAGTGCTGAACCCCACTAACACTCGAACGAATGTGTTTGGCTCTGTGGAGACGACACTTCTGAACACCAACTGACGCTGTTGGAACCCAGGATTAGGCGTGGAGCAGGCTGGGGCCTACTGGATTTTGGCAGGTGAAGGCAGCAGGAGACTTGCCATCTCCACAGCAGGGGAACAGCTGGCAGTGCTGAACCCCACTAACACTTGAACGAATGTGTTTGGCTCTGTGGAGACAACACTTCTGAACACCAACTGACACTGTTGGAGCCCAGGATTACGCATGCCGCATGCAGAGGCCAATGGGCAGCGGTTTTTATGGAGGTTGTTGACTACTACTGATTCTAACCATGCTCCACTTAGGCCTCTGGCTCCACTGTCTCTACTATTTACCCTGGCCTCCAACCCCGCCAGCTACATCTCTGAAGTGGCGTCAGCACAATCTACACTTGTTCCTGTGTTACTGGTGCTCAGTCCCGTCAGTTGATCCCCTGATGTTTGTCCGGCAAGTTCGCCAGCTCTGTCCTCATTCCCACAACTGGTTATGGGAATGTGGACAGAGCAGGAGACCTTGCCGGACACACATCAGGGGATAAACTGATGGGACTGAGCCACAGGAACACAGGAACAAGTGTAGATTGTGCTGACGCCACTTCAGAGATGTAGATGGCGGGGTTGGAGGTCAGGGGAAATAGTAGAGACAGTGGAGCCAGAGACCTAAGTTGGGCACGGTTAAAAATCAGTAGTGGTTTGAATGTTGATGGAGCTGGTGACTTTGCCGTCCACACAGCAGGGATCAGCTGGCGTTACTGAACCCCACTAACACAGGAGCTAGTGTGTTTCTCTGTGCAGACGACACATCTGAGCGACAACTGGCTGTGTTGAAGCACAGGGATTATAGTTCAGGTGGTAGAAAAATGAACACACCAGCAGACCTGGATACAGTTGCCAACCACTAATTTAGTGTGTAAGAGGAATGGCAAAGTCTTTGGAGATCCAGGCCTTGTTCATTTTCAGAAAAGTCATCCGGTCAACATTATCGGAAGATAGTCGCGTGCGACGGTCTGTTAGTACACCACCTGAGGCACTAAAGACACGTTCCGATAATACACTGGCAGCAGGGCAAGCCAGCACCTCCAATGCATACTGGCTAAGCTCTGGCCATGTATCCAGCTTAGAGACCCAAAACTTGAAGGGGGAAGAGCCATCTGGGAGTACAGTGACAGGGAAAGACATGTAGTCTGACACCATCTGACGGAAGCGTTGCCTCCTGCTGACTCGAGGCGTCGCTGATGGTGTAGACAATTGTGGTGGACACACAAAACTTTTCCACATTTGGGCCATACTGGCCTTGCCTTGTCCTGCGGCGCTGCCTCTGCTCCCTCTTTGTGCAGAGTTTCCTCCACTGCCTCGACGCACAGAGCTGCTTTGTAAAGCACTAGCAACAATTCTGTCGGGTGGAATGGAAAACATTATGGACTGCACCAGTGACTCTTCGTACTCCCGCAGTTTACGCTCCCGGTTCAACGTTGGTATGAGCCTTTGTACGCTGTCCCGGTAGCGAGGATCTAGGAGGGTGTACACCCAATAATCAGCCGAGACGAGAATGTGGGCGATGCGGCGGTCGTTTCTCAGGCACTGCAGCATGAAATCAACCATGTGCTGCAGACTCCCAAATGCCAAAGAACCGCTGTCTCCTGTTTGAGGCGTGACCTCGGCCTGCTCTGCATCACCCCACCCTTGCTGTACATACTGAGTAGAGGTTTGTGTACCTCCCTCCTCTGGAGAGATGTCTTCCTCCTCCATCGACTCCTCCTCATCCTCCTCACAAAGTGTCCCCTGCCTAGGCCTTTGTGAGGAAACACGTAGCGCAGACTGTGCAGAAGCAGATGGCATTTGGGACTCCTCATCCTCCACCTCTTCCGAAACCTCATCCCTTAGTGCTTGCAGTGTTTGTTGAAGCAGGCAGATAAGGGGGACAGTCATGCTGACTAGTGCATCATCTGCACTCGCCATCCGCGTGGATTCATCGAAGGCATGCAAAACGAGGCAGATGTCCTTCATAGAGGCCCACTCAATGGTGCTGAAGTGTGAGCGGCGCACAGTGCGACTTGTTTGCGCCTGATGCAGCTGGTACTCCATGACTGCTGCCTGCTGCTCACACAACCGCTCCAACATATGTAACGTTGAATTCCACCGGGTGGGTAGGTCACATATGATGCGATGTTCCGGAAGGCCAAATCATCGCTGCAGAGCAGCGAGGCGCGATCTTGCCGTGCTGGAACGCCGCAAGTGAGCGCACTCTATGCGGACCTTGTGCAACAGTGCATCAAGATCCGGATAGTCCCTCAGAAAGCTCTGCACGACCAAGTTAAGCACATGTGCCAGACATGGGATGTGTGTGAGGTTGCCTAGGCCAAGAGCTGCCACCAGATTTTGGCCATTGTCACACACTACCAAGCCCGGCTGGAGATTCGCTGGCCCAAACCACACATCGCTCTCCAGCTTGATAGCATTCCAGAGCTCCTGCGCTGTGTGGCTTCGATTCCCCAAAGAAATTAATTTGAGTACAGCCTGTTGACGTTTGGCCACGGCTGTGCTCATATCGGTCGTAACATGCTCCTGCTCTGCTGTTTCTGAGGAACTTGAGTAGGAGGAGGAGTCTATGTGTACAGACTGGAGTCCTGCAATCCGTGGCGTTGGAAGAACACGTACAGCGCCACTCTCCAGATCTGTACCTGGCTCCACAACATTTACCCAGTGGGCAGTGAGGGAAAGGTATCGTCCCTGTCCATGGTTACTGGTCCACGTATCGGTGGTCAGGTGGACCTTGCTACTAACGGCGTTTAGTAGCGCATGTTTTATTTTGCCCTCAACATGTTTCTGCAGGGCAGGGACGGCTCGCCTGCTGAAATAAAAGCGGCTGGGCACGTTGTATTGGGGGACTGCCAATGCCATTAAGTCCCGGAAGGTGTCAGTGTCCACCAGCCTGAATGACAGCATTTCAACTGCCAGAAGTTTGGCAATGCCAGCATTCAGAGACTGTGCTCGGGGATGGTTTGCCGAGTAAGGGCGCCTTTTATCCTATGCCTGTGCTACCGATGGCTGTGATGGATGGGAACATGCTGCTATGGGTGGAATCTGACAGGGTCTCCGGACAACAGTGGCAGAGGTTCTTCCTTGGCGATCCTGTGAGGAAGCCGAACCAGCAGTGCGTGAGCTGGAGGAAGAGGCCCCAACACGAACTGAAGAGGTGGTAGGTGGTGCTGTACGTTGACCTACGTCTTCAGGGTGTCTCTGCAACTCCAACTCGTGCTTGGTGCGCACATGTTTCCACATATTTGTGGTATTGAGGTTGCTGACATTTCTCCCTCTTTTGACTATCTGATGACACAGCTTGCATTTGACAAAGCAAATGTCATCTGCAACTGTGTCAAAAAAGGACCACGCACTGCAACTCTTGGGAGCGCCTGTTTTGCCTTTGGAATGAGGAATGCTCCTAACAGGTGCCAAAGTGGAGGGTACAGGCAACCAAGTCTTCCCCCTCCCTCTGCCTCCTGTTTTGGCCGGTAGGGGAATCTCTTCCTCCGAGCTGCTCCCACCACCTTCCTGTTCCTCACGCCATGATGGGTCAAGGACCTCATCATCTTCCCTCCCCTCTTCAAACAGCTGCTTCTCCGGGGTTGTCTCGCCAGCACCGTACGCACCAGAAAGTGGCAACTGAGTCTCGTCATCATCTGATGCGTACTGAGGTGTGCTGACCATAGGCACTGGCCCACTCGCCTCTTCAGATTCAGAGGGACAAAGAAGTTGCGCATCACTGCATACTCCCTCTTCTTCACATTCAGGAATGCTGCTTGGCTGGCCCCCTCTTTCCAAGCCAACAGATTCCGAGAACAGAAGTAGAGACTGTGATGGCTCCTGTCCATGTCTCTCTGACGGCCTGGGCACTTTGGCAGGTGGTGAAGAGACAGATGGTTGCTCTTCGGTGCTCTGGCCCTGAGAGGATGTGGAAGTAATTGAAGTCGATGCGTTAGCTGCCATCCATCCAACAACGGCTTCAATTTGTTCCTCCCGCAGCAGTGGGGTACGTTGAGGTCCTACAAAGCTGCGCATAAAGGACTGTTGCCTGCTAAAACTGGGGGATGCTGATCCACTGGTGCCCGCAGCAGGCCCAGAATCCCCACGTCCTCTACCTGCAGAATCCCCACGTCCTCTCCCTGCAGAATCCCCACGTCCTCTCCCTGCTGAAACTCCACGCCCACGCCCACGCCCACGCCCACGCGCCTTACTCCCTGCCTTCTTCATCTTGCCAGACTGCTTAAGATAGGCAGAAAAGTACAAAGGGGGGCCTTAGTGTGCTTATTCCTGAACAGCTGGTTACAGGTACAAGAAACACTAATTTTATGAACTGTGTGTGTGTGGACTACACTTTAATAGGAGCTGATGTGGCCTACACAAGTTCCAAATGTAGTGTTTGGTGAACTTTTTTTGTGGTTTCTTTGTTGGAAACAAACTCAAAGTATGTGAACAAAGAATTGAAACTGATAGTATCACCAACTTTTTGGAGCTATTACAATGCAGGCAGGTAACCTACAATGCAAAAGATGAGGCTCCAAAAAAATTGGGTAATACTAATCTGGCTGCGCCGGCAGGGCACAAGCCAGAAAAAAAGGCTCCTCTATCTACTCCTATATAGTGTTTGCAACCAACCAATGTTGATGGATACGGATGGATGCACACTAATAGGAGAAGAAAAAATGAGCTGCACTCAAAGACAAATATGTGTGAGGCAGTGACACACGTTGAGCGTCCTACAACCAGACGTAGCTGCAGGACACTCTACTCTGCGTGAGCTGCACTCACACACAGTCAGAGACCTCTCAGACAGCCGTGAACAGTGCAGCTAAGTGGGCACTGGCATTGACAGGCTGCAGAAAGGCTCCGCTGTGTACTCCTATATAGTGTTTGCAACCACCTTAGATGGAGACGGATGGATGCACACTAATAGAAGAAAAAATGAGCTGCAATAAAAGAAAAATGTGTGAGGCAGTGACACGCTGAGCGTCCTACAACCAGACGTAGCTGCAGGACACACTACTCAGCGTGAGCTGCACTCACACACAGTCAGAGACCTCTCAGACAGCCGTGAACAGTGCAGCAAAGTGGACACTAGCACTGAAAGGCTGCAGAAAGGCTCCGCTGTCTACTACTAGTGTTTGCAACCAACGTATATGGATACGGATGGAAGCACACTAGATTGAAATTATGTAAAAAATGCAGCTCAAAAATTAAAAGATGTATGAGGCAGCAGTGATCACACTGGGTGGCCTACAGCCTGACGTGGCTGCAGGACCCACTCCACAGCGTGAGCTGCACTCGCACAGCCCTTGCAGACAGCTGTGAACACTGCTGCTAGGGCAAAGAAGGCTACAGTGGTGGTTTATGTAGCCTGGGTAAAGCACTAGAAGTTTGGTGGAATCGCTATTTCTAACTGTCCCTCACAGTCTTCTACAGCAGCCTGTCCCTAACTGAATTCACAGCAGAGTGAACCAGAAATGGCGGCTGCGGTGGCTTTTATAGTGCATCATGACATCATTTCGGATGCCAATCACAGCCATGCCAATAGTTAACATGCCTACATGCCTAACAGGATGTGCCCACACTTTGGAGGATTCCCATTGGCTTAATCAAAGCAAGCAGGCTCATAGCATGATGGGAACTTCCGATTCCGATTCCGGAATCCGATATGACAAAAGTATCAGAAGTCAGTATCGGATTTCCGATACCGCTAATATCGGCCGATACCCGATACTTGCGGTATCGGAATGCTCAACACTAATGGTGATATGTCGTAGACATTGGGAAATTAATGCCCTTCATATTCTACAGTTAAGAGCTGGGTTTGCCAAATTTAAAATGGGCCACTTCAGCAAAAATGATGAGGAACGTCCTGGACGACCAAGAATGGTTGTTGTTCCAGAGTTCGTCAATGCTGTGCACAACCTCATACTGGAGAATCGGCAAGTTTCAGCTAAAGCAATAGCAGACATAATGGGGATTTCCCATGAACGTGTTTGTGTAATTCTCCATGAACATTTGGACAATGAGAAGCTATCTGCAAAGTGGGTCCCCAAATGTTTGACAACAGATCAGAAAAGCATGCGATTGAAAACTTCCCAGTCCATTTGTCAGCATTTCCAGACTGATAAGAACTTCCTGGATAGACTGGTCACTATGGACGAGACCTGAATTTATTTGTATGACCCTGAAATAGTAATGTGTCGTTCATGAACGATCCGATTCAAAGAGCCGGCTCCCCGCTGGGAACGAAATGAGCCGCCTTTGCACTGTGAACGAGACGGTTCTTTTTTTTTTTTTCTTTTTCTGGCGCCAGGCAGTGGCAGAGATTTATCTGGGAGGAGGCGGAGCTGTCAGGAGACAGAGAGAAATGTGTGCTGTCTGTGCTGGAGTGAGTGGAAATATTTAAAGTGATATACTCCTCCTAGCTTCAGACATGCATGCATGGCATACTGTATATGGCATGTGACTGTAGAGGGGTTAAACTCAAGCGACAGCAAATTGGTCTCATGTAGACTCTCACATATACTTTAGTATAGCATACTATTAGTTAAAGTCAGCCGACTCAGCTCAGCCTCAGCATCAACAGCACTGAGTGAGTGAAGAGGAAACAGGACAGTCACACAGGACAGGAACCCTACAGGGAGAAGCGTCAGTTCTTGCGGAGGGTAGGGTAAAGCTGGAGTCACACAAAGCGACTTACCAGCGATACCGACACCGATATCAAGGTGTCAGGATCGCTGGTGAGCTGTCACACAGACAGCTTCACCAGCGATCAGCACAGCGATGCCGAGCGCCCGGCATCGCTTACCGTCCCTGTAAAAAATAGAATTAAAATAAAAAATATTGTTATTCTCACCTTCCGACGTCCCGCGCAGCCATCCTGCCTCTCTCCATGCTCCGGTCCCAGTAATCCTTTGCGAGAAGGACCACGAGACGTCACGGTCTCGCGGGAGCGCGAAGTCTCGCGGTCATGTAGGGAAGGTGACCTGATGGACGGACGGACTAGTCAGAGTGAAGAAAGATAGGTTTGCACAGTGTAGGTAGGAGTCAGTGATTACAGTGGGGAAACAACTAGGAAAGTGTAGTGGACGTGCAGTACCTTGGGATGACCATTAGATGGCAGGGTTCCAGAAAGTTCCAGTCCCCAGGGGGAGCTCAAGTGACAGGAGGACTACGACAGTCTGTGCACTCTGAGGAGAATCCAGACCAGGGGGACTGAGGAGAGAGGACGTCAGGGGGGTGGTCCTGACAGGAAAGGACCGCAGTTGAGACGAGGTACTGGGTGTAAGACACCGTATGTGACACGACGACTGAGCAGTAGAAGCGCTGTTGGTTAATGGGCCTAAGGCGGCCACAGTGACGGAACTGTCAGGAGCGTCGACAGTAAAGGAGGGGACGGTGTGTGCAGACACGTCTCCAGTGTACGGTCTGAGAAGCGGCTCTGGAAACGGAGGGCCGCGAGGTGTGCCGTCAGTCGGACGGCAAGTGAAGAAATAAACTTGGACCTGTTGCACCCAGAATCTGCCTCCATCGTGTCTCTGTTGTCATCTCTGCGCGGTATAAAAGTAGGACCACCCCCCCCAGCTCGGCACCCCACCACCGACACTACATTTGGCGTAGTCGGCAGGATAGACGCCGCTAATACATCATCTTCTGCGGCAGGCCTACCTCAAAGACTGGAAAAGGACTTGGACTACTCTGTTTGGATTACAATTACCTGTGGATTACAAATGACCTACCTGTGGAATACAAATGGGAAGCAGTATGTGCCTGGAGATCGACGCTTCCATATATTGGACCCTGACAGGAGGGTGGAGAGGCCTGCCGACACCTCACCTCACAGAGGGAGTGGCACAGAAGAAAAACTTGGCTGCGGCTGTCTGATGCCATTCGAGTGCTGCCCAACGGACGGTATGAGACTCTGCAGGTGTCGGGGCATCGGCCGCCTAGAGTGGCAGTGGCGGCAGGGGATGGAGCTGTGCCAGAAGTCGCCCTCAGAGCCACGGGAGAGCAGCGGGATGCTGAGCTGGGGAGCGGAGCCTGAGCGGAGTCAGCGAGAACGGCCGCCACCAATACCAGCAGAGGACTTCTCAGCGGAGCCCCCGAGTTTGGGGGAAAGACCCGCGGGACAGTGGAGCGAGGGACGGAGGCTGCGGGTGAAGCCGCGTATTGATTTGATGGAGGCCGCAGCGCCGGGGAAGGTGAGAGTACCCCCGGCACCACCAGTGCCTCCGCCAGCGGCCCTCATCATTCCGCCGCAGCACGCTGCCCCCTGCGCACCGGAAGGCCTGGGTACATCGGGCCCAGTGGTGTATGCAGAGTTGTGCGAGGCCCCTGCTCAAGTCCCTGAGGTACCCCACCTGGAGCCGCCAGTGCGGAAGTCATCCAAAGAAGACGCTGCTGCGTTCCCCCTGCTGATAGCAGCTGCGTCGTTGGAACCGGCCGTTACTCCGGCTCCATTGGAAGTAGTGGATGCGGCCTGTCCTGAGGCCGCGGTTATGCCGCTGCTGAAGTCGACTGCGGCCGACTTAGTGGGCCTTGTGATTCCAGCCTCCAAGGACCCGGTTGTCCCCATTTGCCACCTGGCCCCAGCGGCTGTTGAGCCGCAAAAATCATCGGCCGCCTCTGATCCACGTCCTTCCTCGGTTAAGTCCCGCCCACCGGACTCCAGGGCTCATGCCGGACCCTCTGTTTGGGTCGCAGGAGTTATAGAGAAGAAGAGGGCCAGGGGGCAGGAAGTCTGGAGCCTGCTCCATGAGAGGGGAGAGGCTGGCATGGCGGCTGCACGACCCCCGGGACGGCTCGTTTATACTATCTTGCAGAAAGGGACACTTCTTGCATCCTGGGAGCTCCACGGTTGTGGGGTCCCATACTACTGACCACCGAAAGGAGGATTGAACTGTCAGGAGTTCGTTGCACCGTTGTGCAGGTCAAAAGGACAGTTCGCGGTCAGCTTTTAAAAAAAAAAGAAATGTTTATCTGTGATTTTTATGTCTGTTTTTCTATGTTCCTCTTACAGGATAGTTTGTGTTTACTTGTTAGACTGACAGAGCGGGGATACTTAGAAGAGAGGGAGTGTCCATGTCCAAGGAAGGGGGGAGAAAGAAGACATGCAATGTTATGTTGTTATATGTTGGTTTTAAAATGAGCAAAAGAAAACGGAAAAAAAAATTATAAAAAAATGGGGTACTTGTGCTATTATAAAGTTGTATGATGTATAATATGCAAAGTAAAATGCAACAGGTCCGGGTAAGGGAAGGTCTGCGGGACCAAAGGAAAGTGTGAGATCCGGTAGGGATCTAAGAGTTGAGGAGGTCTGGGAGACCGGGACGCCGACCATGACATGTAATTGAAAGAAGGAAAATGAGTTGGAAGACGTGAGAAAGACAGCCGTCCTAGGTCAGGTCCCCAACACCACGGACACCCCTGAAGAAGGAAAGGCGGGCGCCGGCAATGATCTGGTAGGTGAGTGGCCTCGATCATGGCGTACCGGATAGTGAAAGGTAACAGTAGGGGAGAGTAGGGGAAAGATACACGCCGTAGAGAGAATACGGGTGTACCTTGCCCAATTTGAAAGACGTTGTCATGTGGCGTGCGCGCTGGTGAGTAGCAGTAGGCTGCTCAGAGCATAGTGCTCCCAGTATGGTTCGGCCCCCGCAGATAGTGGGTTTGGCTCAACTTCTGGTCCGACAACAGAATGTAGGTGTAGATTCAGAATGACGAAGGCAGGGATGACGATTGTCGAGGACGACAATGGACAAAGGAAGGGGGAGTGTAGGGAAGGTGACCTGATGGACGGACGGACTAGTCAGAGTGAAGAAAGATAGGTTTGCACAGTGTAGGTAGGAGTCAGTGATTACAGTGGGGAAACAACTAGGAAAGTGTAGTGGACGTGCAGTACCTTGGGATGACCATTAGATGGCAGGGTGGAGTGTGAGCAAAGGACTCTACAGCAGCTTAGGGCTTTAGAAACCGTTGGTCATGGGGGGCGTGGTGACAGTTAGAGTGACAGTTTCAAGGAACCGGGGGAGTTATAAATACTGAGGGAGGGTTCCAGAAAGTTCCAGTCCCCAGGGGGAGCTCAAGTGACAGGAGGACTACGACAGTCTGTGCACTCTGAGGAGAATCCAGACCAGGGGGACTGAGGAGAGAGGACGTCAGGGGGGTGGTCCTGACAGGAAAGGACCGCAGTTGAGACGAGGTACTGGGTGTAAGACACCGTATGTGACACGACGACTGAGCAGTAGAAGCGCTGTTGGTTAATGGGCCTAAGGCGGCCACAGTGACGGAACTGTCAGGAGCGTCGACAGTAAAGGAGGGGACGGTGTGTGCAGACACGTCTCCAGTGTACGGTGTGAGAAGCGGCTCTGGAAACGGAGGGCCGCGAGGTGTGCCGTCAGTCGGACGGCAAGTGAAGAAATAAACTTGGACCTGTTGCACCCAGAATCTGCCTCCATCGTGTCTCTGTTGTCATCTCTGCGCGGTATAAAAGTAGGACCACCCCCCCCAGCTCGGCACCCCACCACCGACACTACAGTCATTCGTGCAAAGGATTACTGGGACCGGAGCGTGGAGAGAGGCAGGATGGCTGAACGCGACGTCGGAAGGTGAGAATAACAATATTTTTTATTTTTTTTATTTCTTACAGCTGATCGCTGGTCTCCCGCCTGTCACACACAGCGATGCGTGCTGGCCAGCGGGAGACCAGCAACCAAAAAATGTCCAGAGGTTTCTTGCAGTGATCAGCGATACCGGCAGGGGGGCCGCTCGCTGATCGCTGTCACACAATCTCGCTGGTGAGATCGCTGTTACGTCACAAAAGTTGTGACTCAGCAGCGATATCGCTAGCGAGATCGCTATGTGTGACTCCCGCTTAAGGGTAAGCAATATAATAAAGTGATTTGAGGCAAGACTGTGCAGAGATCTAGGTCCAGCCCCAATAATTAGGCCATGTGCACACATAATTTTTGGTGCTGCGGATTTGGAAAAATCTGCAGGTAAAAAAGACCTGCGGTTAGCCTGCGGATTAGCCCTGCGGTTTCACATCTCTACAATGGAGGTTTGAAACCGCAGCGGATTCCGCACAAAGAATTGACATGCTGTGGATTTGAACCTGCAGCAAATCCGCGCGGAAAAATCTGCAGCATGTGCACAGCGTTTTTCAGTTTACCATTGAAAACAATGGCACTGTACAATGCACCTAAAGCTGCTGCAGAGCCTGAAACGCTGCGGATCCGCAGCAGAATCCGCACCGTGTGCACATGGCCTTATGGGGTTAAGCTGGTTTCAAACTTGCATATTTTGGATGCACACGGATCCCTTTTCGTCTCCATTGACTTTCAGTGGTGATGGATGGGACTTGCGTGTGCATCCAGTTGTCACCGTTTTCAGATGGATCGCTGTGTCTGCATATTTTATCAGATGCACAAAAACGCAACTTATTGCAGTTTTGTGTCATCTGAAAAACACGAGGCGCAGGGAGACGCACGGATCCGTGGCTACATGTCTGGAATTAACATGGAGCACGGAACCAGGAGAACATGGGTCCGTGTGCAGGGATCCGTGTTGTTGCACTGATGCTCGGAAGTGAGGGATGTGCTGTATGGGACCAGACTGCAGACATAATATAGACTATGTCCGCATGCTGCTCTGTCATACAGTGATCTTTCCTGCCTCACTAGAAGGGCTTGTGCCTTGTGTTACAGTGTGGTAATGGTAATAAAATGTATTGGGAGCATGTATGGGGGCTCCTGGTTAGGGGCTGCACGAGTGGGGCTGCATTCACACTAGCATTGTGGTACGGTGCATTGTGATGTGTAGCAATCCTGATGCATCCTGATCCAGATTAGATCTCTATACTTAACATAGGGAGGTACGGACCTGTGTTTGCATCAGGATTTTCCATGTTCTCCCAAAATACAGCTTGTTGCGAATTTTGGGTGTTAAAAAAAATCTGCAGACATCCTGATATGTATCAGCAAAAACATATGATTGTCAATGTAGACGCACCTGAATCAGGATGCCTGCGTCCAATCTGCATGTGGATTTCATACTGCGCAGGCTCCGAGCCCCATTTTCTTTTTTTCTTTCACCAGTCTCTCTCTCTCCTCTCTCTCTCTCCTCTCTCTCTCTCTCTCCTCTCTCCCTCTATCCTCTGCCCCAGAAGTCAGAATTTCACATTTCCAACCAGATCCTCATTAGGGTGCAGTTCCATGCGTTTGCATCCATTTGCAGAAAAAACACGGATGCGAATAAATCGCGTCCAAGAGGGAATGACTGCAGCAATGACGGTGCGGACGACTAGTCTGGGGGAATAGATGTCCCGCCGGGCTACTACTGGTTCATTATCAGATCACCAGGGCCGATATGAAACTATTCTTACTGCACATGACTTTATTACACTGCAGTAATAGGGGAGTCAGGAGGAAGGGGCCAGTGGGGGAACAGAAAGGATCGTTTCAGTGTAATATGGAAACAAAACTGGCCCTGGTCCAAATCATTGTGCAGGCTTCAAATAAGAACACAAGCGAGGTTGTCCGTGACTTTAATGCTGGCTAACCTTAAGGCCCTTTTACATTTAGCGATGCACCAGCGATCTGACCAGCGATCCGACCAGGTCAGGATCGCTGGTGCATCGCTAAATGATCGCTAGTGAGCTGCCACACAGGAAGATCTCACAGCGATGCAGCAGCGACGCAGCGCACGATACTCACCTTTCACACACAGCGATCCTGACGTCCTCCCGCCCGCGCCCAGCGTCTCTCATCGTCGCCAGCAGGAAGCTGACGACGAGAAATGGAGCCGGCCGATCTCACGCGATGAGCATCAAACAGCGGGGGGGCGGTCGGAGGTAAGTATCACACATAGCGATATCGCTAGCAATATTGCTAGAACGTCACAAAATCAGTGACGTTTTAGCGATATTGCTATGTGTAAAACCCCCTTTAGAATAGGTCAGCAATGCCTGATCAGTGAGGGTGCGACACCGAGCACCCCTGCCAGGCAGCTGCTCTTAAGGGCCTGTCACACTAAGCGATATCGCTAGCAATATCGCTATAACGTCACTGATTTTGTGACGTTATAGCGATATTGCTAGCGATATCGCTATGTCTGATACTTACCTACAACCCGCTCCCCCGCTGGTTATCGCTGACCGCGCGAGATCAGGCTGGACTGTTTCTCGTCGTCAGCTTCCTGCGGCGCTTCCTGTGGAGAGACGAGCGACGAGCGTGGAGCCGGGTGGGAGGACGCAGGATCGCCTCATCTGACAGGTAAGTAGTGACCCCCGTCCCCAGCGATGTCGCTGGTGAGATCCGCCTGTGTGGCAGCTCACCAGCGACCACTTAGCGATGCACCAGCGATCCTGACCGCGTCATATCGCTGGTCGGGATCGCTGGTACATCGCTAAGTGTGACAGTACCATTAGTGTCTGATTTTACTATTCAGTATGCTTTGCTTACATATTTTGGAGTGTGTGTTGGCACAGTGCTTCCAACATACCTTTCACAGATTATACTCTTATACAGCGCCAACACAGATTGCAGCACTTACTAATCCAGACAGCACATGTACAAAAAACGCCACAGATTAGAAAGGAATACATGGTAAGACTTTCTGCAACCAAGGAGCCGGTGCCTGATCACAAGAGCTGACAATCTGAGGAGACAGCAATGCTGAATAACAGCTTACACTGCGTCACTAGATCCTTATATATGTGGAGAATGAGGCCCTCACTTTACAGGCAAAGACCTGGAACGAGGACTGTGGAAAACGGATTAATATTAAAAAAAAGAGCCGTTAAAAGAGCCAAAAGAGCCGGCTCTTTATGGTGAGCGGAGCCGAATGAGCCGGATCGCCAAAAAGAGCCGAACTTCCCATCACTACCCTGAAACCAAGGAGCAGTCTAAAGAGTGTAGGCACAGTGGTTCTCCTCATCCAAAGAAGTTCAGGGTGCAGAAATCAGCCACTAAGGTGATGGTATCTGTGTTCTGGGATAAGGAGAGCGTGTTGCTAGTGGGCTACCTTCAAAAGAGTTCGACCATCAATGCAAGGTATTACTTTAAACTTTTGGACCAGTTGAAGTGTTAAGTGAATGCTCCTTGGTTCACATAGGGGCGGGACAGGTCTCATCAATTCTTTGGAACTCTGGGGGAACCGTTACTCAGGTCGACCATGTACTACAGCTTCCTCAGGCACAAGATGGATCCAGTTGCTCACACAGATACAATTGATAGAGTCCTCATGAATAGTTTAATGACACAGCACATTCAGTACAATTCCTTCTAGCATAGTGTAATGGAAGAGGGGGGAGGGTTTGCTGAAGAAGAATATCCCTGTGACCTGATTTTTTAGAGTACTTATCTTCCAGCTCCTGACAGACTTTCTTATCTAGCAGGCCAGGCGTTAGCCCATCTCCACACTGTAATGGAATGCTGTGCCCCTCTAGTTCACTTGCCTGAATGTTTTTTGAGAGATTACAAACACCACTAATCCCTTGGCTGCTGCCAGAACAGTAAACAAGTTTCCCTGCAATCCCCCTGGTACAGTGTCCATTTTAGGACATGATCATATATCAAAATCAAACATCAGAAATAAGTATTTCTGATGTTTGATTTTGATATATGATCATGTCCTAAAATGGACACTGTACTACACACTGTACCCTGGGGCTCTGCTAACCACTCCCTGTCTGCTGTGACTGTGTTAACCCCTCTAGTTGCTAGATGCTTTTGAAGCAACAGCAGTTAGCACTATTTCTACATGTCACAGAAGGCAGCTCTGAAAGCCAAAGGGCCTGGCAAGCTGTCCAAAGGAATCTTGTTCCTGCAAGACAATGCCTCCGCTGACACTGCACAAGTGACCAAGCCAAAATTGGTGGATCTGAGCTTCCAGCTGGTTGACCACCATACTTATTCACCAAATCTAGCTCTCTCCCACTATCATCTGTTTCCAAATCTGAATAAACACCTCAAGGGCACGAAATATCACACCATTTCTGATGCCATGGCTGTTACAGATGGCTGGTTTGAGGCACAACCGAAATCCTTCTTTTTGCAAGGCTTACAGAACTTGGAATACCGATGTAAGAAGTGTGTTGACATCAGTGGAGAGTTTGTGGAATAAATTTAAAGTTTAATCTTCCTATCTCGTTTCTTTCTAGACAAAGCCAAAGACTTATCAGCAGCCCCTCGTATATACAGTGGGGAAAAAAGTATTTAGTCAGCCACCAATTATGCAAGTTCTCCCACTTAAAAAGATGAGAGAGGCCTGTAATTGACATCACAGGTAGACCACAAATATGAGAGTCAAAATGAGAAAACAAATCCAGAAAATCACCTTGTCTGATTTGGCAATATTTATTTTGCAAATTATGGTGGAAAATAAGTATTTGATCATTAAGAAACGTTCATCTCAATATTTTGTTATACACTGTGTTCCAAATTATTTTGCAAAAAATATTTCCTCATATTTTCTCTAAATTACCTATATGAATTGCAGTCATTGTTATTTTCCAGTCATCTAATATTCTAGTATAATTGCAATGTTTTTGAACAAACTGCCTATGAAAACAGTATTTTTTAAAAAATAATAAACACTCAAAATGCATGTTCCAAATTATTATGCACAGCAGAGTTTTCAACCTTTTTATTTTTAATTTGAACAAAAAAATGGTCAATTGTGAAATTATAAGCATTATCAGCTTATTACAAAATGAAATCAAACAGTTTTCAAGTCAAAACTTTATTCTAGGTGATGTTACATTTGCACATAGGCTTCTGAACTCTCTCGTCCATTGAATTTGTCAGTTTTTGGATGGTTTGTGCTTCAATTGATTTGCATATGGACAGAATACCCTCCCAGAGCTGTTGCTTGGATGTGAACTGCCTCCCGCCATCATAGACACTCCTTTTGATGATGATGCTTGAGATGGGGTTGAGGTCAGGGGAAGATGGTGGCCACTCGATAAGTTTGTCCTCTTTTATGCCCATAGCAGCCAGAGATGCAGATGTGTTATTTGCAGCATGAGACCGTGCATTATCATGCATGAAAATGATCTTGCTGCGGAATGCACGGTTCTTCCTCTTGAACCATGGCAGGAAGTGCTGTTTTAGAAACTCCACATAGATTATAGAGTTCATCTTTACCCCTTCAGGAATCCTAAAGGGGCCAACAATCTCTCTCCCCATGATTCCAGTCCAAAACATTACTCCATCTCCTCTTTGTTCGCGCCTTAGCCGTGTTTTCATGGGGTGTCCATCAACTAGCCATCCTCCACTCCATCCATCTGGACCATCGAGCGTTGCACGGCACTCATCGGTGAACCAAACAGTTTGGAAGTCAGTCTTCATGTATCGTTTGGCCCACTGGAGCCTTTTCTGCTTGTGTGCAGTGGATAGAGGTGGTCGACAGGATGGCTTACGCACAGCTGCAAACCTCTGAAGGACCCTGCATCTTGTTGTTCGGGGGACGTTGGAGGCACCAGCAGCTTCAAAAACTTGTCTGCTGCTATGACAAGGCATTTTTGCAGCTGCTCTTTTAACCTGACGCAATTGCCTGTTGGAAAGAGTCCTCAATTTTTTCTTATCAGCACCCACACGTGTTTGCTGGGAATCAGCTACATACTTCTTGATTGTGCGATGATCACGATGAAGTGTCTTGGCATTGTTGATTGTAGTCATGCCTTGACCTAAATACTCCACAATTTGTTGCTTCTCAGGAGCCGACACATCCTTTTTCTTTCCCATTTTGGCAAAAAATGTAGGCTGCTTAATAATGTGGAACAGCCTTCTTAAGTAGTCTTGCCTTTACTTGGACACACCTGCCAAACTAATTTGTACAGGTATCTGCAATTGCTTTCAGTGATATAAAGAGCCCTGACACACATCACCATCAATGAGTTTAAATGACAAACAAAAAAAGTCTAACCTTATCACTCCGAAACTCTTTTTGCATAATAATTTGGAACACAGTGTATATCCTTTGTTGGCAATGACAGAGGTTAAACAATTTCTGTAAGTCTTCACTCGGTTGGCACACACTGTTGGTGGTATGTTGGCCCATTCCTCCATGCAGATCTCCCCTAGAGTAGAGACGTTTGAGGCCTGTCGCTGGGCAAGACGGACTTTCAAATCCCTCCAAAGGTTTTCTATGGGGTTGAGATCTGGAGACTGCCTTGGCCACTCCAGGACCTTCATATGCTTCTTATGAAGCCACTCCTTCATTGCCCCGGCAGTGTGCTTGGGATCATTATCATACTGGAAGATCCATTCACATTTTATCTTTAATGCCCTTGCTAATGGAAATAGGTTTGCACTGAAAATCTCATGATAAAAGGACACATTCATGCTTTCATGTACACGGATCAGTCGCCCTGGTCCCTTTGCAGAGAAACAGCCCCAAAGCATAATGTTAAAACCCCTATGCTTCACTGTAGGTATATTGTTCTTTGGATGCAACTCAGCATTCTGTCACCTCCAAACACGACAAATTTTGTTTTTACCAAACAGTTCTACTTTGGTTTCTTCAGACCATGTGACATTCTCCCAATACTCTTCTGGATAATCCAAATGCTCTCTAGAAAACTTCAAATGGGCCCGGACATGTACGGGCTTAAGCATGGGGACACATCTGGCACTGCAGATTAAATCGAACAAGGTGATTTCCTGGATTTGTTTTCTCATTTTGACTCTCATAGTTGTGGTCTACCTATGATGTCAATTACAGAAACTACTGTTGTGCGCATGGCAGAGCTCGGAAGGGAAGGAGCGCGGTTTGGTTGGAATTGAGATCGGACACCATGTTGCATTTGGAGAGCCCATGATGTGCCTAAACAGTGAAAACCCCCACAAGTGACCCCATTTTGTAAACTAGACTCCTTAAGGAAAGTATTTAGATGCATGATGAGCACCTTAAACCCCCAGGTGCTTCACAGAATTTTATAACGTATAGCCATGAAAATTAAAAATCACATTTTTTCCTCAAAAATCATTTTTTAGCACCAAATTTTTTATTTTAACAAAGGTGGCAGGAGAAAATAAACCCTAAAAATTGTTGTGCAATTTCTCCTGAGTTCACCAGTACCCCATGTGTGAAGGAAGACAACTGTCTGGGCACACGGCAGGACCCGGAAGGGAGGGAGAAAGGTTTGACTTTTTGAACACAAAATTGGCTGGAATTGAGAGCGGATGCCATGTCACTTTTGGAGTGCTCCTGATCTGCCTAAACAGTGGAAACCCCCCACAAGTGATACTGTAGGGAGGAGGACCCCCACAGAGTGTCCGGACCGGAACCAAGGGGACCGCCATCTGAGTTCCTAAGGAAACAGTACCCGGGGAACAGAGGAGGAGAGTGGACTGTTGAGAGTGACAGGACAGCAAGGGGAGGGGTGAGTATAAAAGGGACAGGGAGCGCGTAGAGGAGTCAGTTGGTGATACGTCAGACACGGAGCAGGAGACGGAGGGGGCGTGAGAGTATGGGAAGGACACTGACAGTTGAGAGAAGTGACCAGCAGCAGAGGGTAGATACGCAGTGGCCCTCAGGAAAGAGGCGCCAAGCTTACCGACAGGGGACTGCCATTTCACCCCAATCCCGGGTTACGATCTGCCCCCGGTCATCCTCGGCCATTACCGCTGGGCTCGAGCCCTCCGTGGCCTGTCTGCTCCCTCTCCCGGCTGCTGCCATACCCCTTCAGCCCGCGATTGCGGCCTGCCCACTGCTACCCGTGGACGCTGCCGTTTCACTTCAGCCCGTGGTTGCAGCCTGTCTATAACCGCTCACAGCCACCTTCACCCCGCTGCAGTCGGCAGTTGGGGCCTGTTCCTCATCAACAGAGACACTCTTCACACAGCCTCAGGCTGTGAGCGTGGCCAGTAAACTGCCACTCTTGAGCACTGCGACACAACCCTGCTTGGGGACAGGAGTCCCATTGAACTCGCTAACAAGTGCAACCCCGCTGTTACAACAGAGAGTTACTTCATCTCAGGACTCCATAAGGGCCTGTTGTGCCCCAACTCCTCCTGGGCGCTGGAACGCCCGAAGACTACCCCAAATCTTCAGCAGCTGTGCCCAGCAGCTGCGACGCCAAGGCAGCCTCATCAAAGACGCCACAGCAGCCTCATCAAAGATGTCAAAGCAGCTTCATCTGCAACGCAGCTCCAACAGAGACGCCGATGGACGTCAGGACATATAAGTGACATTATAGAGTATAAGGACCCGTAGATGGCCATACCGTGGACCCATAGTAACCGGCCTCGGCCAGGTTAGTTGTGGTCTTTTCAAACAGTGTTTGGTTGTACTGAGTCCCTGCGAGGACAACTGTTGTTACCCCTTCTGGGTTGCTTCGTATAGCCCTAGTGGCTTCAAATTATAAAAGTTTGCTTTTCAAAGTTCAACTAGGCTGGCGTCTCGTCACTGCATCCTGCGAACCTGCTGTTACCTACACTTGGCGTAGTCGGCAGGATGCAGTCTCCGAGTGCGGACAACGACGCCCCAGACCAGGGCAGGGCCGTGAACTCAACAGTTGACGAGGGCCCTCGTTCCAGCATTTCGTTGGGGGCTATGCTGAGCAACCTGCCTAGATTTTCTGGCTCCAATACCATGCTATGGAGCTGGACAGAGTGAATGCGGGGGCTCTTTCAAATGCACCCGATGACTCTTGACCTGGATGCAGAAGTAGCTCTCATGGCATTAGATGGGGAGGCTCAGAATTCAGTGATGTTAAAACCCTCGGGACACCGCAACACCTTTGATAAGGTTTTGCAGATTTTAGAACAGACCCATGGGGACCCAACCAACGTGGGAGAGTTAAGAACCCGGTTGTTCAGTCGGATGCAGGGGGAGGGGGAGACCATCACCCAGTATATGAATGTCCTCCAAGAGTTACACATGGCCATCGAAAGAAAAGACAGCGTAGGAGTAGGACCTTTTGACATTACACTACGCGACCTAATGGTGACTGGACTGCGGGACCCGTTAAAAAAGCAGGCATTATGGGAGCAGATTAGAATGAATCCACGTATAGACTTTTCCGAGGTGGCAAGTCAAGCACGCGCTCGAGAACAGGAGCAGGGAATGGCGTTCCCCGTGGAGGCTTCCCTGACGCAGTTGCGGAGCCTCAATGGGTAGAGGAAATGAAGCAGGAGTTGAAGAACATCCAGGGCGAGTTGGCTGAAAAGAAAAGAAGGACTGAGTCTGGGACTGGATGGCCTAGTTTCAACCCTGGTCCCTGGGGACCCCGCCCCACCTGGGGTGGACAGACCTCGCAGACCTGGTGCTATGAGTGCGGGGAGCCGGGCCACTTCGCCCAAGAGTCTCCGCGGCGTGGGAGATACCCACCCCGGCGGCCATTAAACTAGAGGGCTCCGGGCTGGGGGGACGCTGCTCTGAGCCAGAAACCACGATTAGGGGTGGTGGAAATCCCGAAGACTTGATCGCAAAGTGTCCGGTGGTATGGGCAGAAGTCGAGGGCTGTGCAGTCCGGTGCCTGGTGGATACGGGGTCACAAGTAACAACTATGCCTGCAACTTATTTCCGGCAGAATTTCCCCGAGGCAGCGAGACCCCAGTGGGGGCCCATGATCAGACTGGTAGCCGCCAATCAACTACTGGTCCCTGTTGCCGGGGTGGTGTGGGTACAGGTGACGCTGTGCGGTAAATTCCTCAGCCGCAGAGGAGTGGTTCTGACCCATGGGGAAACTGATAAACAGCACACAGTCATTCTGGGCATGAACATACTGCGGGAGTTTGGCAACCTACTCCTCAATCATCCCACGCATGAGACCTTGAAAAAGTGGGGTTCCCGCATGGCCCAAGGACAGGTATTCCAGCAGTTGGCGCGGGAAGCATGAGTCCACCAGGACTGCCAGAAGGGTGAGGCCCTGGGCAAAGTCATCGCGCCAGCGGCTCCCCTGCTTGCACTGCCCCCTGGAAAGACAGTGGTGGCCATGCCCATCCAAGCCCCGATACCATTGGAAAGCATGGAGATGCAGGTGGAGCCATGCTACTCAGAGCGCTTACCCCCTGGCACACTGGTGGCTCGCTCCCTGACCACAGTGCAGAAGGGGACTGTCCTGGTGCGCTGCATCAACCTTGAAGACCAAGACATCACCCTGAAGCCCCGGACAGAATTGGCCAAGCTAGTAAGGCCTTTTGAAGAAGTACTACTGGCCCCTGCAGTTCAACTGAGAGTGCAATCCGAGGACCCCTGGGCAGTAACTATCCGTACTCTACAGGCTACCGAAATTTCAACTCAGGAAAAGGGTCGAATCATCCTGGAACAAATGCGGGCCGAATTCTCCGGACTAACTGCAGCCCAGCTCTCTCAGATAAAAACACTGCTCGGCCAGTACCACAAGGTATTTGCTAGTCATGAGGAAGATTTTGGATGTACCACCGCCATCACCCATGGAATTCCCACGGCTGGAGCAGCCCCCATCTGTGAACGATATCGACAGATTCCTCCACAACTCTACCAAGAGGTGAAAACTTTGCTGGCCCAAAAGCTACGAAAGGGAGTGATTTGAGAAAGCCAAAGCCTCTGGGCGGCTCCTATTGTGTTGGTCCGCAAAAAGGATGGCACCTTACGATTCTGCGTGGACTATCGAAAGCTGAATGCTTTCACTATCAAAGACTCGTACCCACTACCCTGAATAGAAGAATCATTGTCCACCTTGGGGAAGGCGAAGTACTTTTCTACTTTGGAACTGGCCAGTGGGTACTGGCAGGTACCCATGTCAGAAGAAGACAGGGCAAAGACGGCGTTCATACTTCCTATGGGGCTATTTGAGTTTAATCGAAGGCCGTTCAGACTGGCCAACGCCCCGGGGACCTTTCAGCGGTTGATGGAGCGGTGTCTGGGAGATCTCCATTTTGAGGCCACGTTGATATACCTGGATGATATCATCATCTATGCTGCCACTTTTGAGGACCTCCTGAAGCGGTTGGGGCAGGTACTTGGACGGCTGCAAAAGTACGGGTTGAAGGTAAAACCCCAAAAATGCCATCTATTTCTCACACAGATCAAAAATCTGGGTCATATCGTCTCAGCGGAGGGCGTAAGGCCGTCCCGGGAAAAGGTTGCTGTCATTCAGGGATGGCCTAACCCCAAGACGATAAAAGACGTGCGGGCCTTCCTGGGGTTGGCCAGATATTACCGTCATTTCGTAAAGAATTTTGCATGCCAGGCTCGAGCCCTGCACGACCTGCTGAAGGGGGCTCCCGCTGGGGCAAATGGACGAAAAATCCAGTGGCGACAACCTCAAGAAGAGGCCTTCCAAGACCTTAAGGCTGCGCTCTCGGATGCTCCGGTGTTAGCTTATGCGGATTTCTCGCAACCGTTCATCCTGCACACTGATGGGAGTCTTCACGGGCTGGGGGCTGTGTTGTCACAAGTTCAAGACGGCCGGGAGAGAGTGATCGTGTATGGAAGCCGCTAACTCCATGATTCCGAGCGCAACCCTGACAATTACAGCTCCTTTAAGCTCAAGCTCCTCGCAGTAGTGTGGGCCATGACAGAGCAGTTCGCAGAGTACCTGGCGGGCTCCGAAGTAGTGATGCGGACCGACAATAACCCGCTGGCCCATTTGGAAAATGCCATACTGGGAGCTCTGGAACAAAGATGGGTGGCCCAGACGGCGAAGTTCAACTATAAAATTATCTATAAAAGAGGGGCCGAGAATGTACACGCTGATGCTCTCTCCAGGATTCGACATACAACCCCAGGGAAGGGTCAAGACGATGAATTAGAAAGGTAAGAGATACCGTTCGCCCTCACCGCTGCTGTGCTTACAGTTGCCACCCAGGAAGTACCTCCCATGGAGACCCTAAGGGGCATGCTGGAACAATCCCGGGATAAGTGGATCAAACAGCAGCAAGAAGACGAAGAAATTGGGCTTCTCCGGAAATGGGTAACCGCTGGCAAACTGCCCACTGACTCACAAAGACAGACTTTGACTCAGGACATGTCGCTGATGTTACGACAATGGGAGAGACTGGTTATCCGAAAGGGACTATTGTATCGTAAAATGACATCACGAACAACATCTATGACGAGTTGGCAGGTAGTTGCGTCCGGAGCCCAACTTAACGAACTGGCTCGAGAAGCCCACAAAAAAGGGTCTCATTTCGGAGCTCAAAAGACCTTGCAATGGTTACAACAGAAAATTTACCATCCACGCTTGCATGCTGTTGTGGATGAGACTTGCCGGACCTGTCGCCTATGCGAATTAGCTAAACCGCCCGCACAGCGAGCCCCAGCACAAACAATCGTGACCTCAGCGCCTCTCGAGCTCCTGACGGTGGATTAACTGACCATTGGTCCCACATTCCAGGGGTATGAACACTGCCTCGTCATGGTAGACCATTCCACTAAGTTCGCTGTGGTCACCCCCACTCGCGACCAGACCGCGGAGTCGGCCGCCTCCGCAATTTGTAGAAACTTTATACAAGTTTACGGCTGCCCTCAATGGATACATTCTGATCAAGGAGCATGTTTTTTGGGAAAAATAATGGAGGAACTACACCATCTCTACGGTAATGACAAATCCCGTACCACGCCATATCACCCGCAGGGAAACGGGGCCGGCGAGCGATTTAATTAGACAGTAATCCAAATGTTGCATACTCTGGAGAGTGACAAGAAGGCCCGTTGGCCCGAATATCTCCCTGAACTTGTATGGGTCTATAACAACCGAATACATCGAGTTACCGGCTATACCCCTTACTCCCTGTTGTTCGAACGCAAGGGCAAGGGGATCACGGAGGTAGAGTTGGACCCAGAGGAACCTCAGCCCTGGACTGGGGTATCATCATGGGTCCGAAATCAACGGCACAGGCTGCAAACTCTTCATCGAATCGTACATACCAAACTTCAAGACTTAGAACACCCAGGAAAGAGTTCATCTCTACCTCCTGACCTCCAAAGTGGAGACCGAGTATTCGTACTAGACCAACGTCCCCAGAACAAATTAGAGCCACGCTGGGAAGAGGGTCCCTATTGGGTCCTATGCCATATAAACCCTGAAGGACCTGTGTACGAAATACGACCCGAGAAAGATGAAACACTGCCTACCCGCATAGTGCATCGGAATATGCTACGCCCCTGTATTTCCACCGACCCGAAACAACCTGAACCTGCTCCTCAGGTCTTTGAACCATTGCCCATGTTCTGGGACTAGGACGACGAAGAAGACTTCCCCACAATAGGTTGTTTTGTTCTTCCATCCTTTCCTTTAGCTGGTCAGGGCACAATTTCAGATGATCCCTCGATACTGCTGATGAGGTTTCTCCTCCATCCTTACTGATAAGGCACACTTTGGTGTTGTCAAAGTTTGATGGTAAGACAGTGTAGGGTTCAGCTTCCCATTGGTCATCCAATTTATGCATCCTTCTTTTCCTCTTTAGGACTTGTTCTAGTGGTGATAAGGGACCTGCAGGTGCATGTTGATTGTAGTTCTTTTCCTGTTTTTGTCTCGCCTGAGCTAGACTCTTTTCTACACACTCTTGGACTTTACGGTACTGTTGCTGCCTCTCCGTGTCCCAGTCAGCATCTGGTGATGTCACTTCAGGTGTCAGGACTCCCATATCCAAATCAATAGGCAGCTTGCCCGGTCTCGCTCTCATTAGGTAGGCTGGAGTGCAGTTGGTGGAATTCACAGGAATGTGATTGTAGAGGTCTACCAGATCTGGCAACTTCTCTGGCCACAGATTCCTTTCTTCCAAAGGCAAGGTCTTCAGTAGATCGATCACCACTTGATTCATCTTTTCACACATGCCATTGGTCTGTGGATGGTACAGTGTTGTCCTGATCTTCTTGCAACCGTACAGTACAAATTACAGAATTCCTGGAACACTTCCGCCTCAAAGGCTGGACCTTGATCTGTAAGCACTCGCTCGGGATATCCGTGTGGTCAACAAAAGTGCTGTTGGAATGCTCTGGCTGCTGTCCTGGCTGTTTGATCCTTGACAGGCACGACTACCAGGAATCTCGAGTAGTGGTCAACGATGGTAAGAGCATAAACGCAGCCTGAACGGCTTGGAACCAGCTTCACATGGTCCAGGGCGACCAACTCGAGTGGTTGTTTGGTTATTATTGGCTGCAAAGGAGCTCGCTGGCTGTTACGGTCCTTTCTGTGCAGGTTGCATTGTCCACACTCCCGGCACCAATTTTCAATGACTTTCCTCATTCCAGCCCAGTAGAATCTCTCCCGGAGCAAGGCCTCCAACTTCTTCCATCCGAAGTTTCCAGCTCCATTGTGGTATGCTTCCAAAACCATTGATGCCTCCCTCTTTGGGACTACCACTTGACAGACCAACTCATGAGTGCGGGCATTGATACTCCTCCGACACAGCTTTCCCTCATAGATAAACAGCCTGCCTCTTTCCTTCCACAACTGCTGGGTTTCTTCAGGAGCATCTGGACCTGGGCGTGAGTCAGCTTGTGACAGTAGCTCCTTTACCAGGCAGACTGCGGGGTCGCAATCCTGGGTTTCTGCCCAGTCATGATGAGGCAATGGATTTAGGGTGGCCTTTTTCACGACAGACCATCGGTTTCTCACTCCTTGGGCACATTGGGCCGCAATTGGCTGGTGGAAGGCAGGTAACTCTATCTCCTCGAGTGCCTCAGGGTCTTCTTCTGCATCTGGCAGATTAGGCATTCTGGACAGCGCATCAGCATTGGCATTCTTGTGCCCCGCTCGGTACTTGATGATGAATTCATAGGTAGACAGCTGGGCCATCCATCGCTGCTCCAGTGCGCCTAGTTTTGCAGTTTTCAAGAGAGTCAACGGTTTGTTGTCCGTGAAGATGGTAAACTTGGCTGAAGCTAGGTAATGCTTGAATCGTTCAGTCACAGCCCAGACTATGGCCAGGAACTCCAGTTTGAAGGAACTGTAGTTGTCAGGGTTCCTTTCAGTGGGACGAAGCTTCCTGCTGGCGTAAGAGATCACTCTTTCTTTGCCATTCTGTACCTGTGACAGTACTGCTCCCAGTCCCACGTTGCTGGCATCAGTATACAGAACAAATGGTTGGTCATAATCTGGGTAGGCCAGAACTTCATCTCCTGTGAGAGTCATCTTCAGTCGAGAGAAGGACCTCTCCAGTTCCTCTTTCCATTCAAATGTAGGACTCTTCTTCCTGGCTTTCTTGGGCTGGCCCACCAGAAGATTTTGCATAGGCATGGCTATCTCTGTGAAGCCTTTGATGAACCTTCGGTAGTAGCCTACCAACCCGAGGAATTGATGTACCTCATGGAGGTTGCTGGGCTTCTGCCAGTCTCGGATGACAGTGACTTTGTCAGGATCTGGTGCCACACCTTCTGCACTCACTACATGACTGAGGTACTGTACCTTGGGATTCAGGAGGTGGCATTTGGAAGGCTTCACTTTCAGGCCAAAGTTGGACAAGGCTTCAAACACCTCAGCCAGGTGCTTCAGATGGTCTTCATAAGTCTTGGAGAAAACAATGACATCATCAAGGTATAATAGGACTGTCTTGTGTTCTTGTGTCCAAGACAGCACTCCATTAGCCGTTGAAATGTCCCTGGGGCGGTGCAGAGCCCGAATGGCATGTGGTTGAACTTGCAGAGACCCATTGGTGTGGTAAATGCTGTTTTCTCCTTTTCTGCCTCTGCCACGGGAACCTGCCAATACCCACTAGTGAGATCTAAGGTGGAAAAATAGTTAGCAGTTTTAAGTGCAGCTAATGACTACTCAATTCTGGGTAATGGGTAGGCATCCTTATGTGTAATGCTGTTAATTTTTCTGTAATCAACACACATTCTCATGGTACCATCTTTCTTTTTCACAAAGACTATGGGAGCTGCCCAGGGGCTACAACTGCCTCTGATCACCCCAGCCTCCTTCATTTCCCACAACATACTTTTGGCACATTGATATTTTGTTGGGGGTATAGGCCGGTACCTTTCTTTAATGGGTGGATGATCTCCAGTGGGGATATGGTGTTGAACCCCTTTTGCCTTCCCAAAGTCTAGAGGGTGTTCACTGAATACCCGCTCATACTCCTGAGTCACTCGGTAAACCCCACTCTTTTGGTATGGAGGGGTGGAGTCAGTTCCCACCTGCAGCTGCTGACACCACTCCTCCAGCTGCTTTACAGAGCCATTGTCCCCTGCCTGGTCGGATGAGACCAAGGGCTCTGCTGCCTGTATTGCGTTGTTACGGACAGTAAGCAGCTTAGCAATTGTGGCATACCGAGGTATTGTGGCCTCCTCCTCCCCACAATTCAAGAGCCATACAGGTACTCTTCCTTTGCGAACATCAACTACCCCTCTGGCTGTCAGGTCAGTGAGCCGGCTATCAGAGTACACTGGCTCTACCCATGCTTGGTAATCTTTTCCTCTGAGGCCTATGGCTGCCCGACACCAAATTAACATTTCACATCTGGGGGGTATCGCAATGGGGAAAGGATCACTCACTCTGACGCTGCCAATTTCTCCGCCAGACAGTTCTACCTGCTGTCTTTGCATTAGGACCTTGATCTCCTTCTGCAGGACTAGTTGTTCACTGGAACCAGCAGTCTCGGCTACCTGTGGCAACAAAATAATAACCTCGGCAAGACAATTTTCAATCACATCAGTACCAAGGGTCATCAATGGGTTACATTCTCGTCGATCAATGTCTACAACTATCAGACCTTGAGATTTTAACTCTACTCGCCCCACTTTAATAGTAATCTCTTTACATCCTACTTGCGGCAAAGACTGACCATTGCTGGCAACTTCTGTCAGTTCATCACTTGGGCCATGGTTAAGTTCAGAGTCAGCCCAATACCGGTTGTAAAAGATATATGGCATAGTTGTCTCCTGAGAGCCAGTGTCCAGCAAAGCGTTCATGGGGATGCCGTCAATCACCACTGGGAGGACCAGTCGCCCTCCAACATACTTGTCTCGCCAGCTCTTTGGGCCTTGTGGTCCTACTCCTGGGGGTTGGCCCTCTGCCCCAGGGGTTGCTCATTTAAATAACAGAACCTTGCAATGTGGCCTGCCTTGTGGCAGTGACGACAGATGGAACGTCCGTCCAGGTCATAGCAATCGTTGTCTCTCCCTCGGCGTGGTGGGATCCTCTTCTTCCATAGCCACGGTACATCCTCTGGATTGGAGGCCAGATGAATTTTCTCCTTTGATGACACCTGCAGGGACTGCACAGTTTTGGCAAGTGCAGCCATATTTTTGGTCATCTCCTGGACCTGAAGATACAGTTCGGCAGAAGGGTCTTTGTCCAGAGTCTGTGCATCAGCCTCCACCGGGCTGAGAGGGAAAGATGCTACTTCTTGATGGTGTGTGATCGTTGGGCGCCTAGGGGGTGCTGGACGGCTGACATTTGGGTCATGCAGCACTCGAATAGCCCTGTCTTTGAAGTCTGCAAAGTCTAGGTCAGGGTTTTGTAGGGCTATGATACGCAGCTGTGCTCTGTGGGTACTGGATAGGAGGCCCTCAATAAATTGCTCCTTTAGCAGTCTGTCTCCATCTTTTGCACTGTCAGGATCAATCTGCTTTATGGCTTACAGTGCCTCCTGCAGGTTAAGAGCATAGTCCCGTATACTGTCCTGCGCTTTCTGCTTACACCCAAAGAATCTCATTTTTATTTCAGCTGCAGTGCGGGTGTCAAAGGTGCTTTTTTAGCTTAGCCAGGATTTTTTTTAACAGTCTCTTTATCAGTGTCCTGCCAGGCTTTTACCTCCCTTTGCGCTGCACCAGTTAGCTGCCCAAAAAGGATGTTCACCTTTTGGTTTTCAGACAGAGGATACACCTCAAACAAACTGCACAGTCTCTCTTTAAATTCACTCAGGGTATGTGACTCCCCTGAGTACTGCGGTAGCCAGGCTGCTCCCGGTATATAGGGCATGGACAGCGGCATTATGAGGACCGCTGCGGTGGGTGCTGATTCTTGTGGCGCTGTGGAGGCAGCGCTGGCTGCCGGATGCAGCGGCGCTATGGGAGCTGCAGCTGCGCTGGGCCCTGCAGCTTGCGGCACTGTGGGGTTTGCAGTAGCATGCGCAGCTGCATCTGCTCTTGCTTCAGACATTCTCTTCCCCCCTAGTTAACGTTTGCCAGGCCCAGGGTTGCGCTGGCTTACCGGTTACAGCTCCACCGGCTGGACGATCGGGGGACGCCGGGACTGCAGGCCTCGGCTTCTCACTTCTCGCGCGCTGGCCTCTTCCCGCATGGCACCTCACTTTTCACGCTCTCCAGCTGGCTCCGCCCTCGATGGCCCGTCCCTTTTGTTTCCCGCGCACGCCAAGCAGTGGGGTAATGGCAGCTATGGCGCCGACAGTCTGTGGCACACAACACAGTCTCTGGCACACAGGACCCGGGGACACCGGACTCCGTTAATCCTGTTCGTGACACCAAAATGGGTCGCCCTCCCAGGGCAGTGGGGTACTCGGTACCGGGCCAGTATCTCAGAGGGAAGTGTCACAGTAGCGGTGACCCGGTCCGTGGCCCTGGGCGCCCATGTAAAAGAGGTTAATAGTGGCTGGTTAAAGTTTTTAAGTGGATGATACGTGACGCAACCTGTGGTGTGCGGCAGTGAAGGTGTTAAGCCGACGCTGCAGACAGATCCTCTGGGACAGATGGTGTGGTGCAGCAATGATGGTGTAGCCCTCCACAGGCAGGGCTGTAGTCCCAGGGCAGAGTAGATGAAGAGGATAGGTGTTGAGGAAGAGGGTGTAGTGTCTGGCACAGAGATGTAGCTGTGCTGGAGAGTTTGCAGGAAGGAGGCAAGGACACAATATGGTGCAGTTTCTTTTACCTTTACTTTGCTTGGTAAATGCAGTCCAGAATTCCAGATTACAGATGGAACAGAGGCTGGCCGGCCTGGAAGCAACTTAGGAATCTCTCTATCAGATGGGTTGTGTAGTCTCCTTTCTAGCGCTTATTTTAGGTACTTGCAGTACTGTGTTACACTGAAGTTCCACTTGCTTGTTCTCATTTAGAACTCCATCGTATGGCAGACAGCTGTAGCCTCCTTCTTCTTCTGGCTCACCCGTTGCTGTTGTGCCTCCGAGTCTTATGTGGGAACAGAGCATTTACAGCTTACTATTCCTCCGGTTTCTGTTGCAGGAACATCAGTATCCATACAACCTTGGAGACCAGGCTCCCGATCATGCGCTATAGCTAGAAATGAGCTCTGGACTCTGCTCAATCTTCCAGCTCCTCTCCTCACGTCCACACACGTTGCCCTCCTCACATGAACTCCTAATTTTCCCTTTCTGGCCCCCAGAGAGCAGCTCTTCCCCCTGTTTTGGGTTCAGAGCTCCCTCTGCTGGCCTGGAGTGGGAGCTGTGTTGAGTGTTGTGATTAACTGACAGCGAGACCCTTCATTGCTTCCAAGCATGACATCACACTCCCTAGGAGGAAGGTAATGCCATTGTGGAGACCATACTCCTGGGGGTGCCACATTCACCAATGCATTCTTCTGTTATATGTGAGTGAATATTTTGTATGCTTGGAGTTTTCTGTTAACCCTCGTTTGTGTTGCCTTGTTTGTTGGGTTAGTGTACTAGTGTGCACAGTAGTTCCCCCTCTTCCCTGGATGGGGAAGGAGAACAGACGGATGGCTAACTCAGGAGATATGGCAAGGGCGGAGGCCCTGGCATCTTCACCATCTGAAGTATCCTGGGGAGCAGAGTGAGATAGGTCACCCCTTAATGTTAGGGATAGAGAAGGAGCCCCTAGTCCTGGATCGACCGACAGCTGTGCCTTGACAGCTGGTCTGCTTAGAAGTAACTCTATAACCAAAGATCAATGGATGGGTCATATGACTATTTCAAGGGAGATGAGAGTGGTTATCAACCAACATCAGCTGACCAGCCTAAAAGAAGCTGCCAGCAAGAAACTGACATTAAGTCTTGCTGGGCCAAAGGAAAAAGCTAAGTTAAATTCCAACAGATTCAGAGCTGCCACTAATCCCTTAATGATTTGTAACAGGTACATGACAGCTGATTTGGTCAGCTGTCATGTGCCCCTAACAGGCTGTTAACATGTTAAATGTTGCTGTTAATCTCTGACAGTAACATTTAACTTGTGCTTACCAGAAGTGCGTCACAAACCCCGCCCATTGTTGCTCCTGTAAATCGATCGCAGGGCGCCAATGGTTTGGCATGACAGCCAGGGGTCTGCAGAAGACTCCTGTGTTTGTCATTGAAAGTCTCCTATGAACGCTGGCCAGTGGATGAGGATGATAGAAGTTTCAAGTCTACTAAGGGGACTATTGAAGCAAGTAAAAAGTAGAAACAAAAGTGTTAAAAAATATTAAATTTTAAATCACCCACCTTTTGCACAATTGAAAATAAAACAATAGTAAAAAAAATACACATATTTGGAATCGCTGTATTCAGAAATGCCTGATCAATCAAACTATAAACTAAATTATTCTGATTGGTAAAATACGTAGCTATAAACAAATATCAAAAAGCCAAAATTATGTTTTTTTGGTCGTCACAACATTTCAATAAAATGCAATAAGAAGTGATCAAAACATTTTATCTACCCCAAAATGAAATCAATAAAAATGTTAGGTTGGCACGCAAAAAAATAAGCCCTCACCCAGCCCCAGATCCTGGAAAATGGAAACACTGCGGGTTTAAGAAAATGGCACCTTTTTTTATCACAAACTTTGTTTTTTTTCACCACTTAAATTAAAAAGAGCCTATACATGTTTGGTATCTGTGCACGTAAAATGATCTGTCAGTTTTGGCATTTAGTGAATATGGTAAAAAAATAAAAATAAAAACAATTGTGGAATTCCACTTTTTTGCAATTTCACCGCACTGGAAATTTTTTTTCCCGTTTTTTCAGTACATTATATGGCAAAATCGCAAAATCAATAGTGTCATGGAAGAGTCACAAGGCCATATTGACGGAATAATAAATAAGTTATGGCTCTAGGAAGAAGGGGAGCGAAGAACAAAAATGCAAAAATGAAAAATGCCAAGATAGTGAAGGAGCTAATATAAAAACAATATGAGCAAATACCCTGTACTAAGTAAACAAACAGTAATAGTACATGTGAATAAAATAGAGTACTTAGTTAACAATGTTTTAATCAACAAGAAGTTTAAAAGCCATCTCATCTCACCATGACAAGTTGTACCCCAATTGGGATGGTACCTAACTCTTGTAGTTCACCTCATTATGTGTCAGCAGACGTAAAAATAGATACGATGCGATACACTTTCTTGATCCCAAGGGAAATTATGGTATCACAGCAGAGTTACAACAGCATTACAAACGAAACACTAAGAACAGCATTACATAGAGTAATTACTAGACACAGATCTTGCACATGACTAACCACAATACGTAATAAGCAAAGGTACACAAATCTCTGATCATTTCCATTAGTGCGCCAGCCCTAGGTTGTAGCCATCTATCACCCTTAGTGAATTGTTATACATCCCCATAGCAGTAGACACAAACGATTTCCTGAATTTCTCCTTCTTGGACTTTAGTAGGATTAGACGGCAGAGATTAAGGGCAGAGCTTGGGTCCCGATTGTTAAGACGCCTGTCCTTGGAAAGCTATATAAGTAAAATGAAGAGCCCAAAAAGGGAGGCCATGCCCCTATATATACAAAATCTAAAAAACTAAGCCAAATCAAAAAATTGAGCCAGAGCACATGATGGTATAATTGCGCTGCATTGATTTGCAAACACACAGTGGCCATTTAACAAACAGAACCTAAGAAAAAAACAAAATGAGACAATACCCTGTAGTAAGTAAATAAATTGTAATACTTCTTTTCCAAAGATTTTATTCTTTTAAACAATGGGGAGAGGGGAAGACAGGGGGGGGGGATGGGAATGGGAAGAGAAGGAAAGATAAGGGGAAGTAGGGAAATTACAAGTTGACATGTACAGAAAATGCAAAACATGCATTAATGATGTCATTTTACAAACGTATCTTGCCAACGCCTAAATATGTAGAATACAAGATTGTACAACAGAATAATAGCAATAAAGAACATAAAAACACACAAATGAGTATGAGTGTCATTACAGATCTAACCCTATGTCAAATAGTAGATACAAGATCAGTTATGTCAGAGGCAAAACTAAAACAGCTAATCGAGATTACTAAGTGTTAAAGGATTCATTCAAGTAATAGGAGTAGGGAAAGCTTGGTCCCATTTAGACCATTTCCTGTAGAAGTTACTGAATTGGTCATTAGCCAATGCGAAATGCAACTCATGGGATCTATGTTGTGCGATCAACTGTAAGATATCATCAACTTTGGGAAGGAAACAGTTCTTCCAATGGAATGCAATGGAATTTTTTACCACAAGACAAACATGGATGACTATATCTTTTAAGGCAGGGTCCAGTTCCTCTAGATTAAGGGAAAGTAGGGCCGAGTGAGGTGTGAGGGTTGTGGTTTTGCCTGTAAGTTTGCTAATGATGCGGGAGGAGATCTGCGACCACAAGATATTAACCGTTGGGCAACTCCAGAAAACATGTAGGATGTCTCCCTTCTGACCGCAGTCCCTCCAGCATAGAGGCGAGTTCGTAGTCCCAATATGGGCAAGTCTATTGGGGGTATAGTACCAACGTGATACAACCTGGGTCTCCTGCAATGACATGGAGAGTACGGAGTGATATAATAAAGAGAGAGAGTCCTCCCAGTCTTCTACAGTGAAGGAAGAGTTTAAGTCTTTCTCCCAACTCAGCATTGAAGGGCTTTTTGTCAAGGCCGTATCTTGGTTGTAGTTATCATAAACAAAGCCATGACTCCAGAAAATACGATGACCACAATTATTTAGTATTTTTATGGATGACTCAGTGAAGTTTAGTTTCTTGTCGAGAAATATTTTTATATTATCCTTAAGAGTAAGGTATTCGAGAAACAGGGATGAGGAGATATTATATGTAGTTTTTAGTGTTTGAAAGGATAAAAATTCCGTCCCGTTAAAAATGTCTTCTAAGTTTGATATTTTTAAATCTGCCCAGATGGGGGATAATGAATGGTTAGTCATAGAGTAAATGAGTGTTAGGGGGAGTTTCTTAAGGATGGTCGTTTTATGGGATCCTCTCTTTGGCTTAGAGATCTTAAACCAGGCGAGTGCAACAGCTTGAAAAATTGGATGGGCAACAGAGTTTGGAAGGTTGTTAGCTATGGCATTATAGATTATGGATCTAGGGTGCTTATTGTTATTAAGTGTAGACTCTAAGTCAAGCCAAGCTGGGGGATCTGAATCTATTAACCAATGGGCACTTTGTTTAAGTAACAAAGAATAATAGTGGGCTGTGATGTTAGGGATGCTTATACCTCCATTCAATCTTTTCTTAATAAGGTTTGAGTGGCCGTTCTGGGCTTCTTATAGCCCCAAATGAAAGAATTAATGTGTGCCTGTAAGTTAGAAAGATGGATAGAAGGGATAGGGAGTGGTATACACCTTAAAATGTATAATATTTTTGGCAAAGTAAAAAGCTTTATTGTAAGGATCCTTCCCCACCATGATAGAGATCTATCCCTAAAAATCACGCAATCCTTATTTATTAATTCAGATAGTTTTTTAAGGTTAGATTTAACTAACCCAGTGAGGTTACTGTTCACCGTGATTCCCAAATAAGCAAATTCCTTGTCACACCAGTTAAGAGAAGTTACAGTTTTAATACATCTGGTTTGGTCCTTACTGATGTTTAACGGGAGAATGTTAGACTTGCGTTCATTGATTTTAAAATTGGACAATGATGAGAATTTGTTAATTTCTGAGAGAGCCTCAGGGATGGAGATCTCGGGTTTGGTTAAAGTTAGGATAACATCATCAGCAAAAAGACTGATCTTATGATGACGATTTAAAGTGTTTAATCCTACTATTTTGGGTTTTTTTCTGATCTGTTCGGCCAGAGGTTCCATAGCTAAATTAAATAGAATGGGGGAGAGGGGGCAGCCTTGTCTAGAGCCATTTGATATGGTAAGTGGCTCTGAGACATGGTTGTTACAAATTATACTGGCTCTTGGGTCTGAATATAGGGCCATGATGGAGGATGTCAGATTATCATCGAACCCGAATTTTTTGAGTGTCTGCTTGAGAAAACACCAACTAAGTCTGTCGAATGCTTTCTCGGCATCGAGTGACAACAGAGCCATGGGTGTTTTCGAAGAGTTAGCCCATTTTATGGTATTGATGATTCGCCTTGTTGCATCGGCTGGTTGTCTCCCTTTTATAAAGCCCATCTGATCATTGCTTATCAGTTTAGGAATTATCAGACTTAGCCTATTCGCTATGATCTTAGAATACAACTTAATGTCTGTGTTAATTAGTGAAATAGGGCGGAAGTTCTCTATGGCTTCAGGATCCCCTTTCATTTTGGGGATGAAGGAGATCGAAGCCATCAGCATTTCGGATGGAAAAGCTCCCTTTCCTGAGGCATAATTGAACATCTCGGTAAGGTGAGGGGAGAGAGAATTGTTGAAGGCTTTGTAATAGGCGTTGGTTAGTCCATCGGGACCTGGGGATTTGTGAAGATTAAGTTTCTTGATGGTGTCTTCAATTTCAATAGAAGTAAACGGGGCTGATAAGAACACTATATCATCGGAAGATAAAGAAGGCATATTTATTGCTGATAGATAGTTATCAATTTTTTCTAGGTTTTGGGAAAGCGGCTTAGGGTCAGGGTTTAAATTATACAGCTTGGCGTAGAAGTTCGCAAATTCATTTGCTATTTCCTGGGGATGCGAAAGTTTAGAGCTACCATTAATCGAGTTAATTCTATTAATTTTATTATGAATTCTTTTGTTTTTGATTCGGTTGGCCATGTACCTCGTGGGTTTATTGAGAGACGTGTAATAGTTATACTTAGAAGATTTTACTATTGCTTCATAGGGGGAATTCAGCTGAGTCCTGAGTTCTTGTCTTAGTTTACCAAGTTCTAATTTTAGGGTGGGAGATGGTGAGGCAAGGTTCACAATGGTACTTTCAAGTTTACGGATTGATAGTAGAGTGGCGTTTATTTTTTCTCTATTCTCTTTCTTTAATTTAGATGTAATGCTAATAATGACGCCTCTCACAACTGCCTTGTGAGCACACCAATTAGTGAATGGGTTTGTCACTTCAGTTCTATTCTCTCTAAAGAAGTTATCTAAAGCTTCCTGGATGACAGTCTTGTGGATTGGATTATGTAAAATGTTTGCACTACACTTCCAGAGTTTGGCATTCTACAAGGGAGGACCCAATAAAAGTTTGCCAAAAACCGGAGCGTGGTCAGAAATGGTTCTGTTTCCAATGGAGATTTCCTTAAATCTAGTGAGAGAAAATACATTTGTAACAATCAAATCAATCCTGGATGCGGATTGATGCACCTCAGAGAAATGTGAATATTCCCTCGATGTGGAATTTAAACACCTGAAAGCATCCAGTAACTCATTTTTATCTAACCATGCATTGAGGTTATCATGATTAGGTCTTGAGCTTGAAGAAGAATCCATAATATTGTTGGGAGTGATGTTGAAGTCACCTAAAAGGAATAAATCACCTCTTTTCACAATAGACACCTTTTTCATGACTTTGTTGAGGAATGACTAGTGTTGAGCATTCCGATACCGCAAGTATCGGGTATCGGCCGATATTAGTGGTATCGGAATTCCGATACTTAATTCCGATACTTTTTTCATATCGGATTCCGGGATCGGAATCGGAATAGGAAGTTCCCATCATGCTCTGAGCCTGCTTGCTTTGATTAAGCCAATGGGAATCCTCCGAAGTGTGGGCACATCCTGTTAGGCATGTAGGCATGTTAACTATTGGCATGGCTGTGATTGGCTGCCGAAATGATGTCATGATGCACTATAAAAGCCACCGCAGCCGCCATTTCTGGTCACTCTGCTGTGAATTCAGTTAGGGACAGGCTGCTGTAGAAGACTGTGAGGGACAGTTAGAAATAGCGATTCCACCAAACATCTAGTGCTTTACCCAGGCTACATAAACCACCACTGTAGCGTTCTTTGCCCTAGCAGCAGTGTTCACAGCTGTCTGCAAGGGCTGTGTGAGTGCAGCTCACGCTGTGGAGTGGGTCCTGCAGCCACGTCAGGCTGTAGGCCACCCAGTGTGATCAATGCTGCCTCATACATCTTTTATTTTTTGAGCTGCATTTTTTAAATAATTTCAATCTAGTGTGCTTCCATCCGTATCCATATACGTTGGTTGCAAACACTAGTAGTAGACAGCGGAGCCTTTCTGCAGCCTTTCAGTGCTAGTGTCCACTTTGCTGCACTGTTCACGGCTGTCTGAGAGGTCTCTGACTGTGTGTGAGTGCAGCTCACGCTGAGTAGTGTGTCCTGCAGCTACGTCTGGCTGTAGGACGCTCAGCGTGCGTCACTGCCTCACACATATTTTTATTTGAGTGCAGCTCATTTTTTCTTCTATTAGTGTGCATCCGTCCGTCTCCATCTACGGTGGTTGCAAACACTATATAGGAGTACACAGCGGAGCCTTTCTGCAGCCTGTCAGTGCCAGTGCCCACTTAGCTGCACTGTTGACGGCTGTCTGAGAGGTCTCTGACTGTGTGTGAGTGCAGCTCACGCTGAGTAGAGTGTCCTGCAGCTACGTCTGGTTGTAGGACGCTCAACGTGCGTCACTGCCTCACACATATTTGTCTTTGAGTGCAGCTCATTTTTTCTTCTCCTATTAGTGTGCATCCATCCGTATCCATCAACATTGGTTGGTTGCAAACACTATATAGGAGTAGATAGAGGAGCCTTTTTTTCTGGCTTGTGCCCTGCCGGCGCAGCCAGATTAGTATTACCCAATTTTTTGGGAGCCTCATCTTTTGCATTGTAGGTTACCTGCCTGCATTGTAATAGCTCCAAAAAGTTGGTGATACTATCAGTTTCAATTCTTTGTTCTCATACTTTGAGTTTGTTTCAAACAAAGAAACCACATAAAAAGTTCACCAAACACTACATTTTGAACTTGTGTAGGCCACATCAGCTCCTATTAAAGTCTAGTCCACACACACACACTTCATAAAATTAGTGTTTCTTGTACCTGTAACCAGCTGTTCAGGAATAAGCACACTAAGGCCCCCCTTTGTACTTTTTTGCCTATCTTAAGCAGTCTTGCAAGATGAAGAAGGCAGGGAGTAAGGCGCGGGGGCGTGGGCGTGGAGTTTCAGCAGGGAGAGGACGTGGGGATTCTGCAGGGAGAGGACGTGGGGATTCTACAGGTAGAGGACGTGGGGATTCTGGGCCTGCTGCGGGCACCAGTGAATCAGCATCCCCCAGTTTTAGCAGGCAACAGTCCTTTATGCGCAGCTTTGTAGGACCTCAACGTACCCCACTGCTGCGGGAGGAACAAATTGAAGCCGTTGTCGGATGGATGGCAGCTAACGCATCGACTTCAATTACTTCCGCATCCTCTCAGGGTCAGAGCACCGAAGAGCAACCATCTGTCTCTTCACCACCTGCCAAAGTGCCCAGGCAGTCAGAGAGACATGGACAGGAGCCATCACAGTCTCTACTTCTGTTCTCGGAATCTGTTGGCTTGGAAAGAGGGGGCCAGCCAAGCAGCATTCCTGAATGTGAAGAAGAGGGAGTATGCAGTGATGCGCAACTTCTTTGTCCCTCTGAATCTGAAGAGGCGAGTGGGCCAGTGCCTATGGTCAGCACACCTCAGTACGCATCAGATGATGACGAGACTCAGTTGCCACTTTCTGGTGCGTACGGTGCTGGCGAGACAACCCCGGAGAAGCAGCTGTTTGAAGAGGGGAGGGAAGATGATGAGGTCCTTGACCCATCATGGCGTGAGCAACAGGAAGGTGGTGGTAGCAGCTCTGAGGAAGAGATTCCCCTACCGGCCAAAACAGGAGGCAGAGGGAGGGGGAAGACTTGGTTGCCTGTACCCTCCACTTCGGCACCCGTTAGGAGCATTCCTCCTTCCAAAGGCAAACCGGGCGCTCACAAGAGTTGCAGTGCGTGGTCCTTTTTTGACACAGTTGCAGATGACATTTGCTTTGTCAAATGCAAGCTGTGTCATCAGAGAGTCAAAAGAGGGAGAAATGTCAGCAACCTCAATACCACAAATATGTGGAAACATGTGCGCACCAAGCACGAGTTGGAGTTGCAGAGACACCCTGAAGACGTAGGCCAACGTACAGCACCACCTACCACCTCTTCAGTTCGTGTTGGGCCCTCTTCCTCCAGCTCACACACTGCTGGTTCGGCTTCCTCACAGGATCGCCAAGGAAGAACCTCTGCCACTGTTGTCCGGAGACCCTGTCAGATTCCACCCATAACAGCACGTTCCCATCCATCACAGCCATCGGTAGCACAGGCATGGGATAAAAGGCGCCCTTACTCGGCAAACCATCCCCGAGCACAGTCTCTGAATGCTGGCATTGCCAAACTTCTGGCAGTTGAAATGCTGTCATTCAGGCTGGTGGACACTGACACCTTCCGGGACTTAATGGCATTGGCAGTCCCCCAATACAACGTGCCCAGCCGCTTTTATTTCAGCAGGCGAGCCGTCCCTGCCCTGCAGAAACATGTTGAGGGCAAAATAAAACATGCGCTACTAAACGCCGTTAGTAGCAAGGTCCACCTGACCACCGATGCGTGGACCAGTAACCATGGACAGGGACGATACCTTTCCCTCACTGCCCACTGGGTCAATGTTGTGGAGCCGGGTACGGATCTGGAGAGTGGCGCTGTACGTGTTCTTCCAACGCCACGGATTGCAGGACTCCAGTCTGTACACATAGACTCCTCCTCCTACTCAAGTTCCTCAGAAACAGCAGAGCAGGAGCCTGTTACGACCGATATGAGCACAGCCGTGGCCAAACGTCAACAGGCTGTACTCAAATTAATTTCTTTGGGGAATCGAAGCCACACAGCGCAGGAGCTCTGGAATGCTATCAAGCTGGAGAGCGATGTGTGGTTTGGGCCAGCGAATCTCCAGCCGGGCTTGGTAGTGTGTGACAATGGCCGAAATCTGGTGGCAGCTCTTGGCCTAGGCAACCTCACACACATCCCATGTCTGGCACATGTTCTTAACTTGGTCGTGCAGAGCTTTCTGAGGGACTATCCGGATCTTGATGCACTGTTACACAAGGTCCGCATAGAGTGCGCTCACTTGCGACGTTCCAGCACGGCAAGATCGCGCCTCGCTGCTCTGCAGCGACGATTTGGCCTTCCGGAACATCGCATCATATGTGACCTACCCACCCGGTTGAATTCAACGTTACATATGTTGGAGCGGTTGTGTGAGCAGCAGGCAGCAGTCATGGAGTACCAGCTGCATCAGGCGCAAACAAGTCGCACTGTGCGCCGTTCACACTTCAGCACCATTGAGTGGGCCTCTATGAAGGACATCTGCCTCGTTTTGCGTGCCTTCGATGAATCCACGCGGATGGCGAGTGCAGATGATGCACTAGTCAGCATGACTGTCCCCCTTATCTGCCTGCTTCAACAAACACTGCAAGCACTAAGGGATGAGGTTTCAGAAGAGGTGGAGGATGAGGAGTCCCAAATGCCATCTGCTTCTGGACAGTCTGCGCTACGTGTTTCCTCACAAAGGCCTAGGCAGGGGACACTTTGTGAGGAGGATGAGGAGGAGTCGATGGAGGAGGAAGACATCTCTCCAGAGGAGGGAGGTACACAAACCTCTACTCAGTATGTACAGCGAGGGTGGGGTGATGCAGAGCAGGTCGAGGTCACGCCTCAAACAGGGGACAGCGGTTCTTTGGCAGTTGGGAGTCTGCAGCACATGGTTGATTTCATGCTGCAGTGCCTGAGAAACGACCGCCGCATCGCCCACATTCTCGTCTCGGCTGATTATTGGGTGTACACCCTCCTAGATCCTCGCTACCGGGACAGCGTACAAAGGCTCATACCAACGTTGAACCGGGAGCGTAAAATGCGGGAGTACGAAGAGTCACTGGTGCAGTCCATAATGTTTTCCATTCCACCCGACAGCATTGTTGCTAGTGCTTTACAAAGCAGCTCTGTGCGTCGAGGCAGTGGAGGAAACTCTGCACAAAGAGGGAGCAGAGGCAGTGCCGCAGCACAAGGCAAGACCACTATGGCCCAAATGTGGCAAAGTTTTGTGTGTCCACCACAATTGTCTACACCATCAGCGACGCCTCGAGTCAGCAGGAGGCAACGCTTCCGTCAGATGGTGTCAGACTACATGTCTTGCCCTGTCGCTGTACTCCCAGATGGCTCTTCCCCCTTCAAGTTTTGGGTCTCTAAGCTGGATACATGGCCAGAGCTTAGCCAGTATGCATTGGAGGTGCTGGCTTGCCCTGCTGCCAGTGTATTATCGGAACGTGTCTTTAGTGCCGCAGGTGGTGTACTAACAGACCGTCGCACGCGACTATCTTCCGATAATGTTGACCGGCTGACTTTTCTGAAAATGAACAAGGCCTGGATCTCCAAAGACTTTGCCATTCCTCTTACAGACTAAATTAGTGGTTGGCAACTGTATCCAGGTCTGCTGGTGTGTTCATTTTTCTACCACCTGAACTATAATCCCTGTGCTTCAACACAGCCAGTTGTCGCTCAGATGTGTCGTCTGCACAGAGAAACACACTAGCTCCTGTGTTACTGGGGTTCAGTAATGCCAGCTGATCCCCTGCTGTGTGGACGGCAGAGTCACCAGCTCCATCAACATTCAAACCACTACTGATTTTTAACCGTGCCCAACTTAGGTCTCTGGCTCCACTGTCTCTACTATTTCCCCTGACCTCCAACCCCGCCATCTACATCTCTGAAGTGGCGTCAGCACAATCTACACTTGTTCCTGTGGCTCAGTCCCATCAGTTTATCCCCTGATGTGTGTCCGGCAAGGTCTCCTGCTCTGTCCACATTCCCATAACCAGTAGTGGGAATGAGGACAGAGCTGGCGAACTTGCCGGACAAACATCAGGGGATCAACTGATGGGACTGAGCACCAGTAACACAGGAACAAGTGTAGATTGTGCTGACGCCACTTCAGAGATGTAGCTGGCGGGGTTGGAGGCCAGGGTAAATAGTAGAGACAGTGGAGCCAGAGGCCTAAGTGGAGCATGGTTAGAATCAGTAGTAGTCCACAACCTCCATAAAAACCGATGCCCATTGGCCTCTGCATGCGGCATGCGTAATCCTGGGCTCCAACAGCGTCAGTTGGTGTTCAGAAGTGTCGTCTCCACAGAGCCAAACACATTCGTTCAAGTGTTAGTGGGGTTCAGCACTGCCAGCTGTTCCCCTGCTGTGGAGATGGCAAGTCTCCTGCTGCCTTCACCTGCCAAAATCCAGTAGGCCCCAGCCTGCTCCTCGCCTAATCCTGGGCTCCAACAGCGTCAGTTGGTGTTCAGAAGTGTCGTCTCCACAGAGCCAAACACATTCGTTCAAGTGTTAGTGGGGTTCAGCACTGTCAGCTGTTCCCCTGCTGTGGAGATGGCAAGTCTCCTGCTGCCTTCACCTGCCAAAATCCAGTAGGCCCCAGCCTGCTCCTCGCCTAATCCTGGGCTCCAACAGCGTCAGTTGGTGTTCAGAAGTGTCGTCTCCACAGAGCCAAACACATTCGTTCAAGTGTTAGTGGGGTTCAGCACTGTCAGCTGTTCCCCTGCTGTGGAGATGGCAAGTCTCCTGCTGCCTTCACCTGCCAAAATCCAGTAGGCCCCAGCCTGCTCCTCGCCTAATCCTGGGCTCCAACAGCGTCAGTTGGTGTTCAGAAGTGTCGTCTCCACAGAGCCAAACACATTCGTTCAAGTGTTAGTGGGGTTCAGCACTGCCAGCTGTTCCCCTGCTGTGGAGATGGCAGTCTCTCCTGCTGTCTCCGCATTACAAAGACAGTAGGCCTCTGCCTACACCCTCCTATTTCCTGGGCTTCAACACAGCCAGTTGTAGTTCGGAAGTGCCGTCCACACGGAAAGAGACACTTGCTCCCGTGTCTCAGTGGGGTTCAGTAACGTCAGCTGATCCCCTGCTGTGTGGATGGCAGTCTCTCCTGCTGTCACCTCATTCAAAATACAGTAGGCCTCTGCCTACACCCTCCTATTTCCTGGGCTTCAACACAGCCAGTTGTAGTTCGGAAGTGCCGTCCACACGGAAAGAGACACTTGCTCCCGTGTCTCAGTGGGGTTCAGTAACGTCAGCTGATCCCCTGCTTTGTGGATGGCAGTCTCTCCTGCTGTCACCTCATTCAAAATACAGTAGGCCTCTGCCTACACCCTCCTATTTCCTGGGCTTCAACACAGCCAGTTGTAGTTCGGAAGTGCCGTCCACACGGAAAGAGACACTTGCTCCCGTGTCTCAGTGGGGTTCAGTAACGTCAGCTGATCCCCTGCTGTGTGGATGGCAGTCTCTCCTGCTGTCACCTCATTCAAAATACAGTAGGCCTCTGCCTACACCCTCCTATTTCCTGGGCTTCAACACAGCCAGTTGTAGTTCGGAAGTGCCGTCCACACGGAAAGAGACACTTGCTCCCGTGTCTCAGTGGGGTTCAGTAACGTCAGCTGATCCCCTGCTGTGTGGATGGCAGTCTCTCCTGCTGTCACCTCATTCAAAATACAGTAGGCCTCTGCCTACACCCTCCTATTTCCTGGGCTTCAACACAGCCAGTTGTAGTTCGGAAGTGCCGTCCACACGGAAAGAGACACTTGCTCCCGTGTCTCAGTGGGGTTCAGTAACGTCAGCTGATCCCCTGCTGTGTAGATGGCAAAGTCTCCTGCTGCCTACACAGTCATACCACTACTGATTTTTAACCGTGCTCCAATTAGGCCTGTGGCTCCACTGTCTCTCGTATTTCCCCTGTCCTCCAACCCCGCCAGTTACAGCTCCGAAGTGGCGTCTGCACAATCCACACTTGTTCCTGTGTTACAGGTGTTCAGTCCGGTCAGTTAATCCCCTGATGTGTGTCCAGCAATGTCGCCTGCTCTGTCCACATTCCCATTATGGGAATGTGGACAGAGCAGGCGACATTGCCGGACACACATCAGGGGATTAACTGACCGGACTGAACACCTGTAACACAGGAACAAGTGTGGATTGTGCAGACGCCACTTCGGAGCTGTAACTGGCGGGGTTGGAGGACAGGGGAAATACGAAAATCAGTGAAGCCACAGGCCTAAGTGGAGCTTGGTTCAAATTAGTAGTCTACAACCGATCTTAAAATTTCTTCAATGCAGCCTCAGCCTGCTCCGTGCTTGTCCCTGGGCTTCAACACAGCCAGTTGTTGCTCGGAAGTGCCGTCTTCACAGAGTAAAACACTAGCTCCTGTGTTTGTGGGGTTCAGTAACGTCAGCTGTTCCCCTGCTGTTTTGATGGCAATCTGTCCTGCTGCCTCCCAATTGACAGCACATCAGGCCTCAGCCTGCTAAGTGCTTGTCCTGGGCTCCAACATCGCCAGTTGCTGCTCATAACTGACTTTGGCACGGGTACTCCCTCCTGCCCAGCTTGGTTCCAGCCCTGCCTGCTGTTTCCGGGAAGTGTCAATGTCAGTTTGCCACCCCAAGTTGCCATGTCGTGTTGCGGTTGGGTTAGCCGAGGCTAGGGTGCCAGCAGTTTAGGTGCTTCCTATGTGGACTGCGGGTTCTGGTAAGAAAGGCTTGTTCCATAGTGCCAGTAGGACAAGCACCCCCTGTAGGACTGTGTGATTCGGTAACTGCGGCCAGCTTGCGGCATGCCAACTTTGCTTTTCAGGGGTAACTTCTGATACCCCTCCGTGTTCCAGCACCGTCAGCTGGTTCTCGTCAGAGCCTTTGGCCTAGGTGCCTCCATCTCGGTATCCGAGTTCCGGCAACGTCTGCTGGTCCTTGGTAGTGCTTTGTAGCACAGGTACCTCCTGCTTAGTAACCGGGTTCCAGCACCGTCAGCTGGTCCTCGGTTGTGCCATTGGCTCTTATTCCTTCTGCTGCCCCTCCGGGTGCCAGCACTGTCAGCTGGTCCTCGCTATTTCCATTTGCTCTTGCAGCTTATGCTACCCCTCCGGGTTCCTGCACCGTCAGCTGGTTCTCGGCAGAGCCTTTGGCCTAGGTGCCTCCATCTCGGTATCCGAGTTCCGGCAACGTCTGCTGGTCCTTGGTAGTGCTTTGTAGCACAGGTACCTCCTGCTTAGTAACCGGGTTCCAGCACCGTCAGCTGGTCCTCGGTTGTGCCATTGGCTCTTATTCCTTCTGCTGCCCCTCCGGGTGCCAGCACTGTCAGCTGGTCCTCGCTATTTCCATTTGCTCTTGCAGCTTATGCTACCCCTCCGGGTTCCAGCACCGTCAGCTGGTTCTCGTCAGAGCCTTTGGCCTAGGTGCCTCCATCTCGGTATCCGAGTTCCGGCAACGTCTGCTGGTCCTTGGTAGTGCTTTGTAGCACAGGTACCTCCTGCTTAGTAACCAGGTTCCAGCACCGTCAGCTGGTCCTTGGTTGTGCCATTGGCTCTTATTCCTTCTGCTGCCCCTCCGGGTGCCAGCACTGTCAGCTGGTCCTCGCTATTTCCATTTGCTCTTGCAGCTTATGCTACCCCTCCGGGTTCCAGCACCGTCAGCTGGTTCTCGTCAGAGCCTTTGGCCTAGGTGCCTCCATCTCGGTATCCGAGTTCCGGCAACGTCTGCTGGTCCTTGGTAGTGCTTTGTAGCACAGGTACCTCCTGCTTAGTAACCGGGTTCCAGCACCGTCAGCTGGTCCTCGGTAGTGCCATTGGCTCTTGTTCCTTCTGCTGCCCCTCCCGGTGCCAGTACCGTCAGCTGGTTCAAGAGGACAAAGAACAGGAAGACAATCACCAAGATGCAGAACAACAAGAGAGAGAAGACCAAGAAGCATAAAAAAAACAAAGCAGAAGAACATTAAGCATAAGACTAATACTCTGAGCAAATGATATTATCTTATTTATAAGCAGAAGAAGACTAAGCAGTGTATGGGGGTGAGTCCGTTCCTCCTCGTGGTGCCCCTGGAAAAGGCCTGCTGCTGCAGGCCAAACTGAACGCGGACAAATCCTGTTGTAAATCTTTTGTGACAGGCAGAACGGAAGGTGTAAACTTCTAACTTTTCCAGATAACAACTACAGGAATGCCTGACACAAACAAGAATATGATGAAGAAGAATAGGAAGAAGATGAAGAAGTTGAATATGTAGAATAATAATTGTTGAATAAGAAGAATATGAAGAATGTAAGAAAAGGAAGAAGAAGAAGAAGAAGAAGAATGTAAAAAAAGGAAGTAGAAGAATTTAAAAAAGGAAGAAGAAGAAGAATGTAAAAAAAGGAATAAGAAGAAGAATGTAAAAAAAGGAAGAAGAAGAATGTAAAAAAAGGAAGTAGAAGAATGTAAAAAAAGGAGGAAGAAGAAGAAGAAGAATGTAAAAAAAGGAATAAGAAGAAGAAGAAGGTAAAAAAAAGGAAGAAGAATAAGAAAGAAGAAGAAAGAAGAAGAAGACATACATGTCTGGCAAAATATAAATGAGGCTAACATAGTCAATATCTTTGTAACTCCTAACATCTTTAAAAAAAAAGTTTAATTCCTGCTATTCCATTTGATTGGGCTAAACCTCTATGGCTTTAATGTCTCCTCCACCTCCCACAATACATTCTACATTATTCTTAGTTGTTTTTCTTCATGTAGAATTAACCTACAAGGAAAGAAAGGTTTTTTTTTAATTCCGATATTTTGGCCCCATTGACTTGCATTGGTTCCCGGTATCGGAATCGGCGATACCGATACTTTTTTTTAAGATCGGCCGATCCATTCCGATCCGATATTTTCAAGTATCGGCTGGTATCGCTCAACTCTAGGAATGACACTTGATCTCGGTTAGGAGCATAGATATTGACCAGTGTACATACCTGATCATTCAGTCGGCACACCAAGATATGGAATCTACCCCCCTCGTCCTTGTGTTCCTCCAAGGCTTCGAAGGGGATAGAACTCCCAATCATTGTCAATACTCCAGCTTTCTTTTTAGAGTTACAGGACTCGAAAATATGCGGATATTTATGATGATTAAAGTAAGGGTGATTCTCGTGTAGGAATTTTGATTCCTGGATACAGGCAATGTCTACACGAGAATCTAGGAGTTCCTTCCAGAGGCTATGCCTCTTTCTGGGACTATTCAAGCCCCTGACATTGTACGATGCCACTTTGAAGCTCATGGTTACAATGCGGTGTGACTGACTAAGGTTAGTCTGCAGCGGAGTTACGCTGGAAGCTCAAGGAGAAGGTTGAACTAGCAACACCAAAACTTATAGAACTTTGCTAACTACCAAACCTTTAGTTAACTTGTCGTCAACTTTGAATTTAGCTGCAACGAAAGGGTTAACACAATAAAGAAATTGTTCAAGTAGTTCAATTACGAAACTACCTCCTTACAACGGGTTCCAGAATGTGGACGGGAAAAAAAAAAGAGAAAACCTCCAATACGAGGTTAATCAGGCCAAAGCTGCCTGTTAAAACAAGGTAATCTTCCATGGCGAAGGCCTAAGTCATTTGCCGTGGTTAGGTTGAGCTTCTTTAATAGACCTGAGGAAGTCTGCTCCTTCTTCCGGTGAGAACAGAGGTATTGTCCTCCCTCTGTAGAAAACCAGCAGCTTCACGGGGAATCCCCATTTGTAAAGGATGCCTTTCTCCTTCAGTGCTGATGTTATGCTTTTGAATGATCGGCGTAGATCCAGAGTCTCCTTGGAAAGGTCAGGAAACACTTTAAGATCCTTGTGTGGATCCAGGAAAGTTTTGTTGGATTTCAGATAGTTTAGAATCTTCTCTTTAGTTTGATAAAAGTGCACCCTGAGAATGGCATCTCTAGGGACCTCTATAGGGAGCTTAGGAGGACGGGGTAGCCTATGGGCTCTGTCGATGATAAGGTCAGATGGTGTTAGATCAGGGATGGCCTGCTTAAAGATATCCTGAATATGGCCCGAAAGTTCATCTTGGGAAATGCTCTCCGGGATTCCTCTAATCTTTAGATTATTTCTGCGGCCTCTATCTTCGAGATCCGCCATCTTGGTCCTGAGCTTATGTATTTCCGAAGATAGGTATTCCAGGTCCACTGAGTATTCTGACGATCTCTGCTCGAGCTTATGTATCCTCTCCTCCTGGTTTACTAATTTTTTCTCCACCGTCTCGCGGAATTCTTGAAACTGCAGGTCAAGTCTTTGACTTTGAATGTCGAGTTTTTTGTCTAGTAGGGCACTTAACTTATTGAATAGGACCTCCATGTTATCCGAGGTTTGTGATTTCGGAGGAGGAATGTCGAGATCCAAATTAGACCCAAGTGTTTCCATATTGGATCTGCTTTTGGCTGGAGTTGTGTTTGGGGAGTAGTCACTAGATTCCTCCTCAGACTCAGATATCCCTGCCGTATTTGAGTATTTTTCAACATAGGTTCCCGGCATTCTCCGCTTGGCGTTTATGGAGGAGTCCATGCTTTCTTGTAATTGGACTTCTGGTACAAATGTAACTTTTCTACCACGATCCGCTTGGTGATAGAGGTCTCTCGGAGGAGATCTGGATCTAATGGGGCTCCGAGCATTGACTTGGTCCCTTGAATGATGTTGGTTGTTAAATGATTTGTCAGATTTCAGAGGGTTTTGAGCTTTATTTAAGGGCGAGGTTAAATTTTTCCCCCTGGTTTTAATGCCGCTCATGATGCTGTAAGAGGATCCACTTAGATGCTGAACCGCAAAAACTTCACCAGCGATCTCAGAGGGATAATAAAGTTGGTTGAGATCTCTGTTGTGACTCCAAACAAGGATGCGCAGAGGGGTCGCAGTGGGCGATATTATTTATCTCAGAATGCGTTCTGCCGGGATCACAGCTGCGATCCCAATGGAAGACGCTCAGGAGAGGTCGCAGGTGTGGTGGAATTGGAGACTGAGATGCGTTCTGAGACTTTGCAGCATCACCGTTTATAACGCAGCTGCGATCTCGCGTCTCTGCTGATAGAGCGCCGACTCTAGACAGAGTTATGGCTCTCCAGAAAGTCTATATAAGCTAAGGGGAGGAGGTCGGGACGATCTGTCGTGTAATACTCACAGCCCCTATGATCTCCCGTGGTGAGCTTCTTTTTGCAGGCTGCAGCGTCTGGACCGGGGTCTCAAGGGAGACGCAGCTGCGTCCCTGATTATGGAACCAGAGGGGAAGGCTGGGTAAGCCTTACAATAAAATGCTGATTCCCACTTGCAGGCTGAGGGTCCTGACTAGCGTCGCTAGTGTGGGTGAGCTGGGAGCAGGTCCTGAAGGGTTGTGGAGTGTTGATTGAGGCTCTGGAAGCAGGGAGGCTGCAGCCCTGGAAGTCCGGGTGGCTGCACAGTGGTAATTTAGTCCGAGGCTTTGCGGCCCAGTGGTGTGGAAGGCCTCAGATGGTTTCTATGCTCCAGGAGGTCCAAAAATGTTGGTTTTGGTGTCAAAATGTTCCTTATAGGGTCAGGGGTCCTTCCTAAAAGGTATCCAGGCAGAATGGCATGAAATAGTCGAGGTGAGAGTCGGGTTGGGAGGTTTTTCTCAGGAGCTCCCTATTCCTAAGTCTCACATGCTAGTGAGCTAGGCCACGCCCCCTAAATTGTAATACTTCATGCAAATAACATAGAGGACTTGGTTAGCAATGTTTTTATTAAAAAAATGTAAAAGCCATCCCACCACGACAGGGTGTACCGCAATTGGGACTGTATCTAACTCTTATAGTTCATTTTTCTGGTTTATTCACATAGAATAACAGACTTTTCTTCCTTGACAAGATAATCCCTGATGTCAGGCACAATGTATGGACCAGTGTAAGGGAGTAGACCGGGCTGCAGGTACCTGCTTGCCGGGACCAGAACTGTTTAGGCTGCCTTTCCTGTTTCCTGGGGGAAGGAATAGGGGACCGGACAGGCCCCATGTCCCAGGAAGAGGGGGCGTGTTCAGTCTGAGAACCTGGCTGGAAGCTGAGGTAGAAGGTGCTCAAAGCTGCAGAGAGACCCCCGCCGTCAGCGTGTGTGCAGCAGGACAAGTAGTGCACGCTGCATTTGAATTGACGACGCAGCGACAGACTGCAGCAGACAGTCCAGGTGTCCTAGAGACAGTTTTTGCACGGGCAGGCGGCGTACAGCAGGTTGAGAGGAGTGCTCTGTCCCCACAGTGTCGGTGCTGTGCATGCCTGCGTCCGTTAACCCCCACCCCCAGCCGTGGCGACTTGAGAGAGAGAGGTGCAGGGTGGCCAGTGACTACCAGAGAGCAAGGTGTCGTATGTTCCATGTCCGTGAGTACAGTGCACGTGCCACATAAGAGAAATGCCAGTTGATACTTGCCGGTCTCCGTTGGACCCGGACAGCGCTGCGGCCCTAATTGACTAGGCCGCATCAACTTATGGACTTGGGGCTCAGCGGAAGGTACTGGAGACCGACCGCTGCTGCCAAAAGACAGATCTTCGTTGACTACAGGACCTTCCTGGATAAGCACCGAGCCAGCCATTGTTGGCGCTATTGACTTCCCAGCAGGAGTCACAGTCTGAGGAACTTCTGACACATCAAGTGTTTCACAAGAACTGCCATTACCTGATTCATTGTTCCTGAACTCTGCATATCCTTTGCAAATTGAACTGTTTATTCCCTCATTTAACTGTTAACCTCCCTGTGTGGAGTATTCCCCTGTTAAAGTAAAGTTATTAACTCTTACTCTGCCTTCTGTCTCTCGATTCCATGACTGTGGGCTGCATCCTGCCGACTACGCCAAGTCTAAGCAGGTTGCGGGATGCAGTGACAGACAGAAGGCAGAGCAAGAGTTAACAGCTTTACTTTAACAGGGGAATAAACCATTCAAGGAGGTAAACAGTTAAATGAGGGAATAAATGGTTGAATTTGCAAAGGATATGCAGACTTCAGGAACAATGAATCAGGTAACGGCAGTTCTTGTGAAATACTTGTAGTGTTAGAAGTTCCTCAGACTGTGACTCCTGCTGGGAAGTCAATAGCGCCAACAACGGCTGGCGAGGTGCTTATCCAGGTAGGTCGTGTAGGCAACGTGGATCTGTCTTCTGGCTGCAGCTGTCGGTCTCCGGTACCTTCTGCTGAGTCCCTAGTCCATAAGTTGATGCAGTCGAGTCAATTAAGGCTGCAGCGCTGTCCAGGTCCAATCTAGTCTGGCAAGTATCAACTGGCAAATCAGGGTGCAAGTGTCTTTCCCGTACCCAGTTTCTCTTATGTTGCACATGTGCTGTACTCACGGACATGTAACATACGGCACTTTGCTCTTTGGTAGTCACCGGGCACCCTGCACCTCTCTCTCTATCTCAAATCCCCACGGTTGGCGGCGGGGGTTAACGGACACAGGCCTGCACAGCACCAGTGCTCTGGGGATGGAGCACTCCACTCAGCCTGCTGCACATCGCCTGACCATGCCAAAACTGTCTCTTGGCCACCGGGTCTGTCTGCTGCAGTCTGTCGCAGCGCCGTCGGTTCAGGTGCGGAGTGCGCTGCCTGCCCTGCTGCACACACTCTGACGGCGGCCTCTCTGCAGCTTTGTGCGCTTTCTACCTCAGACTGAACACACTCCCACTTCCTCGGTCATGGGGCATATCAGATCCCCTATTCCTTCCCCCAGGAAGCAGGGAAGGCAGCCTCAACACTTCCGGTCCCAGCAAGCAGGTACCCGCAGCCCGGTCTTTTCCCTTACACCAGCACCATGGAGAGCTCTGTAAGTTAACTCATGTTATACATTATCACTCAATACAAAACAAAATATATTTGGCTATCTGCAGTAAAATTTCTAATAATGGCAAGGAAAAAACAACTGAAGATATACCCAACCAGATACATCATTTTGTTAATGAAAAGAAGAACATTCAGTTCATTATTCCTATTATTTCCTATGCGTACAATGCTTCAGAGAATCTGATCACAATGAGTCCACATTCAGGATGAATATGAAATAATTGAAGGTATATCAATGAATATTCATAAATGTTCCTCTGCTGCTATATAAGTCGGAAGACCATTCTGTAAGGCACAACTGAAGAGTTTGTGCACTGAACCATTGACAATTCAGGTATCTTCAATTCTGATTTACAAAATTGGGAAGTGATTTACCTGCATCCTTGTACAAAATGAGAGCTAACGATTAATTACTACTGGTAAGGGAATATTTGTATAATGAACACTATCATTTTACTTTGACTATAGACTAAACTATGAAGTCTGAAGTAGGAACTTCTCTGTCCAGAAAGCAAAGTCTAATAGAAGATGCTCAGAAGGAGAAAGAAGTGCCAGAAGTGACCGCATCTGATCCCATGGCTGTAACATCTGATCATCCTGATGAAGGCAGAAGCATCTTGAATATAATTTTTACAATCAGGAACACCACTGCTTCTCATTTTTCTAGCAGCCTCAAGATTTTAGAGGTAATGTTCATTTTTTACATTATTCCCAGTTAGTACGACTTATAAGTAAATGAAGAAAGAAGTCAATGTAATGTACTACAACATCAGCTTGTATATATTGATTGATGGGTAATTTAGCCGTACAACTATTGCTTGTTATAAAAACTGCACCAAGCAGCTAAACTTCTTCGGCTTCCTATACGTAAAGCTTCTCATATAAGATATGCATTTTCTTGAATTGAAATCATATTACTAATCTATTTTTCATCTCTGCAGTGACGTATCTATCTAATCTCTTTATATATATATTTATACATATACAATACTGTATATACTGTATGAATATATATATATATATATATATATATACGCATATCTTGAAGAATATTTCCCTGTAAAACTGTGTGTAAATTACATAAATAATTGTTCTATGTAAAATCTCAATTTAAAATCGCATTGCAGTCGGATCACATTCGCATGTAAATTGGATTTAAATCAGATGCTGGGTGTTACATTCGGATTGTACTTGCATGAAAATTGCATGACACTTGCATGACACTCGTCAGATGTTTTAGGACCGAAATCGGAACTTTTTTTCACGGTGATAGGTATGAGCTCATAAAAGCAGCCCTGGCACACAAACAACAGCAACCGACATACTAAATCACTGTAGCATTGAAGCAGAGTATATGCACAGAATAATACAGATACTAAGAGTTTCAGCCAGTATACAGAATCAGAAAAGAGGTACTGTGCAATGTATATATACAGTACAGGAGAAGTGGCTCTGTGCAGCTGTATATATATATATATATATACTGTATATATATATATATATATATATATATATATATATATATATATATATATATACAAAATAATACAGAGACTGAAAAATTATACTTGGTATATAGGACAGGAGAAGTGGTACTGTGCATTGCATACATATATACAGAATAATACAGGGACTGTGAATTACACCCAGTGTACAGGACAAGAGAAGTGGTACTGCACAGTGTATACAGTGGGTACACAAACTATTCAGACCCCTTTACATTTTCACTCTTTCTTTCATTGCAGCCATTTGATAAATTCAAAAAAGTTCATGTTTGACTAAAAAAAACAACAGAAATGTAGAAATTTTTGCAATTTTGTTAAAAAAGAAAAACTGAAATGTCACATGGTCATAAGTGTTCAAACCCTTTGCTCAGTATTGAGTAGAAGCACCCTTTTGAGCTAGTACAGCGATGAGTCTTCTTGGGAATGATGCAACAAGTTTTTCACTCCTGGATTTGGGGATCCTCTGCCATTCTTCCTTGCAGATCCTCTCCAGTTCCGTCAGGTTGGATGATGAATGTTGGTGGACACTGGACAGCCATTTTCAGGTCTCTCCTGAGATGCTCAATTGGGTTTAGGTCAGGGCCCTGGCTGGGACAGTCAAGAATGGTCACAGAGTTGTTCTGAAGCCACTACTTTGTTATTTTAGCTGTGTGCTTAGGGTAATTATCTTGTAGGAAGGTGAACCTTTGGCCAAGTCTGAGGTCCAGAGCACTCTAGAAAAGGTTTTCATCCAGCATATCTCTGTACTTTGCCACATTCATGTTTCCTTCAATTGCAACCAGTCGTATTTACTGCTTCTGAAAAACACGCTCTTAGTTTGATGCTGAAACCACCATGTTTCACTGTTGGGTTTGTATTGGGCAGGTGATGAGCAGTGCCTGGTTTTCTCCACACATACCGCTTAGAATTATCAACAAAAAGTTCTATCTTCGTCTCATCAGACCAGAGAATCTTATTTCTCATAGTCTGGGAGTCCTTCTTGTGTTTTTTAGCAAACTCTATGCAAGCTTTCATATGTCTGGCACTGAGGAGAGGTTTCCGTCGGGCCACTCTGCCTTAAAGGCCCAACTGGTGGAGGGGTGCAGTGATAGCTGACTTTGTGGAACTTTCTTACATCTCTCTACTGCATCGGTGGAGCTCAGCAACAGTGATCTTGGGGTTCTTCTTTACCTCTCTCACAAAGGCTCTTGTCCCACAATTGCTCGGTTTGGCTGGATGGCCAGGTCTAGGAAAACTTATGGTGGTCCCAAATTTCTTCCATTTAAGGATTTTGGAGGCCACTGTGCTCTTAAGAAACTTGAGTACAGCAGAAATTCTTTTGTACCCTTGGCCAGATCAGTGCCTTACCACAATTCTGTCTCTGAGCTCCTTGGCCAGTTCCTTTGACCTCATGATTCTCATTTGGTTTGACATGCACTGTGAGTTGTGAGGTCTTATATAGACAGGTGTTTGCCTTTACAAATCAAGTCCTATCAGTTTAGCTAAGCACAGCTGGACTCCAATGAAGGAGTAGAACCATCTCAAGGAGGATCACAAGGAAATGGACAGCATGTGACTTAAATATGAGTGTATAAGCAAAGAGTTTGAATGCTTATGACCATGTGATATTTCAGTTTTTCTTTTTTAATTTGCAAAAATTTCTACATTTCTGCTTTTTTTCAGTCAAGATGGGGTGCAGAACGTACATTAATGAGAAAAAATGAACTTTTTTAAATTTACCAAATGGTTGCTATGAAACAGAGTGAAAAATTTAAAGGGGTCTGAATACTTTTCATACCCACTGTATACAGAATAATACAGGTACTGAGAATTACACACAGGATACCGGACAGATGAAGTGGTACTGTGTATTGTATATAAATGCAGAATAATTCAGGCACTGAGAATTACACACAGTATACAGGACAGGAGAAGTGGTACTTTGCAGTGTATATATGCAAAATAATAGGGACTGAGAATTACACCCAGTATACAGGGCAGAAGTGGTAGAGTTCATGCAGTATATATATACAGAATAATATAGATACTGAAAAATACACCCATCAAACAGGGCAGAAGTAGTACTGTGCAGTGTATATATACAGAATAGAGTTGAGCGACTTTTGTTTTTTTAGGGTCGCGTTTCGTTTCGTGAAACCCGACTTTTCCAAAAGTCGGGTCGAGCAAGATCGTCCGATTATAGGGAAAAGTCGGGGTCGTCCCGAAACACGAAACCCAATGTAAGTCAATGGGGAATAAAAGTCGGCAGTGAGAGGAGGACAGGAAACACACCTACAGTGCCCATTTGAATGCCAAAAGCATCAATTCTTCTTACTTAAGCTTGTCAACCTTAATTAACTTCATAATACAAGTTACGCACTGAAAAATAGTACAATGAAAAATACCTCACTTTTTACATCTCATGACGAGGCCCATCTATTTCTCCATACCGAATCATTGGTCCCATATAATGTTTGAAACAGTATATGATGAGCTCCACATAATGCTACAGTATATGTTGGTCCCCATGGATGAAGCTCCACTGTCTTATGGGCCCAAATAATGCTCCAAACATAATGGGCCCCATTTCTAATGCTCTAGTGTATAATGGGCCCTGTAAATGCTGCTCCAGTGTCTGATGTCCACCTTTGGAATGTTCCAGTGTATGGTGGGCCCCATCTATCATTCTCCAGAGTATAGTGCTCCCCAAAAATTGCTGTCCCAACATTGAAAACAATCAAATAAGTCTCCTCGCTAGGGAATCCCTGTACTTGTCTGGACAGGTGCTGTAGCTTGCTTAACAGCTCGCCAGCCGTTCTCACGCCCAGTATGGATTGCACGTGATTGCACAAAGGTTAGAAAGGGTACCGTATCCCTGGATAACATGTATGGATAGCGTACACATTCAAAATATATGTCTCAGGAGGCAGGCTCAGACGGTGTTAGGCCACGTATGGATTGCACGTGATTGCACAAAGGTTAGAAAGGGTACCGTATCCCTGGATAACATGTATGGATAGCGTACACATTCAAAATATATGTCTATACAGCATGAGGCAGGCTCAGACGGTGTTAGGCCCAGTATGGATTGCACGTGATTGCACAAAGGTTAGAAAGGGTACCGTATCCCTGGATAACATGTATGGATAGCGTACACATTCCAAATATATGTCTCAGGAGGCAGGCTCAGACGTTGTTAGGCCCAGTATGGATTTGACGGCCCAGATTACACAGCGGAGGAGCAGGGAGAGGTAAAGATTGCAAATGCTGGGGCCCTGCCCAAGCAAGGGGGGCCCACTCGTGGGCGTCGGTACTGGCACTGGGCCCCTCATAGTACAGCGGTGTGTCTGACGGCGGGTGTGCACCACCACCGTCAGAGACACTTGATTGCACTATGAGGGACCCTGTGCCAGTGCCCGTGCCCAAGAGTCGGCCTACCCACCTGTCCAGGGCAACGGCACTCGCACGGTGTCGTGCGCTAGGTGTTGACCCCGGCCATGGGGGGGGAGGCAGCACAGTTAGGGAGTTTTAGAAAGTGGCATATGTTGATGTTGGACATTCAGCTGATGCAAAAGGCGAAATAAGTGAAGTACCAGGAAGAGGTGGACCAAAGCAAGCCATTTTTCTGTCACCCTATGTGTCATCAGGGGAAGGTGGGACAAAATCCTTGGAAACCCATGCGTGGTTCATTTTAATGAAGGTTAGATCATCCACATTTTGGGTTGACAGACGGGTCCTTTTTTCTGTCAGGATTGATCCAGCTGCACTGAAGACTCTTTCCGATAGCACACTTGCAGCTGGGCAAGCGAGCTCCTGTAAGGCATATTGGGCCAATTCAGGCCAGGTGTCCAGTTTAGCGGCCCAATAGTCAAAGGGGAATGACCTGTGTGGGAGAACATCGATATGGGAGGAAAAGTAGTTTGTAACCATAGTTGACAACTGCTGTCTCCTGTCACTTTCCATCGATGCAGTATTACCAGTTGTGTGAGCGGTATTTGAAAAATCAGTCCACAACATTGTCATGAAACCCCTGTCTCCAACGCCACTTCTGCTGTGTGCACCACGAACACCTCTGCCAAGCTGCCCCCGGCCCGTACGGCTCGTGTGAGAACCATCACCGCTGCTGTGTGCTGGGAATGCCTCAAGCAACTGATTTACCAGAGTTGCTTGTTTATTAGCCAATATTAGGTCAAGGTTCTCCTGTGGCATGATGTTTTGTTATTTGCCTTTATAGCGTGGATCCAGGATGCTGGCCAACCAGTAGTCGTCATCGTTCATCATTTTGGCAATGCGGGGGTCCCTTTTTAGGATCCGCAAGGCATAATCTGACATGTGGGCCAATGTTCCCGGTATCAATGATGCACTGCGAGTGCTGGGTGGAGGAGCACTTTCTGGCAAATCCAAATCCCTCCAGTCACGCACAAACCCTGTTCCAGACCTTGCCACGCCAACATTTTCACTTGCCCCACGAGATGCATCATCCTCCCCTAAGTAATCATCCCCATCATCCTCCTCCTCCTCCTCTTCTTCCTCCACCTCGTCCAGGAGAGGTCCCTGAGCAGACAATGGCTGAATGTCATCAAGGATTCCCTCCTCCTCTTCCTCCTCATCAACATTGGCTGCAGACGCCTGCTCCTTAAGGTGCGTCAAAGTTTGCATGAGCAGACGCATAAGTGGGATGCTCATGCTTAGGATGGCGTCGTCTGCGCTTACCAGCCGTGTGCATTCCTCAAAACACTGAAGGACTTTACAAAGGTCTTTCAGCTTCGACCACTGCACGCCTGTCAACTCCATGTCTGCTCTCAAAGTGCCTGGCTGTGTATCCTCCCACAAATGCATTATGGCCTGCCTCTGCTCGCACAGCCGCTCCACCATGTGCAGGGTGGAGTTCCACCTTGTTGCAATGTCGATAATGAGGTGGTGGTTGGGAAGGTGGAGCAATCGCTGCAGCTTCTGCATACGAACGGAGTGTACAGGCGACCGGCGGATGTGCGCGCACAGTCTTCGCACCTTCTGGAGCAGGGCTGTTAACTCCGGATAATTTTTGAGGAAGCACTGCACCACCAGGTTCAAGGTGTGAGCCAAGCAAGGTATGTGGCTGAGTTTTGAAAGGGCTATGGCTGCCACAAAATTACGGCCGTTATCACTAACTACCTTGCCTGCCTCAAGATGTACACTGCCCAGCCATGACTCAGTTTGTCGCTTCAAGTACTCGGCCAGCACCTCGGCGGTGTGTCTGTCGCCCAAACACATCATCTGCAACACAGCCTGCTGACGCTTTCCACTAGCTGCTCGATAGGGGGACACATCGTGTGCAACAGTGGCAGCTGCAGATGGAGTGCTCGTACGACGGCGCTCTGTGGACGAGCTTTCGCTTCTGGAGGAGGAGGAGGAGGAGGGTCGAACGCCTACAGCCAACTGTTTCCTATACCGTGGGCTAGGCAGCACTGTCCCACCACCGCTGTCCCCTGTGGACCCTGCATCCACCACATTAACCCAGTGCGCAGTGATGGACACGTAACGGCCCTGGCCATGCCGACTGGACCATGCATCAGTTGTGAGGTGCACCTTTCCGCTCACTGACTGCTTGAGTGCATGGACAATGCGGTCTTTCACATGATGGTGGAGGGCTGGGATGGCTTTGCGAGAGAAGAAGTGGCGACTGGGTAGGTCATAGCGTGGTACTGCATAGGCCATGAGTTCGCGGAAAGCTGTGCTTTCCACCAACCGAAAGGGCATTATCTCAAACGAGATTAGTTTGGCAATGTGGGCGTTCAAACCCAGTGTACGCGGATGAGAGACTGAGTACTTTCTTGACCTACTCATAGTGTCTGGGAGGGTGAGCTGGACTTGAGAGCTGCATATGGTGGAAGTAGCGGTGGACAGGGCGGACTGAGAGAGGGTTGATGATGGTGATGGAGTTGGTGTTCATTCTGATGGCCTAGAATCAGTCTTTCGTTGATATAACAGTGGGATTCCCTGACTGCTGTGGTCTTGCAACGACACCTCAACATTTGCTGCTGTGCTAACCGGTGGGCTTACAGTGGGGGAAACAATGTAGCGTTGCTGACTACCTTCGTTGTGATCAGTTGCACATGTGGCACTTGAGGTTTGGTGTTGTGTCCACGCTTGCAAGTGCATGCTGGTTAAATGTCTAAGCATGCAACTGGTATTCAAATTTTTCAGATTTTTCCCTCGGCTAAAGGTCTTTGCGCACTTCTTACAGATAACCTTGGCCTGATCATGAGGATTTTGTTCAAAAAAGTGCCACACTGCACTCTTCCTACTTTGGCAGACATTTTGCGGCCTAGCACGCTGTGATCTTTTGACCCTCTGGACAAGCTGTCCAGCAACTCTTTTGATGTTTGGAACCTGTCTTTGGAGTGCTCCGGGCCTGCCAGATAACAGCTGTTGCGATGTCGATGTCTGCTGTGGATGCTCCTCATCTGAGCTATTGGAAGCAGCACCCTCTTCCCCCAATGGATGCCAATCTGGGTCAACAACTGGGTCATCCATCACCTCCTCTTCTATGTCATGTGCACCTTCCTCTGTGTCACCGTGTATGGTGGTATAGTGTGCGGGAAGGGGCACCTGAGTCTCATCAGGGTCAGAATCTGGCTCTGTACACTGCGAGGTCAATGTAGTGCTCTGAGTGAATGTACCAGCAGAAAAATCTAGCAGTGGCTGTGCATCAGTGCACTCCATGTCCGATTCATCTTGGACTGGGGAATTCACGATTTGACTTGATAACCCAGGCATGGTATGTGAAAAGAGCTCCATGGTGTAATCTGTAGTGTGGCCTGCCGCATCCTTCACTTTTGGCAGGGGTGAAGGACACAAGGAAAGGTGTTGTTCCTGACCAGGAGCCTCCACTGACGACTCAGTGGTTTTATTTTTTGAAACTTCAGAAGAGAAAGCATTAGAGCTGGAGGCTGTGTCAGCAATGTAAGCCAAAACTTGTTCCTGAAGCTCCGGCTTTAAAAGCGGTTTACCTACTCCCAGAAAAGGGAGCCTTCGAGACCTTGTGGAGCCAGACGATGACGCAGGCTCAACACCTCCTGCCTTAGGTGCTATTGTGCTTTTGCCACTACCAGCAGATGCACCACCCCACCACCATCAGTACTAGCTGGTAACCCCCACCCACTTCCATGGCCTCTTCCACCATACTTCCTCATTTTTGGAAAAATATACCCAAAATACCACCAGCTATATGGTACTGTAAAACAAGGTACAAGGTGTATATAGTATTGGGGAGAACTGGAAGTTCCCTAGAGATTTTAGGAGGCTGAACTATTATCTCAGGCCCGCTATAGATTACACCTCAATTTAACAGGCTGAAATAGGCAGGTGTATGACCAGGTATAAGGTGTTTATATAGTATTGGGAAGGGGAACCTGAGTCTCATCAGGGTCAGATTCTGGCTCAGTACACTGCGCGGACAATGTAGTGCTCTGAGTGAATGTACCAGCAGAATCATCCATCAGCGGCTGTGCATCAGTGCACTCCATGTCAGATTCATCTTGGCCTGGGTAATTCACCATTTCACTTGATAATCCAGGCATGGTATGTGAAAACAGCTCCATGGAGTAATCAGTAGTATGGCCTGCGTCATCCTTCAATCTTGGTTGGGGTGAAGGACACAAAGAAAGGTGTGGTTCATGAACATGAGCCTCCAATGACGACTCAGTGCTTTTACTTTTTACAACTGAAGAAGAGGAGGCGATAGAGCTGGAGGCTGAGTCAGCAATGTAAGACAAAACTTTTTCCTGATGCTCTGGCTTTAAAAGCGGTTTGCCAACTCCTAGAAAACTAAGCGTTCGAGGCCTTATGTAGCCAGACGATGACGCAGGGTCAGCACCTCCTGCATTCGGTCCTATTTTGCTCTTGCCACTACCATCAGATCCACCACCAACACCATCATTACCAGCTGCCAACCCCCGCCCAATTCCACGGCCTCTTCCACCAGCCTTCCTCATTTTTGGTAGAAATGTAGACAAAATTCAACAAACTATATAGTAATGTAAAACAAGGTACAAGGTGTCTATAGGACAGGGGAGATTTAGAATTTCTGCACACACTTGTGGACAGTGGACACTTTTGGATTGTGTGAGGCCCACTGATATCTGAGCGCTATGTGACAGGCTCGATGGCACAGCTGTGACCAAAGTGACGAGAGGATAAGGGAGATTTTGAATCTCTGCGCACACTTTTGGACACTGGACACTTGTGGATTGTGTGAAACCCACTGATATCTGAGCGCTATGTGACAGGCTCGATGGCACAGCTGCCTGTGACAAAAGTGACGAGAGGATAATGGAGATTTTGAATCTCTGCGCACACTTTTGGACACTGGACACTTGTGGATTGTGTGAGGCCCACTGATATCTGAGCGCTATGTGGCAGGCTCGATGGCACAGCTGCCTGTGACAAAAGTGACGAGAGGATAATGGAGATTTTGAATCTCTGCGCACACTTTTGGACACTGGACACTTGTGGATTGTGTGAGGCCCACTGATATCTGAGCGCTATGTGACAGGCTCGATGGCACAGCTGCCTGTGACAAAAGTGACGAGAGGATAATGGAGATTTTGAATCTCTGCGCACACTTTTGGACACTGGACACTTGTGGATTGTGTGAGGCCCACTGATATCTGAGCGCTATGTGACAGGCTCGATGGCACAGCTGCCTGTGATAAAAGTGACGAGAGGATAATGGAGATTTTGAATCTCTGCGCACACTTTTGGACACTGGACACTTGTGGATTGTGTGAGGCCCACTGATATCTGAGCGCTATGTGACAGGCTCGATGGCACAGCTGCCTGTGACAAAAGTGACGAGAGGATAATGGAGATTTTGAATCTCTGCGCACACTTTTGGACACTGGACACTTGTGGATTGTGTGAGGCCCACTGATATCTGAGCGCTATGTGACAGGCTCGATGGCACAGCTGCCTGTGACAAAAGTGACGAGAGGATAATGGAGATTTTGAATCTCTGCGCACACTTTTGGACACTGGACACTTGTGGATTGTGTGAGGCCCACTGATATCTGAGCGCTATGTGACAGGCTCGATGGCACAGCTGCCTGTGATAAAAGTGACGAGAGGATAATGGAGATTTTGAATCTCTGCGCACACTTTTGGACACTGGACACTTGTGGATTGTGTGAGGCCCACTGATATCTGAGCGCTATGTGACAGGCTCGATGGCACAGCTGCCTGTGACAAAAGTGACGAGAGGATAATGGAGATTTTGAATCTCTGCGCACACTTTTGGACACTGGACACTTGTGGATTGTGTGAGGCCCACTGATATCTGAGCGCTATGTGACAGGCTCGATGGCACAGCTGCCTGTGACAAAAGTGACGAGAGGATAATGGAGATTTTGAATCTCTGCGCACACTTTTGGACACTGGACACTTGTGGATTGTGTGAGGCCCACTGATATCTGAGCGCTATGTGGCAGGCTCGATGGCACAGCTGCCTGTGACAAAAGTGACGAGAGGATAATGGAGATTTTGAATCTCTGCGCACACTTTTGGACACTGGACACTTGTGGATTGTGTGAGGCCCACTGATATCTGAGCGCTATGTGACAGGCTCGATGGCACAGCTGCCTGTGACAAAAGTGACGAGAGGATAATGGAGATTTTGAATCTCTGCGCACACTTTTGGACACTGGACACTTGTGGATTGTGTGAGGCCCACTGATATCTGAGCGCTATGTGACAGGCTCGATGGCACAGCTGCCTGTGACAAAAGTGACGAGAGGATAATGGAGATTTTGAATCTCTGCGCACACTTTTGGACACTGGACACTTGTGGATTGTGTGAGGCCCACTGATATCTGAGCGCTATGTGACAGGCTCGATGGCACAGCTGCCTGTGACAAAAGTGACGAGAGGATAATGGAGATTTTGAATCTCTGCCCACACTTTTGGACACTGGACACTTGTGGATTGTGTGAGGCCCACTGATATCTGAGCGCTATGTGGCAGGCTCGATGGCACAGCTGCCTGTGACAAAAGTGACGAGAGGATAATGGAGATTTTGAATCCCTGCGCACACTTTTGGACACTGGACACTTGTGGATTGTGTGAGGCCCACTGATATCTGAGCGCTATGTGACAGGCTCGATGGCACAGCTGCCTGTGACAAAAGTGACGAGAGGATAATGGAGATTTTGAATCTCTGCGCACACTTTTGGACACTGGACACTTGTGGATTGTGTGAGTTCCACTGATATCTGAGCGCTATGTGACAGGCTCGATGGCACAGCTGCCTGTGACAAAAGTGACGAGAGGATAATGGAGATTTTGAATCTCTGCGCACACTTTTGGACACTGGACACTTGTGGATTGTGTGAGGCCCACTGATATCTGAGCGCTATGTGACAGGCTCGATGGCACAGCTGTGACAAAAGTGACTAGAGGATAAGGGAGATTGGATTGCTTTTAAAAAAGCAGTTTGCGGAGCAGTGGGTAAACAGCAATGCCAGCGTGTCAGGAAGCCTTAAAAGGCAGCCCAACAACCAACACCACTGATACACCACTATATAGCCTCCCCTTGCACTGCACACACAGTGACTTGTGTGTTGTGCAGGCCAAATCGCTAGCAGCAGAAGCAATTTTTTTGTCTTCTTCCCTGCCTAACGCTCTCCCTACAGAATCAGCAGCAACCTCTCCCTATACTAAGATCGGCAGAAGTAAGATGGCGGTCGGCGTGCACGCCCTTTTATACCCCCTGTGACGCCCACCAAAGCAAGCCAATCACTTGCATGCCCTTCTGAAAGATGGTGGTGACCCGTGCCTAGGTCATCACGTTGCCCACAGTGTCCGTGGATCCTGATTGGCTGAAAAAGAGCACAAAACAAACTTTTGAAACGCGACTTTGGCGCGTAAGTCGCTGACCTCGTGGCCGACCTCATCCTAGGGTCGGGTTTCGTTTCATGAAACCCGACTTTGCCAAAAGTCGGCGACTTTTGAATTTTTTCGACCTGTTTCGCTCAACTCTAATACAGAATAGTAAAGACACTGAGAATTACACCCAGTACACAGGACAGGAGAAGTAGTACTGTGCAGTATTAGAGTTAAGCGAAACGGGTCGGTCAAATTCATAAGTCGCCGACTTTCGCTGAAGTCGGGTTTCATGAAACGAAACCCGACCATAGCGTGAGGTCGGCCACGAGGTCGGCGACCCAAGCGCCAAAGTCACGTTTCAAATGATGTTTCCAGCACCTTTTTTCAGCCAATGATGGAGGACGCACACTGTGGGCAACGCGATGACATGGGCATCGGTCACCACCATCTTTGAGAAGGGCATGCAAGTGATTGGCTTGCTTTGTGTGGCGTCACAGGGGCTATAAAAGGACGTGCACGCCGACCGCCATCTTACTTCTGCCGATCTTAGCATAGGGAGAGGTTGCAGCTGCTGATTCTGAATAAGGAAGAGCATTAGGCAGGGAAGAAGAACAAAAAAACTGCTTCTGCTGGTAGCGATTTCCACTGTACAACACAACAGTTTGTGTGCAGTGACAGGGGAGGCTATATTTTTTGTGCATCAGCTCTGTTGGTTATTAGGCTGCCTTATAAGGCTCCCTGATAGCTTCATTGCTGTGCAAACTATTTTTTTAAAAGCAAAAATACTTTTCTTCCTCTTTTCTGCAGTTACCAAGCGTTCATTTTTCCACACTTTTGTGTGCAGCAGCCCTGCTTATTAGGCTGCCTGCTGCCATACTTGGACTGAGAGCATCATTGTCAGCCTCCTAAAATCTCTAGGTAGATTCAAATTCTCCCCAATACTATATACACCTTGTACTTTGTCATACACCAGCCTATTTCAGCCTGTTAAATTGAGGTGTAATCTATAGTGGGCCTGAGATAATAGTTCAGCCTCCTAAAATCTCTATGGAGCTTCCAATTCTCCCCAATACTATATACACACCTTCTGCCTGGTCATACACCTGCCTATCTCAGCCTGTTAAATTGAGGTGTAATCTATAGTGGGCCTGAGATAATAGTTCAGCCACCTAAAATCTCTAGGGAGCTTCCAATTCTCCCTAATACTATATACACACCTTGTGCCTGGTTATACACCTGCCTATTTCAGCCTGGTAAATTGAGGTGTAATCTATAGTGGGCCTGAGATAATAGTTCAGCCTCCTAAAATCTCTAGGGAGCTTCCAATTCTCCCCAATACTATATAAACACCTTATACCTGGTCATACACCTGCCTATTTCAGCCTGTTAAATTGAGGTGTAATCTATAGCGGGCCTGAGATAATAGTTCAGCCTCCTAAAATCTCTAGGGAACTTCCAGTTCTCCCCAATACTATATACACCTTGTACCTTGTTTTACAGTACCATATAGCTGGTGGTATTTTGGGTATATTTTTCCAAAAATGAGGAAGTATGGTGGAAGAGGCCATGGAAGTGGGTGGGGGTTACCAGCTAGTACTGATGGTGGTGGGGTGGTGCATCTGCTGGTAGTGGCAAAAGCACAATAGCACCTAAGGCAGGAGGTGTTGAGCCTGCGTCATCGTCTGGCTCCACAAGGTCTCGAAGGCTCCCTTTTCTGGGAGTAGGTAAACCGCTTTTAAAGCCGGAGCTTCAGGAACAAGTTTTGGCTTACATTGCTGACACAGCCTCCAGCTCTAATGCTTTCTCTTCTGAAGTTTCAAAAAATAAAACCACTGAGTCGTCAGTGGAGGCTCCTGGTCAGGAACAACACCTTTCCTTGTGTCCTTCACCCCTGCCAAAAGTGAAGGATGCGGCAGGCCACACTACAGATTACACCATGGAGCTCTTTTCACATACCATGCCTGGGTTATCAAGTCAAATCGTGAATTCCCCAGTCCAAGATGAATCGGACATGGAGTGCACTGATGCACAGCCACTGCTAGATTTTTCTGCTGGTACATTCACTCAGAGCACTACATTGTCCGCGCAGTGTACTGAGCCAGAATCTGACCCTGATGAAACTCAGGTTCCCCTTCCCGCATACTATACCACCTTACACGGTAACAAAGGGGAAGGTGCAGATGAAAGTGCAGGTTCCTTGAGCAGGTGGGGGAGCATACTCATGGGCGACGGCACTGGCACAGGGCCCTTCATAGTACGCAAAAGTGTCTCTGCCGGTGAGAGGGCCCACCCGCCGTCAGACACACTGCCGTACTATGAGGGGCCCTGTGCCAGTGCCGTCGCCAACGAGTGGGGCCCCCCCTGCTTGCTCAGGATCACAACACTTGCACAGTTGAAATACTTACCTCTCCCTGCTCCACCGCCGTGATGTCTTCCGCATTTCCTGACAGTGACATTCTGGCCAGAGAGCGCAATGACATCACGTCTGTACGCCCTCTGCCTAAACAGTCCAAGTGCAGAGAGATGGAAGATGGGGACGACGAGGAGTCCAGACTAGTACAGGGATTCCCTAGCATGGAGACTTATTTAATTGTTTTAAAGGTTGGGACAGCTATTTTTGGGGAGCACTATACTCTGGAGAATGATATATGAGGTCCACCATACACTGGAGCATTCCAAAGGTGGACATCAGACACTGGAGCAGCATTTACAAGGCTCATTATACACTGGAGCATTAGAAATGGGGCCCACTATATATGGAGCATTATTTGGCCCCATAAGACAGTAGAGCTTCATCCATTGGGATCAACATATACTGTAGCATTATGTGGAGCTCATCATATACTGTATCGAACATTATATGGGACCAATGATTCGGTATGGAGAAATATATGGGCCTCATTACTCTGTATAGCGCACTATGCGGTGGCCATAATACTGTATGGAGGAATGTACTGTCTGTTTTTGGAGCTATTGGAGAAATTAAAATGGATATCAGTCATGTGATGTAAGAAGCGAAGTATTTTTCATTGTACTATACCGCTATTTCTCTGCCGTATCAGAGGATCATGAATTGTGGCATGTGTTAAAGGAGCCCATCGACACTCTTTGGCCCTGGGCCCACGAAAATCTGGAGGCAGCCCTACCCCCCCACAACTTTAGCCAAATAACCCCCAGTTTTCAATGCCTAACTATTATTATAAAGTAAATTAAGGTTGACAAGCTTAAATAATAATTGATGTTTTTGGCATTAAAATGGGCACTGTAGGTGTGTTTCCTGTTCTCCACTCACTGCCGACTTTTCTTCCCCATTGACTTGCATTGGGTTTCGTGTTTCAGTCGGCCTTCGACTTTTCACGATAATCGGCCGATTTCGTTCGACCCAACTTTTGCGAAAGTCGCGTTTCATGAAACCCGACTCGACCCGAAAAAAGGCAAAGTCGCTCATCTCTATGCAGTATGTTTATGCAAAATAATACAGATACTGAGAATTACACTGAGTATACAGGACAGGAGACGAGGTACTGTGCAGTGTATGTAAATAGATTAATGCACATACTGAGAATTACAGTAAAAAGAAAAAGACTAGCTCACCCACATGCAAGATTCATGTGACTTGGAGAAGATGAAAGTTTTGTGTCCTGACATAAAGCAGTCCAAAAGAAGTAGAGGAAGTCCAGCTTCGTGATCATGGTAAACACTTTATTCTCGGTGTAAAAAAGTATAAAGAAATGAGTTAAAATATCATGATAATAAAATTAAAATTCCACCAACGCATTTTAGGTAAACATACCCTAAGTCATGATTAGGGATGAGTGAACCTTCCAAGGTTTGGTTCACCGAATGTCCCGATGTTCGCCGAACGCACCCGAACCTCATTAAATTCAATGGGAGGCAAAGCCAAACGTCTACAGAACACCATAAGGGGTGACAAAAAGCTTCTCAAATAGCTAAAGTTAGGGGGCAAACACCATGAAAAGTGACATCAATTGACCCTCTAATTTACTAATGACACAGCAGCAGTCAGCCATGGGCCATGCATGAGGTAAGGGGTCATGGATATTAACCCCCTCAGCCTAAAAATACCAGGACGCAGCCCAGAAAAAGTACATTTATTAGATGCGTCAATTCTGGCACTTTGACTTGCTTTTCCCACTTGCCATGTAGCAGTGGCAAGTGGTGTTCATATTTGTGGGATTGATGTCACCTTTGTTTTGTCAGATGACATCAAGCCCTGAAGTTAGTAATGGAGAGGCATCTATAAGACACCTATCCATTACTAATCTTATAGTTATATGGTAAATAAAGACACATCAAGAATAAAGTCCTTTAATTAATAATCTTTAGTTTTTTTTATAATAATCTTTATTTTTTTATATAGCTCTAACATATTCCGCAGTGCATTACAGTTTGCACACATTATCATCACTGTCCCCAATGGGGCTCACAATCTAAATTCCCTATCAGTATGTCTTTGGAATGTGGGAGGAAACCGGAGTACCAGGAGGAAACCCACGCAAACATGGGGAGAACATACAAACTCCTTGCAGATCTTGTCCATGGTGGGATTCGAACCCAGGATAACCACTGAGCAACTTTACAAAGAAGTGTAAATCCGCACAGTGGGGAAGCCCACTCATTGCACAGGTGTTGCGTGAACTAAGCTGCAGGCATATATACAGCAATGAATGCTCCGTGAGCCGAGGTGCCACTCCAAAGAAAACAGCCACAATAAATGCCAAAATTGAAAGAAATGGACGGCACACACCGGTTAAAAAAGCTTCTTTATTCCAATACTTTAAAACATCGGCGTCGGGAGGATGGGAGCAGGAATGGAAGAGGTGACAGCTGTTTCGCGCTGCAGTTGCGCTTCTACTTTTGTCCCTTCCACTCCTGCTCCCATCCTCCCGATGCCGATGTTTTAAAGTATTGGAATAAAGAAGGTTTTTTAACCAGTGAGTGCTATCCTCTTCTTTCAATTTTGTCCTTTAATTGAAATAATGACACAGACCCCTTTAATAATCTCAGTTAAACCATACTTATGACCCTGCCTCTTTCCAGCAAAGCCCTCGATCTCCTGTAAAAAAAACCTAAAATTAAAATCAACAATATACCATACCAGTCGCACCATGACCGAAGTGTGCCTTCCCCATCTCCAGCTCACCGTAACTCACTGACTAGCGAATTTGTGTCAACTTTATTATTGACATAGCACATTAGCCGGGAATTATGGGCTGGATTAAGATGGGACTACTTCCCTCTGACTTGCTTTAAAGCAGCTGGACACATGCAATTGAGCCCTGTGAGACTACCCGCTCTCAGCAGCTGGACACATGCAATTGAGCCCTGTGAGACTACCCGCTCTCTGTCAGGTGTACACATTTACTTCCTCTCACATTTGGGAAGATATATGCCTCTTTTGTCAGTTAGATTAATATTGGGCCACAATATATATATAAATATTATCTTTAAAAACATATTAATCTATTTGTGATTGCGGTATCAATATATATATTTATCTATCCTTTATGAGGAAAATCATATCTCCCTATGTTGTAGTATATATTGTGCCACACCTCATATACTTGACCTGCTGCCTCTTGCTCTACTCTGGATTTATGCTAAGCATGTTGTCACTTTATGTATTTATTATCATTAATAAAATATTTGTAATTATTTCCACAATATTTTGATTTGGGCCTCTATTTGTTCAGGGATTATTTTTCAACTCCAGTTAATATTTTTGATAATATCTTGGTGACTGGCTTTTGAAACTTGGATAGTTGACTCATGAGTCATTTTCATTAACGCTAATTATTGCCCATCCTATTGAAATTCTTTCTGTTATCCCTGACTGATTTAGTTAGTTTTCGGTTCTTAATATACCATATCTGTCTGTCATTCTGTCCCACGCCATAATCCATGTCTGGGGGAGAAATAGTTTTCAACCTGGACGGTGCCAAGATGCAGCCGCCCAGGCTGAAAACCACTTGTGACTGAACTGCTGCTAGCGCAGCCTCAGTGACTAGCGGTAACGTCACAGAGGCTGTGTTCCCATCCAAGTTGAACTGCGGTGACATCGGTGAGATCCCCACTAGGACTGTGAGAAAGTTTCAAGGTGCACTCCCGGTGAATTCGCTTCTGCACCATGCGACTTTCTCACTGTGCTAGCGGGGATCTCACTGAGGTTACTGTGGTTCAGCCCAGCTGGGAATGCAGCCTCAGTGACGTCACCGCTAGTCACTGAGGCTGCGCTAGCAGCATCTCATTCACCAGTGGATTTCAGCCTGGACGGTCGCATCTTTGCACCGTCCAGGTTGAAAACTCTTTATCCCCCAGACATGGATTACTGCATGGGACAGAGTGATGGACAGATATGATATATTGATATTTTATTATTTTACTTTTATTACAGGAGATTAAGGGCTTCACTGGAATTAGTCGTTTAAATAAAAATGAAAAACTGTGTTTAGTATTATCTAATATATAAAGCTCAATGTTTGTGTGTATGTATGTGTGTATGTCCGGGATTGGCATCTGCACCGTTGCAGCTACAGCCACCAAATTTTGCACAGTCACACGTCTGGACCCCGAGAGCATCATAGGCTATGTTGTGTGGTGAAATTTTAACCCCGCGCGTTCCAATCACCAAACAATTTTGCCTATTATTCTTATCATTTCTATGGTGTGATCGTCCTTCTGTAAAGCTGGAAATAACACAATTTATTACCGTGTCAACACAGACCACCCTCTGACACAGACTGCAGGGGGAGCCCAGTATCACACAGGATAGGATTAGATACACGGCTCAGCAGTCAGTATCACACAGGATAGGATTAGATACACAGCTCAGCAGTCAGTATCACACAGGAGAGGATTAAACACATGGCTCAGCAGTCAGTATCACACAGGATAGGATTAGATACACAGCTCAGCAGTCAGTATCACACAGTATAGGATTAGATACACTGCTCAGCAGTCAGTATTACACAGGATAGGGTTAGATACACTGCTCAGCAGTCAGTATCACACAGGATACGATTAGATACACGGCTCAGCAGTCAGTATCACACAGGATAGGATTAGATACACAGGTCAGCAGTCAGTATCACATAGGATAGGAATAGATACACGGCTCAGCAGACAGTATCACACAGGATAGGATTAGATACACAGCTCAGCACACAGTATCACACAGAATAGTATTAGATACACGGCTCAGCAGACAGTATCACACAGAATAGGATTAGATACATGGCTCAGCAGTCAGTATCACACAGGATAGGATTAGATACACAGCTGAGCAGTCAGTAACACACATGATAGGATTAGGTACACGGCTCAGCAGTCAGTATCACATGGGATGGGGTTAGATACACGGCTCAGCAGACGGTATCACACAGGATAGGATTAGATACACTGCTCAGCAGTCAGTATCACACAGGATAGGATTAGATACATGGCTGAGCAGTCAGTAACACACAATAGGATTAGATACACAGCTCAGCAGACATTATCACACAGGATAGGGTTAGATACACATACACACGTTGTTTATCAAAAGGCTCTTGAATGAGTTGAAAATAAAATACTATCAATACTTGGGTAATCGTTTCGTTAATTTGTGTTGCAAATCTGTAGTGTTGAATATATGATGTGAAATGTTTTTATGTGCAATATAATAATTATAAGGTTATAACTAACCACAGTTGGTTACTATGCCCAGGCAACGCCGGGCTCTTCAGCTAGTTTCAAATAAAGGACTTTATTCTGGCTGTGTCTTTATTTACCATACAACTTTAGGATTAGTAATGGATAGGTGTCTTATAGACGCTTCTCCATTACTAAGCCATGGGCTTGATGTCACCGGATAATACAAAGGTGACATCAACCCCCCATCCATTACCCCACTTGCCACCACTACAGGGCAAGTGGGAAGAGCGAGGCTAAGTGCCAGATTTGACACATCTTAGAGATGTGTTTTTCGGGTTTGGCTGAGAGCTGATGTTTTTAGCCTGGGGGCAGTATCCATGGCCCCTTCTTTGGCTATTAAATTCAGCCCGCTGCTGTTTGCATAGCCTTTGCTAGTTGTTAATTATAGGGGGACACTACATCATTTTTTTAGGGTCCCCCATTTTAATAGCCAGTGAAGGCTACGTACACAGCTGTGAGCTGATATTAATAGCCTGGGAAGCTCCATGGGTATTACCCTCTTCCCAGGCTATAAACATCAACCCCCAGCCATCGGCTTTCCCTCTGCTGGTATGAAAATTACGCGGGAGCCCACGCCATTTTTTTCAGAAAAATAATCTTGTATTAATTAAATACATGTACAGTAAGCTTCACACACACTGTACTAATTGTATTTGTCACTGACATCTATATATCTACCTTTTCTATTTGTATTCATTGTGTGTAATCCATCTCTTCTATCCTGTCGGCTCCTGCTGTCATTTTACACTACCGCGGCTGTTGAATTACCAGCTTTTCTTCTATCAATGTAATATACATACTTATATATGTGTGTCACTGACATGAGTATATATATATGTATTCTATGTGTATATATGTATTCTATCTATTCTTTTCTAACCTTTCACACTTTGATTTTACTGAATGCAACACATGAGTAGCCGGCATTTGGGGGGACCCCTCTGTTCTTGATAACCAACCTTGCTGAAGCGGACAGCTGAGGGTTGCAGCCCCAGCAGTGAGTTTTCCCTGGCTGGTTATCAAAAATACAGGGGAACCATGCAGGTTTTTTTTTATTATTTATTTACACTGCAGGAACGGCTGATGAATACACTCATCCGCTGCTCCTGCTCTCACTGTTATTAGAGGCAGCAGGTGTCAGCTGTTGGGACCTGTAGTCCTATCAGCTGACACCAGTGACCGGAGGTAAACTTTATACCTCCCATCACAGCTGTGGGCTCACTGTCAGTATCTAGTCCTGGAATCTGTTTCTCTTGCCCTTAGACTTGCCCTTAGTTAACATGGATCTTGATGTTTCCACGTCGGCCATCTTGCTTCCTGCCAAAGCTGTATATAAAGCCAGCACCTGCTCTGATTCATTGCTTGTGTATTATGTATTGGACTTTGTGCCTCTGCAGTCCCAAGCCTGGACTTACTATCCCTGTTGGTCCTCTCTTAACGGCGGAGTCCTCTGCCAACCTGCACGTCTGGATCCCTGCCTGCTGACTGAGTGATTGCTGAACACTTGACTTCAGGAACCTCTGCCTGACTACACCTGCGGTGAAGTAAGAACTCCAGCCAGCTAGTGTGTTCCTCCGCTCTGCAAGAGTCTGTGTCTTGTGCCCGCATTGCTCAGTGACTTTGCATGCTGTGTCGCAGAGTATCAGCTCTGCTATTACCTTTTATCATATTGACTGAACATTTATCTGGACTTATATGCTATATTGCATTCAGATCATTAATACAATATTGCTTGCACAACCCACTGTGTCTGTAGTCTCTTTGACCTAGCCACTGGTGTCCAGTTGTATCCACTAGTATCGTGACAGGATACACAAGCCTTAAAAATGGATGCCGCTGGGTCAGAGACTTTAGAAGTGCGTGTTAAGAAGCTAAATAATATCACTGCCACTGTACACGCTGAAGTGCAGACACGGAAGAGCAGAATAGAAGGCCTAGAGGGGCAGACTAAATATGATATACAAGTGCTCAGTCAGACCCTTCAGGAATTGCGTGGCCGAGTTGCGGCTCTGGAGGCACAATCTCAGGCTTCTGTTCCTACCATCACCAAACTACCACCATTTAGGTTTGGTGGCGACCGAGACAAGTACCGTGGGTTTCTGAACCAGTGTCGTTTATACTTTGCTGCACATGTCACACAGTTTCCTACAGACCGATCCAAAGTATTGACTATCATCATGTTGCTGACTAATAAGGCCCTTGCCTGGGCAAACCCTCTGATAGAATCACAGGATGCATGTCTGAATGACTTCAATATGTTTATTGCCACCATGGGGCAGATGTTTGACGATCCGAACCGTGGCCTTACAGCTGAGACGGCCCTGCTGAATTTGCGTCAAGGTAAACGCCCAGTGACTGAGTATGCTATGGATTTTAGAAGGTGGGCTCAGGACACCACCTGGAATAGTGCAGCGAAGTACTCTATATTTAAGAAGGGGTTGTCCAGTTCTATCAAGGACGAGCTTGCACGTGCGGAGGCTCCCACTGCTCTAGGTGATTTCATCAATCACTGTATTCGCCTAGACGCTCGCATCTCCGAACGAAAACAAAAAGGTGGTCTGAGATGAACCGCAGCAATAAATCGCTTCTTCCTTTCCTTCCTAAGGAGATTCCGGACTCAAGTCCTCAGGAGTCCACACCTGAGCCGATGCAGGTAAATTCCCTACGAAGTCGAGTAAGTGACGAACGGAAGGAATTTCGCTTCAAGGAGAATTTATGTTTTTACTGTGGGAAGTCAGGACATTTTATTATCAACTGCCCCAATCGTTCTCGCAGAACAACCGCAGCCGTGGTAGAACGCGACTTCTCTGAATCATACTCCATGACTTCCGAATCAGGGCCACCCGAAATTGCAGCAACCACTCCTGATTATGACTTTTCAGATATGAACTCTGTTACATCCGAAACGATACTACCCATTAATGCTGTTATTCTATCTTCTGCAGTTTCATACCCTTGCAATAAGAAAAAAGATTCACATTGTTACCTTCCTATTAAGATCTGGATTGACTCCCGTTGGGTGAACAGTTCCGCCATGATAGACTCTGGGGCTAGCGGTAACTTCATGGACACTTCTTTTGCTAAGGAATATGGAATCCGATCACAGAGAAGAGTGTCTTCAATTCTGATGGAGACTGTGGATGGGTCCCCTTTGACCTCGGGGCCCGTAGACCAGCAGACTGAACCACTGAAGGTCCTCATGGGAGATGATCACCAGGAGAAATTGCCCTTCCTTCTGATTTCCTCTCCACATTTCCCTATTATCTTGGGTTTACCCTGGTTGCAGGCTCAAAATCCCATCACTGACTGGGAGACTAAGAGATTGCGCTTCCCAGCTAAAGAGGTAACTTCTGAGAAATCGACTGATCCATCTCCGGCCAACCCATCATCGGACCTAGAGTTACCGGCAGTTTATAAAGAATTTTCGGACGTGTGCGATAAAAAGAATGCAGATAAATTACCACCACACCGCTCTTATGACTGCCCAATCGAGCTTCTGCCTGCTGCTACCATTCCTTTTGGTAATATTTATCCATTGTCCGGTCCTGAGCTCAAGACTCTCAAAGAATATATCGACGAGAACCTGTCTAAGGGGTTTATACGCCCCTCATCCTCTCCAGCCGGTGCACCCATCTTTTTCGTTAAAAAGAAGGATGGATCCCTCAGACCCTGTGTTGATTACCGGGAAATTAACAAGGTAACCATCAAGAACCGCTACCCCCTGCCATTAATTCCGGAGCTTCTCGAGAGAGAGTTCGTCAGGCCAAGGTCTTTTCAAAATTGGACCTACGCGGGGCATACAATCTAGTCCGTATAAGACCTGGAGACGAATGGAAAACAGCATTTAGGTCTCGATATGGACACTTTGAGTATTTGGTCATGCCATTTGGACTTTGCAATGCCCCAGCAACGTTCCAACATCTCGTAAATTATATTTTCAGAGACATTCTTGATATTTTTGTCGTAATCTATTTGGATGACATTCTGATTTTTTCTAGCTCCATGGAGGAACATTAGCAACATGTCAAGACTGTCTTACAGCGGTTGAGGGAACACCAGCTGTACATCAAGCTGGGGAAATGCGAACTTCACAAGTCGGAGATTCAATTCTTAGGTTATGTAATTTCTCCACAGGGTCTGAGTATGGATAACAGCAAGATCAAGGCGATTCAGGAGTTGCCAATCCCCAAGAACGTCAAGGAGGTCCAACGTTTCATCGGGTTTGCTAACTTCTACAGACGTTTCATCAAGAACTTCTCTGACATCGTCTCGCCCATCACCCGGTTGACACAAAAGAAGACAGCATTTATTTGGTCCCTTCAAGCCCAAGAAGCATTCTCTCGGCTCAAGACCAAGTTCACGTCAGCACCAGTACTGATCCACCCTGACCCGGAACTCGCCTTCATTATTGAAGTGGATGCCTCAAACTGTGCCACCGAGGCTATACTGTCCCAAAGAACAGGTGAGAAGAATTTACTTCATCCTTGTGCTTTTCTTTCCAAGCGACTGTCTCCTGCCGAAAAGAACTACGATGTAGGAAATAAAGAATTACTGGCTATCATCGCCGCCTTCAAGGAGTGGAGACATCTTCTGCAAGGAGCCTCACAGCCGATCGTGGTCCTCACGGATCACCGCAACCTTGAGTTCATCAGGTCAGCAAGATGCCTGACCCCACGGCAGGCCCGCTGGAGTCTTTTCCTTAATCAATTCAATTTTACAATCTCTTATAGACCAGGTTCTCGCAATGGAAAAGCAGATGCTCTATCCCGGATGTTCTCCACTGACGCTGTTCCAGATGCTCCACCTAAGACCATACTTTCTGATTGCAATTTTGTAGGAGTCATTCAGAATCAAGATTTGCTGCAGGTCATCAAAGAAGCTTACAACTCTGATCTTTTCCTGTCTCAGCTATCTGATGAGGTAAGCCTTCTTTTTAGGAATGGAGTTTGGACCCGGGAACGGCGCCTCTACATTCCTGAAGCCGTGAGGTTAAGAGTGTTGAGATTGGTTCATGATTCCAAGGTTGCAGGGCACAGAGGAATTCAGAAGACTCAAGAATTCTTATCTCGCTTTTTCTGGTGGCCAGGTTTTCGGAAGGATGTCCAGAAGTACGTTTCATCTTGTGAGGTATGTGCCAAATTCAAGGTTCCACGTGCCTCCCCTACTGGTCTGTTACAGCCTTTGCCGGTGCCGTCTCGCCCGTGGGGATCCATTTCTATGGACTTTATTGTAGAACTGCCCCTTTCTGAGGGAAAGAGTACGATTTTGGTGGTGGTCGATCGCCTGACCAAGGCGGCCCATTTCATCCCTTGTTCCGGTTTACCCTCTGCGAAGGACACTGCTGACCTAATTATCCAGAACATCTTTCGCCTGCACGGGGTTCCGGATGAAGTTGTTTCTGACCGTGGAGTTCAATTTACTTCAAAGTTTTGGCGAAGCTTTTGTTCAGCATTAGGCATAGAAGTTAACTTATCTTCTGCTTTCCACCCACAGTCCAACGGGCAGACAGAACGTACCAACCAAACACTAGAGCAATACCTTCGCTGCTATGTTTGCCATTTGCAAGATGATTGGGTAAGGTTACTCCCCTTGGCCGAATTCTCTTATAACAACTCCCAGAGTGCCTCCACCAAACAGTCACCATTCTACGCTAACCTGGGATATCACCCTAGCATTCTTCCCAGATTACCGGTAGATACATCTTTACCAGCAGTTGCCGACAGGATCTCTTCACTTCAACAGAACCTTGAACTTCTGAAAGAGACTTTGGGTTCCGCACAAGAGAGGTACAAGAATGCAGCTGACAGATTTCGCAAACCAACACCAACATTTAAGGTAGGAGATTTAGTCTGGTTATCTACGAAGAATTTAAAGATGAAGATCCCTTCCCCTAAGTTGGGACAGAAGTACATTGGTCCTTATAGGATCAGTGGTCTGGTAGGTGCTGTTGCATGTCGCTTAAAACTCCCAAGAACACTGAAGATACATCCTGTCTTTCATACTTCCCTACTAAAGACTGTAGTACCAAATCCTTTTCCAGGACGTTCATCTCCTCCTCCCGATCCCGTTCTTGTGGATGGTCAAGAGCAGTTCATCGTTGAGAGGATTCTGGATTCAAGAATCTACAGAAATCGACTGCAGTATTTGATTAAATGGCAAGGCTATTCCTCAGAGGAGAATTCCTGGGAACCCGTGGATAATATTAACGCCTCCCGACTGATTGAGCAGTTCCATCAAAGGTACCCTGGCAAGCCTGGTTTAGGGTCGTCCGGAGGCCGTTCTTGAGGTGGGAGTAATGTCAGTATCTAGTCCTGGAATCTGTTTCTCTTGCCCTTAGACTTGCCCTTAGTTAACATGGATCTTGATGTTTCCACGTCGGCCATCTTGCTTCCTGCCAAAGCTGTATATAAAGCCAGCACCTGCTCTGATTCATTGCTTGTGTATTATGTATTGGACTTTGTGCCTCTGCAATCCCAAGCCTGGACTTACTATCCCTGTTGGTCCTCTCTTAACGGCGGAGTCCTCTGCCAACCTGCACGTCTGGATCCCTGCCTGCTGACCGAGTGATTGCTGAACACTTGACTTCAGGAACCTCTGCCTGACTACACCTGAAGTAAGAACTCCAGCCAGCTAGTGTGTTCCTCCGCTCTGCAAGAGTCTGTGTCTTGTGCCCGCATTGCTCAGTGACTTTGCATGCTGTGTCGCAGAGTATCAGCTCTGCTATTACCTTTTATCATATTGACTGAACATTTATCTGGACTTATATGCTATATTGCATTCAGATCATTAATACAATATTGCTTGCACAACCCACTGTGTCTGTAGTCTCTTTGACCTAGCCACTGGTGTCCAGTTGTATCCACTAGTATCGTGACACTCACTCTGTCTTTTGACAGTGTGGGAACTGCAGGTCTCTGACTAGCGGGGATGATCTCACGGCCAATCAGAAGCACTACGTCGGTGTTTCCCACGCTTCCACACAGCTTGGGAAACATCAGCTTTTGTGCTGTGCATGTTCGTCTATATTCGGCGATTTCATCGACGATTAAATTGGCGAATATTGCAAATTCAGCAATCGTGAACCAAACCGAACACTGAAATATTCGCTCTTCTCTAGTCAAGAACTTTTTGTGAACATTCTCTTACATATTAAATTACAGATTTCATGTAGTATTTTAGTGTGATCCTACTAAATTGTTTCAGCATAGTTTGTACTTAACAAATGGGAATTTGTACTATTTGTTTGCAGAACCATGGCTCTCTAATTTATCATATGGAAACAAGACCTGGTGGTTGGTGCAAGGAGAAAAAAGAACTGGAGTGCTTTGTGAAATGCCTTGTTCCAAACCCTTCCATCTGTTCTTTATTATCCTCCTTGAAGAAAATAGCAAGTGATATGAAAGTTGTCAAGGATCTAACATGTGAGTAAGGTTATCGCTCTCTTTTTAAATATAGGATATTAAATTAAATAAAGGTGTCAATATACAGTAAGTATTGCATTTTTAAAAGTTCAATTAATAATCGATCTATAGATGGCTAATGTCTGTGTCTTAATTATTTTTGAGAGGATTACACCTTACTAACACTCAGCTAAGAATAATCTTCAAACAACATCAAAACCAACAAACTGCAAAATCTTCATTGATTAAGCAAACCTAATCAAGTAAAATGATGAACCATAACCATAGTTACATAGGTTGAATAAAGACCCATCAAGTTCAACCTTTCTCCACCAACTGTACATTTCGTCACTAATCTAACTATAACCAGCAATGCTATGTGTATCAAGGAAATCATCCAGCCCTATTTTAAAAGCTGTTATAATATCTGCCATTACTAACTCTTGTGGTCGGCATTCCACAGTCTGACTGCTCTAACTGTAAATAACCCTTTTCTGTTTAGCAGTCGTAATTGCCTTTCTTCCTCCCATAATGAGTGCCCCCTAGTCCTCAGCACAGTTCTTGGAAGGAACAAGTCATATGCCAGTGTTTTGTACTGGCCACACAGATATTTATACATGTAAATGAGATCCCCTCTGAGGCGTCTTTTTTCTAAGCTAAACAAGCCCAACTTTTCCAACCTCTCTTCATATGAGAGGCCTTCCATCCCTTGTAATAATCTGGTTGCCCGTCGTTGAACTGATTCTAACTTCTGAATATCCTTTTCAAAATGTGGAGCCCAAAACTGTATCCCATATTCTAGATGTGGCTTCATCAGTGATTTATAAAGGGGTAGTAATACGTCGGGATCGCAGGATTTTATCTCTCTTTTATACATCCTAATATCTTGTTTGCTTTTGCTGCTGCTGCTTGACATTGAGTACTGCTGCTCAGCTTAATTGTAACGAGAATACAAAGGCCTTCTCTTGATCTGTAGTCCCGAGTAAACTCCCATTTAATGTATATGCAGCAATAGGATTACTCCGGAATAGGTGCATTACTTTACATTTATCTATATTAAATCTCATTTGCCAAGTGTTTGCCTATTCAGTCATCTTATTCAGATCGATTTGCAATATTGTAATGTCAAGGTCAGATTGTAATATCCTGCATAGTTTGGTGTCGTCAGCAAAGACTGACACTTTACTCTCAATCCCATCCATAAGGTCATTAATAAAGAGGTTAAAAAGAATCGGTCCTAGCACAGATCCTTGTGATACCCCACTACTGAATATATTCCATTTAGAGAACGTACCATTTATGACGATTCTTTGTTTCCTGTTATTTAGCTAGATCCTTACCCATCTGCATATAGTTTCCCCCAGTCCTTGCTTCTGTAACTTCAGTATAAGTCTGTTATGTGGTACTGTATCAAATGCCTTTGCAAAGTCCAGATAAATCACATCAGCCGCATCACCTACATCCAGATTTGTCCTCACCTCCTCATAGAAACCCAACATGTTAGTTAGACAGGACTTATTCTTCATGAATCCATGTTGGTTGTCAGTTATTATATTAATCTCTGCAATATATTTCTGCAGGTCATCTCTTTTTAATGCCCTCAAAAATTTTGCACACTACCGATATCAGGCTTACCGGACGGTAGTTGCCCGGGTCCACCTTCTTACCTTTCTTAAACATTGGTACCATGTGAGCCATCCTCCAATCTTGTGGCACCACCCCTGTTACAAGAGAGTCTAAGAATATGAGATACAGTGGTCTGTCAATTATTGAGCTCAATTCCCTCAGTATCCATGGATGAATGCCATCTGGGACAGGGGATTTGTCAATGTTTAAATTACTCAGACGTAAAAGTGGTGCTCATACTGCAAGCCACAGGCTGTAGAGGGGAGGGTCTCATGACCAGGATGTATGCCAGGCCCTAATAGAGATTAAGCAGAAGTAAGCTAAAATGGAGCTTTTTTGGGGGGAGTTAAGATCTAAAATGGTGGAATAAGGGAAGGTAGGAGGGATTTCGGTTCAAATTATGGTGGGAGTTAGTAAAAAGGGGTGTGAATGGGGCCATTTGATTGGTCAAGTGGACTAGGTATATAAGGGGGATTGGAAGGGGCAGGTACAGTCTATTAGTAAATCTGACTCAGGGACACAATACCGTGATGGAGGCTCTATTCCAGGACTTTACAAAGTGTTTCAAAAGAGGAAAAGGAAAGCCTGGGGAAGCTGTGGATAAGAAGGACGACCTCAGTGAGGGTAGAGCGGATAAAGCAGTATTTAGATAATTTCCTTGATAGGGAGGCAACATGTCTGTTGAAGGAGGGTTTTCGTTATGGTTTCAAGATCCCTTCAGCTGTGAAGGAAGTATTGGTTTTGGTTCAGAATTTGAGGTCTGCTATGGAGCAACCGGAGTTAGTTGGTCAAAAATTGGGTAAAGAAGTGGAGTTGGGCAGGTTGGCCGGTCCGTTTCGGGAATTACCATTACCGCGTTTAAAGATTTCTCCGTTAGGTTTGGTCCCAAAGAAGGAACCAAATAAGTATCGGTTGATACATCATTTATCGTACCCAGATGGGGAGTCGGTCAATAATGGCATTGATCCAGAGTTGGTCTCGGTGTTTTATGTGTCATTCGAAAAGGCGGTGGAGTGGGTAAGGCGGTATGGTCATGGTGCACTGTTGGCCAAGATGGACATAGAGGGGGCTTTTCAATTGTTGCAGGTTCATCCTGACAGTTTTCACCTGTTGGGATGTTTTTGGGAAGGACATTATTATGTTGATTGTTGTTTGCCCATGGATTGTTCTATCTCATGTGCATATTTTGAAAATTTTAGTTCCTTTTTTGAATGGGTGGTTCACACAGAGGCAGGCGCAGATTCTGTTATTCACTATCTTGATGATTTTTTGTGTATTGGACTAGCTGGGTCTCCAGTGTGTGCAATATTATTGCAAACGATTGAACAAGTAGCTGAGAGGTTTGGGATTCCTTTGGCCGCAGAGAAGACTGTGGGTCCAACTACCACTCTGTGTTTTCTGGGCATTGAGATAGATACGGCATTGATGGAATGTTGTTTGCCAGTTGAGAAGCTGGAGGATTTGAAAATGGTCATACACGAGGAGTTGAGAGCCCGCAAGATTCGGTTGTGCCAGTTGCAATCATTACTGAGTAAATTGAATTTTGCATGCAGGATTTTACACATGGGTAGAATATTTACCAGGAGGTTGGCTGTAGCAATGGCGGCCTACAACCAGACATAGCTGAAGGACACACTACTCAGCGTGAGCTGCACTCACACACAGAGACCTCTCAGACAGGCGTGAACAGTGCAGCAAACTGGGCACTAGCACTGAAAGGCTGCAGAGAGGCTCCGCTGTCTACTCCTATAGTGTTTGCAACCAACGTATATGGATACGGATGGATGCACAGTGCACACTAATAGGAGAATGAAAAATGAGCAGCAAAAAAATAAAAATATGTATGAGGCAGTGACAAGCTGAGCGTCCTACAACCAGACGTGGCTGCAGGACACACTACTCAGCGTGAGCTGCACTCACACAGACCTTGCAGACAACTGTGAACACTGCTGCAAGGCAAAAGAAAGCTACAGTGGTGGATTATGTAGCCTGAGTAAAGCACACTATGATTGTGAAAATCGCTATCTCTAACTGTCCCTCACAGTCTTGAACAGCAGCCTGTCCCTAACTGAATTCACAGCAGAGTGAACCAGAAATGGCAGCTGTGGCGGCTTTTATAGTGCATCATGACATAATTTCAGCAGCCAATCACAGCCATGCCATTAGCTAACATGCCTACATGCCTAACAGGATGTGCCCACACTTCTGAGGATTGTCATTGGCTGAATCAAATCAAACTGGCTCATAGCATTATGGGAACTTCCGATTCCGGTATTCGATATGCTAAAAGTATCAGAACTCAGTATCGGAATTCCGATACAGTGAATATCGGACGATACCCGATACTTGCGGTATCGGAATGCTCAACACTACTTGTCAGCTTATTCTCCCCCTGTGGTGAATTTGATGCGTCATTTGGTACTTCAATGCTTGCATTTGAATGTATGGTTGAGGGTGAAGCATGTCCCAGGAGTCAAAAACTCGATTGCTGATGCAATTTCTCGCTTTCAGTGGGGTCTGTTTCGGAAGCTGACGCCAGAGTCGGAGCAGCATGGAACACAATGGTCGTCGAGCTTATGGAATCTGGTATCGGATCAGCAATGAGGTTAATTGCGGCATCGGTGGCTCCTGGGACATGGCATTGATATAATTCAGTGTGGGACCATTGGTGTAGGTTGAAGTCGAGTACAGGGAGTTGTCAGTCAGATGAAGATAGTATGGATCTGTTGTTATACATGATCGGCAGGTCATGTGAGAAAGGGAAGGAGTGTCGGTGTCAAATGATCGAATGACAGCAATGGCATTTTTATTCAAATTGTCTGGCGTGGAAGACGTTACCAAGGCTTTTGTGATATGACAAGCATTGAAGGGGAACAGGAAAGGAAGGGCGATTTGGGATTGGAGGCATGCGATCTCATTTCATATGTTGGGTAGACTGTTAGCACTGTTGGAGAATGTGTGTCTGTCTAAATATGAGACTTTGCGGTTTCAGATGGCTTTTAGTTTAGCTTTCTTTGGCGCTTTTTGAATAAGCGAATTAGTGAGTAAGAATTGTTGTCATCAAGGGGGTTTGCAATTCCATAATGTGGTATGTGAACCCAGAGTTATCCATTGTATACTTCCAAGGTCGAAGACAGATATCTATAGAAAGGATTGTATGGTGGAACTGTGGGTGGAGGAAGGATTAATGGAGTGCCCAGTATATAGAACGTCTCAATTTTTGTTGGTAAGGGGCTGTGCCAGGGGTTCTTTGTTGATTCATCAGGATGGTCTGACTTTGTCTAAATTCCAGTTTATAGCCATATTCAGGAGGTGCTTAGGTTCGATTGGCATGGATGATTCAAAATTCGGGTCCCATTCATTTCATATGGGGCAGCGACAGAAGAGTCATGATGTTGTGCCAGATCAGGACTGGGCTCCCTGACACTTTATCCCTACCCCTACCCCTTCTTGTAGCAATTACCCAGCTGCTTACTTCCCTTTTCTGATTTTCCACACCTCCACCCTCCTCCATATCACTTGCCCCAGCCAGCACAAGCTCAGTAAGCTTAAAACTCCTCTCCAGGTTTGCAATGCTCCTGAGTGTTGCCAGCTGCATATTTAGATCCATTACCTGGGCTTCCAAACATGTAACTCGCTTGCATCGAGTGCAGACATATTCATCCTCAAATGGCTGTTCAAGGCATACATACATCTCACAAGATGCACACCTGGTGGCATTTTCCATAAAGCACATATTCAATTAAGAGAACCGTACAGATAAAAGCAGAACAAAATTAGACAGTTGAAGCTAGTAAGAAAAACACCAAACTATGCTCTTGTGTTAAACTATGAATTTGCATTTAACTATGGACTTATCTGCAGTCTCGGACTTAATGACAGCCCTCACGCCGCTCAGCAGCCCTCGCTTAGTGTCTGAAACTTGTAGTCCTCTCAGCAGCACTGCACAGGTTTCTCTGCTGGAAAGTTCTTTAACAAACACTTACCTCACAGATGTCTGATCACATGCACCAATCACAGCCTCCCCCCCCTTTTTTTTCTTAAAACAGGCTCTAACCCTCCCCCAGACAATCAACACAGCTAATTCCCCAACATTACCACAGTTACACAGTTATTACAACTATGAAATTGCTTTTAACTATGGACTTATCTGCAGCCTCAGACTTAATGACAGCCCTCGCTCCACTCAGTTTATCTATTTTTACATCTGACAATATCAGATTTTTTCTACTTAAAGGGCTTGTTCACCTTTGAGGCTGTTTCTTTTTGTTACTTATGTAAGGAGGAAGACCGGGCTGCAGGTACCTTTATGGAGCTGGGTCCGGAACTGTCAAGGCTGCGTCCCATGTTGCCCGGGAGAAAGAATAGGGGACTGGACAGGTCCCATGACCCAGAAGCAGGGGGCCCGGGTGGAAGGGAATTTAAGCAGAAAGTATGCAAAGGGAGGCAGAGTGTCCTGCCTTCAGGATGAGTGCAGCAGGGAGAGCAGCATGCTCCACGCCCTTAGTGCTGGTGCTGTGACAGACAGCAGCTGACACTTCCCAATACTGCTAATGGGATAGAGAGGATAGAGAGTGCCGTGCGCCCAGTGACGTCAATACCATGCACGTGAAGAGAAGTGAGGGACAGTAATCTACTGTCCTTTCTACCGGACAGTGCATATCCTCCCACGTTTAACCCCAGGATTGCCGCAGCTCTTATTACTTTGGCTGTACAGGCTCATGGACTAGGGGCTCAACAGGTAAAACCGAAGACCGCCTGTTGCCGCCAGAAGTTGGACCTTTGCCTGTGGAACCCCATCTGAGGACATTTTTCCGTCCGTTGCTGGTACTACGACCCTCAACGGATCATCTACGGCTGAGGAAACCACGGACATGATAAGTTTCCTAAGTGAACTATTGCTACGTTGCCATGTTACTTTATCTGTTCCCCATTTAACTTTTTATCTCCCTGCAAGGAGTACCTCCACTGTAAAATTAAATTGATAACCCTTGTGTGGCGCCCCTGAGGCTTCTGTCGCCACAGAGGTACTGCACCTTCTCCTAAGGTGTAGTGTCCCACCATCCAGGTAAGGTGGGAACTCCTGACCACGCTCCACACCTGCATTCCACACACAGGATAGTTCAGTGGGGCCACCTAACAGCTTCAGGCTGGGGGTTAGCCGAGCACCCCTCATGGAACCCTGCTTCGTAACACGAGATGTGGTGGGAGGCGGGTGGAGTGAGATGATACAAAAGAGTGGGAAGAGTGAGAGTTAGTTGGTTAGTTGGAGAGAGAGAGAGAAGAGTGAAGATGGGTGTCTGAAGGATGTGCTGCAGCAGGTCCCAGTGATCTGGGCTGCTGGTACGAGAAAGACCAGAGAAAGAGACTGATAAGATTGATAACCTAACCTTCCATAAAAGAGATAGAACAGATCGGAACGAAGGAGAATAGAAGGACGGTGGGAAGCTCGTTGAAGAAAGATATAGAACCCTTCCTGTCCAGAGCGCATAGGCCGGGGCCCAGTCCCCGAGGTTGATTGGATCTTTATGTCCGGCAACAGACATCGGAGGAGTAGTGAGCCACTAACGCCTTGCTCCCATCATAGACTTGGGACACAACAGCAACTGAATAGAAAGCCGGGATGCAGTGAGTAGTCCCCGAAGCAGGCTACAGCTGTCTGTCATACAAGTAGAGACTAGGAACACCTAGAGAGAGGCATTCCAGGGTAACTAAGTGCTGGAGTGCTTCGCACCTAAAGGCGCATTGGAGGAGTCGTTCAGTGAAGGTACATATTGGCGGAGTGTGGAAGGGAGAACCCTATCTGGCCTGGAGGTTGGCTGGAGCCCTGACCTGGAGAACACAGTACGGAGGCAGGCGTGTGTGTGAACTGCAAACAGTGAGTAAAGCCTTGGAACCGCACACCCTGGTGTCCTCCAGTTATTCCAGCACCTGGGTAACAACATCTATACCATTCTGCGCCTCTCCTCATCCATTGCACCTACACTGCCCTGGGACTACAGCTCCACCTATGGGGAGCTACACCATCTTTGCTGCACCACACCATCAGTCCCAGCGGATCTGCATGCAGCGTCTTACTTGCCAAACACCACGGGTGGCATCACGAACTATTCTAATAGACTTTAACACCATTAACATCACCGCCATTGATATTGGGCATCCAGGGCCACGGACCGGGTCACCGCTGCTGTGACACATTCCCGCCTTGACACTGGCCCAATACCAAGTACCCTGCTGGCCTGGGTGTGTGAGGACGACCCACTTGCACTGCCTTCCTTGTGTCACTGTATCCCGCAACCTGCTTACATTTGGCATAGTCGGCAGGATGCAGTCCACTGGTGCAGAGGCGGCAGACCAAGCGATCATGAGTGCCCCAAGGGCCAGCTTGCCGCTGGGGCCATGATCAGCAATCTCCCAAAGTTTACAGGGAGCAATTCAATGCTGTGGGACTGGATGGAGCAGGTTAAAGCATGCTAAGGATACAACCCATGACCCCCGCTATGCAGGCAGAGATTGACGTGATGGCCCTAGATGGGGAAGCTAGATGTTCCATCATTTTCCGGACCCAAATGATCCGAACACTTTCACCAAGGTTTTGCAAATTTTGGAAGAGATGCATGGGGACCCCACAGATGTCGGAGAAATGTGGATGCACTTCTTTAGACGCATCAAGAGGGAGGGGGAATCCATGACCCAATATATGAACGTGTTACAAGAGGTCCACACAGTGATCACCAAGCGGAATGAGTGGGCGTGGGGCCTCCTGACGTGATTTTGAGAGACAAACGTAGCAGGTCTCAGGGATGCACTGCTTAAGCAGGTCTTGTGGGAACACTTGCATGTTAATCTGCACATTTTTTTTGGAGATCAGGACAGAGGCACCCGCATGCGAGCTGGAGCAGGGGACGGCAGCCTCAGCAGGGATAGTCCGACGTGTGGAGGTACCCGCTTCACCCGCAGCTGAACCAGGATGGGTCAGAGATATCCAGAAGGCAATACAGGAAATGCGGGAAGAGTGGTCTGGCCTCAGAAAAGTCTCCCCTGTGGCTCCGAACCCTTCCAGAGACAGAACTGACCTTGAGGACCGCTTACCCACTTTACCAAATTCGCTGTGGTGACTATGACCCGGGATCAGACTGCCGAGTCAGCTGCACAGGCTTTCTTTCAGGACTTCATCTGGGTGTACGGTTGTCCAAAGAGGATTAATTCCAACCAAGGCGCTTGTTTCCAAGGCCTAGTGATGGAGGAGCTCCACCACTTATACCAGATCAAGAAGTCCAGGACAATGCCCTATCATCCGCAATTGAATGGTGCCTGTGAGCGTTTCAACCGGACGTTGATTCAGATGTTGAGAACATTAGAAGAAGATAGGAAAGTCCATTGGCCTGAGTACATGGCTGAAATGGTCTCGGTATACAACAATCGGGTGCACAGTACAATTGGATATATGCCGTACACCCTGCTGGTCGGGCGAAAAGGATGGGAAATTGCAGAGTTGGAATTGGATCTAGAAGAAGACTTAACACAGACGGGGATGTCTTCTTGGGTTCGTGAACATCGACTACAGTTGCAGACTCTTCATCTGCTGGTGCAGACTAAGTTAAGAGAATTTGAAAACTGTGAAGTGATGCCCCTTCGAGGGACAGCTCTCAAGGCCGGAGACCGAGTATTGGTCCGAGACAAGCGACCTTGAGGCAAGTTAGAACATTGATGGGAAAAGACTCTGTATCGAGTGAAAAGCTGAATTGGATCCAAAGGTCCCGTCTATGAAGTTCAACCCGAAGGGGAAGAAGAGGTGCCTACCCGAATAGTCCACCGATATATGTTGCGTCTTGCCTTTCACAAGATACCAAAGGAGGGGAGAGAGCACCAAGTGTCCCTGAAATGCCAGGATGAGGAAAAACCACTTGCCTCGTTCTCTGTCATGGATGGCTCGTCACCCACCAGTACAGGAGAAGTACGTGAGCCTGAAACTCCTGAGATGGCTGCTCCATTGAACCCGGGTGTAGCCCCATCCTCTACCATTCGACCCGACTTACGCCGTACCGAGCGGACGACAGCTGGAATATCTCTCACTCCTTATGAACAAGAACAATTTATTTGGCAGCGGATCGTTCGAGAGATGGAGGAGTTTCAACGTCTACTGGAGGAACTCTCGCCTGTGAAATAGTGAGCTAAAGGAGAAGGGGAGTGTAAAGCGGAAGACAGGGCTGCTGGTACCTGTACCGAGCCGGGTCCGGAACTGTCGAGGCTGTGTCCTATGTTGCCCACGGGAAAGAATAGGGGATCGGACAGGTCCCATGACTGATAAGGAGGGGACCTCAGTGAACCGGAAGTTAAGCAGAAAGTGTGCAAAGGGAAGCAGAGTTTCCCACTGTTAGGAGGAGTGCAGCAGGGTGAGCAGCACGCAGCGCACCCTGAGCGCTTGCGCTGCAATGGATTGCAGCTGACAATTCCTTGTACCACTAGTGGGATAGAGAAGATAGAGAATGCCGCGCACCCAGTGACAGTCAATACCGCGCACGTGCAGAGAAGTGAGGGGCGACTACAGGACAGTAATCTACGGTCATTTGTACTGGACAGTGCATATCCGCCAACATTTAATCCACAAGCCACAAGAATAATGAAATATCATGCAGCAATATATAATTAAGTGATATACAAGTAAACCCTAGGTATAAATGACCCAGAGCATGCTTACTTTTACATGAATGTATTTTGACGCTAAAAGTATTTTTAGTAATTGGATTTCATTAAAAATTTTCCTCCATTTGCATTCTATGTTGCAGAATTCAGTTAACTGAGATTTAAAATTGAGTGGAGTCAATCAATGGAAAATTCACTTTCAGTCAAATGTCCTGAAACATGCAAGACCTCACAAATTTGAACACTGCGATTCAATCAGTCAAAAATAAAAATGAGGGAATATCACACACTGCTGTGCGCTAATAATAGCCAGGCAGGCTTCCACATAATGCAATGCAGGTATCACATCAAATTGTCTAGCACAGCTAATCACGTAGGCCATCTCAGCAAGAATAAAAGACAGGGGGCAGAGGGACCGGTGTGTTTAACCTTCACACATTGCTCATAACTTCAGGTACTAAACTCCAGCTCCAATATGTTTTTTGTTTGATGATATGTTATGGTTAATGGTTTATTGCGCTGCTGCTATATATAGCGTGGAATCTCCTAATGATTTAATAGTCTATTTTTTAGCCTTCTTCTCAATTGAATGGAATATAGTCTCTTTTTTAATTTTGATGCTTTTTACCTTAAAAATGATTTTCATCGTGAGCAATAAACATAATAGGAAAAAAGAGCTTTCCAACTCCAGATGACTATTTTCTGGGATTTTGTGCAATAATATGGATATGTGGCTTTTGTGCAATCAGTAAGAATTTATTTCAAATGATTCGTCAAATTATGTATCTACTTATTCACTGGCCACCTACCTGTTGCAAAATTTATTTACATATTCCGGTCTCTCTATTCTCCTCCTTTTCTGCACCTTTCTTATGTTTTAAATACGATGATCAAATAAAATGTAATTTTTTTTAACAAAAAATTCTTTGAGACCATTTCTTCTTTGAGCTTAGTAATATAACTACCTATGGTCATTTTGTTGTATTAGAATTTGGTAATGATAAGTGGATTTGCGCTTGTATATGGGTTTATCACTATATTAGAACATTAGTTTTTTATTAAAATAAAAAAGTATTTATTTCCATTTTCCCATTAGGGTTAGAGTTAGGATAAAGTGAGATGGGCTGGGGCTAAAGTTAGAGTTAGGGTTAGGGTTGTGGCTAGAGTTAGGGTTAGGGATGGGATTAGGGTTAGGGTTGGGATTAGGGTTGAGATTAGGGTTAGGGGTGTGTTGGGGTTAGTGTTATGAATAGGGTTGGGATTAGGGTTAGAGGTGTGTTGGGGTTAGGGTCAGAGTTAGAATTGGGAGGTTTCCACTATTTAGGCACATCAGGGAATCTTCAAATGTGACATGGCATCCAATCTCAATTCCAGACAATTCTGCATTGAAAAATTCAAACAGTGCTCCTTCCCTTCCGAACTCTGCCGTGCGACCAAACAGTGGTTTACCCCCACATATGGGTTATCGGCGTACTCAGTACAAATTGCACAACTTTGGGGGTCTAATTGGGGGTATAATTTCTCCTGTTACCCTTGTGAAAATAAAAAATTGAGAGCAAAAATATCAGTTTTTTGAAAATAAAATGATTTTTTATTTTCATGGCTCTGCGATATAAATTTTAATGAAACACTTGGGGGTTCAAAGCTCTCACAACACATCTAGATAAGTTCCTTTGAGGGTTTATTTTCCAAAATGAGGTACTTGTTGGGGGTTTCTACTGTTTAGGCACATCAGGGGCTCTGCAAACGCAACATGACACCTGGAGACGATTCCATCAAAATCTGCATTCCAAAACATCACTACTTCCTTTCTGAGCCCTGACATGGCCCCAAACAGTAGTTTTTTTCCCCACATATGGGGTATCACTCAGGACAAATTGGACAACAACTTTTTTGATCCATTATCTCCTGTTACCCTTGTGAATATAAAAAATTGGGGGCTAAAAAATAATTTTTGTGGAAAAAAAATTATTTTTTATTTTCACGGCTCTGCGATATAAACTTTATTGAAACACTTGGGGGTTCAAAGTCCTCACAACACATCAAGATAAGTTCTTTTGCTGGTCTATTTTCCAAAATGGGGTCACTTGTTGGAGGTTTCTACTGTTTAGGTACATCAGGGGATCTGCAAATGCAACATGACACCCGCAGACCATTCCATCAAAGTCTGCATTCCAAAACGGCGCTCCTTCCCTTTCTAAGTTCTGCCATACACCCAGACAGTGGTTCCTCCCACATATGGGGTATCAGCGTACTCAGGACAAATTGCACAACAACTTTTGGGGTCCAATTTCTCTGGTTACCCTTGGGAAAATAAAAAATTGGGGGCTAAAATATCATTTTTGTGGAAAAGAAATTATTTATTTTCACGGCTCTACATTATAAACTTTAGTGAAACACTTGGGGGTTCAGAGTGCTCACCACAGATCTAGATAAGCTCCTTGCGTGGTCTAGTTTTCAAAATGAGGTCACTTGTTGGGGGTTTCCACTGTTTAGGCATATCAGGGGCTCTCCAAACGTGACATTGTGTCGGATCTCAATTCCAGCCAATTCTGTACTGAAAAAGTCAAACGGTGCTCCTTCCCTTTTGAGCTCTGCCCTGCGCCCAAACAGTGGTTTACACTCACATATGGGATATCATCATATTCATGAAAAATTCCAAAAAAAAATTATGGTTCATTTTCTCTTTTTACACTTGTGAAAATAAAAAAAAATGGTTCTGAAATAAAATGTTTGTGAAAAAAAAAAGTTAAATGTTCATTTTTTTCCTTCCACATTGCTTCAGTTTCTGTGAACTCGTAAAGGGTTAATTAACTTTTTGAAAGTGGTTTTGAGCACCTTGAGGGGTGCAGTTTTTAGAATGGTGTCATTTTTGGCTATTTTATGTCATGTACATCAAGTAACTTCAAATGTGATGTGGTCCCTAAAAAAATGGTTTTGTAAAATTTGCTGTAAAATGAGAAATCGCTGGTCAACTTTTAACCCTTATAACTTCCTAACAAAAAAAAATTGTTTCCAAAATTGTGCTGATGTAAAGTAGACATGTGGGAAATGTTATTTATTAAGTATTTTGTGTGACATATCTCTCTGATTTAAGGGCATAAAAATTAAAAGTTTGAAAATTGCTAAATTTTAAAATTTAGTGTCATATTTCTGTTTTTTTTCATAAATAAATGCAAGTCATATTGAAGAAATTTTACCACTATCACGAAATACATTATGTCACAAAAAAACAGTCTCAGAATCAGCGGGATCCATTAAAGCGTTCCAGAGTTATCAATGTACCACAACTCCAGAGTCTGCTAAATCTTTCTAAAAGTCTTTTGCAGTCAAGAGGGCATTCTGATTTTCCTCTCTAGCAGTCCTACAAGCAGCTCTCACTAAAATTTTTGCAAACCTTACATTAACCCCCACTGTTCCTGTTAACTACAATTTCTTAATTCAAATTTAAACTGAGAAAAGGGCAACTTAAAGGGAATCTGTCACCCTTTTTTTCGACTATTTTGTTATGACTATTTTCGAGGAATGGCTTAAACAGAGGGACACTCCATACCTCTGTGACGGAATGCAGGCATGGGGACCTATTTATAAAAGTCTATATTTTGGCGTTAATGGGGATCAGAAACAAAAGAGCCACCTTCACAGAATGCAGCCGTAGTGCTGCTGAAGGTGGCTTCTGGAACAGTTAATGTAAGGTCTGGAAGACCAAGAAAAATTTTAGTGAGAGCTGCTTGTACGATTGCTAGAGAAAAAAATCAGAATGCCCGCTTGACTGCAAAAGACTTTTAGAAAGATTTAGCAGACTCTGGAGTTGTGGTACATTGATCTACTGTTCAGAGGCACCTGCACAAATATGGCCTTCATGGAGTTTGGGTTGTGTTGCAGCCAATGGTACAGTGCACATTTCACAGGTAGAGGGAAGAATGGATTCAATGAAATTTCAACAAACTTTGTAAAGTCCTGTGGACCGATGAGGTTAAAATAGAACTGTTTTGCCACAATAATCAAAGGTGTGTGTTGAGAAAAAAAGGACACAGAATTTTAATGAAAGAACATTTCGCCAACCATTAAGTACAGGGGTGGATCAATCATGAATTGTGGTTGTGTTGCAGCCAATGTCTCAGCAAACATTTCATGGGTAAAAGTAAAAATGGATGTAATGAAATTTCAACAAATTCTTGATGCAAATGTAATAACCTGCAGGAACGCAGGATGCAGTCACGCACGAAGAAGCAGAGTTAGGGTTTATTTACAGGGATGTTAGGGTCTAATTCTCCAACGTTGGCACCGTCAACAGCTGCACATGCAGTTTCTCAAGTCTCTGTCCAGGATGAAGAAATGGCCTCCAGGGAAAGCAACAGGATGCTGGGCAGTGAGAGTGGGTCCTGCTCTCACCACTCTTAGTCACAAGTCCACACTCAGAACGTGTCACCGTAGGAACGATGCCATGCTCCTCGGTCAGTCCAGCTACTACTCTCAGGGATCAGGTCTGTCACTGTGCACGCCGGGCCTGCAGGCACTAGCATCTGTCTCAGGCTTGTCAGTGGAGTCTCCTCTGGTCATGGAGGCTGGCGGGTCCACGTTCACACAAAGGGCGCTCACCACATACTGTCTGTCTCAGTCCTCAGCCGGATGGCCCTTTCGAGTATGCGGTCAGTCTTGGGCAGAGAGGGTGCGGCACTCACTGTCTCATAGTGTACGGCACCTGGCTTAACTTCAATCACTCCGCTCTGCTGACACGGCTCCACTCTGCTGAAATGGCTCTGCACACTTCGCTCTGCTGAGATGGCTCTGCAAGCTCCGCTCTCCACTACTGGAATGACTAATCCCTTCTGCACCACAGCTTCTATTCTGGACAGCAGCAGCATGACCTGTCACAGGGCCAGCACACTCGAGTCGGGGAAGCAGAGCACCCTCCCCTCTGCTCTGCACGCTGCACTTACTTAGCACCAACCTCTCCTGCAGCGCATGCTTTTCCTTTCTCTCCTCCTGTATCAGCGTGCTCTCCTTAGGCCCTCTCCACCCCTCCTGTCAGCAGGAATCTCCACCTCTCTTCTGCTTCCCTCCTGCAGCAGGGGAAGGTCTGCCTCCCTCAGGCTTCCCCCGGAAAAAAAGGATGCAGCCCTTCCAGTTCCGGACCAGTCATGCAGGTACCCACAGTCCTGTTCACATCCTTACACAAACATAACCACATCTTCAAAAAAAGCTAAAGTTTAAAAGAGGATGGCTTCTACAAATGGATAATGATCCTAAACACAATGTCAAAATTCACAATAGACTACCTCAAAAGGTGCAAGCTGAAGGCTTTACAATGGCCCTCACAGTCCCCCAATCTGAACATCACTGAAAATCTGTGATTAGACTTCAAAATAACAGTGCATGCAAGATGACCCAGGAATCTCACAGAACTGAAAGCATTTTCAAATGAGGAAAGGATGGAAATCCCTCAAACAAAAATTGAAAGACTCTTGTCTGGCTACAAAAAGCATTTACAAGCTGCGATACTTGCAAAAGGGGTCCTAATAGGTACCATGCAGGGTGCCCAAATTTTTGCATCACCCTAATTTCCTTTTTGTAAATTTTAAAATGTAAAAGATGAAAGAATATTTTTTTTTGCATAACCCCTTTCCGACATCGGGCGTACATTTACACGAATGTCGGACTCCCTCCCTTCAATGTGGGCTCCGGCTGTGAGTCCACTTCTTTCCCAGGACATGTCATCTGTTTTGAACAGCTGACATGTGCCCGCAATAGCCGCGGGTGGAATCGTGATCCACCCGTGGCTAATAACTAGTTAAATGCTGTTGTCAAACTCTGACAGCGGCATTTAACAAAAGTTTACGGCAATCACGCCGGAAATACGCCAACCGGAGACCCATGTCATGTGATCGCTGGTCACTGCCATGTTGGTATGACAACCGGAGGTCTCCTGGAGACCTCTATGGTTGTCAGTGACAGCTTGCAAAAAAGTGCAATTCCACAACTGTTTTAGGCCTGTTTCACACTTGCTTTTTTTTGCAGCGCGTTTTTCCCGCAAAAAAACGCATTGAAAAACGCATACAAAAGCATACAACTGCTGCGTTTTTTTCAAGCATTTTTATGAGCATGCATGAAAAAAACGCAGCGTTTTTATGCGTTTGTATGCGTTTTTAGTGCGTTTTTACCACGTTTGCGGTTTTTTCCAACATTAGGTGGCCCCTCACACTAACCCAAACCATGACTTTACTAACCCTAACCCTGACCCTAACCCTAACCCTAACCCTAACCCTGACCCTAACCCTAACCCTAACCCTAACCCTTAACCAAACCATACTTAACCCTAACCCTGACCCTAACCCTTAACCAAACCATACTTAACCCTAACCCAAACCCTAACTAACCTTAACCCTAACCCTAACCTTAACCCTAACCCTAACCCTGACCCTAACCCTAACCCTTAACCAAACCATACTTAACCCTAACCCTGACCCTAACCCTTAACCAAACCATACTTAACCCTAACCCTAACCCTGACCCTAACCCTAACCCTAACCCTAACCCTGACCCTAACCCTTAACCAAACCATACTTAACCCTAACCCTGACCCTAACCCTGACCCTAACCCTAACCCTAACCCTGACCCTAACCCTTAACCAAACCATACTTAACCCTAACCCTGACCCTAACCCTAACCCTAACCCTGACCCTAACCCTTAACCAAACCATACTTAACCCTAACCCTGACCCTAACCCTAACCCTAACCCTGACCCTAACCCTAAACCCCCTTAACTAACCCTAACTTTACCCAAACCCCTAAATTCCATTGTCTAAACTAATGGTAAAAAAAAAAACGCATGTGCAAAAAAACGCATACATAAGCATGCCAATGCGCACATATGCTCACCATAGACTTATAATGGGTGTCTTGCTGTAAAAAAACGCATTGCGCGCGCATGCGTTTTTTTGAGGCAAATCGGACGCACAAAAAATGCAACAAGTTGCATTTTGTGCGCCCGAGCGCATACCGCAAAAAAACGCATGCGCGGTAAAACGCGTACAAACGCATGTGTATGCGCACATAAGCGCATCCCATGCAAAGTATAGGAAAAAAAAACGCATGCGCTATTTAGCGCTAAATTACCGCGAAAAAAAACGCAAATGTGAAACCAGCCTTAGGTTTTTTTTAACCATGTTCTCCAAATGCTAAAACTGACCTGCATTTATGATTCTTCAGGTCATTATGAGTTCATAGATACCAAACATGTATAGGTTGTTTTTTATTTAAGTGGTGAAAAAAAAATCAAAGTTTGTTAAAAAAAATAAAACATGTCATCCAATGTGTCTTGAATGCTGCAGCCAGGATCATATTCCTCGCCAATCGATACACCGATGCCTCTACCTTGTGCCAGTCATTACACTGGTTACTCATCCACTCCAGAATCCAGTACAAACTTATTACCCTCACCCACAAAGCTCTCCATGGCTCAGCACCTCCATATATCTCCTCCCTTGTCTCAGTCTACCACCCTACCCGTGCCCTCCGTTCTGCTGGTTACCTGAGGTTAGCATCCTCAATAATCAGAACCTCCCACTCCCGTCTCCATGACTATACACGTGCTGTGCCAATTCTTTGGCATGCACTTACAGGTCAATACGATTAGTCCCCAATCCCCACAATTTAAACGTGCCCTAAAAACGCATTTATTCAAACTGGCCTACCGCCTCAACACATTAACCTAACTATCCCTGTGTGGCGCAATCAAAAGTTTTACCATAACCAGGTTCCCCGCATCATGTTCCCACATGCTTTATGCATCTATTAGCCCTCTGTGTCTGTATTGTTACACCCTTAACATTATGGCTGGTCCAAACAATGAAGGCAACTGTTACCACCCACCTTTCGTGTCTACCTTTTTTCCTCATAGTTTGTAAGCAGGGCCCTCATTCCTCTTGGTATCCGTTATGATCTATGTGATTATTGTTATGCTGTAATGTCTATCGTCTGTACAAGTCCTCTCTGAAATGTAAAGTGCTGTGGAATATATCGGCGCAATAGAAAACTATTATTATTATTGATATCATTGTGGGATGAATACGATCTTTTGATCGTCCATTATTGCATTTTAATGCAATGTTGCGGCGACCAAAGAAATGTAATTCTGGCGCTTTGACTTTTTTTTCTCGCTATGACGTTTATCGATCAGTTTATTTCTTTTTATATCTTCAAAGATCAGAAGATTCTGAACGCTGTGATACAAAATATGTGTATTTTTTATTTTTTTAAATTATTTAATTTTGAATGGGACTATTCCACCCGTGGCTGTTAGAGGCCATAAATACCAAGAATCAATGAAAACACCATGACCAAAATTGATTATTTAGGGTCTGTGTTATCATGAAACCCCCCCAATATTTTATTTTTGGGGAAGGGCTGCCATTTTCTGTATACGACACATTGTTTATAGCTATTTAACATTAACACTTCTTTTCTTTGCTTTGTACAGGACACGTTATTGTTTATAACTTGTTGCCCTTGACCAATCCTTTCTGGACTTCACCATCTAACCTTTCTCTAATTGAAAATCATATTAGTATTTATATTTAATAATTGTATCGCAGAGTTCCTAACACCTCACTCTGACTGTTCACCTCTAGCTCCGAAATAACTTCTGTGCCACATAATAGTACATTAAGGCAGGATGCTGAAGATGTGTCCTGCCTACATTCTGTATAGTGAATGGCACTGGCAAGGCACCGAACATTTAACCCTGCTGTGGAACCATGAAAAAAATGCTGCTTTGGTACCATGGGATCTATATGACCCCAGGTTCAAAAACGTCATAGTTCATTAAAATGAGCATGCTGGCTGTTCAGAATAATCAAGTTTTATTCTGTCATCATTTCAGGACACAGTAATGAAATCAAACGTAACTTTGAAGTGATTTATTTGTCATCATCAAACACAAACTGAAATTTATACCAAAATGCTTGTGTCATACAAATATCCAGACTGGGTCTTGTATTTCATTTTAGTACTTTGAATTTTTTGGTTCGTCCATTTGACTACTTCTTCAATTAAAGTATTGTTGAAAAAAAGTTCGAATGATTTCAAGGGTGTATCCGCAAGACGCCCATCACCCTTTGGTCCTTGTTTGGCCTTGACAATGTTTCGGATTGGAGTTCATCAAATAGTCTTTGGCTGTAGCAACCACTTATAGCCATCTTTGCCAAGACTTTCATGTGAAGAATCATCATTGTCGTCCTCATCATCGGAGGAATTAGCGTCTCCAATGTCAGACAGAATAGCACTTTGTTCACTGTCTGAATTTGATGCGGCATCGAGATCTGCATCACTTTCGACCCAGCTCAAATTATCTTCCAAATTACCTTCATTATCAGTATCCACATCACTAGAAGCATCCAAAGCTGCCAATATTTCATCAGGAGTCATCACAGTTCGTCTAGCCATTGTTTATTTGCAATTATATTACAAAACCTTTGAATAAACAGAAAATATTCCCCCCCAAAAAATGTCAGACAATAAAGGTACTATGGGGTCAGGAGAGTCCCAAACACAGAAAATTGAAAATAACTTTGAAACAAAATTGAAAAACAAATTCAAAATATTAACATAAGCAGAAATATGTTACTTGAAAATACATAGAAGGTCAATGTCTGAGATTTACCAGTTTTAGAAATATTTCAATTTATTCAGCGCTGGGGTCTATATGACCCCATGGTTCCACAGCAGGCCCTGTTAACCATGTGGCCCTGCCTCTATTCTGATGTTATAACCGGAAGCAAATGCAATACGTTCATCCTGGACCAATTGCACCGCAGAATCGGGTTCCCGCCAGAGTGACGTCACGGGTGGCTTGTCCGCAACATCCAATTGAACCATCCTCTTCATACTGGGCTAAATGTTTCAGTCATTAACCAGACATAACTTTTCTAATAAATGAGCAATTTCACACAAATCCCACTATAGTGAGTTAAAGTCATCACCAGCAACATAAAATAAGGTGGTAATGTATATACTGTACATACTTGACAGGAGATGGTAAAGTACTAAAACCATCTCCATCAGCAAAGTTGGATTATTATAATGTGCAGAGACAGTATAAAATGCTGCTGTGAAATTAGCACTGCCACTTATAGGAGATTATAAAGCCACTGAAATGGTACATTAAAGAGGAGTCATTCCAAATTCAAATAAATTGGACATATGAGATGGCATCATTGAGACCCAGTGGCTTACACTATTAAAACAGAAAATCCACTCTGCCTCCTTACTCAGGACACTGTTGTCAAAGGACGGGCAGACATCCTCTACTCCTTGGAACCTAAGACAGTGGGCGTCCCCACCATGATGTGACTAGAAGTGTTTGGTCACTGGTTTCTCTTCCATCCTATTAATGTCCCCTACGTGTTCTAATAAATATTCTCAGAAGGAGATCTACCATTTCAGACATAGTCTTTGTCTATTAGGGGGGCCTTGAGGTGACGAGCTGTAAGGAGGATGTTGCAAAAGAGCCCTCCGTGACGTCACTCAGGCGGTGACCTGCTTCAATGGCTCGATTGAAACGCAGGTTTCACCATAAGGGGAATGTTGAGGGGTCACCATCTTTCCCCTCTATCATCAGGGCTTTCCTTTACCAGCTCCCTCACCCCATCCCGTTGCATCGCACACTGATGATCACAGCAAAGTTGAATGAGATGGGAAACCAAGAACCTGTAAAAGCTAAATGATGCAACATTTTAAATAAAACCCAAATGGAAAAATAATCTCTATCTCCAAATAATTGCAAAGTTGTTTCCAAAAATGGACAGCCCTTTTATGTTAATGCTTAATATAGGACCTTCAACTTTATACATATTCCAGTCTTACATCATCATGTATCATTTGAGAAAAGCATGTTGAAAGTTGATGATAATTGTATATTTGAGCTTCTTCTTGTGACTCTAATGTATGTTTTATTATGTCATTCAAACAGCTCTTTCTTTTCCAAGAAAAGTCCAAGACCTGGATAAGTGCCAGCACCTTTGTATGGAATTTGAGCCAAATTTCAACAAAGATCATCCGGTAAGTATTACTAAATAAAATGTAATTTAAAATGTCTATTGGTTTTCATGCAACCATCCGCTACATATAAGTATAAATACAATCACAATTCCAAAATAAGTCGGGATGCTGTGTAAATTGTTACATAAACAAGAATGCAATGATTTGGAAATTTCTTATAGCCATATTTTATTCACAAGAGAACATAGAACACAGATCAGAAGTTGAAAGACATTTTTCTATTTCATTTGAAAAATGTTAACTCATTTAGAAACTGATGGCAGCAACACATCTCAAAAAGTTGAGTCATGGTTAACAAAAGGCTGGAAAAGGGTTTTGTGAATCCTTTCGCCAAACTGAAATATTATGTATATTATTTATTATGTAATATTATATACTGTGTATACATATTACAGCACAGCAGCTACCTTTCTTACTTGAATCTGTACATTATTAGCCACAGACTGACTACCACTCCTTTTTTCAATGTTCTTCAACACCAGTGCAGTAGTCTATCACACTTCAATTTTGCCCTTTTTCTTTCCCTTTCTGGCATGAGCTGTAAGCTCTGACCTCTACCACTGCTTTACTGACCCCCATATTTTATTCTGGCTGTTACAGGAAAGCCTGACTGGCATCCCCTGAAGTCATTATCCCATTCTGTTATTCTTCATTAGTGTGTGTGAAATGATGCTGGCCATTGTTTTTTTCTTTTTCTATTTTTTTTTTAAGTGTGTGTGTGTGTAAAGGGCATCCTTGCTACTAGAATTGAAAACTGTTCAAATTCAGATAGACCTGTGAATTTCCGAACATTCAACTCAAATTTGATTCTCCGTGAATCGAAATGATCGTCTCTATGACCATCGATTATATCAATGTGGAATGTATAGGGAAACTTTTGCACATATAGTGTCATGAAAAAGTATTATTAACTAGTGAGGGTAGAAATCCTGGATGCTCGGGTCCAGCGGGTTCGGCTTTACAATTAAAAAAGTTTGGATCGGGTACCATAACAGTACCCGGAATCTAAACCATATTCAGATGAATGGTGGGTGGAACATCCGTTGTTTGCCACACTGTCATCTGCATGACAGCACAACAAATACTGCCTGATAAGGCCTTTTTCTCACTTCAGTTTTCTGTGATCAGTTGAAATCCGCCAAAGATGAAAAAAACGGATCAGTTTCCGTTATTGAACAAACGGATGTCAGCAGACCGTTTTTTGGACGGATCCGGCGAAGTTGCAAAGGGCAGGAAATTTAAAGAAACCGCGGTCTGGAAAAGGAGAGAGAGAGAGAGCAATATTCAGGGTTAAAATTCTTCTCTGAACTAATCTTCCGGGCATGCGCACTTGCAAAAAGCGGACCGTCACTACAAAAAGTTTCAAAGTCCGTCTGCTCCCCCCGGGATCCGCTACAATTCAAACGGATCCGTCTAAAAACGAATGCAACGGACGACCGTCAGTCAAAATCCGCTGCTAATGCAAATCTATGGGGAAAAAAACAGATCTGCCAAAAAAGGGGCGGATCCGTTTTTTTCTAAAACTGGCGGATTTTGACTGACGTCAAAAAACGGAAGTGTGAAACAGGCCTAAGATCATTACTGCTTGTTAGAAAGCTGTGGTTCCCATGCTGCAAAATGAGAATGTGAGCCATCAGCTGTAACCGACAGTAAAAAATTTACCTCCAGTCACAGGCGTCGGCTGATGATAGAATACTACCCGCATCAGCGTATGCCTGTTGTCGCTGATGGGAATATCCATTAACCGACACCTGCACTATAAAACAATACAAAAATACAACACAATTTTTGATACAATTACAAAAAAAAGACATTGGGTCTGTTCTATTTTTAGTAACCAGCATTGCAAAACTGACAGCTGTGGGCTGCAACCCTCAGCTGTCAGTTTTATAATGAATGGTTATCAAGAATAGAGAGGTCCCCACGCCTTTTTTTATATTTATGTGAAATGCGAACAAGCAGCAAGTATTTGTGATGTGTAAAGGAAATGATACATTTTTTTTAATAAATTTAAAAGTATAAATCTAAAAATTCTAATTTACATTTGTATTCAGCCCCATGCAGTCTGACACCCTAAATAAAATCCTAAGTGACTAATTGTCCCCAGATGTCATATAATTAGTAAGTTGAGTCCACCTGTGTGTAATTTATTCTCAGTATATCTACAGCTGTTCTGTGAAGGCCTCTGGGGTTTGTTTAAGAACATTAGGGATCAAGCAGCATCATGAAACCATTGAACACACCAGACAAGTCAGGGATAAAGTTGTGGAGCAGTGTAAAGCAGGGGTTAGGTTATAGAAAACAGTCCACAACTATATAACTATAGAAAGTATTCCACAACTGCAGACCTACCAAGACGTAGCCGTCCACCTAAAATGACAAACCAAGCAAGGGGAGTACTAATTAGAGAAGCCAACAAGAGGATCTTAATCTGCAGCTCAGGTGGGAGAATTTATCCACAGGACACCTATTAGAACCAACGAAATATCCGAAACAATGGGCTAGCAAGAAATACTGGACACCATGTATTCCAATAAAATTGCCTTTATTTCACAAATGTGGCAAGCAGTGGTATTATTATAAGACATGTGCGAGTATTAGGAATATATAGGAATACAAAAAATTAAGAAAAAGATATATATACTGTATATATATATATAACACCTACAAAAGACCTGCTGAGTTACAATGCCCAAAACAGTATTTACTCTAACGAGAAATCACACAAAACCATTGTTTTTGTGCAAAAATATACAATCAATTTTATTATATAAAATACATATCATCACAAATCCAATGAGTATTAATGTCTGGTACCAATAGCATCTGGTACAGGGTACGTTATTTACTGGCTAAAATCTTGTGCACATTGTGTCGAGTGGTTTGTTGTTTCCACCTTATATATACTCATTGGATTTGTGATGATATGTATTTTATATAATAAAATTGATTGTATATTTTTGCACAAAAACAATGGTTTTGTGTGATTTCTCGTTAGAGTAAATACTGTTTTGGGCATTGTAGCTCAGCAGGTCTTTTGTAGGTGTTATCATAATATGGAGTTGCCTGACTATATTTCTTGCATCTATTGTGATGATCAGTTATAGGTATGAAACTTAACTTGGTGTTATACTGTATATATATATATATATATATATATATATACACATATATACACACTGCTCAAAAAATAAAGGGAAGGCATTTACTGAGCAGACACATGGATGTTAGTGATCTTCCTATCATTTCTACCTGTTGTTTATTCCATTGGCTCAACAGCAGAAATTGAATCACAATCAGTGTTGATTTCATAGAAGTGTGACTGGCTTGGAGTTACATTTTGTTGTTTAAGTGTTCCCTTTATTTTTTTGAGCAGTATATATTGTGACATGGTGACTGGGCATGTGGTTGATGGGTGGTATGTATTGCAGAGGTGGGAGGCCCTGTGATGGAATTCTGGGCATGTTTTGCTCAGCATATCTACTGCTGAGGGGTTTTCTATACATTGGGAGGCTTCCAGGTGACTTGGAGAGACGGGTGGGTCCAGTTACCTACAGTTGTGGCCAAAAGTATTGACACCCCTGCAATTCTGTCAGATAATACTCAGTTTCTTCCTGAAAATGATTGCAAACACAAATTCTTTGGTATTATTATCTTCATTTAATTTGTCTTAAATGAAAAAACACAAAAAGAATTGTCCTAAAGCCAAATTGGATATAATTCCACACCAAACATAAAAAAGAGGGTGAACAAAAGCATTGGCACTGTTTGAAAAATCATGTGATGCTTCTCTAATTTGTGTAATTAACAGCACCTGTAACTTACCTGTGGCACCTAACAGGTGATGGCAATAACTAAATCACACTTGCAGCCAGTTGACATGGATTAAAGTTGACTCAACCTCTGTCCTGTGTCCTTGTGTGTACCACATTGAGCATGGAGAAAAGAAAGAAGACCAAAGAACTGTCTGAGGACTTGAGAAACCAAAATGTGAGGAAGCATGAGCAATCTCAAGGCTACAAGTCCATCTCCAAAGACCTGAATGTTCCTGTGTCTACCGTGCTCAGTGTCATCAAGAAGTTTAAAGCCCATGGCACTGTGGCTAACCTCCCTATATGTGGACGGAAAAGAAAAATTGACAAGAGATTTCAACGGAAGATTGTGCGGATGTTGGATAAAGAACCTCAACTAACAACCAAACAAGTTCAAGCTGCCCTGCAGTCCGAGGGTACAACAGTGTCAACCCGTACTATCCGTCGGCATCTGAATGAAATGGGACTGTATGGTAGGAGACCCAGGAAGACCCCACTTCTTACCCCGAGACATAAAAAAGCCAGGCTGGAGTTTGCCAAAACTTACCTGAAAAAGCCTAAAACGTTTTGGAAGAATGTTCTCTGGTCAGATGAGACAAAAGTAGAGCTTTTTGGGCAAAGGCATCAACATAGAGTTTACAGGAGAAAAAAAGAGGCATTCAAAGAAAAGAACACGGTCCCTACAGTCAAACATGGCGGAGGTTCCCTGATGTTTTGGAGGTGCTTTGCTGCCTCTGACACTGGACTGCTTGACCATGTGCATGGCATTATGAAGTCAGAAGACTACCAACAAATTTTGCAGCATAATGTAGGCCCCAGTGTGAGAAAGCTGCGTCTCCCTCTGAGGTCATGGGTCTTCCAGCAGGACAATGACCCAAAACACACTTCAAAAAGCACTAGAAAATGGTTTGAGAGAAAGCACTGGAGACTTCTAAGGTGGCCAGCATTGAGTCCAGACCTGAATCCCATAGAACACCTGTGGAGAGATCTAAAATGGCAGTTTGGAGAAGGCACCCTTCAAATATCAGGGACCTGGAGCAGTTTGCCAAAGAAGAATGGTCTAAAATTCCAGCAGAGCATTGTAAGAAACTCATTGATGGTTACCGGAAGAGGTTGGTCGCAGTTATTTTGGCTAAAGGTTGTGCAACCAAGTATTAGGCTGAGGGTGCCAATACTTTTGTCTGGCCCATTTTTTGAGTTTTGTGTGAAATGATCAATGTTTTGCCTTCTGCTTCATTCTCTTTTGTGTTTTTTCATTTAAGACAACTTAAACGAAGATAATAATACCAAAGAATTTGTGTTTACAATCATTTTCAGGAAGAAACTGAGTATTATCTGACAGAATTGCAGGGGTGTCAATACTTTTGGCCACAACTGTACATACTCACCCAAGGTGTGTGTGCCTGAATAACTAATGAAGCCTGTGTGGTTGTGTATGTTAAGGACCTGCAGTGAGGTTGTTCTGCCTTCTTCCACGTATGACGCTGTGTGGATTCCAGCATATGGCTAAACCCTTCATCCACTCCCAGAAACAAGACTGTATGGGTGCTTAGTTTATTGGGATGATATGGACAATAATGGGAGATGATAACAGATGGTATAGTAGAACACAGTAGTAGATGATATCAGAGGTTGTTGAACAAAGTTGTAGATGATTTTGGAGATTATTGTACACAGTTATGGATGATTCGGGTAAAAACTATAAGAAACAGATAATGCAGCATGTCAGTACTGGCAGACAATATCACAGCAATACAGGGTACTATCACAACAGTAGCAATGATACAGGATGCTGTTATATCGGTAGCATGCTTTATATAGAGGCTGAGCAATACAACATAGACAGCAGTAAAAGAGAAAGAAATATCCGAACAACTTATGGCTGCCAGCCTTGCATTCACTGAACAGAGGATGCATATACTGTAACTAACATGCATTGTAATAGCATTACAGAAGCTGAACATGCATTGCAAATATCATAAGGCATGCACTATGGCCAGCTAACACAGATGCATAGCATATTTTACATAAATGCATTAAACCCTTACCGGAATCTGCTTGAAATAAGCAGTGGTTTTGCAGGGAGCTGAGCACATGTGAACTCCTCAGAGATCCGATAGAAATGGTTACATGTTGTTGACCAGGGAAGGAAGAAGGGGCGGTTCTGAACAGATTAACCATTTAGGGAGAACAAAGGATTCTGAATCCATGAACAGGAAAAAGCAGGGCAACTATGACATCTAATGGCCATAGCTGGAACAGCACTTAAGAAATGTCTTGCTGCACAGAATGGGCAGAACAGAGATCATGACCATGTGACCAGCCCACGTGATCTATACTTCACCTGTGGGTGTGGTTACAGGCTATGTAATTGAGGTGTGTTTAGCACATGGAAGTGAGTGTGTGGGAGTCTGTGAGAGTGGACAGACCTTCCTGTGTACTGGCTGAGCACTACAGAGTGGTATGTGAGATACCTACGAAGTGGACGGACTGACAACTGTGAGTGATACTGACCGGGGTCAGTGAGAGACGTTGTGAGATACCTCTGAGGAGAAGAGGCATCCGGGAACCTGTGTGGCCGACACCAACAGGTATCGGACAGGAGTTTGTGTTGTGCTGACCGGGGTTATATTGCTGCCAAACGAGTACACCCCAACCCGTTAGTGATCACTACGTCACAATATATATATATATATATATATATATATATATACACAGTATATATATATATATATATCTATATATATATATATATATATATATATATATATATATATATATTATTTTCATTTTAAAAATTTAGGAGAAAAAAGGGAGCAAACGAATCCAAGTAGTATTAAAAATATCAAAATCCTTTATTAAATGCCAGCACAGACAATATATATAAATAACCAGCAAAGTTGCAGATGACAAATAGACACCAATATTAAGAAGGCAGGTGGGGGTGGAAAAAAAGAAAAAATTTTGAACAAAATGTAAATTGCTCTTTCATTCTATAAATTGCTGACAACTAGTGTTGAGCATTCCGATACCGCAAGTATCGGGTATCGGCCGATATTAGCTGTATCGGAATTCCGATACTTAGTTCCGATACTTTTTTCATATCGAATACCGGAATCGGAAGTTCCCATAATGCTAGGAGCCCGCTCGATTTGATTCAGCCAATGGGGATCCTCAGAAGTGTGGGCATACCCTGTTAGGCATGTAGGCATGTTAACTACTGGCATGGCTGTGATTGGCTGCTGAAATGATGTCATGATGCACTATAAAAAGCGCTGCAGCCGCCATTTCTGGTCACTCTGCTGTGAATTCAGTTAGGGACAGGCTGCTGTTGAAGACTGTGAGGGACAGTTAGAAATAGCGATTCCACAAAACATATAGTGCTTAACCCAGGCTACATAAACCACCACTGTAGCTTGCTTTTCCCTAGCAGCACTGTTTTCACAGCTGTCTGCAAGGGCTGTGTGAGTGCAGACCCACGCTGTGTAGTGTGTCCTGCAGGCACGTCTGCTTGTAGGCCGGCCAGCGTGTGTCTCTGCCTCATACACATTTTTCTTTTATTGCTGCTTTTTTTTTCTCCTGTATAGTGTGCCTCCATACGTATCCATATACGTTGGTTGCAAACACTAAAGGAGTGGACAGCGGAGCCTTTCAGCAGCCTTTCAGTGCTATAGCCCATTTCTCTGCACTGTTTTTGGCTGTCTGATAGGTCTCTCTGTGTGTGAGTGCAGCTCACGTTGCAGTGTGTTCTACAGCCACCGCTAGCTGTAGTCCGCTCAGCGTGCGTCACTGCCTCATACATAGTCCTTTTTTTGCAGCTAATTTAGCCAGATTTTTGCTCCTATATTAGTGTGCTTCCAACCGCATCCATTGTCATTGGTTGGTGGCAAACACTATATAGGATTAGATAGAGGAGCCTTCTTGCTGGCTTGTGCCCTTCAGGGCCAGCCAGGCTAGTATCACCCTATTTTTTGGAGCCTCATCAATTGCATTGTAGGTTAGCTTCCTGCATTGTAATCGCTCCAAAAAGTTTGTGATACTATAGCTTTCAAACTTTGGTCACATCCTTTCCTTTCCACCCACCCAAAAAAAAGGAAATAAAGTTCACCAAACACTCCACTTTACAGTTGTCTAGGCCACATTAGATCATATTAAAGAGTAGTACACACACTCTTAGCCAAATTAGTGTTTCTTATACTGGTTAGCAGGTGTTCAGGAATAAGAACACTAAGCCACCCCTTTTTTCCTTTTCTGCCTATCTTTATCAGTCTACCAAGATGAAGAAGGCAGGGAGTAAGGCACGTGGTCGTGACAGTGGAGTTTCAGCAGGGAGAGGACGGGGGGATTCAGCAGGGAGAGGACGTGGGGATTCTGTATCTGCTGCGGCCACCAGTGACCCGGCATCCCCCACTTTTACCAGGCAACAGTCCTTCATGTGCAGCTTTGTAGGACCTCGCCGTACCCCACTGCTGCGTGATGAACAAATTGAAGCCGTTGTCGGATGGATGGCAGCTAACGCATCCACTTCAATGACTTCCGCATCCTCCCAAGGCCAGAGCACTGAAGAGCAACCATCTGTCTCTTCACCACCTGCCAAATTGCCCAGGCAGTCTGAGAGCCCTGGACAGGAGCCATCTCAATCTTTACTTCTGTTCTCAGAATCTGTTGGCTTGGAAAGAGGTGGCCAGCCAAGCAGCATTCTAGAGCGTGAAGAAGAGGGAGTATGCAATGATGCGCAACTGCTTTGTCCCTCTGAATCTGAAGAGGCGGGTGGGCCAGTGCCTATGGTCAGCACACCTCAGTATGCATCAGATGATGATGAGACTCAGTTGCCAATTTCTGGTGCGTACGGTGCTGGCGAGACAACCCAGGACCAGCCGGTGCTTGAAGAGGGGAGTGGAGATGATGAGGTCCTTGACCCATCATGGCGTCAGCCACAGGAAGGTGGTGGGAGCAGCTCTGAGGAAGAGATTCCCCGAACGGCCAAAAGAGGAGGGAGAGGGCGGGGGCAGACTTGGTTGCCTGTAGCCTCCACTTTGGCACCCGTGAGGAGCAATCCTCTTCCAAAACACAAAACGGGCGCTCCCAGGACTTGCAGTGCGTGGTCTTTTTTTGACACAGTTGCAGATGACATTTGCTTTGTCAAATGCAAGCTGTGTCATCAGAAAGTGAAACGAGGGAAAAATGTGACCAACCTCAATACCACAAATATGTGGAAACATGTGCGTACCAAGCACGAGGTGGAGTTACACAGACACACTGAAGATGTAGGCCAACCTTCAGCAGCACCTACCACCTCTTCAGCTCGTGTTGGGGCCTCTTCCTCCAGCTCACACACAGCTGGTTCGGCTTCCTCACTGGAACGCCATGGAAGAACCACTGCCACTGTTGTCCAGAGACCCAGTGAAATTCCACCCACTGAACCACGTTCGCAGTCATCAGCACACTCCCAGGCCACTCACCAGCAATCAGTAGCACAGGCATGGGAGAAAAAGCGGCCATACTCAGCAAACCATCCCCGAGCACTGGCTCAGAATGCCGGCATTGCCAAACTACTGGCCCTTGAGATGCTGTCATTCAGGCTGGTGGAGACTGACATCTTCCGGAACTTTATGTCATTGGCAGTTCCACAATACAATGTGCCCAGCCGCTTTCATTTCAGCAGGCAAGCTGTCCCTGCCCTGCAAAAGCATGTGGAGGGAAAAATTAAAAATGCACTACTAAATGCCGTCAGTAGCAAGGTCCACCTGACCACCGATGCGTGGACCAGTAGCCATGGACAGGGACGATACCTTTCCCTCACTGCCCTTTGGGTCAATGTTGTGGAGCCGGGTACAGATCTGGAGAGTGGCTCTGTATGTATTCTGCCAACTCCAAGGATTGCAGGAATGCAGTCTGTACATATTGAGTCCTCCTCCTACTCTAGTTCCTCGGAATCAGCACTGCGTGAGCCTGTTAGGCCAGATATGAGCACAGGTGTGGCCAAACGTCAACAGGCCGTCCTTAAATTAATTTCTTTGGGGAATCGGAGTCACACAGCACAGGAGCTCTGGAATGCCATCAAGCAGGAGAGTGATGTGTGGTTTGTGCCAGCGAATCTCCAGCCAGGTTTGGTAGTGAGTGACAATGGCCGAAATCTAGTGGCAGCTCTGGGCCTAGGCAACCTCACTCACATACCATGTCTGGCACACGTGCTCAATTTGGTCGTGCAGAGCTTTCTGAGGGACTATCCGGATCTTGATGCACTGCTGCACAAGGTTCGCCTAGAGTGTGCTCACTTGCGGCGTTCCAGCATGGCAAGATCGCGCATTGCATCTCTGCAACGCCGATTCCGCCTGCCAGAACATCGCATCATATGTGACCTCCCCACCAGGTGGAATTCAACGTTACATATGTTGGAGCGGTTGTGTGAGCAGCAGGCAGCAGTAATGGAGTACCAGCTGCATCAGGCGCAAACAAGTCGCACTGTGCGCCGGACACACTTCACCACCACTGAGTGGGCCACTATGAGGGACATCTGCCAAGTTTTGCGTGCCTTCGATGACTCCACGCGGATGGCCAGTGCAGATGATGCACTAATCAGCATGACTGTCCCCCTCATCTGTCTGCTTCAAAAAACCTTACAAGCACTAAGTGAGGAGGTTTTTGAAGAGGTTGAGGATGAGCAGTCAGAAATGCCATCTGCTTCTGGCAAGTCTGCGCAACGTGCTTCCACACAAAGGCCCAGGCAGGGGACACTTAGTGAGGAGGATGACGAGGAGTCAATAGAGGAGGAGGAACACATCTCTCCAGAGGAGGGAGGTACACAAGGCTCTAGTAGTCAGTGTGTACAGCGAGGGTGGGGTGATGCTGAGCAGGCAGAGATGCTGCCTCAAGCTGGGGACCGCGTTTCCGGTCCAGTTGGCAGTCTGCAGCCCATGGTTGATTTCATGCTGCAGTGCTTGTTAAATGACCGCCGCATCGCCAACATTCTCCACACGGCTGATTATTGGGTGTACACCCTCCTAGATCTTCGCTACCGGGACAACTTACAAAGCCTCATACCACAGTTGATCCGGGAGCGAAAAATGCGGGAGTACCAAGAAACACTTGTGCAGGCCATCATGTTCTCCATTCCCCCCACAAGTGTTGCTGGTAGTGCTTTTCAAACCAGCCATGTGGGTAGAGGCAGTGGAGGAAGCTCTGCACAAAGAGGTAGCAGAGGCAGTGCCGCAGGACAAGGCAAGGCCAGTATGGCCCAAATGTGGAAAAGTTTTGTGGGACCGCCACAAACGGCTTGTCATGTCGGACGCTATTCACACCACAGCGTCCGGCAGGCAGAGGTAGATTCACCTCCGTCCACTTGTCATGTCGGACGCTATTCACACCACAGCGTCCGGCAGGCAGAGGTAGTTTCACCTCCGTCCACTTGTCATGTCGGACGCTATTCACACCACAGCGTCCAGCAGGCAGAGGTAGTTCCACCTCCGTCCACGATAGCCTCAGTGGCGCCGACTTGAGTTTCTCAGGCTATCGGGGGTTAATCTAGCTGGAGATCAGGTTGGATGTTTGGTCACACCCACGGTCTTTAAATAGTCGTGCTGGCCTATGGGCGTCGCCGATTATAGCTTGTGTGTCATACCAAGTGGTTCCGGTCTGGAGTGGAGGTATTGGAGATAGAGAGATTCATATCTGGTGTCGTATGATCCTTTGTTACCTTCTCGCCTTCCCATATTTGTGTTTTGTTGTGCCCTGTTCACATTACTGTATAGTCCTGTGTGTATGCGGCCCGGTGCAGTTTAAGTTCTCCCTGTCTGTCATTATTGTGTGGGGCTTTGGTGGTTTGTCTCGTCACTGGGTGGAGGGTGGAGGGTTAAGCTTAGGGCTGAGCAGGAGATAAGGAAAGGGTGGAGGCTCAGGCATTTGCACCATCAGCAAAAACCCTGAGTTGAGGGTCAGACATGGTTTCCCCTAGTGACAGGGACACCTCAGGGGCCCCTGGGTATTTCTGCCTTAGTGGACCTAAGCCCGCGTGACATTATAATCGGGCCTATATTTTTTCAGGAGCCCATGGATCCCATGGATTCCATAACCCGCCAGTTGGCAGCGCTGTCCTTACAGGTCTCCGAGTTGCAAGGGGCAGTTCAGCAGCAGGGCTTGGTAGTAGCGAAGGTGCAAACGGCATCTGCAGGTATCGGTGCAGAGCCGAAGATCCCGCTGCCAGAACGATTCTCAGGGGAACGCAGCAAATTTGTCATATTTCGGGAGGCCTGCAAGTTATACTTCCGCATGCGCTCGGTCTCCTCAGGTAATGAGGCTCAGCGGGTGGGTCTGGTGTTATCGTTACTGAGTGGGGACCCCCAAGCATGGGCATTTTCCTTACCAGCTGACTCTGCTACATTTCATTCTGTCGATAATGTTTTTTCTGCACTCGGGCTCATTTATGATGATCCTGACAGATTAGCTCTAGCGGAATCTAAAATCCGCGCCCTCCGTCAGGGGGAACGTATGGCGGAAGACTATTGCTCAGAATTTCATCGTTGGGCAGTAGACACACAGTGGAACGACCCAGCGCTGCGGAGTCAGTTTATTCATGGGGTTTCAGAAAGAGTTAAACAGGCCCTTCTGATGTATGAGACTCCTGCATCGTTGGAGTCTGCCATGAGTTTGGTTATACGTATTGATCGCCGTTTGCGTCAGGGGGCACAGGAGACGCTACCCCTGGGGGAAAGCAGAGGTGCAAGTGTGGTTGCTGCAGGTGAGCCCACTGAACCTATGCAAATTGAGGGGGTGTCACAGGTTAAGCGTCGCGTTACTGGGTTAAGGAAGCCCGGAGCATGTTTTTACTGTGGTAAAAGAAATCATTATATTAACGCTTGTCCTGTGCTACCGAAGAAGGTCACACCGGCGGAAAACTGCTAAGCTCAGTGGGTATGGAGGAGGCCCAACTGAGCATATGCATATCCTCCATGATGGTTTCTCAATGTATGCTCCCTGCCAAGGTTATTACCGCGGGCAGAGAGCTACCAATATCAGTGTTTGTGGATAGCGGTTCTGCCACCAATCTCATAGATGAGGAGTTTGCACGCACTGCCGGGTTTAAGATCGAAAAACTCCCTCATCCTATTCAGGTGGTTACCATTAATGCCACTCCCCTCCCACAAGGGGAGATTACGGGGTTTGTGGCTGAGGTGAAACTCCACATTGGGGTCCTACATTCTGAGTGGGTTACATGTAGGGTCCTCCGTAATCTCCCAGCACAAGTGGTCCTGGGTTTTCCATGGTTGTCCAGGCACAACCCGGTGATTGATTGGAAAACTCAAGACCTAGTCCAATGGAGTGGTTTCTGCCAGGACAATTGCTTGGCCACATGTGTGTCCGCTGTGACGCCCAGCCTTCTGGAGGCTTTGCAGGATTTCGCGGATGTATTCTCTGAGAGGGGTTGCTCAGAACTGCCTCCACATCGAGCCTATGACTGTGTGATTAGGTTAAAACCCGGGGCCAAATTACCTAAGGCCAGGATGTTTAATATTTCTGGTCCAGAGAGACAAGCTCTGAAAGACTACATCGCGGAGAGTCTGAGCAAAGGACACATCCGGCCTTCGTCCTCGCCTATAGCAGCGGGGTTTTTCTTCATTAAAAAGAAAGATGTGGGGTTACGCCCGTGTCTGGATTTCCGGGAGTTAAACCAGATTACGATCCGTGATCCATACCCGATGCCTTTGATCCCTGATTTGTTCAACCAGGTGGCGGGGGCAAAGTGGTTTTCCAAGCTTGACCTCAGGGGGGCGTATAACCTCATAAGGGTCCGTCAGGGGGATGAGTGGAAGACTGCCTTTAACACTCCTGAGGGTCATTTTGAGAGCCTGGTTATGCCATTTGGGTTGACAACCGCGCCTGCTGTTTTCCAACATTTTATTAATGATGTATTTGCTGATGTCCTGGGGAAATTTGTGATTGTATACCTGGATGATATCCTCATTTATTCGAGCGACCGGGACACTCATTTAGAGCATGTCAGGCAGGTGTTACAGTTGCTCCGTGAGAATAAGCTCTATGCTAAGCTGGAAAAATGCTTATTTTTTGTTCAGGAGTTGCCTTTTTTGGGATATATTGTGTCCGCCGCAGGGTTTAAAATGGACACCGCGAAGGTGCAAGCGGTGCTACTATGGGAAAGGCCTGATAATCTGAAAGCGCTCCAGCAGTTCCTTGGGTTTGCTAATTATTATAGGAAATTTATAAAACATTTTTCTACTATAGCCAAACCGCTCACGGACATGACAAAAAAAAGTACCGATCTGACTAGCTGGTCTGAGGTGCAATACGTGCATTTGAGCGTCTGAAGAACAGTTTTGCTTCAGCCCCCATTCTGGTGCAACCGGACGTGTCTAAACCTTTTGTGGTGGAGGTTGATGCATCTGAGGTGGGAGTGGGGGCAGTACTGTCACAGGGCTCATCTTTGAGCGATATGCATCCATGCGCCTACTTCTCCAAGAAGCTGTCGCCAGCCGAACGGAATTATGATATCGGCAACAGGGAGTTGTTGGCCATCAAATTGGATTTTGAGGAATGGCGACACTTCTTGGAGGGGGCGGCTCACCAGGTCACAGTCATCACCGACCATAAGAATCTGCTCTATCTGGAGTCGGCCAAGCGTCTGTCTCCTAGGCAGGCTGGCTGGGCATTGTTTTTTACACGTTTCAATTTTCTGGTGACTTACCGTCCCGGGGCTAAAAACACCAAGGCGGATGCCTTGTCCAGGTGTTTTCCGGGGGGAGAACCTCGGGAAGAGCCGGTACCCATCCTCCAGGAAGGTGTAGTGGTTTCGGCTCTCACGACTGAGGTAGAGGCGGAGATTGCCGAGGCCCAAGAGGAGGTACCGTGAGAACTTCCCGCCAACAAATCATTTGTACCCCTTCATCTTCATCTTAAGGTGTTGAGGGAACATCACGACTCAGTACTGGCTGGTCATCCAGGGGTTAAGGGCACCTTGGAGCTGGTATCACGTCGTTTCTGGTGGCCCAAAATCCGGCAGGATGTGGTCTCGTATGTGGCAGCTTGCATCACGTGCGCTAGGGCCAAGTCGCCCCGAGCCCGTCCTGCTGGCACGCTACAGCCTCTGGGGGTACCTAATAGGCCATGGACAGAAATCTCCATGGATTTTATCACTGACTTGCCAGCCTCGGCGGGGAACACGGTCATCCTGGTGGTGGTTGACCGATTTTTAAAGATGGCGCATTTTGTCTCATTGCCTTCCTTGCCCAATGCGAAGACGTTGGCTCAGGTGTTTGTGCAGGAGGTCGTCAGACTCCACGGAGTTCCGTCGGACATAGTATCTGATAGGGGAACTCAATTTGTTGCGAGGTTTTGGAAAGCTTTTTGCTCATGTTTGGGGATCAAGTTGTCACATTCATCGGCGTTTCATCCACAGTCAAATGGTCAAACTGAGCGCATGAACCAAAATCTGGAGCAGTATTTACGATGCTTTGTGTCCGACAACCAAGAGGAGTGGTCTACTTTCCTTCCTCTGGCCGAGTTCGCGTTAAATAATCACCGCCAAGAGTCATCAGGAGAGTCTCCGTTCTTTTGTGTTTACGGTCAACATCCTCAATTTTGTACCTTACGTCAGGGTGACTCGGGGGGCGTCCCGGAGGAGGACCAGCTAGGAGCTCAATTATCATCGGTCTGGAGGAGGGTGAAACAGTGATTGTTGAGCATGAGTGGGAGGTACAAACGGGTGGCTGACAGTAGACGCGTGCCAGGTCCGGACCTGTGTGTGGGTGAATGGGTGTGGTTAGCGACTAAAAACATAAAACTCAAAATTCCATCTTTAAAATTGGGTCCAAGGTTTATTGGGCCTTTTAAGATTGCTGCCATCATTAACCCAGTTGCTTATCGGTTGGAACTTCCTGCAGTATACAAGATACACAACGTGTTTCACAGGGCTTTATTAAAAAAGGTGGTAGGCTCTGTGGACACGACGCCGTTGCCACCTCCGGTCATGGTGGATGGCGATTTAGAGTTTGAGGTCTCCAAGGTAGTGGACTCTCGAGTAGTGCGCCGTACTCTTCAGTATTTGGTACACTGGCGGGGGTATGGTCCGGAGGAGAGGTCTTGGGTACCAGCCTCGGACATACATGCGGATCGGCTGGTCAGTTCTTTTCACCGTCGTCATCCGGACAAGCCGGGTCCTATGAGTCTTGAGGGCCCTGGGGTCCCTCGTAGAAGACGGGGTACTGTCATGTCGGACGCTATTCACACCACAGCGTCCGGCAGGCAGAGGTAGTTTCACCTCCGTCCACTTGTCATGTCGGACGCTATTCACACCACAGCGTCCGGCAGGCAGAGGTAGTTTCACCTCCGTCCACTTGTCATGTCGGACGCTATTCACACCACAGCGTCCGGCAGGCAGAGGTAGTTCCACCTCCGTCCACGATAGCCTCAGTGGCGCCGGCTTGAGTTTCTCAGGCTATCGGGGGTTATCTGATGTCGTATGATCCTTTGTTACCTTCTCGCCTTCCCATATTTGTGTTTTGATGTGCCCTGTTCACATTACTGTATAGTCCTGTGTGTATGCGGCGCGGTGCAGTTTAAGTTCTCCCTGTCTGTCATTATTGTGTGGGGCTTTGGTGGTTTGTCTCGTCACTGGGTGGAGGGTGGAGGGTTAAGCTTAGGGCTGAGCAGGAGATAAGGAAAGGGTGGAGGCTCAGGCATTTGCACCATCAGCAAAAACCCTGAGTTGAGGGTCAGACAGGGTTTCCCCTAGTGACAGGGACACCTCAGGGGCCCCTGGGTATTTCTGCCTTAGTGGACCTAAGCCCGCGTGACACGGCTACACCATCACAGACGGCTCCAGTCAGCAGGAGGCAACGTTTCCGTCAGATGGTGACAGACTACTTGTCGTGCCCTGTTAGTGTTCTCCCAGACGGCTCTTCCCCGTTCAAATATTGGGTCTCTAAGCTGGATACATGGCCAGAGCTTAGCCAGTATGCATTGGAGGTGCTGGCTTGCCCTGCTGCCAGTGTATTATCGGAACGTGTCTTTAGTGCTGCAGGTGGTGTGGTAACAGACCGTCGAACGCGACTATCCGCCGATAATGTTGACCGGCTTACTTTTGTGAAAATGAACAAGGCCTGGATCTCACCTGAATTTGCCAGTCCTCTTCCAGAATAAATAATTGGCTGGCAACAGGATCCAGGTCTCCTGTTGTGTTCATGTTTCTATGACCAGAACTTTATTTCCTGGGCTACAGCAACGCCCGTTGTTGCTCAGAAGTGCTGTCCGCACAGACAAAACACTCGCTCATGTGTAAGTGGGGTTCGGTAACGTCAGCTGATCCCCTGCTGTGTGTACGGCAAACTCTCCTGCTGCCTACAACTTCTGACTACCTCTGATTTAATATGTTCTCTGATTTGCCCTCTGTCTCCACTCTGTTTTGAGTATTTCCTCCGGCCTACAACACCGCCTGTTTCTGCTCTCAAGTGCCGTCTGCGCAATCCACACTTGTTCCTGTGGTACCTGGGTCCTGTAACATCTGCTCATCTCCAGAGTTGAGCACGGCAATGTCTCCTGCTTTGTCTACATTCCCACTACTTGTAGTGGAAATGTGGACAGAGCAGGAGACATTGCCTGACTCACCTCTAGGGAGAAGCTGCTGTTACAGAACCCCAGTAACACAGGAACAAATGTGGGTTGTGCAGACGGCATTTCAGAGCAGCAACTGGCGTGGTTGGAAGCCAGTGGAAATACTCAAAACAGAGTGAAGACAGAGGCCTAATTGGAGTACGTTGACAGTTAGTAGTAGTCTAGAAACAATCGCAAACTGCCACCAAGTAGGCCTCGGCCTACTACCTGATTTTCCCTGGGCTCCGACACCGCCAGTTGGTGCTCAGAAGTGCTGTCCGCACAGACAAAACACTCGCTCGTGTGTAAGTGGGGTTCGGTAACGTCAGCTGATCCCCTGCTGTGTGTATGGCAAAGTGTCCTGCTCCCTCCACAGTCAAACAACCTCAGATTTACACCTGGCTCCAAGTAGGCCTCGGCCTACTACCTCATTTTCCCTGGGATCCGACAACGCCAGTTGGTGCTCGGAAGTGCTGTCCACACAGAAAAACACACTCGTTCATGTGAAAGTGGGGTTCGGTAACATCAGCTGATCCCCTGCTGTGTGGCGGGCAAACTGCTGCTGCCTCCAAATTTTAGCTACTTCAGATTTAAACATTCTCTGATTTGGCCTCTGTCTCCACTCTGTCTCTAGTATTTCCCCTGACCTCCAACACCGCCAGTTCCTGCTCACAGTTGCCATCCACGCATTCCACACGTGTTCCTGTGTTACTCGGGTTCTATAACGTGAACTGCCTCCAAGTAGGCCTCCCTGGGCTCCAACATCGTCAGTTGTTGCTCGGAAGTGCCGTCCACACAGAAAAACACACTTGTTCATGTGAAAGTGGGGTTCGGTAACGTCGGCTGATCCCCTGCTGTGTGGAGGGCAAAGTGTCCTGCTCCCTCCAAAGTCAAAATACCTCAGCTTTACACCTGGCTCCTAGTAGGCCTCGGCCTGCACCATGATTGTCCCTGGGCTCCAACACCGCCAGTTGGTGCTCGGAAGTGCTGTCCACACAGAAAAACACACTCGTTCATGTGAAAGTGGGGTTCAGTAACGTCAGCTGATCCCCTGCTGTGTGGAGGGCAAACTGCTGCTGCCTCCAAATTGTAACTACTTCAGATTTAAACATTCTCTGATTTGGCCTCTGTCTCCACTCTGTCTCTAGTATTTCCCCTGACCTCCAACACCGCCAGTTCCTGCTCACAGTTACCGTCCACGCATTCCACACTTGTTCCTGTGTTCCTGGTGTTCTGTAACGTGAGCTGATCCCCCAATATGTGTCCGGCACTGTCTCCTGCGCTGTCCACCTTCCCACTGCAAGTGGTGGGAATGTGGACAGAGCAGGAGACATTGGCAGACAAACATCAGGGGATCTGCTGACATTACAGAACACCAGTAACACAGGAACACGTGTGGATTGGGCAGACGGCTACTGTACGCATAAACTGGCGGTGTTGGTAGTCACGTGAAATCCTGGAAACAGAGTGGAGACAGATGCCTAATTGGAGCACGTTGACAGTCTGTTGTAGCCTACAAACAATCTAAAACTGCCACCAAGTAGGCCTCGGCCTGCACCCTGGTTCTCCCTGGGCTCCAACAACGCTAGTTGGTGCTCAGAAGTGCTGTCCACACAGAAAAACACACTCGTTCATGTGAAAGTGGGGGTCAGTAACGTCAGCTGATCCCCTGCTGTGTGGAGGGCAAAGTGTCCTGCTCCCACCAAAGTCAAAATACCTCAGCTTTACACCTGGCTCCTAGTAGGCCTCGGCCTGCACCATGATTGTCCCTGGGTTCCAACAACGCTAGTTGGTGCTCGGAAGTGCTGTCCACACAGAAAAACACACTCGTTCATGTGAAAGTGGGGGTCAGTAACGTCAGCTGATCCCCTGCTGTGTGGAGGGCAAAGTGTCCTGCTCCCTCCAAAGTCAAAATACCTCAGCTTTACACCTGGCTCCTAGTAGGCCTCGGCCTGCACCATGATTGTCCCTGGGCTCCAACACCGCCAGTTGGTGCTCGGAAGTGCTGTCCACACAGAAAAACACACTCGTTCATGTGAAAGTGGGGTTCAGTAACGTCAGCTGATCCCCTGCTGTGTGGAGGGCAAACTGCTGCTGCCTCCAAATTGTAACTACTTCAGATTTAAACATTCTCTGATTTGGCCTCTGTCTCTAGTATTTCCCCTGACCTCCAACACCGCCAGTTCCTGCTCACAGTTGCCGTCCACGCATTCCACACGTGTTCCTGTGTTCCTGGTGTTCTGTAACGTGAGCTGATCCCCCAATGTGTGTCCGGCACTGTCTCCTGCGCTGTCCACCTTCCCACTGCAAGTGGTGGGAATGTGGACAGAGCAGGAGACATTGGCAGACAAACATCAGGGGATCTGCTGACATTACAGAACACCAGTAACACAGGAACACGTGTGGATTGGGCAGATGGCTACTGTACGCATAAACTGGTGGTGTTGGTAGTCACGTGAAATCCTGGAAACAGAGTGGATACAGATGCCTAATTGGAGCACGTTGACAGTCTGTTGTAGCCTACAAACAATCTAAAACTACCACCTCGGCCTACACCATGATTGTCCCTGGGCTCCAACAACGCCAGTTGGTGCTCGGCAGTGTCTTTGGCACGGGGACTCCCTGTTGCCCAGCCTGGTTCCAGCACGCCTGCTGTTTCCGGGTAGTGTCAAGGTCACTATGCCACCAATCCGTTGTCCTGTCGTCTTGCGGCCGGGTTAGCCGACTCTACGGTGCCTGCAGTTTAGGTGACTCCTATGTGGGCTGCGGGAACTGGCACTGAAGGCTGGATCCGTAGTGCCAATGGGACATGGACCCCCTGTAGGACTGTGGGTTTCGGTAACTGCGGCCGGCTTGCGGCCTGGCTACTTTGCTTTCAATGGGTACCTTCTGCTACCCACCCGGGTTCCAGCACCGTCAGCTGGTTCTCGGCAGTGTCTTTGGCACGGGAACTCCCTTTTGCCCAGCCTGGTTCCAGCACGCCTGCTGTTTCCAGGTAGTGTCAAGGTCACTATGCCACCAATCCGTTGTCCTGTCGTCTTGCGGCCGGGTTAGCCGACTCTACGGTGCCTGCAGTTTAGGTGACTCCTATGTGGGCTGCGGGAACTGGCACTGAAGGCTGGATCCGTAGTGCCAATGGGACATGGACCCCCTGTAGGACTGTGGGTTTCGGTAACTGCGGCCGGCTTGCGGCCTGGCTACTTTGCTTTCAATGGGTACCTTCTGCTACCCACCCGGGTTCCAGCACTATCTGCTGGTTCTCGCCAGAGCCTTTGGCCTAGGTGCCTCCATCTCGGTATCCGAGGTCCAGCACCGTCAGCTGGTCCTTGGTAGTGCTTTCTAGCACAGGTACCTCCTGCCTAGTAACCGTGGTCCAGCACCGTCAGCTGTTCCTCGGTAGTGCCATTGGCTCTTGTAGCTTTTGCTACCCATCTGGGTTCCAGTACCGTCAGCTGGTTCTCGGCAGTGTCTTTGGCACGGGGACTCCCTGTTGCCCAGCCTGGTTCCAGCACGCCTGCTGTTTCCGGGTAGTGTCAAGGTCACTATGCCACCAATCCGTTGTCCTGTCGTCTTGCGGCCGGGTTAGCCGACTCTACGGTGCCTGCAGTTTAGGTGACTCCTATGTGGGCTGCGGGAACTGGCACTGAAGGCTGGATCCGTAGTGCCAATGGGACATGGACCCCCTGTAGGACTGTGGGTTTCGGTAACTGCGGCCGGCTTGCGGCCTGGCTACTTTGCTTTCAATGGGTACCTTCTGCTACCCACCCGGGTTCCAGCACTGTCTGCTGATTGTCGCCAGAGCCTTTGGCCTAGGTGCCTCCATCTCGGTATCCGAGGTCCAGCACTGTCAGCTGGTCCTTGGTAGTGCTTTCTAGCACAGGTACCTCCTGCCTAGTAACCGTGGTCCAGCACCGTCAGCTGTTCCTCGGTAGTGCCATTGGCTCTTGTAGCTTTTGCTACCCATCTGGGTTCCAGCACCGTCAGCTGGTTCTCGGCAGTGTCTTTGGCACGGGGACTCCTTGTTACCCAGCCTGGTTCCAGCACGCCTGCTGTTTCCGGGTAGTGTCAAGGTCACTATGCCACCAATCCGTTGTCCTGTCGTCTTGCGGCCGGGTTAGCCGACTCTACGGTGCCTGCAGTTTAGGTGACTCCTATGTGGGCTGCGGGAACTGGCACTGAAGGCTGGATCCGTAGTGCCAATGGGACATGGACCCCCTGTAGGACTGTGGGTTTCGGTAACTGCAGCCGGCTTGCGGCCTGGCTACTTTGCTTTCAATGGGTACCTTCTGCTACCCACCCGGGTTCCAGCACCGTCAGCTGGTTCTCGGCAGTGTCTTTGGCACGGGGACTCCCTGTTGCCCAGCCTGGTTCCAGCACGCCTGCTGTTTCCGGGTAGTGTCAAGGTCACTATGCCACCAATCCGTTGTCCTGTCGTCTTGCGGCCGGGTTAGCCGACTCTACGGTGCCTGCAGTTTAGGTGACTCCTATGTGGGCTGCGGGAACTGGCACTGAAGGCTGGATCCGTAGTGTCAATGGGACATGGACCCCCTGTAGGACTGTGGGTTTCGGTAACTGCGGCCGGCTTGCGGCCTGGCTACTTTGCTTTGAATGGGTACCTTCTGCTACCCACCCGGGTTCCAGCACTGTCTGCTGGTTCTCGCCAGAGCCTTTGGCCTAGGTGCCTCTATCTCGGTATCCGAGGTCCAGCACCGTCAGCTGGTCCTTGGTAGTGATTTCTAGCACAGGTACCTCCTGCCTAGTAACTGTGGTCCAGCACCGTCAGCTGTTCCTCGGTAGTGCCATTGGCTCTTGTAGCTTTTGCTACCCATCTGGGTTCCAGCACCGTCAGCTGGTTCTCGGCAGTGTCTTTGGCACGGGGACTCCCTGTTGCCCAGCCTGGTTCCAGCATGCCAGCTGTTTCTGGGTAGTGTCAAGGTCACTATGCCACCAATCCGTTGTCCTGTCGTCTTTTTGCGGCCGGGTTAGCCGACTCTACGGTGCCTGCAGTTTAGGTGACTCCTATGTGGGCTGCGGGAACTGGCACTGAAGGCTGGATCCGTAGTGCCAATGGGACATGGACCCCCTGTAGGACTGTGGGTTTCGGTAACTGCGGCCGGCTTGCGGCCTGGCTACTTTGCTTTCAATGGGTACCTTCTGCTACCCACCCGGGTTCCAGCACTGTCTGCTGGTTCTCGCCAGAGCCTTTGGCCTAGGTGCCTCCATCTCGGTATCCGAGGTCCAGCACCGTCAGCTGGTCCTTGGTAGTGCTTTCTAGCACAGGTACCTCCTGCCTAGTAACCGTGGTCCAGCACCGTCAGTTGGTCCTCGGTAGTGCCATTGGCTCTTGTTCCTTCTGCTACCCATCCGGGTGCCAGCACTGTCTGCTGGTTCTCGCCACAGCCTTTGGCCTAGGTGCCTCCATCTCGATATCCGAGGTCCAGCACCGTCAGCTGGTCCTTGGTTGTGCTTTTTAGCACAGGTACCTTCTGCTTAGTAACCGTGGACCAGCACCGTCTGTTGGTCCTCGGTAGTGCCATTGGCTCTTGTTCCTTCTGCTACCCATCCGGGTGCCAGCACTGTCTGCTGGTTCTCGCCACAGCCTTTGGCCTAGGTGCCTCCATCTCGGTATCCGAGGTCCAGCACCGTCAGCTGGTCTTTGGTAGTGCTTTTTAGCACAGGTACCTTCTGCTTAGTAACCGTGGTCCAGCACCGTCAGTTGGTCCTCGGTAGTGCCATTGGCTCTTGTTCCTTCTGCTACCCATCCGGGTGCCAGCACTGTCTGCTGGTTCTCGCCACAGCCTTTGGCCTAGGTGCCTCCATCTCGGTATCCGAGGTCCAGCACCGTCAGTTGGTCCTTGGTAGTGCGTTTTTAGCACAGGTACCTTCTGCTTAGTAACCGTGGTCCAGCACCGTCAGTTGGTCCTCGGTAGTGCCATTGGCTCTTGTTCCTTCTGCTACCCATCCGGGTGCCAGCACTGTCTGCTGGTTCTTGCCACAGCCTTTGGCCTAGGTGCCTCCATCTCGGTATCCGAGGTCCAGCACCGTCAGCTGGTCCTTGGTAGTGCTTTTTAGCACAGGTACCTTCTGCTTAGTAACCGTGGTCCAGCACCGTCAGTTGGTCCTCGGTAGTGCCATTGGCTCTTGTTCCTTCTGCTACCCATCCGGGTGCCAGCACTGTCTGCTGGTTCTCGCCAGTTTCTCAGCCTTCTTGTACCTTCTGCTACATTTCCAAGATCAAGCTTTTTGAAATTGTCTTTGGTAATCCTTATTGATCTCCATGACGATGACCCTGATGATGACGACCCTGAAGACCACACCAAAGAAGACCAGAAATATGACCCTAAATAATAAGACCAAGAGGACAAAGAACATGAAGACAACCACCAAGATACAGAACAAAAGACAGAAGAACAAGAAGCAGAAGAAGCAAAAGCAGAAGAACAGAAAGCAGAAGAACATTAAGCATAAGACAAAAAATCAGCATAGAAGAAATCAAAATTATAAGCAGAAGAAGACTAAGCTGTAAATGGGGGTGAGTCCGTTCCTCCTCGTGGTGCCCCTGGAAAATGCCTGCTGCTGCAGGCCAAACTGAACGCGGACAAATCCTGTTGTAAAGCTTTTGTGACAGGCAGAACGTAAGGTGTAATCTTATAACTTTTATAGATAAGTACTACAGGAATGCCTGTCACCATAAGAAAATGAAGAAAAAGAAGAATAGGAAGAAGATGAAGAAATAGCATATGAAAATTAATAATAGCTGAATAAGAAGAATATGAAGAATGGAAAAAAAAAATTAATGGGAAGAAGGTGAAGAAGAAGAAGATGAATAAGGTGAAGAAAAAGTTGATGAAAAAAATGCTACTGCTGCGGATCATGAAGGAGAAAGTGTGGGAGAAGTACAAAAGAAGGTGAAGAGCATGGAAGTTGCGAAACATACATATCTGACTAAATATAAAAAAGTTAACATAGTCAATATCTTTTTAACTCCGAACGTCTTGAAAAAAAAAATTGGAATTAATGCTATGCCATGTGATTTGAATAAACCACTATGCTTTTAATGTCTCCTCCACCTCCCACAATACATTCTACATGATTCTTATTTGTTTTCAATTATGTAGAATTAGCCAACAAGGAAATAAAGGCCTTTTTTTAATTCCGATACCGGAAGTCCCATTGACTTGAATGGGACTTCCGGTATCGGAATCGGCGATACCCGATATTTTTTTCGTATCGGGCGATACCATCCGATACGATATTTTTGGGTATCGAACGGTATCGCTTAACACTACTGACAACATGTCTTCGAATTTCCAAGCACTTCATTTTTTTATTTATGGCGCCACTACCTTGAACAACACTGTGTCACCTGCAGGGAAATGGCAGCTGGGAGCAATTTAATAGAAAACTACTGCAGATGCTTTGAACCCTAGAGGGAAAAATAAATTGTGGTGGCTGGATTTTTTGCCTGAACTGGTCTGGGTTTACAATAACCAACTGCATAGCACTACTGGTTACATTTCGGCCTAAACATGGGTTTTTTTGCGGTTGGTGAGCAGTTGGAAGGAGGCAAAGAAGAGACTGGATGGAAGTGGAGGTGTGAATCCTTGGGGAAAGTCTGGATCGTTTGTTGGTGACTCTGGAACGTGTTGTTCGGTGTGACATTAGCTAACTGTGAGCACATCCAAGTCAAGTACACATCATCTTGGGCTTGTCCACGTGAGGCCTCATCTCTATGGACTTAGGGAAGCCCTGTCTTGAAGAGATTGGAATTCTCCATGAGCTTCAAGACTGCGTTTCTGATTATTCAGGACTCAGCCCTACAATGAACCTTCTACTTTAATTTCAGAATGTACCGTTACAATCCTACATCTAAATACATATGCGCCTATACAGTATAAATAGCCTTATAGAGGTCTAGTTAGAGAGGAGAAAATGCCTATTTTGTAAGAGCTATTTCAAAAACTGCTCCACATAGGCGATTACTAATGTACTGGCAAAAGACTATAATTTTATCCATTTATGTACAGAAAGAGTTAATTGTATTGTATTGTGCACGCATACAACTATTAACCCCTTAGTGAGAGAGCCAATTTGGTACTTAATGACAAAGCCAATTTTTACAATTCTGACCACTGTCACTTTATGAAGTTCTGGAATGCTTCAACGTATCCCACTGATTCTGAGACTGTTGTTTAGTGACATATTGTACTTCATGTTAATGGTAAAATTTCTTCGATATCACTTGCGTTTATTTATGAAAAAAAACTGAATTTTGGCAAAAATTTTAAAAATGTTGCAATTTTCAAACTTTTAATTTTTGCACCCTTAAATGAGAGAGTGGTGTCACACAAAATAATTAATAAATAATTTTTTGTTAGGACATTATAAGGGTTAAAGTTGACCAGTGATTTATCATTTTTCCAACAAAATTTTCAAAACCATTTTTTTAGGAACCCCCTCAAATTTGAAGTGAGTTTGGGGTGTTGATATAACAGAAAATACTCAAAAGTGACACCATTCTAAAAACTGCACCCCTCAAGGTGCGCAAAACTACATTGAAGAAGTTGATTAACGCTTCAGGTGCTTCACGAGAACTAAAGCAATGTTGAAGGTAAAAATGAATAATTTACTTTTTTTTTCACAAGAAATTTACTTTGGAACCAAACTATTTTATTTTCACAAGGGTATCGGGAGAAAATGGACCACAACGTTTGTTGTGCAATTTCTCCAGAGTATGCCAATACCCTGTATCTTGGAAACCACTGTTTGGGCACATGGCAAGGCTCAAAATGGAAGGAGCACCATTTGACTTTTTGACAGCAAAATTGGCTGGAACAATGGTGGGTAAAATGACGCACTTGGAGACCCCCTGATGTAATAAACAGTGGAACCCCTCATTTCTAACTCCAACTCTACACAACCCTAACTCCAAACACCCCCCTAAACCTAATCCCAACCCTAACTATAACCCTAACCACAACTTTAACCCTAACTCACCCCTAATCCCAACCCTAATCTTAAACCCAACCATAACCACAACCCTAACCCCAACACCACCCTAACACCACAAACCTTACCCCAACACAACCTTAACCCCAACACAACCCTAACCCCAACCCTAGCCCCAACCGCAACCCTAGCCTCAACCCTAACTCTAGCCCCAACTCTAGCCCTAGCCCAACCCTAGCCCAAAGCTAACCCTATCTCTAACCCTATCCCCAACCTTAAACCTTGTCCAACCTTGCCCAACCCTAGCCCTAACCCTAGCCCCAACACTAAACCTAGCCCCAACCCTAACACTAATGGAAATATTTTTTTTTTTAATTTTATTATTTTTACCTAACTAAAGGGGTGATAAAGGGGGGTTTGATTTACTATTGTTTTTTTTTTATTTTGATCACTGTGATAGGGTCTATCACAGTGATCAAGGTGAACCAATAGGAAAAATCTTCTATTGTTGTCGGGTGCCCGCAGGCAGATCTCGGCAGGCGCACTGCGCATATACCCACCATTTTCTTCCTGGAAGAATATGCCAAGGGCAGGGGGACAGAGCTGGAGGAAAAGTGAGACATCAGAGGTATCGGGGGCTTGGGGGACCCCATTTCTCTCTCCTCTGATGTGCTAGATCATATGAGAGGAGAGAGAAATAAATAGGAAACCAGACTTTTTTTTTGTGGTCACCGTTATCCGGTGAATAACAATGATCGCAACACTGGGGAAGGTAAAAACAATCCTGAATCATGCTCTCCGGGGTCTCGCCTACCCCCGGTAGCCGAAACTCCGGAGATTTTCTGACGCTGGGGGCACTATATACTTATTTCTCAGTGCCGTTATATAGCGAATTGAGGAAAAAGTACTCTTAACTGCTGCGGTTAAAGGCATATCAGCGATGGTTAATGGGTTAATTCTGTTTACGTTTATCTGAGTATAACCTTAGTGAGTGTTTTTGAAATGAACTGCTGTCATTGTATTTGTTATTTATACACTTTTTACCTACCATCCTTTCCTGTGTTTTTATAAAGTAGGTAGTAAATGTTTAGATTCTATTATGTAATATTTATGTGTGTCTGCTGATTGCTGCTGTACCCCTTGTCCATGTTTTAGAGGAATGGGCAAAAATGTCAGCCTCTAGATGTGCAATGCTGGCAGAGACATACTCCAAAGGACTTGTAGCAGTAATTGTAGCAAATGGTCATCCTACAACATTTTACAGAGTATTGATTCAAGGGGGCTAAATGCAAATGCACATCCTAATTTTCAGGTTTACATTTTTTAAATAATTAATAGTGATGAGTGAGCACTGAAATGCTTGGGTCAAGAAAATTGGAGTGCTCGGTTGCTCGACCCGAGCAACAAGCCCAATGTGAGTCTGTGGGAACACCAAGCATTTTTGCCGCAACACCCCGGGTCCTTTTAGGGTCTAAAAAGTCTGAAATCGATGGGAACAGTGCTGAAATGACATGGGAACATTATGGGGAATATCCCTGGAAGCATTTCTGACTCCCAGGTCACAGCTGTGAACAATGTTGTCAGAGTCTTACGCCACTTTTACAGGTGCACAATAAAACATACAAAAACAAAACCAAAATGGATTTTCCTGGGAAATATGTTAAGGATCATCCTTTCCAGGGTAATGATTTGTATGTAAGTCAAAATAAATAACCCAAAACAAAAATGTTCCTCCACCACTTGGGCTATGTTCACACGTAGCGTTTTTGATGCATTTCTGAACTTTACCATTGCTTTCAACCAAGACAAATTCATTCACTGGGAAATGTCATTTCAACCTTTTACAACCTTTTTTGGCCCTGTGGTGTGTGACACATCATCAGACACATCCTATTTCATTTATGAAGGAGGGACTCTGAAAGTGATAAAGTCTATTTTTATAGGGTCAGCAGTTGGCCCACACTTTTCTGAGAGAGCCATCAGCCGGCTATGCTTTGTTGTTCCCATTATTAAACAGTGGGTCCCTTATTCTGTTACTGCGTATGCAGTGAGTGGCAGGGATGCCCAAAATTTGGACGCACCCCAACAACCCATTGAACAGACGCCACGGATGACCACATGCAACCAAAGTTCCCAGCATTGATTTGGTACTTCCATTCTGTTTGCTTATACATTGAATGCAAGGCCTGCCCTGCACCAGAGTTACACGCACCCCAATAAGCCTTTGAACCCACATAGTGGATGGCCACAGGAAAACCAAGCTCATATTATTCATTTGGTACTCCCATACTGTATGCTTATGCACTGAATGCAAGGCCTGACCTGCACCAAAGTTACACGCACACCAATAAGCCTTTGAACCCACGTACTGGATGGCCACAGGAAATCCAAGTTCACATTATTCATTTGGTACTCCCATACTGTTTGCCTATGCATTGAATGCAAGGCCCACCTTGCATCAAAGTCACACACACCCCAATTACCCTTTGAACCGATGTCCTGGATGGCTACATGAAACGAAAGTTCCCATTATCAGAAATTTGGTACTCCCATACTGTTTGCCTATGCATTGAATGCAAGGCCCTACTTGCCACAAAGTTACATGCACCCCAATAACCCTTTGAACCCACATACTGGATGGCTACATGAAACCAAAGTTCACATTATTCATTTGGTACTGCCATACTGTTTGCCCATGCATCGAATGCAAGGCCTGCCCTGCCCCAAAGTTACACACACCCCTATAAACCCTTTGAAGTCACATACTGGATGGCCACATGGAACCAAAGTTCCTATTATTAGAAATTTTGTACTTCCATACTATTTGTCTATGCATTGAATGCAAGGCCCGCCTTGCCACAAAGTTACACGCACCCCAATAACCCTTTGAACCAACGTACTGGATGGCCACATGAAACCATATCTCCCGTTTTTAATAATTTGCTACTCCCATAATGTTTGCCCATGATGTTAATGCAAGGATGCACCCTAATACCCCTTGGAAGAGACGTGGAGGAGGGCCTTCTAAAATTCTTTACCCAATTTAAAGGAGTGGGTCTCCTACAGTATACTTTTAATGCCCATGCAGTATTTGTATGGGCTGACAAACATTTTCCCCAGGGGAGGTACACCCCAGCATACTGTGTAAACACTTTTTGTAAGGGGCATCATAAACACCCTTGAAAAAAATTACTTGGCTGTTGCATCACAGAACATGTTCAACCTGGTCATTTAGTGGTGGTGTCGGAAGAGTCGTGGAGGATGGCCTAATAAAAATCTTTTCCCAATTTATAGGAGCGGGTCTCCTATGGTTGTAATGCCCATACATTAAGTGTATGGGCTGACAAACATTTCCCCCTGGGGGGGTACATCTCAACCTGCTGTGTAAATATTTTTTTTACGGCCATCATAAACACCCTTGAAAAAAAGTATAGTGGCTGTTTCATCACGGAACACGTTCACCCTCGTGTTCTAGTGGTGATGTCTGAAGAGACGCGGAGTATGTATACAACATTTTTATACGGGCCTCAAAAACACCCTTTAACACAATAACGTGGCTGTTGCATCACAGATCATGGTCACCATGGTGATCTAGTGTTCGTGGCTGATGAGGATGAGGAGAAGGAGGCGGATAACAGCAAATAGGCAAAATCAGGAAGTGTATACTCATGTGTGGGGATGAAGAGTTGCATGGGAATATACCTTCCAAAAAATTACACTGGATTTGCTGTTATGTTTTGCTGTTATCATTCGATGGTGTAGAGAAGTCTGGCCCAATCCAACCCTTGTTCTTTTTTGTCAGAATCAGCCAGTCAGCATTTTCCGTTGACAGGCAGATGCGCTTATCAGTTATAATTCCAACAGCAGCACTAAAATCCCGTTCTGACAAAATGCTAGCGGCAGGGCAGGCCAGGACCACCAAGGCATAGAGAGCCAGTTAATGCCACATGTCCAGCGTGGATACCCAATAATTAAAAGACACTGAGTAATCATGGAGGACGTTGGTATGGTCAGCAAGGTACTCCCACAGCATGTTCCAAAACGTTGCACTCTTTGTATGAGTACCCCGCGCCTCAGGGTCAGTGCGATGGGAGGGTCTGATAAAACTCTCCTAGAACTTTGCCAGTGTTCCCCTGCCTCTGCTGGATTGGAGTTGTGTCTCTCTCGCCTGTACTCCTTGGTTGTGCAATGAACTGTGACCTCTGCCGCCAGTGTTTTTAGATGGGAATTTTTTTCAATAATTCCGCAAAAATGGTGTTGTGCCCCTGAGGGTTCAGGTGCCACAGAGGTACTGCACCTCCTCCTGAGGTGTGGTGCCCCACCATCCAGGTAAGTTGGGGGCTCCTGACCACATTCCAACACCTGCACCCAACATCACAAGGTAGTGTAGCAAAGCCACATTGCGGCTCCCTGCTTGGAGTGTAGCAGAGCACTTTTGGTGGCTCCCTGCTTGGAACACGAAACGTGCTGGGAGGCGGGTGGAGTTAGAATACATAAAAGAGTGGGAAGGTTTAGAAGTTCAGTCAGTCAGTCAGTGAATTGAGTGGAGGAGAGTGAGGAGTGAAGATCCCTGAGAGAGGGATGGAGGAAGGAGGTGCTGCAGCAGATCTCAGTGACCTGGGTCTGCTGGCACAGGAAAGGAAAGAAAGAGAAAGACATTGAACAGAAACCTGATCTTCCATGGGACGGAAAGACTAGTATGGAACGTAGGAGCAAAAGGGAACAGAGGACATGGGTTAGAAGAGAACCCTTCCTAGAAGTTCTAAGCGCAAGGCCAGGGCCCGGTCCCCAAAGGTTGTATGGATACTAAGGGTCCTACAGCAGACACCGGTGGAGTAGTGGGCTGTAAATGCACTACTCCCATCTAAGACTTGGGGGCACAACAGCAACTTGGATAGTGAGCCGGGACTCAGGAGTAAGGAGTCCCCGAAGCAGGCTACAGCTGTCTGCCGTACAAGTATAGTTCTTGGGAACATCTGTCTGGAGGAACTCCAGTGTAACTCAGTACTAGGAGTACTTCACACCAAAGGCGCTATAAGAGGAGACGTTCAGAAAGGCACATGTTGGCGGAGTGTTGGAAGGGAGCATTCCATCTGACCTGGAGGTTGACTGAGTCGTGGACCCGGAGGACACGGCACGGAGGCAGGCAACGGTGTGTACTACAGACTGAGTAAAGCTTTGGAACTACAAGCCCCAGTGTCCTCCATTTATTCCTGCGCCAACACACCCGGTACCGCTACATCTGGGTACCCACTTCTACACTGCCTGCGCCTCGCCTCTATCCATACATCATCACTGCCCTGGGATTACAGCTCCACCTGTGGGGAGCTTCACCATCTTGGCTGCTACACACCACCAGCCCCAGAGGATCTGCATACAGCGTCGGCTTAACATCTCACTTGCTGAACACCACAGGTGGCGTCACGAACTATTCATTCAAACAATTAAATTTCCATTCCCCCATTACTTGGGCGCCCAGGGCCATGGACCGGGTCACCGCTGCTGTGACACATCCCACTGATACCGGCCCTGGAGGATGACCCAATGGCCTTCTGGTTCTACACCATTTTAGTACACCTGTCTGCCTCTCGAAGAAAAGACTGAAAGTTTTCTTAGTAGCATGGGTCCAGAAGTGTCACCATCCAGTAATGACTGTCACCCAAAATTTGGAGAATACGAGGGTCACGGGAAAGGCAGTGCAACATAAAGTCAGTCATGCGTGCCAGACTGCTAACAGGCAAGACTTCCATGTCCTCACCAAGAGGACAACTGGCCATGCTCTCCTCCTTCTCCTCCCTGTCCTCAGGTCATCCACGCTGAACAGACAGTATGACAGTTGTGCTTGTAGTACTGTCTATAGCGCATGCAAATAGCTTCTGTTCTTCCTCCTCCTCCTCTTCCTCATTGTAAACCAATCCATGTTGTAATGAAATGAGGCTGGGCTGTGTGTAATCACCCTGTATGGTTCTTTGCTCCATCTCATCGTGCTCCACCTGCAATGCACACTCTTTCATTGTGAGCAGAGAGCTTTTCAGAATACAGAGAAGCGGGATGGTGATGCTGATTATGGCGTCATCGCCGCTCACCATCTTGGTGGACTTCGCAAAGTTTTGTAGGAAGGTACATATGTCTGACATCCATGTCAACTCCTGAGGTCTTATGTGTGGAGTCTGACCTGAATACCAATGGCCTTGTTGATGCTGGTAGTCAACAACTGCCCTCTTCTACTCACAAATCTTTTCCAACATATCCAGTGTAGAGTTCCAACTCGTGGGGACATCACACACCAGTCATTGACCCGGAAGCTGCCATCACTGCTGAAGCACAGAAAGGGAGGCGGAAGCTGTAGCTGACTTTCTAAAATGGGCACACAGGCAGCATACTTTCGCAAGCAGATTTGGCAGCTCCGGATAGCTTTTGAGAAACTGTTGAACAACAAGGTTAAGCACATGGGCCAGGCATGGTACATCTGTGAGCTCGCCTTGCCTCAGAGCCACCACCAGGTACCGGCCATTGTCACACACGAAAATGCCTGGCTGTAGGTTCAGCGTGTCAGCCACAGATCTGCCTGCTCTTTCAGAGCTGTCCACAACTCTTCAGCATTGTGCAGTTTGTCACCTAAGCATATTAGCTTCACCACAGCCTGTTTATGTTTGGGTGAGGCAGTGCTGTAGTGCTTCCAGCTTGTGACAGATGTGGTAATTTCGTAGGTGGAGTCTGAAGAGGAGGAGGAGGTGCAGGAGCTGTGGGGGCAACCCTGATTGACATAGGGCCCACAATCGCGTTGTGAGGAGGTATTCCATCCCAAGGTCCGACTGGGTCCCGGCTTCCACTATGTTAACCCAGTGTACCATCAGCAAGATGTACCGTCCTTGCCCACAAGCGCTTGTCACGTGTCCATGGTTAGCTGGACTTTCCCAGTAACAGCATTGTTGAGGGCACGGGTAATGTTGTGGGACACTGGCTTGTGTAATGCCAGGACAGCACACCGGGAGAAATAGTGGCGGCTGGGGACTAAGTACCTTGGGACAGCTGCCGCCATTAGGTTGCGTAAAGCTTCCGTCTTCTCGAGCTTAAAAGGCAACATTTTGAGAGCAAGCAGACGAGAAATGTGTGAATTTAGTACTATGGCCTGTAGGGCGCTGGCTGCATATTTACAGTTGCGTTTCAAGGACTGAGGTATGTTCAACTGAACGCTGTGCTGGGACAAGGACGTGGACGTGATTGATGATGGTGGTAATTCAGTGTGTGCAATGACAGGTGCAGGGTAGGAGGCATCTTTGCAGGTAACATGAACAGGGAATTGGCTTCCTCACACAACAGCAGAAGAAGCAGTGGAGTCACCTGCAGACAGTGTTCCTGCCCTGTTTGGGGTTATCAGCAGAGTCTTTAAAAACGACCACACTAGGGAAGACCTAACAGTTGTACTGCCAACTTCCGTCATGCAGGTGTTATGAGGAACGGTTGCCTGCCTTCTGTCTCTGGCCACCACACTGCTTCTTCCTGCCTGTTGGGATGCTACGCCTCCCTCCTCCTGTGTGCTGCTGTCCTCGCGCTGCATGTCCTCCTGCCAGATGGGGTCAGCTACTATGTCATCCACCACCTAGTCTTCCACTTCCGTGCCCTGGTCCTACTCCTAACTTTCTGGCAATTGTGTCTCATCATTGTCCACCTCTTGTGACACATTCCCACCGTCGCCTTCGTGTGACTGTGGCTGCTCAAATATTTGGGCATTGCTACATGCGATCTAATCTTGCCCCGCTTCAAATGAATCAGGAAGCGAGAGGCCCAAAATAATAAATGGAAAAGTGAACAGCTCTTTGGAGTGCCCCAGTGTAGGATTAGTTGTCTCTGGGCACTTGGCATGGTGGAAGAAAGGAGGATCAGGGTGAGGAATATGTAGTCCAGATTCATGGCTACGCAGACTTGACGGTGTAAGACAGGGTGGTGGTGGTGGTGGTGGTGTCAAAGTGACTGGAAGCATTATCCGCTATCCAACCAACAACCTTTTGACACTGCTCTGAGTTCAATAGTGGTGTTCTGTGGTCCCCTAGTAATTCGGACAAGAAGGTCGGGCGAGAAGATATGGGTGTTTGTTGTAGTACAATTTCAGCTTGGCCTCGGCTTCTGCATGCACCATCACCATCACGTCTACTTCCCTATCCCTTGCCACGTGCCTTGCCCATTTTAAATGGACTACAATATATTCTACGTTCAATACAAATGGCTGAATTTAGAGCAAACTTATATAAGATCCGTGTGCAGGAAAACCACAGTTTAAAATATTTGGCCTGTAGGTAACAATTTTGTTTTCCAGAAAACTGGTGTCAATAACTAGGCTAAGCCACAGGAAAAAAAATGGAATGGAGGCCTCAAATGTCACAATTTGTAGCCCACAGATTGATGAGGTGTGTGATGGAGATACTACACAGTAAAATGTGGCCTGTTTTTTTATTTTTTTTCAGGAAATTTGTGTCACGAACTAGGGTAACACAGAGCAAAAACAGCTGAACGGAGGACTGAAATGCCACAATTTTTAGCCCACAGCTAGATGAGTCATGTGACGGAGATACCACACTGTGAAATATGTGGCCTGTATTTTTATTTGTTTTTGCAGGAAAATAATGTCACTAACTAGGGTAGCACACAGCAAAAACAGTTCAATGTAGGCCGGAAATGCCACAATTTGTAGCCCACAGATAGCTGAGTCGTGTGATGGAAATACCACAATGTAAAATATACAAGAAAAGTTGTCTCCAGCGAACACAGGAAATATGCACTGGGATTGCCCATATGATGATCAAATAAATGTCACGCTTTAAGAATCATATTTCCTGTGGCTGCTGGAGACAATTTTTCTTGTACATTGTATTTCCATGCCGCCGGGACCAGGACGGCTCCATGCACCGATGACCAGCCAATGAACCTGGACATAACGGGGTGAGCTGAACTTTTTCCTTTTTATATATTTTATAATATGTGGCCTGTATTTTTTTGGCCAGTAAAATTGTGTCAACAAGTAGGCTAAGACACATCAAAAACAATTCTATAGACGCCTGAAATGGCACAATTTTAAATGCAATGATGTGCGAAAAATGTGGCGGACAAAACCTAGTTGAAAATATCTGCCCTGTAGCAAAATATTTTTTGGCAGCTAAATATTTTTTGGGGCAGCAATATGTTGTCAAGAAATTGTATAAGACACTCCAAAAATTTTTTACAGTACCACAAAAATGGCAGAATTTTCTGCACACTCAGATGTGATCTCTGGGCCCGTTTAAAATAGCTGGATTTTCACGCCGTGCTATGAAAAGGATCTGGCTGTATTCTGCAGTGTCAACAACCAAATGCAGAAAAAAATGTGTGCTCTGGATTGCTTTTGAATAAAATAATCAAGATTAAGATGTCAAAAAAATTATTCCTGGCCACTGATACCTGGGGCTATGTATATACTGTCAATAACTGTATTAGGCAGCAGCAGCAGCAGACAGTAATGGAATGGACCGTCTTGCTTTATGCAATAAATTATGCCACATACAATGACTGCCTGCTTAGCACTGATATCTATAGACCCACATACACTGCCTGCTGTATAGCACTGATATATATATATATACACATCGCCACATACACTGCCTGCCTACTTATCACTGATATTTATATACCCCACTGTAATTAGTCCTTAGAAGGTGTAACGGGCATTGTGACAGACTTACCCCCTGAGACTGTACAAGTGTCCGGGGACGTGCTGAGGAACCCGGGAACTTCTGCTGTAACGTGGGATGCTGCTGTGAGCACTCCTGCAGGTGAACAGGATCTGCAGCACATGACCACCGTGGGAGTGGTTTGGAGACGGGGCTAGGTCCTGAACTCCCAGGGATGATGACAGGGGCCGGGGAAGCCCAGAGACGTGTCAGGCGAGCCAAGGTCAGACCAAAGAACAGCGTGGTAGCCAGGGATGGACTGGGGCTGACATTCAGCCCTGGCATTTGAAATCACACAGGCCCATGCTGTCCCGGTCCCCAAGCACCAGATGGGATATATTACTACTAATATTACTCTAGATGGAGGAAAGCAAGATTTACTACAAGACCAATATGTTTAATGATACCCATAACCTGCTGGGGTAAGTGATAGAGTCAGCTACTATGTGCGCCGTCACAACTCTTAACAGCATGGGTGTCTTGAGAACACCGATTCTGATAACAACATAGCAGCCAAGTGGCCCACGACCAGACAGGCCCTTTTGGCATTTGCCAGAATTGCCAGATGGCCAGTCTGGCCATAGTGGTAGCCAAGGGGACAGACAAATAGTGTGGTAAGAGACAGGCCGGGGTCAGAAGCCAGAGAGAGATAAGAGGTACCAGAGGGACTAACAAGCAGACAGTTAGGAGACAAAGCAGAGATCAAAACCAGGAGTATCACGAGAAGTATCGAATCAGGAGACAAATGCAAAATGGGGAACAGGCCAGGTCATATACGAGCCCACAAACAGATATAAGCAATACCCACAGGTATTCACAGGGTCAGCTTCTCAGCCAAGGTTGGATGTATAACTGACAATGGGAACAGCACAGTGGCGGGTAAATATAGCCCTCCCCCAACCAGAAAGAGGCCACATGGTGTTAACCCTAGAAGCACTGCCAAAGAACTCCTGAGCAAACCTGACAGAAGGACTGTTGGTTTAACTGGATTTGTGGATTCAACAATGGTATACCCACACTAACTGATACCCCAGCTACTGTATTCTGTCCCTATCACTGCAGCAAGTCTCCCTACACTGGTGATTTCAGAGCAGACTGGGATGAGCAAGACGGTGCAAGGTATGATAGAGACCTGATGACGCTGCGCGGCCAGCCAATCACTGTAATACCACAACAAAGATGGCTGCGGCATTATAGTGTTTGGCAGACAATCCCTGCATGTCTAAAGAGCGCCAAACATGCAGGGCGGGGACCCGAGCTCACGCCGAAAAATCACGGAAATGCTCGGCGCTCACCGAGTACTGCGAGTACAGCGATGCTCAGGCGAGTACCGAGCATTACTGAGTATGCTCACTCATCACTAATAATTAAATGTATCATTTCCTTAACACTTCACAAATGCGTGCTACTTTCTGTTGGTATCTGTTATATACTTACCTAAGATTGTCCATCATCCACTTCCGTCCGGACGTTCTCGAATCCCACAATCCACTGTGCTGCACCGGAAGTACACCGACCGCCATATTGGAATACCCAAGTGATGGACATTCCAATATGGCACCCGCTGGTGATACCGGGACCTTGCGCAGTACCACTATCGGGACACCACTGGGACCCCCACGCCTGACCCAACCCGCCGCCGCCAGGACCCGAAGCGGGACCCCTGCTAGGACCCACCGCCACCTGACTACAAGCGCTGGATCCCGCCGATGCCTGCCCATCCACCTCCATGCAGTCACAGCCGTCAGTAAAGACCGCGGCTTGCGGCCTGTGCTGGAGATGGGGTGCAGGCGCCCTCTGGTGGCGCCGCACCCAATCTCCAGCACAGGCCGCAAACCACCATCTTTCCTGCCGACTGTGACTGTACGGAGAGCACGGTGGGGGAGGGTGGGAGACAGCCGCCACCCCCTGTGCCACAGACAAAGCTGCCCCCATCGTGATGTCACTGCCTTCCCAATGCAATAGCATAGGGCCCGCATCTAGTATCACATAAAAGCCAAATAAAATACATATAAGTTTTGGGGGTGTAACATGAAAAATTGTGGAAAAGTTCAAGTGGTTTTGATTACTTTTTCAAGGCAGTGTAGATATAGCAGTACTATGTAAAGTTTTTAGCAAGTGTGAAAAAAATGCTACAAAGTGAGAATACTTTAAAAAATAGAAGTGTTTTGTTATATCATTTTGCAAAATGCAAAGTGAATGAACAAAAATCTAAAAGATATCAATATTTGGTGTGACCACACAGTGCTTTCAAGACAGCAAAAGTTCTAGGTTACACTTCCACACAGTTTTTAAAGGAACTCGTTAGGTACTTGGAAGTTGTTACAAACATATTGGAGAATTAATCATGGATCTTCTGTGGATGTAGGCTTATGCAAATCCTTATGTCTCTTCATATGATCCCCCACATACTCAATGATGTTGAGAAAAGGGTTCTGGTAGTGTCACTGCATCACTTTCAGGACTCGTTGCTCTTCTTTACATGAAGATAGTTTTTAGTGACATTGGCTAAATACTTGAGGCTTTTATCCTGCTGCCATTTTTCTGTATCGCAATTCCTATGTTTTCATGCATAGTTGAATCCTTATCAAAGGTATGGATTTCTGACTGCAATTCTTCCACGTCTCTGAACTATAGATGGGTGTAGCTTGGGTCCAGTGAACCATGTGACGCATGAAACTGTCTTCCACAACCTCACCTAAACCTCCTACTCCACTGTTTCTCTGTTTCTGTGAATGACTATTGTGAGGCAGTAACCAGGGTTATTTGCAAGGGTCGCTATGTGTCTCCCTGTGAGGCTGGAAACCTCCGGGAGCTGAACCCTCAGGACCGCGACGACAAACCTCCCCTAGGCGAGCTGACCAGGTGGACCACCCCCTATACAGGGAGTGTTAGGGGCAGAGCCAAGGGAGACTATCGCCGCGGAAGCTGATACCTGGGGACAACCGGAGGATGACGTAGGCAGGGGAAGGTGTTATGATGAGTCACCGAAGGAGGAAAAAATAAAATACCAGCTAAGTCCAGAAAAACCAGAGAGGTTGGCAGCTATCGGATTGCAGACCCCTGAACCTATCCACAACAACTAGCAGTAGCCGTGGGGGGTTCCTACGGTGCCCTAGACCCCTCAATCACAGCCAGAGAACTATATAGCCTAAAGACAGAAAGGGGAAAACCTAAACTGCCCCAGAGCAGACCCCAAAACAATAGGCAGCCCCCAACATATAATGACGGTGAAGCAAGATGAAAACACTAACACAGATAGAAAGATAGGTTGAGCAAATGATGGCGCCCAAGCTAACTACATAGGACAGGATAGGAAAGCTGCTGTCTGCCATCCGTAAAAACCCTATCAAAATGAGCCAACCGACTGATAGGAAAAACAGGCCCTGAAGTCGCTAGGCTTCAAAATACTATATCAGCACTCAGGTATATTCTGAAGACAGAGCAAAATATCAACAGATCAGAGACAAAAATGGAATTCAGCTCACCCCCGGCCGGGGATGGCAGAACTCCCAAAAAACAAGGCAAAACAAAAACAAAACTGAAGAGTACAAGGCAGAGCAGAAAAACTTAGCTTTGAGATGCAGGAATCAGACTGGTCTCCAAGAATCAAGCAGGAAAATCACCAGCCAGGAAGAAGGGCATCGGCAGCCTTATATCCAGTCCTCAATTCCAGCCACCCAGTCATCATCTAGCTGCCCAGGTGTTTGGTAATCAGTCTCACTACCTTCCTTCACTAGAGGAGGGAGTTCATCAGACCTCAATGGTGAAGGGAAAAATGAACTCACAACAGTACCTCCCCCTTGAGGAGGGGTCACCGAACCCTCATCCATGCCACCAGGGCGATCCGGGTGAGCCCGATGAAAGGCACGCAACAATCTTTCGGCATGAATATCAGAGGCAGAGACCCAGGAATTATCCTCCTGACCATAACCCTTCCACTTAACCAAATACTGGAGTCTCCGTCTAGCCAGACAGGAATCCAGTATCTTCTCTACCTCATATTCCATGTTACCTTCAACCAATATAGGGTCAGGAGGTGCCACCACAGGAACTACTGGTTCAACAAACCTCTTCAACAAGGACTTATGAAACACATTATGAATTTTAAATGTGACAGGAAGAGCCAACCAAAAAGAGACCGGATTAATAATCTCCAAAATCTTGTAAGGTCCAATAAATCTAGGCTTAAACTTAGGAGAAGCCACCTTCATAGCGATATTTTTGATGACAACCAAACCATATCACCCACCTTAAACTGGGGACCAACGGTCCTACGCCGGTTGGAAAACCGCTGGGCTTTTTCCTGGGAGAGAGACAACTTATCCACTACTTGGTCCCAGATCTGGTGCATTCTCTCCACCACAGTGTCAACACCTGGGCAGGCAGAAGGCTCCACCTGCCCTGAAGAAAATCGAGGGTGAAAACCAAAGTTACAAAAAAAGTGACATCAAAGTGGCAGAACTAGCTCTATTATTTAAAGCAAATTCGGCCAAGGGCAAAAATGAAACCCAATCATTCTGATCGGCAGAAATAAAACATCTCAAATACGACTCCAAAGTCTGGTTTGTTCTCTCCGTCTGCCCAATGGTCTGAGGGTGAAACGCAGAGGAGAAGGACAACTGAATTCTCAGCTTGGAACAGAAAGTCCTCCAAAATCTAGACACAAACTGAACTCCTCTGTCAGATACAATGTTCTCAGGAATCCCGTGCAAGCGAACCACCTGTTGCAGAAACAAGGGCACCAACTCAGAGGAAGATGGCAACTTAGGGAGTGGTACAAGATGGACCATCTTAGAGAATCTATCACAAATCACCCAAATAACAGTCATTCTCTGAGAGACAGGCATATCAGAGATAAAATCCATTGAAGTATGGGTCCATGGCCTCCTGGGCACCGGCAAAGGCATCAACAAGCCACTAGAGCGAGAACAAGGTTTAGACCGGGAGCAAGTCCCACAGGACTGCACAAAATTCCTGACATCACGAGACAAGGCGGGCCACCAAAAAGATCGACTCACCAGATCTCTAGTACCAAAAATACCTGGATGACAAGCCAATGCAGAGCAATGAACTTCAGACATCACTCTCTTCCTCCACTGGTCAGGAACATACAACTTTCCACTGGGACAACACTCAGGTTTGTCCTCCTGAAACTCTTCCAGAGCACATCTCAAATCGAGCGAGATGGCAGAAAGAACTACCCCCTCGCCTAAGATGGTAGCAGGCTTAGTCACAACAGGAGAATCATCAAGGAAACTACTAGAGAGGGCGTCTGCCTTGACATTCTTAGTGCCCGGAAGAAAAGAGACCACAAAATCAAAACGTGTGTAAAACAAGGCCCACCTAGCCTGTCTAGGATTCAAGCGCTTGGCCGACTCCAGGTAAATCAAATTCTTGTGGTCAGTAAGGACCACGACTTGGTGTTTGGCTCCCTCCAACCAATGTCTCCACTCCTCAAATGCCCATTTCATGGCCAACAGTTCCCGATTCCCCACATCATAGTTACGTTTGGATGGGGAGAACTTTCGGGAAAAGAAAGCACAAGGATTCATTTTAGATGTCACAGGATCTTTTTGGGACAATACCGCTCCTGCACCAATCTCAGAAGCGTCCACCTCCACCTGAAACGGGAGTGAGACATCAGGTTGCCGCAAAACCGGAGCAGAAGTGAATCTTTGCTTCAGCTCCTGAAAGGAAGAAACAGCCTCTGGAGACCAATTCAGCACATCAGCACCCTTCTTAGTCAGATCAGTCAATGGCTTGGCAATACTAGAAAATTTTGCTATAAATTTCCGATAAAAATTAGCAAAACCCAAAAATTTCTGGAGGGCCTTCAAAGAAGTGGGCTGAACCCAATCATAAATGGCCTGTACCTTGGCCGGGTCCATTTCAATAGTTGACGGAGACAAAATAAATCCCAAAAATGAAATCCTCTGTACCCCAAAAAGGCATTTCGATCCCTTGACATACAGGGAATTCTCCCTCAAAATCCGGAACACAGTCCGAACATGTTCCACATGAGAGTCCCAATTCTTGGAGAAGATCAAAATATCATCCAGATAGATAATCAAAAATGTATCCACAAAGTCTCGGAATATATCGTTCATGAAGCACTGGAAGACAGAAGGGGCATTAGTGAGCCCAAAAGTCATCACCAGGTACTCAAAATGTCCCTCCGGAGTATTAAACGCCGTCTTCCATTCATCCCCATGCTTAATGCGAATAAGATTATACGCCCCCCTGAGGTCAAGCTTGGTAAACAAGCAAGCACCTTTAACTCTGGAGAATAGATCAGAAATCAGGGGTAAAGGATACTGATATTTAACAGTAATTTTGTTGAGGGCACGATAGTCAATACAAGGCCTTAATGAACCATCCTTTTTAGCCACGAAAAAAACCCCAGCACCTAAGGGTGAAGAGGATGGTCTAATATGACCCTTCTCCAATGCCTCCTTAATATAGGATCGCATAGCCTCGTGCTCGGGTACAGATAAATTGAAAAGCCGACCCTTGGGGAATTTACACCCCGGGTTCAGCTCAATAGCACAGTCATAACTCCTATGAGGAGGCAAAGACGCAGACTCATTCTCACTAAATACATCATAAAAGTCAGCCAAATAGTCAGGAACATCATGTGACTGGGGAGAGGTGGAGAAAACAGGAGCATCACTACGGGCACACCGACAACCCCAACTCACCACAGACAAAGATTTCCAATCCAGAACTGGATTATGGATTTGCAACCAGGGAAACCCCAGAACAATGGTATCATGCAAATTATGCAACACCAAAAATCTGCAATTTTATTGATGGTCTGGGGCGACCCGCATTACCACCTGGGTCCAAAACTGAGGTTTATTCTTCCCCAAAGGAGTAGCATCAATACCCCTCAAAGGGATAGGCGTCCGCAGAGGTGTCATAGGAAATCCACAACGTTTAGCAAAATCCAAGTCCATCAGGTTCAGAGCTGCTCCTGAATCCACAAAAGCCTTGGCGGAAAATGTGGACAGGGAGCAGATCAGAGTAATTGCCAGAAGAAACTTAGGTTGAACACCACCCACAGAAAACGTGTGTGCACAACGTTTCTCTCGTTTAGGGCAGACAGAAATAATATGCGAGGCATCTCCACAAAAAAAACACAGCTTATTACGCCTTCTGAACTCCTGACGTTGCGCCCTAGATAAAACTCTATCACATTGCATAGGTTCAGACATTTGTTCAAGAGGTGGTAACATCTCTCGTGTAGTTTTGCGTTCACGTAAACGCCGATCCACCTGAATGGCTAATGACATAGAATCGTCAAGACCAGAGGGAACAGGAAATCCCGCCATAGTATCTTTTACAGTTTCTGACAAACCCTTCCGAAAGAGGGCTGCCAAGGCACCATCATTCCAGGTAGTAAGGACCGCCCACTTTCGGAATTTTTGACAGTACAACTCTGCCGAATCCCGACCCTGGCTTAATGCCAACAGGGTCTTTTCAGCCTGATCAATAGCATTAGGTTCATCATACAACAACCCCAAGGCTTGAAAAAATGCGTTCACATTATTTAGAATAGGATCATCAGGTTTCAAAGAAAACGCCCATTCCTGGGGATCGCCGCGCAGCAAAGAGATGACAATTTTAACCTGCTGTGCGGAGTTCCCCGACGAGTTAGGCTTCAAGGCAAAAAATAATTTACAATTATTCTTGAAATTCAAGAATTTAGACCGATCCCCCAAAAATACATCAGGAGTAGGAATCTTTGGTTCAGCAGCATGTGAATGAGCAAGATAGGCGGAAATTCCCCGCACTTCAGCAGCGAACTGCTCCACACGATCAGACAATTGCTTCATCTCCATTGAGAGAAAAATTCCCCCTACGGCCTCAGAGATATAGAGGAAAAAATATGCACACAAAAAAAAAAAAAAAAAATCTGACACTTTTTTTTTTTTTTTTTTACAATTCTCTCCTGCTATTGAGTACCCTAGGATCTGCGGTATGGCTGGTGATTCTGTTATGATGAGTCACCGAAGGAGGAAAAAATAAAATACCAGCTAAGTCCAGAAAAACCAGAGAGGCTGGCAGCTATCGGATTGCAGACCCCTGAACCTATCCACAACAACTAGCAGTAGCCGTGGGGGTTCTTACGGTGCCCTAGACCCCTCGATCACAGCCGGAGAACTATATAACCTAAAGACAGAAAGGGGAAAAACTAAACTGCCCCAGAGCAGACCCCAAAGCAATAGGCAGCCCCCAACATATAATGACGGTGAAGCAAGATGAAAACACTAACACAGATAGAAAGATAGGTTGAGCAAATGATGGCGCCCAAGCTAACTACATAGGACAGGATAGGAAAGCTGCTGTCTGCCATCCGCAAAAACCCTATCAAAATGAGCCAACCGACTAATAGGAAAAACAGGCCCTGAAGTCGCTAGGCTTCAAAAGACTATATCAGCACTCAGGTATATTCTGAAGACAGAGCAAAATATCAACAGATCAGAGACAAAATTGGAATTCAGCTCACCCCCGGCCGGGGATGGCAGAACTCCCAAAAAACAAGGCAAAACAAAAACAAAACTGAAGAGTACAAAGCAGAGCAGAAAAACTTAGCTTTGAGATGCAGGAATCAGACTGGTCTCCAAGAATCCAGCAGGAAAATCACCAGCCAGGAAGAAGGTCATCGGCAGCCTTATATCCAGTCCTCAATTCCAGCCACCCAGTCATCATCTAGCTGCCCAGGTGTTTGGTAATCAGTCTCACTACCTTCCTTCACTAGAGGAGGGAGTTCATCAGACCTCAATGGTGAAGGGAAAAATGAACTTACAACAGGAAGGACTCGAGACCCGATGGGAGATGATGACGACCACAGGGGAGACTGCTGTAGCCGCGAGGATGGAGGTGACCCACCAGGAGGGATGCAGGAACAGGTAGACGAGGACAGGAACGTAGCAGACCTGAAAAGAAACACGAGAGGGTAACTAAGAGGCATACTAGCGGAAGTCAGGAGGAGTGCAAGGCACAGAGACGGACGGAGCGCTAGGAAGCGTGGACCCGATATCAGAGCGCGAAGCACAATTGATAATCAGGCAGGGAGCCTAGGGAGAGGCTGCCTGATATAGGTCACGCAGGTGGACTTCCGGGTTAGGGTGAGGCAGAGTCTAGGAGCCGAGGGATAGGACGCTTGGTCTGGGGGGCGTGCACCTGCGTACCTGGGGAGGAGCAGAGGCCGGCCGCATGACAGGGGGCGGAGCCTTAGATCGACAGGTACCAGCAGAGGAGGTGGGCCGAGAGGACCGGAAGTGCCTGGACAGCGTGGAGCCACAGGAGAGAGCGGATAAACACTGGCAAAGTGAGCAAGTGCAGTGCGGTGTTCCTGACATTATAGCTGACCATTTCAGGTTTTTTTTCCCCCTCTGAGGAAAAAAAAAAAAAGTGTGTTATCCTCATGGATTCCATACAAGCTTTGGCTGGTCAGGTCAAGCACCTGACCCAAATGTTCCACAAACTTAATGTGGAACAGAGCACGATGGCCCAGACCCAGCAACAGTTGGTGGATACGGTACAGGGGGCTGCCGCTACAGGGGATTCTTGTGCTGGGGAAAGAGATGTGTCATTGGCATTCCTAGAATCTCCGGTCAAATTGCCAGACCTTTTCTCAGGGGATAAAAAGGAGTTCAGGTCTTTCAGAGAAGGATGCAAGCTTTTTTTTTCTCTGAGGCCCCGCTCTTCCGGGGATGAGTTCCAGAGGGTGGGGGTCGTCATTTCCCTACTTCGGGGGGCTCCACAGGCATGGGCTTTCTCTCTCTCTTCCTCTGCTCCTGAACGCATGTCTGTGAATTTGTTCTTTGGAGCTCTGGGGCACATTTATGATGAGCCTGATAGAGTGCATCTGGCAGAGGATATGGTGATGAGTGTGACACAGGGAAGGAACTCTGCTGAATGGTTCTGCTCTGAGTTCAGACGCTGGGCAGCGGAGGTCTCCTGGGATGATGCTGCCCTCCGGGGTTTGTTCTGTAGAGGCCTGTCCGAACGTTTGAAAGATGCCCTTGCCCTTCATCCTCCACCGGATTCTTTGGAGGACGCTATGATCCAGGCTGTCCGCATGGACCGTAGGCTGCGGGCAAGAGGGGTCATGCTGCAGGAGACCTCTTTATTTTCCAATCTGAGAGACTCTGCATCTAGTCCTGAGCCCATGGAGGTTGGTGCCACGTCATTGGAGGAAAAAGAGAGGAGACACCGAAGAAACAACCAATTGTGCTTTTACTGTGGATCCGCTGGACATTGGAGAAGGAACTGTGCTTCTTGCCCTTCTTCAGTGAAGCCGTCAGGAAAACGACTGAGTCTGGGTAACAATCGAGGAGGTTGCCCAGACTCCCAGGTACCCTTTTACTCGCTTACTAAAATTCTGCTTCCGGTGGAACTGGAACTTACAGGCGGTCCGGTTGGGACTACCGCCTTTGTTGACTGTGGTTCTTCTATTAATCTGATCGATGCCAAAGTTGTGACTTTTCATAAGATAGGGACAGTCAGGTTAAAAGATCCTGTTAAAATCGTGGCAATTGATTCTTCTCCTATCACCCAGGAGGGAATTTGTTTCATGACTGATACCTTTTCTCTGAAAGTGGGTTCCACTCACGTGGAAAAATTAAGATGTTTTGTCATAAATAATCTGCCGGCTGGACTGATACTGGGTATGCCTTGGCTTCAACGTCACAATCCTACTATTGACTGGGTCACGGGGGAGATCATTCAGTGGGGTTGTATGGCTAACGGTCTATGTTGTAACTTGACAACCCTTGTCACCCCAGTAAAATCTGTGTCAGTGTCGTCTGTCGATCTGGAAGGTATTCCGGAGTGCCTGAAAGATTTTGAAGACGTATTTTCTGAAAGTGAGGCTGAGGTGCTACCACCACATAGACCCTTTGATTGTGCCATTAATCTAGTCCCTGGAGCCAAGTTACCCAAGGCTCGCCTGTTCAATTTGTCCAGGCCCGAACGTCTAGCCATGAAGGAGTACATTACTGAGAGTCTCCGCAAAGGGCATATTAGGCCTTCTGTTTCACCTGTGGCAGCGGGCTTCTTTTTTGTTAAGAAAAAAGATGGTGGTTTGCGACCGTGCCTCGACTTTCGGGAATTAAACAAAATTACAGTGAAAAATACATACCCTCTCCCCCTAATTCCTGATCTATGTAACCAACTCACCGGGGCCAAGTGGTTCAATAAACTGGATTTAAGTGGGGCATATAACCTTATAAGAGTCTGTGAAGGGGACGAATGGAAAACAGCATTCCTGACGACTGAAGGGCTGTTCGAAAACTTGGTTATGCCCTTTGGTCTCACCAACGCTCCTGCTGTTTTTCAGAATTTTATTAATGTAATTTTCTCTGATTTAATCGGTCGTTTTGTGGTTATCTTTTTGGATGACATTCTGGTGTACTCGGTGGACAGTCAATCTCACTTGCACCATTTGCGGATGGTTCTCATGAGACTGTGTCACGATCTGGTTCAGGTTGGAGCCAGTGTTATTGCAACCACTAGAGGGAGCAAGGCAGGAAGCGTAGTCAGGTGAAGCCGAAAGTCAGTACACTGGATAAGCAATACTTTAGCAATGGAGCAGGCAGATAACGAAGTCAGAGGAAAAGCCAGAAGTCGGTACACGGGATCAGCGATACTTAGCAGATGGAGCAGCTGCAGCAGCAGCAGCAGCAGCAGCAGCAGGAGAAGGCGCTTGACTACAGGCTGGAAGCACAATAATCACGCAATGAGGAAGTGTACTGGCTGAGGTTATATAGGGTGGGCAATTAGCAATCAATGGGCCAATTTAGGAGAGCACAGGGTGGAGCTGATCAAGAACAAGAATCACTGGTATCTGGTTTCGCATGGGATCTTCCAAGCAGCCGCATAGCTCAGATGGCTGAGCTGCTGGCCAGCAGACAAGTGGTTCCAGGTTCGATTCCTGACAGTACTCCCCTCCTTCCAGGATGGCCTCTGGACATCTCAGGGACTGGTTTATCTGGATACCTCTTATGGAAGATTCTTGTTAGCCTAGAAGCATGAACATTTTCCTCCGGTTCTCATGAGTTTTCTTCTGGTCCGTAACCCTTCCATTGCACAAGATACTGCAGGTTACCTCGGATTCTCCTAGAGTCCAGAATCTTCTCCACAATAAATTCTTCCTCGCCATGGACCCTTTCAGGTGGAGGAGGAGGCTGAGTTCTTCCTGGAAATGGATTTTCACAAAATGGTTTGAGCAGAGATACATGAAACACTGAGTGAATCTTAAGACTACTGGGAAGTTCCAACCGGAAAGCAACTTTGTTAATTTGTGCAGCAATTTGGAAGGGTCCTATGAATTTTTGTCCCAATTTAGAAGATGGCACGTGTGTTTTTAGGTTTTTAGTGGACAACCAAACCTTGTCACCCACGTGCAGATTAGGAGGTTCTCTACGGTGTTTATTTGCTGCTTTTTTATAGTCTTCTTGGGCCTTTTGCAATATCTCAATTAATTTCTCCTGGGATTCCTTTAATCTGTTGAGTCGGTCAGCAACAGCAGGGGTAGAAGTTTCAAAAGGAAGATTAGGAATACATACTGGATGCAAGCCATAGTTAGCATAAAAAGGACTTTGGGCTGTAGAGCTGTGTTTAGCGTTGTTATAAGCAAATTCCGCTGTTGGTAAATAGTCCACCCAATCATCTTGAAGATATGAAATGAAGCAGCGGAGGTATTGCTCGAGAGTCTGGTTCGTCCTCTCCGTCTGGCCATTTGATTGCGGATGGAAAGACGTAGAAAGATTCACAGTGACTCCCAGGGCTGTACAGAAGCTTTTCCAGAATTTCGATGTGAACTGCACCCCTCTGTCGGAGACTACATTATCAGGAGTCCCATGCAGCTTAAAAACCTCTTTGATCATTAACTCAGCAGTTTGTTCCGCAGTAGGAATTCTTTTAGTTGGGATGAAATGGGCCATCTTTGTGAGTCGGTCTACCACAACGAGAATCACAGTCATCTTTTTAGATGGAGGTAGATCCACGATGAAATCCATTGAGATTGATCCCCAAGGTCTGGATGGAACTGGAAGAGGTTGTAGAAGTCCTAAAGGAGAGGAACGTGGTGTCTTGTTACGTGCACATGTTACACAGGAGGACACATATTTTTTCACATCCCTTCTACAATTAGGCCACCAAAAGGAACGAAGTAGTAGTTCTTGGGTTTTCATGACTCCGGGGTGTCCTGCAAGTTTAGAATCATGGACTAATTTGAGGACTTCGAGTCTTACCGATTCTGGGATATAAACCCTGTGGTTCAGCATCCAAAAACCCTTCTTGAAAAAAAGATTGACATCTTTAGGAGGATGGTTAAGAAAAGGGTCGTTGTGGTAGCCATTTTTAATCTGAGCAAAAAAAACTTTAGAGTCCAATATTCCCAAAAAATTTTTGGGGCCCAGAATAGTACTGTCAGTATTAGAACTCTCCTGAGGTTCAGAACAAATCCTGGACAGGGCGTCAGCTTTGCCATTTCTCGAACCAGGCCGATAGGAAATTACAAAATTAAATCTTGAGAAAAACAAGGCCCACCGTGCCTGTCTTGCAGACAGTCTTCTTGCTGTGCGTAAAAACTCTAGATTTTTGTGGTCAGTGAGGACGGTCACCTGATGATTGGCACCTTCTAGGAGATGTCTCCACTCGGAGAAGGCGACTTTTATGGCTAAAAGTTCTTTATTCCCAATGTCGTAGTTCTTTTCCGCCGGTGACATGGTATGAGAAATAAATGCGCATGGATGAAGCTGCATCTTATCTCCAACTTGCTGAGACAGAATGGCTCCCACTGCAGAATCCGAGGCATCCACTTCAACAACAAATGGCAGTTCCGGATTTGGATGGACTAGTAGTGGTGCGGAAGTAAAAAGATTTTTTAATTTGTCAAAAGCCTCCTGCGCCTCTGTAGACCAAAAAAAAACTTGGGTTTTCTTGGTTAGCAAGGTGATTGGCAGAATAATTTTTGAAAAGTTTTTAATGAATCTTCTGTAGAAGTTGGCGAAGCCAATGAAGCGCTGAACGTCTTTCAAATTCTTTGGGGGTGGCCAATCCACCACTGCATTGATCTTACCAGGATCCATGCTCAGACCTTCTGGGGAGATGACATATCCTAAAAATTGGATCGTGGGTTGTTCGAATTCACATTTCTCAAGTTTTATGTAGAGATGATTCTCCTGTAGACGTTCCAAGACTAACTGGACTTGCCTGCGATGCTCCTCCAAGGTATCTGAAAATATAAGAATGTCATTGAGATAAACAACAACAAATTGATCCAAAAAATCTCGAAACACATCATTAATGAAGTGCTGAAAGGTGGCTGGGGCGTTGCTAAGGCCAAAAGGCATCACTAGGTACTCAAAATGTCCGTATCTTGTTCTGAAGGCGGTCTTCCACTCATCTCCAGGGCGAATCCATATGAGGTTGTAGGCCCCTCTCAGGTCCAGTTTAGTAAAAATTTTAGCAGAGCGGAGTCTTTCTAATAACTCTGGAATTAACGGAAGTGGGTAGCGATTTTTTACGGTAATTTTATTAATTTCCCTGTAATCGATACATGGCCGCAGAGTTGAGTCTTTCTTTTCAACAAAGAATAAGGGTGCCCCAGCTGGAGATGTAGAAGGTCGGATGAAGCCTTTCTCTAAGTTTTCGTCCAGATACTCTCTCAGTACCTTCAGTTCTGGTTCAGAGAGATTGTAAATTCGCCCAAATGGAATAGTTGTTCCAGGAAGCAGCTCGATGTGGCAGTCATACGGACGATGAGGAGGCAATTGATCAGCTTTTTTCTTGCTGCAGACATCAGAAAATTGTTGGTATTGTGGTGGTAGTTTATCTTCCTTCGTATGAGAAATCTCAGATACTTGGATTTGTTTAGGAACAGGTGGATCACTATGGCAATTGTTCTTACAGTATTCTGAAGGGAAGGTAATGGTCCTTGAAGCCCATTTGATAGAGGGGTTATGAGTTGAGAACCAGGGAACTCCTAGGATAACGGGAAATTTTGGAGAGGAAATCAGATGGAAACTGACCTTTTCGTGATGATCAGGTTCCATACAAATCTCAAGTTCAATCGTCTCATGAGTAACAGGTCCAGAAGATAAGGGTGATCCGTCCACCGTTTCCATTTCGATTGGTATGGATTTAGTTCTGCTTGAAATATTATTATCCAATGTGAATTTTAAGTCCATAAAATTCCCTCCTGCTCCAGAATCTAACAAGGCCGAACATCGTACTGTTTGGTTGCCCATAATGACCTGAATGGGAATGACAAAATGAGATGATGATGCACACATCCTGTTTTTCTCCTGCGTTACTGATGAAATCTTCTGCATACTAGGATATGGCTGTTGGGAGAGGTCTGTATCGCTTTCAGTCATGTCGCTTATGAAGGCTATAGTCCTTTTATTAGGACAATTGATGGCGAAATGACCTGAGCCCCCACAATAGAGACATAAATTTTCAGCCCGTCGCCTCTGCTTTTCTTGTGCTGAGAGCGGTTTTCGAATAACATCGATTTGCATCGGTTCAGACACACTTTGCATCTTTTGTTCATGGTTAGACGAAGAGAAAGAAAAGGCAGGGTTATTTTCCAGTACTCGAAGTCTCTCCTTTCTCCGCTCGGTGAGCCTCTGGTCTATTCGAACACATAGGTGAATAAAGTCTTCCAACTGATCAGGGGTTTCGCCCCTGGCAAGCTCATCCTTTACTGACTCTGATAATCCTCGTCGAAACTGACTTCTCTGGGCCGCTGAGTTCCATGTGGTGTCGGCCACCCAGTGACGGAACTCTGATGTATATTCAGCGACCGAGCATCGTCCTTGGCGTAAATTATGCAACTTGGTTTCTGCTGTGGCACAACGGTTTGGATCATCAAAAACTTGATTCATAGCTGTGATGAAGGAATCTAAGTTATTAAGGATGTCATAGTTCTTTTCCACATATGGTGAGGCCCATGCAAGAGCTTCATCAGTCAGGAGATTAATCAGAAAAAATACTTTCTTCCTATCGCTGGTAAATGGAGCAGGTTGGATTTGGAAGTATATCCGGCATTGGTTGAGGAATCCTCGGTACTGCTGACGATCCCCACTGAATTTTGCAGGCAGCGGCATTCGTGCGTTTGATTCTGGGCTTGAATTGCGCATGTCAAGAAGTTGCCTTTGTAGTTCAATTATTTCCTTTTGTTGGCCTGATACTACTGTTTGTAGTTTAGAATATTTTTCTTGGTAAGTGGTACAAAAACTTTGAAGTTCAGAAACTTGTTTTGTCAGGGTGGCTACAACGGACTCCATTTTGGCGCGTGATTATTCTGTCACGATCTGGTTCAGGTTGGAGCCAGTGTTATTGCAACCACTAGAGGGAGCAAGGCAGGAAGCGTAGTCAGGTGAAGCCGAAAGTCAGTACACTGGATAAGCAATACTTTAGCAATGGAGCAGGCAGATAACGAAGTCAGAGGAAAAGCCAGAAGTCGGTACACTGGATCAGCGATACTTAGCAGATGGAGCAGGCGGATAACGAAGTCAGAGGAAAAGCCAGAAGTCGGTACACGGGATCAGCGATACTTAGCAGATGGAGCAGCTGCTGCAGCTGCTGCAGCAGCAGCAGCAGCAGCAGCAGCAGCAGAAGGAGCTTGACTACAGGCTGGAAGCACAATAATCACGCAATGAGGAAGTGTACTGGCTGAGGTTATATAGGGTGGGCAATTAGCAATCAATGGGCCAATTTAGGAGAGCACAGGGTGGAGCTGATCAAGAACAAGAATCACTGGTATCTGGTTTCGCATGGGATCTTCCAAGCAGCCGCATAGCTCAGATGGCTGAGCTGCTGGCCAGCAGACAAGAGGTTCCAGGTTCGATTCCTGACAGACTGAGGGAGAATCATTTGTATGCCAAGCTGGAAAAATGCTCATTTTTCATGCAAGAAGTATCCTTTCTGGGGTTGATTGTGTCAGGGGAGGGGTTCCACATGGATCCTAAGAAAGTCCAGGCTGTTACGGAGTGGGTGCAACCTCATGACTTGAAAGGGTTGCAACGATTTTTGGGCTTTGCCAACTTTTATAGGAAATTTATTAAGGGCTTTTCGCAGGTGGTAAAGCCTCTAACGGACCTCACTCTCAAGGGAGCTGATGTAAAAAATTGGTCTGTAGCTGCAAAAAACTCTTTCATGACATTAAAAAAGTGCTTTTCTTCAGCCCCTGTATTGGTACAACCCGACCCGTCAAGACCTTTTGTCGTGGAGGTTGACGCCTCGGAAGTGGGGGTGGGGGCAGTTTTGTCTCAGGGCCCTCCTACCCTTACTAACCTGAGGCCTTGTGCCTTCTTCTCTAAAAAATTTTCCTCTGCCGAGAGAAATTACGATGTCGGCAATAGAGAGTTGTTGGCAGTAAAGTTGGCTTTTGAAGAATGGAGGCATTTCCTGGAGGAGTCTGTTCATCCCATTACAGTCATCACTGATCACAAAAATTTGGCCTATATCGAGTCTGCCAAGAGATTGACCCCCAGACAGGCTCGGTGGGCGCTTTTTTTTTCTCGTTTTCAGTTTACCATCACATTCCGGGATCTAAAAACATCAAGGCTGATGCCTTATCCCGAAGCTTTGATTCGGTGTCCCCTCCAGAACCTCCCTCCTCCATTCTTCAGCCAGGAGTAGTGGTGGCCGAAATCTCATCTGAGTTACAGAGAGGGATTTTGGAGGTCCAGGCTCGGGCTCCTGGTGGTAAACCCCCGGGTAAATTGTTTGTACCGGAACGTTTCCGTCTCGGACTTATGCAGGAATTTCACGATTCTGTGTTGAGTGCTCATCCTGGGATTGCAGCTACCCGGGGGGCAATTGTGAGGGATTTCTGGTGGCCCTCTATGGTAACAGATATTAAAAAGTTTGTGACTGCATGTGGGGTGTGCGCTCGTTCTAAAAGTTCTTAGGTCCGGCCGGCCGGGGAATTGGTGCCTTTGCCAATTCCGGATAGACCATGGACACATTTGTCCATGGATTTTATCACAAATCTTCCTCCTTCCAGGGGCAACTCGGTGATATGGGTGGTGGTGGATAGGTTTTCAAAACAAGCTCACTTTGTACCTCTCCCCGCGTTACCATCGGCTGAAACCCTGGCCCGCTTATTTCTGCAGCATATAATTCGGTTGCATGGAGTGCCTATGAATGTGGTGTCAGACAGAGGGGTACAGTTTGTAGCCAGGTTCTGGAGGGCTTTTTGCAAAAAGCTGGGGATTTCGTTGTCCTTCTCCTCTGCCTACCACCCAGAGTCTAATGGACAGACGGAGCGCATGAACCAATCGAGCAGATTCTGAGGTGCTTGGCCTCTTCCAGGCAGGAGGACTGGTGTGAGGTATTGCCCATGGCAGAGTTTGCATTCAACGGTCGTGTGAGTCAGTCTACTGGGAAGTCTCCTTTTCAGGTCAACTATGGCTTTAACCCACATTTTGGAGAGTTTTTCCGTATGGATTCAGGTTGTCCTGGTGCTGAGGATGTGACACAACGTCTTAGAATTCTTTGGAGGGAGGTTCAGAGGAATATTTCCAAGGCCCAGGAAAACTATAAGCGGTTTGCTGACAGGAGGAGGGGGCCAGGTCCAGCATTTGCAGTAGGGGAGAAGGTGTGGCTATCCACCCGCAATATCAAGCTTAAGATACCTTCTATAAAGCTGGGCCCCAAGTTTATTGGCCCATACAAAGTTGTGGAGGTTGTTAACCCAGTAGCCTACCGACTGCAGCTGCCCACCTCCTTTAAAATTTCTAATGTCTTCCACAGGTCCCTGTTAAAGCCTGTGGGGACGGTGAGAGAGGATCCCTCATCAAATGCTCCGCCAGTGCTGGTAGAGGGGCAGCTGGAGTATGAAGTAGGGCGCATTGATGACTCCCGGTGGGTGCGCCGGAGACTCCAGTATCTGATACACTGGAAGGGGTACTCTCTGGAGGATCGGTCATGGGTTCCGGCCAGTTCGGTGCATGCCGATCGTCTGGTGCGGGCTTTCCACGCCAGATACCCAGACAAGCCTGGGGGTCCAGTGGCCCCCCATTAAGAGGGGGGTACTGTCATGGTTTGAACAGGGTTCTTGCCCTGCACTCACAGGGTTAAGTGTTCGTGGCCTCTTTCTGGATCTGGGAGGGGTATTTATACTCACTCTTTACCAGGGTTCTCTGTCAGCTATACTGTTGTTCTGGTGTGTCTGACCCCTGGTGTGCGTGTATTCTGCGCTGCTTGTTTGCTTCCCGTGTATGACCCGGCCTGTTCCCTCACTCTGTACTCCGTCTCTCGCTTTGGTACTACTGTCTTCTCCGGTTCTGACCTCCTGGCTTGGCTATCGTTACTCCGTTACAGTTTGTCCCTATTGTACCGTCTATTGCCCGTTCTGGTTTTCTGACCTATTGCTACGTCCTGACTATCCTTTCTGTCTAAACCCCATGGTACTGTATTGCTATCTGGTGCTTTGACCCTGGCTTCGTCTGGTTTCTGTCTCTGTCTATGCCCCTTGGTAACATTGTCCCGTAGTTACCTTTCTAGGAGTTTCCCTGCAGCTCCTAGATCTGTGGAGCTTAGGCCACACCCCCAGCAGTCATGTGCTTCAGGTCCTGATACTCTGAAGCACGCATCATCACCGCTGCTGCCCTGCTCCACAGGTATCTTTGAGTACTGTCTTTGTACTCAGGACACCCGCACTGGCACAGTGAGCAAGTGCAGTGCGGTGTTACTGACAGATGTATGCCAGGTTCTTGTGGTCGGTGTAGATTTTGAATGGATGCACAGCTCCCTCCAAAAGGTACCGCCTCTCCTCCAGGGCCAATTTGATGGCAAGCAACTCTCTGTCACCAATGGCGTAGTTTCTCTCCGCGGTGAACATCTTCGAGAAAAAATTGCAGGTGAGCAGATGACCGGAGGAAGATCTGTGGGAAAGAACCGCCCCTGCTCCGATGGCTGATGCGTCTACTTCGAGAATGAAAGGTTTGCTGACCTCAGGACGATGGAGGATGGGAGCCATAGCGAAAGCTTGTCTCAAGGCTTGAAAAGCATCCTCAGCTTCCGGGGACCAGAGGTGAGGATTGGCTCCCTTTCGGGTTAAGGCGGAGATTGGAGCGGTCAAGGTAGAAAAGTGTGGAATAAATTGCCGATAATAATTGGCAAAACCAAGGAAACGTTGGATCGCTTTGATTCCCTGGGGACGCGGCCATTTGAGCACGGCGGACACTTTTCCTGGGTCCATACGTAGGCCGGAGTCCGAAATGATATAACCCAGGAACGGCAGAGAAGATTGCTCGAAGGCGCATTTCTCAAGTTTGGCGTAGAGACGATGCTCTCTTAATCGTAGTAAGACTTGACGGACGTCTTTTCGGTGGGCAGCCAGGTCCAGGGAAAATACAAGGATATTGTCCAAATACACCACCACACAGGAGTAAAGAAGGTCTCGAAACACGTCGTTGACGAACTCCTGAAACACTGCGGGAGCATTGCACAGACCAAAAGGCATAGCCAAATACTCGTAGTGGCCGTCTCAGGTATTGAAAGCGGTCTTCCACTTGTCTCCGGAGCGAATGCGGACTAGATTATAGGCCCCTCGGAGATCCAATTTCATGAAGACTCGTGCTCCCCGTAGACGGTCAAATAGCTCCGGAATGAGAGGCAGCGGGTATTTGTTTTTGATGGTGATATTATTGAGACCCCGATAATCAAGGCAGGGGCGAAGAGATCCATCCTTTTTCTTAACGAAAAAGAACCCTGCTCCTGCAGGTGACGACGACTTGCGAATAAAGCCTCTGGCCAAGTTTTCTTGGATATATTCGGTCATGGCCATTGTCTCGGGAGGGGATAAAGGATAGATCCGACCTCGAGGTGGAGTCGACCCTGGGACCAGATCGATTGGGCAATCGTAGGGTCGATGCGGGGGCAAAACCTCTGCCTCCTTCTTATCGAAGACGTCCGAAAAAGCCCAATAGGCTGATGGTAGATCAGTGGAGACCAAAGTGAGAGGCAGCACGGTGGCGGCAGCGGTCAGAGCGGCGGCTACTGAAGCCGCAGGACGCGCCGGAGCCAGGGAGGTGAGCGTGACACCCCCACAATGTGCTCAGAAGCGTTTTAAGGCATTGGGAGTGCATTGCAGTCACAGGTATAGCTGTGGTTGCAATGCAGAATAAAAGTTAGTGTTGCCTTTTGGCAAGCTATTTGTTCAATTAAAATTTAGGAAAACATGTCATAGGCTTTTATTTTTGAAACAGACTACAGGAAGGTAGTGGGGTTGGTCCGTTTCCTCCCTGGGCCGGGTTTTCCATGTGGCTTAAGGCCACAAGTTGTTTGTAAAAACCCCTGAAGCAGGGTTTGGATGTGTCAGTGAGAGTGAAGTTTTGCAGCGAGCATAGCATTCGGCTCTGGAAAAAAAAAAGTTCAGCCTGTGTGAGAGTAAGGCCGGGGTCAGACTTGCGAGAAACTTGGATGAGGCTCGCATGTTAATACCTGGCACTGCCCCCGGCACTGAGATCGGAGCGTTCAGCTGCATGTATTGCTATGCAGCCGCACGCTTCTCTCCCGAGTGCTGGCTGCAGTGCCGGGTTTTAAGATGCGAGACTCGTTTGAGTTTCTCGCAAGTCTGACCCCGGCCTAACACAGAGCCCAGCAGAGTGAACTCCTGGCATCCCACAGCGTGATACAGTGGTGCCATCGCCTTTGGCAACTGGACGCATTTATGGACTGTCTTGTTTCCCGGCTGTGATCCTGAGGACACCGAGTGCTGTACACTGGTGTGAGTTTTTTTTACATTAAACACTTTTTGCTGTGAACTTTCCCTGTGGTCCCTGCCTGTCACACTGTACCCACCCCGCTGCAGTACACTATGTTTCAAACTACACTGCTCAAAAAAATAAAGGAAACACTTAAACAACAGTATATAACTCCAAGTAAATCAAACTTCTGTGAAATCAAACTGTCCACTTAGGAATCAACACTGATTGACAATCAATTTCACATGCTGTTGTGCAAAAGGAATCGACAACAGATAGAAATTATTGGCAATTATCAAGACACCCTCAATAAAGGAGTGGTTCTGCACATGGGAGCCACAGACCACATCTCAGTACCAATGCTTTCTGGCTGATGTTTTGGTCACTTTTGAATGTTGGTTGTGCTTTCACACTCATGGTAGCATGAGACGGACTCTACAACCTACAAAAGTGGCTCAGGTAGTGCAGCTCTTCCAGGATGGCACATCAATGCGAGTCGTGGCAAGAAGGTTTGCTGTGCCTGTCAGCATAGTGTCCAGAGGCTGGAGGCGCTACCAGGAGACAGGCCAGTACACCAGGAGATGTGGAGGGGGCTGTAGAAGGGCAACAACCCAGCAGCAGGACTGCTACCTCCACCTTTGTGCAAGGAGGAACAGGAGGAGCACTGCCAGAGCCCTCCAAAATGACCTCCAGCAGTCCACAAATGTGCATACATCTGCACAAATGGTCAGAAACCAACTCCATGAGGATAGTATGAGGGCTTGATGTCCACAGATGGGGGTTGTGCTCACAGCCCAACACAGTACAGGACGCTTGGCATTTGCCGCAGAACACCAGGATTGGCAAATTCACCACTGGTGTATTGTGCTCTTCACAGATGAAAGCAGGTTCACACTGAGCACATGTGACAGATGTGACAGAGTCTGGAGACGTCGTGGAGAGCGATCTGCTGCCTGCAACATCCTTCAGCACGACCAGTTTGGCAGTGGGTCAGTAATGGTGTGGGGTGGCATTTCTTTGGAGGGCCGCACAGCCCTCAATGTGCTCGCCAGAGGTAGCCTGACTGCCATTAGGTAACCGAGATGAGATCCTCAGACCCTTTGTGAGACCATATGCTGGTGCGGTTGGCCCTGGGTTCCTCCTAATGCAGAATAATGCCAGACCTTATGTGGCTGGAGTGTGTCAGCAGTTCCTGCAAGATGAAGGCATTGAAGCTATGGACTGGCCCACCCATTCCCCAGACCTCAATCCGATTGAGGACATCATGTCTCGCTCCATCCACCAACGTCATGTTGCACCACAGACTATCCAGGAGTTGGTGGATGCTTTAGTCCAGGTCTGGGAGCAGATCCCTCATGAGGCCATCCGCCGCCTCATCAGGAGCATGCCCAGGCATTGTACAGTAGGGAGGTCACACAGGCACATGGAGGCCACACACAATACTGAGCATCTTTTCCCTGTCTTGAGGCATTTCCACTGAAGTTGGATCAGCCTGTAATTTGATTTTCCACTTTTATTTTGAGTATCATTCCAAATCCAGACCGCCATGGGATATTCATTTTGATTTACATTGATAATTGTTATGTTTTATTGTTCTGAACACATTCCACTCTGCAATGAGTAAAAATTTGCAACTGGAATATTTAATTCAGAGATATCTAGGATGTGCTATTTTAGTGTTCCCTTTATTTTTTTTTGAGCAATGTACATATGAAAATGATGATCATTATCACCTGTTTGGTATAGTTAGTTATTCATACATCTGACTATGATCCTACAAAATCTGTGACTTTGTGCAAGTAGATGATATGGCACAAAAAAGAACCCGAGGAAGGGGAAACCCAAAAGGCATAAATGGTTTTATTAGGTTTATAATGTTCATGGGAATAAAGAAAGTTTTCTGCTGAGAATAAAGAGCTGTTACTTGTGATCATATTTGATGATCATACAGTGCCTTGCGAAAGTGACCCCCTGGAACTTTTCAACCTTTTCCCATATATCATACTTCAAACATACGTAAAGATACCAAATGTAAATTTTTGGTGAAGAATCAACAACAATTGGGACAAGTTGTGAAGTTGAATGAAATTTATTGGTTATTTTAAATTTTTGTGGAAATTCAAAAACTGAAAAGTGGGGCGTGCAATATTATTCGGCCCCTTTACTTTCAGTGCAGCAAACACTCCAGAAGTTCATTGTGGATGTCTGAATGATCATATGTTGTCCTAAATGACTAATGATGATAAATATAATCCACCTGTGTGTAATCAATTCTCCGTATAAATGCACCTGCTCTGCAATATTCTCAGGGTTCTGTTTGATGCACAGAGAGCATCATGAAGACCAAGGAACACAACAGGCAGGTCCGTGATACTGTTGTGCAGAAGTTTAAAGCTGGATTTGGATACAAAATCATTTCCAAAACTTTAAACATCCCAAGGAGCACTGTGCAAGCGATCATATTGAAATGGAAGGAGTATCATACCACTGCAAATCTACCAAGACCCTGCCATCCCTTGAAACTTTCATCTCAACCAAGGAGAAGACTTATCAGAGATGCAGCCAAGAGGCCCATGATCACTCTGGATGAACTGCAGAGATCTACAACTGAGGTGGGACAGTCAGTCTATAGGACAACAATCAGTTGTACACTGCACAAATCTGGTCTTTATGGAAGAGTGGCAAGAAGAAAGCCATTTCTCAAAGATATCCGTAAAAAAGTGTTGTTTAAAGTTTGCAACAAGCCACCTGGAAGACACACCAAGCATGTGGAAGAAGGTGCTCTGGTCAGATGAAACCAAAATCGAACTTTTTGGCAAAAATGCCAAACGATATGTTTGGCGTAAAGGCAACACAGCTCATCACCCTGAACACACCATCCCCACCGTCAAACATGGTGGTGGCAGCATCATGGTTTGGGCCTGCTTTTCTTCAGCAGGGACAGGGAAGATGGTTAAAATTGATGGGAAGATGGATGGAGCCAAATACAGGACCATTCTTGAAGAAAACCTGTTGGAGTCTGCAAAAGACCTGAGACTGGGATGGAGATTTGTCTTCAACAAGACAATGATCCCAAACATAAAGCAAAATCTACAATGGAATGGTTTACAAATAAATGTATCCAGGTGTTAGAATGGCCAACACAAAGTCCAGACCTGAATCCAATCGAGAATCTGTGGAAAGAGCTGAAACCTGCAGTTCACAAACAATCTCCATCAAACCTCAATGAGCTCGAGCTGTTTGCCAAGGAAGAATGGGCAAGAATTTCAGTCTCTCGATGTACAAAACTGAGACATACCCCAAGCGACTTGCAGCTGTAATCGCAGCAAAAGGTGGCGCAACAAAGTATTAAGTTAAAGGGGCCGAATAATATTGCACGCCCCACTTTTCAGTTTTTGTACTTCCACAAAAATTTAAAATAACCAATAAATTTCGTTCAACTACACAAGTGTGTCGCATTTGTTGTTGATTCTTCACCAAAAATTTACATTTGGTATGTTTATGTTTGCAGCATGATATATGGGAAAAGGATGAAAAGTTCCAGGGGGCTGAATACTTTCGCAAGGCACTGTATTTAGTATTTGAAAGCTTTGTGGAAAGCGATCCTGGATTTTGGGGGCATAGAGGTTCGGGTTTCCCCCCTGAAAGAAGTAAGTTCTAAAAGTATGTTCTCTTATGCTCCTTTTCTGTATTGGCTGGCGCTCCTCTGTCCATTTTTTTGCATTTTTTCTGGTTTCACCAAAGTTCTAAAGTCCGGAAGTGGTAGCTGCCAGCCAATGAGGGTCATTGGAGCTCGTAGAGCAGATGGATTTATGTATTTTTTTAATTCTTTTTTCTTTCCATGACTTTTTGCAAGTACACCTAGAAGAATTGATGCTGTTTTGAACACTAAGGATGGTAAAACAAAATATTCATTGGATTTAGATTTTTTGTTGATTGATATAAATATACTATTAACACTTCTATTTTTGACAGCATTCTTAGGTCGGGGTCACACTAGAGTGAAATACGGACGAGTGAGAGGCGTAAAAACCATTGCACACGGACCAATGATTCTCTATGGGGTAGCTCCCATCAGCCGTATATTTCTCGGCCATATTCTACGGTCCGTGCCAATCGCAGCATGCTGTGAATGTCAGCGTACTACGCCCGTAGTACGCCAATGCAAGTCTATGGGTGCGCAAAAACAACGCATTACACACGGACCAGATGTGTGACTTGCGAGAAATACGAACCCGGTGTCCTTTAGAAAAACCGGCAATTCAGTGTGCAATACAGTAAAATCACACTGACAGGTTTAACCTCTTCACCCCCAAGGGTGGTTTGCACGTTCATGACCGTGCCAATTTTTACAATTCTGACCACTGTAACTTTATGAGGTCATAACTCTGGAACGTTTCCATTGATCCCGGTGATTCTGACATTGTTTTCTCGTGACATATTGTACTTCATGTTAGTGGTAAAATTTCATTCAAATAACTTGCGTTTATTTGTGAAAAAAATGGAAATTTGGCAAAAATTTTGAAAATTTCGCAATTTTCCAACTTTGAATTTTTATGCCCTTAAATCACAGAGATACGGCACACAAAAAACTTGATAGGTAACATTTCCCACATGTTTACTTTATATCAGCACAATTTTGGAACCAAAATTTTTTTTTGTTAGGAAGTTATAAGGGTTAAAAGTTGACCAGCGATTTCTCATTTTTACAACACCATTTTATTTTTAGGACCACATCACATTTGAAGCCACTTTGAGGGGTCTGTATGATAGAAAATACCCAAAAGTGACACCATTCTAAAAACTGAACCCCTTAAGGTGCTCAAAACCACATTCAAGAAGTTTATTAACCCATTAGGTGCGTCACAGGAATTTTTTTGAATATTTAAAAAGAAATGAACATCTAACTTTTTTTCACAAAAAAAATACTTCAGGTTCAATTTTTTTTATTTTACCAAGGGTAACAGGAGAAATTGGACTGCAAAAGTTATTGTGCAATTTGTCCTGAGTACGCTGCTTCCTGATTTGTGGGGGGGAACGACTGTTTCGGCGCATGGCAGAGCTCAGAATGGAAGGAGCGCCGTTTGACTTTTTCAATGCAAAATTGGCTGGAATTCAGATCGGACGCCATGTCACGTTTGGAGAGTCCCTGATGTACCTAAACAGTGGAAACCCCCTACAAGTGACCCCATTTTGGAAACTAGACCCCCCAAGGAACTTATCTAGATATGTGGTGAGAACTTTGAACCCACAAGGGCTTTACAGAAGTTTATAACGTACAGCGGTACAATTAAAAAATCATATTTTTTCCACAAAAATGATCTTTTCACCCCAATTTTTATTTTCCCAAGGGTAACAGGACCCTAAAAGTTATTGTGCAATTTGTCCTGAGTACGCTGATACCCCACATGTGGGGGTAAACCACTATTTGGGCGCATGGCAGAGCTCGGAAGGGAAGCAGTGCCATTTGACGTTTTTGGCTGGAATTGAGATCGGACACCATGTCGCGTTTGGAAAACCCCTGATGTACCAAAACAGTGGAAACCCCCCACAAATGACACCATTTTGGAAACTAGACCCCCTAAGGAACTTATCTAGATGTGTGGTGAGAACTTTGAACCCCCATGGGCTTCACAGAAGTTTATAACATAAAGCCATACAATTAAAAAATCATATTTTTTCCACAAAAATGATCTTTTCACCCTCAATTCTTATTTTTCCAAGGGTAACAGGACCCTAAAAGTTATTGTGCAATTTGTCCTGAGTACGCTGATACCCCACATGTGGGGGTAAACCACTATTTGGGCGCATGGCAGAGCTCGGAAGGGAAGCAGCGCCATTTGACGTTTTTGGCTGGAATTGAGATCGGACACCATGTCGCGTTTGGAAAACCCCTGATGTACCAAAACAGTGGAAATCCCCCACAAATGACACCATTTTGGAAACTAGACCCCCTAAGGAACTTATCTAGATGTGTGGTGAGGACTTTGAACCCCCATGGGCTTCACAGAAGTTTATAACATAAAGCCATACAATTAAAAAATCATATTTTTTCCACAAAAATGATCTTTTCACCCTCAATTCTTATTTTTCCAAGGGTAACAGGAGCATAAAAGTTATTGTGCAATTTGTTCTGAGTACGCTGATACCCCACATGTGGGGGTAAACCACTATTTGGGCGCATGGCAGAGCTCGGAAGGGAAGCAGCGCCATTTGATGTTTTTGGCTGGAATTGAGATCGGACACCATGTCGCGTTTGGAAAACTCCTGATGTACCAAAACAGTGGAAACCCCCCACAAATGACACCATTTTGGAAACTAGACCCCCTAAGGAACTTATCTAGATGTGTGGTGAGCACTTTGACCCCCCCAGTGCTTCACAGAAGTTTATAATGCCCGGGCGTGAAAACAAATAATTCGTATTTTTTCCACAAACATGATCTTTTAGTCACCATTTTTTTATTTTCCCAAGGGTACCAGGAGAAATTGGACCCCAAAAGTTGTTGTCCAATTTGTCCTGAGTATGCTGATACCCCATATGTGGGAGAAAACTACTGTATGGGCACACGTCAGGGCTCGGAAGGGAAGTAGTGACGTTTTGGAATGCAGACTTTGATGGAATGGTCTGCGGGTGTCATGTTGCCTTTGGAGAGCCCCTAATGTACCTAAACAGTGGAAACCCCCCACAAATGACACCATTTTGTAAACTAGACCCCCCAAGGAACTTATCTAGATGTGTGGTGAGCACTTTGAACCCCCCAGTGCTTCACAGAAGTTTATAACGCCCGGGCGTGAAAATAAAAAATTCGTATTTTTTCCACAAACATGATCTTTTAGTCACCATATTTTTATTTTCCCAAGGGTACCAGGAGAAATTGGACCCCAAAAGTTGTTGTCCAATTTGTCCTGAGTATGCTGATACCCCATATGTGGGAGAAAACTACTGTATGGGCACACGTCGGGGCTCGGAAGGGAAGTAGTGACGTTTTGGAATGCAGACTTTGATGGAATGGTCTGCGGGTGTCATGTTGCCTTTGGAGAGCCCCTAATGTACCTAAACAGTGGAAATCCCTCACAAATGACCCCATTTTGAAAACTAGACCCACTAAGGAACTTATCTAGATGTGAGGTGAGCACTTTGAACCCCCAAGGGCTTCACTGAAGTTTATAATGCCAGGGCATGAAAATAAAAAAATCGTATTTTTTCCAGAAACATGATCAATTAGTCCCCAATTTTTTCATTTTCCCAAGGGATGTATACATTCCCAAGGGATGTATTAACAGAAGCATACAGTCTAGATCACGTGAAGTCATTATTTCCCTCTACTCCTCTTTGGTCAGACCTCATCTGGAATATTGTGTCCAGTTTTGGGCACCACATTTTAAAAAAGACATCAACAAACTGGAACAAGTTCAGAAAAGAGCGACCAGAATGGGTAACAGGAGAAATTGGACCCCCAAAAGTTGTTGTCCAATTTGGCCTGAGTACGCTGACACCCCATATGTGGGAGAAAACTACTGTATGGACACACGTCGGGGCTCGGAAGGGAAGCAGTGACGTTTTGGAATGCAGACTTTGATGGAATGGTCTGCGGGCGTCATGTGCGTTTGGAGAGCCCCTGATGTACCTAAACTATTGAAACTCCCCACAAGTGACCCCATTTTGGACACTAGACCCCCCACGGAACTTATCTAGATGTGTGGTGAGCACTTTGAACCCCCAAGTGCTTCACAGAAGTTTATAACACTCGGACGTGAAAATAAAAAAATCATTTTTTTCCACAAAAATGATATTTTTGCCCCCAATTTTTTATTTTCCTAAGGGTAACAGGAGAAATTGGACCCCAAAAATTGTTTTGCAATTTGTCCTGAGTAGGCTGATACCCTACATGTGGGGGTAAAAAACTGTTTGGGCGCATGGCAGAGCTTGGAAGGGAAGGAGCACCATTTGACTTTTTCAACTCAGAATTGGCTGGAATTGAGATCAGACGCCATGTTGCATTTGGAGAGCCCCTGATGTGCCCAAACAGTGGAAACCCCCAATTATAACTCCAACCCTAACCCCAACACACCCCTAACCCTAATCTGAGCCCTAACCCTAGCCCTAACCCTAGCCCTAACCCTAGCCCTAACCCTAGCCCTAACCCTAAGGCTGTGTGCACACGCTGCGGATTTTGCTGCGGTTCTGCAGTGGTTTTGGCTTCTGCGGACCCGCAGCAGTTTCTGCTGTGGTGTACAGTACCATGATTCCCTATGGGAATCAAAAACCGCAGTGCAGACGGTGCGGAATTTTCCGCGCGGATTATCTGCGGTTTTCAATCCGCAGAAAGAATTGACATGTCAATTCTTTCTGCAGATTCTCCTGCGGTTTGCCATCTCCTCTATTGAGGAGATGAAAAACCGCAGGACAAAACCGCAGAGCAATCCGCAGGTAAAACCGCAGGTCTTTTGACCTGCGGTTTCACCTGCGGATTTTACAAAATCCGCGCGGATGAATCCGCACCTAATCCGCAGCGTGTGCACACAGCCTTACCCTAACGGGAAAATGGAGATAAATACTTTTTTTTTAGTTTTATTATTTTTCCCTAACTAAGGGGGTGATAACGGGGGGTTTGACTTACTATTTATGGCGGTTTTTATGTTTGGCGGCTGTCACACGCTAAAAGACGCTTTTTATTGTAAAATAGTTTTTGCATCACCACATTTTGAGAGCTATAATTTTTCCGTATTTTGACCCACTGAGTCATGTGAGGTCTTATTTTTTGCGGGACGAGTTGACGTTTTTATTGGTACCATTTTCGGGCACGTGACATTTTTTGATCGCTTTTTATTCCTATTTTTGGGACGCAGAATGAACAAAAACCAGTGTTTCATGAATTTCTTTTGGGGGGGGGGTGCGTTTACACCGTTCCGCGTGCGGTAAAATTGATAAAGCGGTTTTATTCTTCGGGTCAGTTCGGTTACAGCAATACCTCATTTAGGTCTTTTTTTATGTTTTTGTCGGTTTTATGCAATGAAAACTATTTTATATAAAAAATAATTATTTTTGCATCGCTTTATTCTGTGAGCTATAACTTTTTTATTTTTTTGCTGATGATGCTGTTTGGCAGCTCGTTTTTTGCGGGACAAGATGACGTTTTCAGCGGTACCATGGATATTTATATGCGTCTTTTTGATCGCGCGTTATTACACTTTTTGTTTGGCGGTATGATAATAAATCATTATTTTTTGCTTCGTTTTTTATTTTTATTTTTTAAGGGGTTCTCTGAAAGGGTTAACTAATCGGACAGTTTTATAGGGCAGGTCATTACGGACGCGGCGATACCTAATATGTGTACTTTTATTGTTTTTTTTTTATTATTTCCAAAAAATGGATTTATTGAGGGAAAATTTTTTTTTTTTTTTCTAATTTATTTGGCGATTTTTTTAAATTTATTTTTACATTTTTTTTAATTTTTTTTTTACTTTATTACATAGTCCCAGGTGGGACATCACTGTCCTGTGACAGATCGCTGATCTGTCACATCACAGATCACTGTGACAGATCAGCAATCTGTCACAGGCATTGAAGAAGACTTCCTCTTGCCTGCGCTTTGCAGGCACTGAGGAAGCCAGCTTCCTCAGGTCCCCGAAGGCCCCCGTCGCCATCTTGGATTCGGGGGCCTGGAGGATAGGAGCCCCCCGCAGCAGCGCTGCACATTGCGCTGCCGTGGGGGGCTCAGGGAAGCACGGAGGGAGCCCCCTCCCTGCCGATGCTTCCCTTTAACTCCCGGTACACCGCGATCATGTTTGATCGCGGTGTGCAAGGGGTTAACGTGTCGGTGGCGGTCCGTGACCGCCCCTGACACATAGTGCCGGGTGTCAGCTGTGATAATCAGCTGACACCCGGCCGCGATCAGCGGCGCTCACCATGTGGGCGCCGCTGATCGCGGTAGACGTACTATCCCGTCCACTGTCATACGGGCCCGGGTACCGTGGACGGGATAGTACGTCGGATGTCAGGAAGTGGTTAATAAAGAAACAAAAGAATAGATATATACACATAGAATACATACAGTATATATATATATATATATATATATATACACACATGTATATATATACAGTTAGGTCCATATATATTTAGACAGAGACAACATTTTTCTAATTTTGGTTCTAGACATTACCACAATGAATTTTAAACAAAACAATTCAGATGCAGTTGAAGTTCAGACTTTCAGCTTTCATTTGAGGGTATCCACATTAAAATTGGATGAAGGGTTTAGAAGTTTCAGCTCCTTAACATGTGCCAACCTGTTTTTAAAGGGGCCAAAAGTAATTGGACAATTGACTCCAAGGCTATTTCATGGACAGGTGTGGGCAATCCCTTCATTATGTCATTCTCAATTAAGCAGATAAAAGGCCTGGAGTTGATTTGAGGTGTGGTGCATGCGCAGTAGTTATCTGCGGCTCTCATGCCCGAGATTCCCAGCCCCACAGTGTGAATAAATCATAAGCGACTGTGGGGCGGGATCTGTGGCCACGCGATATGAAGGCCGGGATGTGATCTGACAGCATGGGCAGCGCTGACTGCGCATGCCCAAGAAGATATAGTACAGCGCAGGCGCCGCATTTCAAAAGAAAACTGAGGAGGTGGCGCCAAATACGAAATGAGTGATGGATGCGAGGCGTCTGTCAGAGGGGGAAAGACCTGCCCCATGTCAAAATTCAGGTATTTTTGAACAATTTTATAAATGATTATTTCTGCATTGGAGAGGAAGCTAAGTAACAGAGCCACCTTGACAGAATGCAGCATTAGTGCTGCACAAGTTGGCTCTTTTACTTAAAAATGCCTGGGGGGGGGGTGACAGGTTCCCTTTAAAGGTGATAGCCAAGAAATATGCTAAAATAAATAAGTAACATAAATAATACACATTTATACATTATATTAAAGATTTTTCTAAATACCTTCATTTAGCAAAAAGTTATTCTTTATCTACTGCACTCTGTCAGGACTCCAAATTGGCAGCTTCCATCAATCACACCTCCTCCTAAATTTCAGGATGACCTTTGTGAAGCAGGAGATAGTGGTCATGTCAGATCAGCGTCCTGTCAGGTAGAGTGAACGTGCACGCTTCTGTTCGCTGAAACTAACAGGACATGGAGGAGTAGAGCCAGACTTAATAGAGGAATGCATGATCACGCTGCTCTGACGTGACCTCAGTCTCATGCTTTTTGCAGTCGATCCTGAAATCTAGGGTGGGCTAGAAATCTAGGGTGGGCTATAATTGATGGAAGCTGCCATTTTGTAATCCTGACAGAGTGCACTACATAAAGAACACTTCTTTGCTAAATGATGGTATTTAGAAAATTGTTTAATATTTAACTGTATATTATTTAAAATTACAGTTCAAGTGCAAGACAAGCAGCTGCCATTGCTGATTGGCAGTGAATTATTCTGCTCTCAATTTTTTAAATAAGTATGCAGGCTCAACATGTCGTATATGTTTATGGTGGCATCGGGACATACTGTGGAACCATTTAATTTTTTTCTTTGTTGGAAAATAAAAAACAAGTCTTTATAGGGTTGAATTAAAAAAGTGATACCAAATTTGCATACATTTTTTTGCACATTTTACTAATTTTGAGAAACATAAAAACTTATTACAGCGGGGTAAGAGAGTGGTCTTCTATCTAACTATGTATGTGATATAATTGTCAGTGGCATCTAATTGAAGTATACTGTGTGTCATGGGCAGTAGTCCAGACTGCCAGCCAGCAGGACAGGCAGGCGAAAGGAGGCAAGGAAAGTCGCATCAAAAATCAGGAAATCTAGAAATGTAGGCCGAATCGTCAGAGAAGAGGTTAGTAAGAGATCAAGCTGAGGTTAAGATACAGCACAATCAGCAGCAAAGCTAGAGCTAGCAGCCATGGACTGTCTGCTGAGGGTTAAAATGGCAAGAAACCCCCCATGACTCAAACACAGAGTTAAACAAAGTGTAGTGAAACCTCCCCAGGGGGAGCTAGTGAGGGAAGAGAGGTTACACACTAAGCCTAGCAATACTGGGCAACTGCACAGGTGTCACAGGTAATGAGAAAATGCTCAGAAGAACCGAGTCAGAAACTATCAGGAGCAGACGTACCAGAAGTAGCAGCAATACACGTAGTCAAAATGCCAAGCCGAGGGTCAAAAAGCCAAACATGAGCACGGCATCCAAAAACATGAGACGGAAGATGTGGTCGGGGTACAAGCCGGGGAATCAAAAGCCAGACAGAGAACATAGCAGCAGAGATGAATACCAAGAGATGGGGTCAGAGATCAGTCCGGGTCATACATGTGGATACAAGTCAAAGGCAGGAGGAGCACCAAGGTGCAAGGGTCAGAGGCTCTGAACTGGAAGCTTGAGCTATGACAGGCTGTGACAGACTGAAATAGCCCAACTATCTCTAGAACTAGGCCAAGGAGATTAACCCCTGCATGACCAATCCAGAGAGAGGACAGCAGAAAATAAACTCTGGACTGGACCATGACACAAAGTTAACAACTCAAGTGCCAGAACAAAACAGAAAAATGAAAAGAACACAATGAAGCAGGCCTAGGTTTTATCCGAGCAACGCTTGCTCTACCCAGCTGCAACCGTAGCCTTATAGCCGCTCCTCCTAGTGGACATGTCCGGCTTGGCAGGAGCAAGTTCATAAATGGATGCTATGCTATGCCAGTTGTGATCACAGCAGTTATGATATGGTGTCAGCCTTGAAATACTGCAGTCACCTGCTATCTTCAGCTCCTGAGACTCCTTACAAAAAACCCAACACCTGACACTGCTGATAACAAGGAATACATTGCACTGCATACATTTTAGTTTCACTGTGTTACCATACTTATTTGTCACCATTTGTTAGCTGCAGCATGAAATTGAGCATGTAACTAAGAAGCTACAATACAATATATTCAATATTCAACATATTTTATATGCATGCAAGCAAAGGATGTTCTGCTTAGAAATCATAACATAAAGTATGTCAAAATTATAATCAGTCTAGCCATAGGACATAGGACAACTGTAGTTTTACATAAATATAAAACTAAGAAGAACTTTTGCTCATCATAACTAGAGATGTTAATGAGCCACAATGCAAACACCCTCGGTTCATATATAATTACTATGTGAATCTAGTGTTATATAATTTTCCCAGACAGATCATTTACATAGAAACTAAGATGTTTTACATCCACTGCTGTCAGATCTAAAACCAAGAAAATGTCATCTAGTGAAGCTCGTAGGGGCTATTTCCCTGGGTGGGTATGTGCTGAGTAACTATTACCATATGGCAGGAAACATAGCAAGTTCCCATGTATGCATGAACAGGACTATGCAGCTGGGAGCTGAGAGGTTTTTTCGTTGTAGCAAAGGTTGAGCATGTTTTCATTGCTGTAACGACAACACTCATGATCTTGTTTCATGCTTTGAATAGTTTATACCTTAAGCAATTATTGCGCAGATTTCTTGATTATTATATCCAAATTATATATAGTGTGTGTATATATATATATATATATATATATATATATATATATATATACAGTGGGGAAAAAAAGTATTTAGTCAGTCAGCAATAGTGCAAGTTCCACCACTTAAAAAGATGAGAGGCGTCTGTAATTTACATCATAGGTAGACCTCAACTATGGGAGACAAACTGAGAAAAAAAAATCCAGAAAATCACATTGTCTGTTTTTTTTTCATTTTATTTGCATATTATGGTGGAAAATAAGTATTTGGTCAGAAACAAGCAATCAAGATTTCTGGCTCTCACAGACCTGTAACTTCTTCTTTAAGAGTCTCCTCTTTCCTCCACTCATTACCTGTAGTAATGGCACTTGTTTAAACTTGTTATCAGTATAAAAAGACACCTGTGCACACCCTCAAACAGTCTGACTCCAAACTCCACTATGGTGAAGACCAAAGAGCTGTCAAAGGACACCAGAAACAAAATTGTAGCCCTGCACCAGGCTGGGAAGACTGAATCTGCAATAGCCAACCAGCTTGGAGTGAAGAAATCAACTGTGGGAGCAATAATTAGAAAATGGAAGACATACAAGACCACTGATAATCTCCCTCGATCTGGTGCTCCACGCAAAATTCCACCCCGTGGGGTCAGAATGATCACAAGAACGGTGAGCAAAAATCCCAGAACCACGCGGGGGGACCTTGTGAATGAACTGCAGAGAGCTGGGACCAATGTAACAAGGCTTACCATAAGTAACAAACTACGCCACCATGGACTCAGATCCTGCAGTGCCAGACGTGTCCCACTGCTTAAGCCTGTACCTGTCCGGGCCCATCTGAAGCTTGCTAGAGAGCATTTGGATGATCCAGAGGAGTTTTGGGAGAATGTCCTATGGTCTGATGAAACCAAACTGGAACTGTTTGGTAGAAACACAACTTGTCGTGTTTGGAGGAAAAAGAATACTGAGTTGCATCCATCAAACACCATACCTACTGTAAAGCATGGTGGTGGAAACATCATGCTTTGGGGCTGTTTCTCTGCAAAGGGGCCAGGACGACTGATCCGGGTACATGAAAGAATGAATGGGGCCATGTATCGTGAGATTTTGAGTGCAAACCTCCTTCCATCAGCAAGGGCATTGAAGATGAAACGTGGCTGGGTCTTTCAACATGACAATGATCCAAAGCACACTGCCAGGGCAACGAAGGAGTGGCTTCGTAAGAAGCATTTCAAGGTCCTGGAGTGGCCTAGCCAGTCTCCAGATCTCAACCCTATAGAAAACCTTTGGAGGGAGTTGAAAGTCCGTGTTGCCAAGCGAAAAGCCAAAAACATCACTGCTCTAGAGGAGATCTGCATGGAGGAATGGGCCAACATACCAACAACAGTGTGTGGCAACCTTGTGAAGACTTACAGAAAACGTTTGACCTCTGTCATTGCCAACAAAGGATATATCACAAAGTATTGAGATGAAATTTTGTTTCTGACCAAATACTTATTTTCCACCATAATATGCAAATAAAATGAAAAAAAAAACAGACAATGTGATTTTCTGGATTTTTTTTTCTCAGTTTGTCTCCCATAGTTGAGGTCTACCTATGATGTAAATTACAGAAGCCTCTCATCTTTTTAAGTGGTGGAACTTGCACTATTGCTGACTGACTAAATACTTTTTTTCCCCACTGTATATATAATTTATACTGTATATAAATGCACAAAGTTGCGTGAAGAACTGTTTGCCCCATTCCAGAATTCTTACACTGGGTGCAGAATTATTAGGCAAATGAGTATTTTGATCACATCATCCTTTTTATACATGTTGTCCTAGTGAAAGCTTTATAGGCTTGAAAGCCAAATGCCAATTATGTAAATCAGGTGATCTGCATCTCTGTAATGAGGAGGGGTGTGGTCTAATGATATCAACACCCTATATAAGGTATGCTTAATTATAAGGCAACTTCCTTTCCTTTGGCAAAATGGGTCCGAAGAAAGATTTGACCGACTCTGAAAAGTCAAAAATTGTGAGATGTCTTGCAGAGGGATGCAGCAGTCTTGAAATTGCCAAACTTTAGAAGCATGATCACCGAACAATCAAGCGTTTCATGGCAAATATCCAACAGGGTCGCAAGAAGCGTGTTGATAAAAAAAAGGCGCAAAATAACTGCCCATGAATTGAGGAAAATCAAGTGTGAAGCTGCCAAGATGCCATTTGCCACCAGTTTTGCCATATTTCAGAGCTGCAACGTTACTGGAGTATCAAAAAGCACAAGGTGTGCCATACTCAGGGACATGGTCAAGCTAAGGAAGGCTGAAAAATGACCACCTTTCAACAAGAAACATAAGATAAAACGTCAAGACTGGGACAAGAAATATCTTAAGACTGATTTTTCTAAGGTTTTATGAACTGATGAAATGAGAGCGACTCTTGATTGGCCAGATGGATGGGCCCAAGGCTGGATCAGTAAAGGGCAGAGAGCTCCACTCCGACTCAGACACCAGCAAGGTGGATTTGGGGTACTGGTATGGGCTGGTATCATCAAAGATGAACTTGTGGGACCTTTTCGGGTTGAGGATGGAGTGAAGCTCAACTCCCAGACCTACTGGCAGTTTCTGGAAGACACCTTCTTCAAGCAGTAGTACAGGAAGAAGTAGGTATCGTTCAAGAAAAACATGATTTTCATGCAGGACAATGCTCCATCACATGCATCCAAATACTCCACAGCGTGGCTGGCCAGTAAAAGTTTAAAAGAAGAAAAATAATGACATGGCCCCCTTGTTCACCTGATCTGAACCCCATAGAGAACCTGTGGTCCCTCATAAAATGTGAGATCTACAGGGAGAGAATACAGTACACCTCCCAGAACAGTGTCTGGGAGGTTGTGGTGGCTGCGGCACGCAATGTTGATCGTAAACAGATCAAGCAACTGACAGAATCTATGGATGGAAGGCTTTTGAGTGTCATCATAAAGAAAGGTGGCTATATTGGTCACTGATTTTTTTTTGTTTTGTTTTTGAATGTCAGAAATGTTTATTTCTAAATTTTGTGTTGTTATATTGGTTTACCTGGTGAAAATAAACAAGTGAGATGGGTATATATTTGGTTTTTATTAAGTTGCCTAATAATTCTGCACTGTAATAGTTACCTGCACAAACAGATATCCTCCTAAGATAGCCAAATCTAAAAAAACGCACTCCAACTTCCAAAAATATTAAGCTTTGATATCTATGAGTCGTTTGGGTTGATTGGGAACATAGTTGCTATTCAATAGTAAAAAGAATCCTCTCAAATATAACTTGCCTAATAATTCTGCACATGGTGTATTCTTTGGCATGTTTGTCACACTTAAATGTTTCAGATCACCTAACAAATTTAAATATTAGGCAAAGATAACACAAGTAAACATAAAATGCCGTTTTTTAAAATAAGATCTTTATTATTAAGGGAAAAAGAAATCCAAAGCTACAGGGCCCTGTGTGAAAATATGATTGCCCCCTTAACCTAATAACTGGTTGGTCCACCCTTAGCAGCAACAACTGCAATCAAGCATTTGCGATAACTGGCAATGAGTCTTTTACAATGCTCTGTCGGAATTTTGGTCCAACAGTCTTTGCAGAATTGTTGTAATTCAACCACATTGGAGGGTTTTCAACATGAACCGCCTTTTTTAGATAATGCCACAGCATCTCAATTGGATTAGAGTCAGGACTTTGACTAGGCCACTCCTAAGTATTAATTTTGTTATTTTAAGCCATTCAGAGGTGGACTTGTTGGTGTGTTTTGGATCAGTATACTGCTGTATAACCCCACGTGCGCTTCAACTTAAGGTCACGAACAGATGGCAGGACATTTTCCAGAATATTTTGGTAGACTGCAAAATTCATGGTTCCATTTACCACAGCAAGTCTTCCAGGTCCTGAAGCAGTAAAACAGCCCCAGACCATCACACTACCACCACCATAGTTTACTGATGGTATGATGTTGTTTATCTGAAATGCTGGGCTATTTCTATGCCAGATATAATAGGACATACACCTTCCATAAAGTTCAACTTTTGTCTCGTCAGTCCACAGAGAATTCTCCCAAATGTCTTGGGGATCATCAAGATGTTTTCTTGCAAAACTGAGAAGAGCCTTTATGTTCTTTTTGCTCAGCAGTGGTTTTCATCTCGGAAATCTGCCATGCAGGCCCTTTCTGCCCAGTCTGTTTCTTATGGTGGAGTAATTTACACTGACCTTACCTAAGGCAAGTGAGTCCTGCAGTTCTTTGGATGCTGTTCTGGGGTCTTTTGATACCTCTTGGAAAAGTCAACACTGTGCACTTGGGGTAATTTTGGTTGGCTGGCCATTCCTGGAAAGGTTCACCACAGTTCCATATTTTTTCTATTTGTGGATTATGGCTCTCACTGTGGTTCGCTGGAGTCCCAAAGCTTTAGAAATGGCTTTATAACCTTTTCCAGAATGATAGATCTCAATTGCTTTGTTTTTCATTTGCTCAAGAATTTCCTTGGATTGCGTTATGATGTCTCGCTTTAGAGGGTCTTTTGAGCTTCTTCACTTTGCCAGGCAGGTCCTATTTAAGTGATTTTCTTGATTGAGAACAGGTGTGGCAGTAATCAGGCCTGAGTGTTGCTAGGGAATTTGAACTCAGCTTCACAAAGATGTGATAAACCACAGTTAATTTATACACAGCCTATACACAAAAGGGAAGCCTTAATGCCAAGTATATAAGAAATATACAAATCTTTATTAAGCTATACATTTATTTAATAAAAAATATAAAATTACTAATAGGGGTAAATACAATTGCAACAATTACTGCAGTAAGGAGAGTACATTCTATTCATCCAAATTAATGCCATACTGTAATGAATGGAAATGGAGGCACAGATGCTGCAGTGTCCATTCGTTTATTGCAATTTTGGTGGAACCACGGGACCACTGACCAGAGGCTCCAAAGGGGGTGTGACTATGCGAGCCCCAGACACCCACAGTAAGACCCCTCAAGCAGGATCAGATTGGAATGCCCAGGGGACACAGGTGCTACCTCCAGTTAGACCCCAGACATGTGGAAGCTAACCCAATGGAACAGGCAATGTTATGAATGGGTCACTGAGGAGGAAAACAAGACCAAGCCAAGTCACAGAAAACCAGAGAGGTTGGTAACTACGGCAGATTGCAGACCCCTGATCCTAGCCACACAACTAACAGCAACCGTGGAGCGTATCTACGATGATTCTAGATTCCTCGCCACAGCCGGAGGACTAAATAAGCCTAAAGCAAGAAAATGGGAAGTCTAAAACAGCCCCAGAGCAGACCCAAAAGGAATAGACAGCCCCCACACATGTATTGACGGTGAGACAAGATGAAAACACGAACACAGGTAGGAAAATAGGCTGAGCAAACGATGGGGCCCACACTAGCTAGAAAGGACAGGAAAGTAAAGATGCTGTCTGCAATCACGCCAAAAAACCCTGCAAAAATGTCCAACACTTCTGATAGCAAAAAATACCCTGAAGTCACTAGACTTCTCCCACTATATCAGCACTCTGATATATTCTGAGAACAGAGCAAAAAGAGGCCAATCTAATAAGGGACAAAAAGCAAACTGGCACATACAGTGACATAAGAGTGGAAATTCAGCACAGCCCCAGCCGGGGATGGCTGACCACACAAAAACGGAATAGACCAAACCAAATCAAATGTTAACATTAGCAAAGATAACTTAGCTTGTGAAGGCTGGAACTGAGCTGGAAACTAAGACCTCAGGAGGCAGGAAAAAATCACCAGCATGGGAATAGGGAGTCGGCTGTCTTAAATCCAGTCTGAGACTCCAGATGTCCACGCCTCTTCCTCATTATCAGGTGGCAGGTCTCTGTTAATTAGATCAGCTTCACTACCTCCTGCCACCACCAGAGGGAGCCCAGAAAGAGACCTCACAACTCCTCTGTCAGCACAACCAGCTTCCTCACCAGAAACCAGAGGCAGATCAGAAAATGAGTTCACAACAGTACCCCCCCTTGAGGAGGGGCCACCGAACCCTCATCCATGCCACCAGGCCGATCAGGATGGGCCCGGTGAAAAGCACGAACCAATCTATTGGCATGAATGTCAGAGGCAGAGACCCAAGAATTATCCTCCTGGCCAAAACCCTTCCATTTGACCAAATACTGGAGTCTCCGTCTAGCCAAACGAGAATCCAATATTTTCTCTACCTCATATTCCACATTGCCTTCAACCAATACAGGGTCAGGAGGCGCCACCACAGGAACTACTGGCTCAATAAACTTCTTCAACAGAGATTTGTGAAATACGTTATGGATTTTAATCGTAACTGGAAGAGCCAATCGAAAAGAAACAGGATTAAGAATCTCCAAGATCTTATAAGGTCCAATAAATCTTGGCTTGAACTTTGGAGACGCAACCTTCATAGAGATATTCTTTGACGACAACCAAACCATATCACCCACATTAAACCGGGGACTAATGGTCCTATGCCGGTTGGAAAACCGCTGGGCCTTTTCCTGAGAGAGTGACAACTTATCCACCACTTGGTCCCAAATCTGCTGCATTTTCTCTACCACAGTGTCCACACCTCGGCAGGCTGAAGAATCCACTTGCCATGAAGAAAATTGAGGATGAAACCCAAAGTTACAGAAAAAGGGCGACATCAAAGTGGCAGAACTAGCTCTATTGTTTAGCGCGAATTCGACCAAGGGCAAAAATGAGACCCAGTCATCCTGATCAGCAGATATAAAACATCTTTAATAGTTGTTCGCTCAGTCTGCCCATTGGTCTGAGGATGAAACACAGAGGAGAAAGATAACTGAATTCCCAGATTGGAACAAAAGGCTTTCCAGAATCTGGAAACAAACTGGACTCCTCTGTCCGACACAATGTTTTCAGGAATCCCATGCAACCGAACCACCTGTTGTAAAAACAAGGGCACCAACTCTGAGGAAGATGGCAACTTTGGGAGTGGTACAAGATGGACCATCTTAGAAAATCTATCACAAATCACCCAGATAACAGTCATTCTCTGAGAGCAGGAAGATCAGAAATAAAATCCATTGAGATATGGGTCCATGGCCTCTTGGGCACCGGCAGGGGCATCAACAACCCACTAGAACGAGAACAGGGTTCAGAAAAAGAGCAAGTCCCACAGGACTGCACAAAATTCCTGACATCACAAGATAAGGCAGGCCACCAAAAAGACCAACTCATCAAATCTCTGGTACCAAAAATGCCTGGATGACCAGCCAATGCGGAGCAATGAACTTCAGACATCACTCTCTTCCTCCACTGGTCAGGAACATACAATTTTCCCATAGGACAACGCTCAGGTTTATCATCCTGAAATTCCTCCAGGGCGCGTCTCAAATTGGGCAATATGGCAGAAAGAACTACCCCCTCACCTAGGATGGTAGTAGGCTCGGTCACAAAAAGAGAATCAGCAAAGAAACTCCTAGAAAGGGCGCCTGCCTTAACATTCTGTTAGGAACGGCGGAACGCACTAAATAAAAATAATAATAATAATCTCTATTTATATAGCGCCAACATATTCCGCAGCGCTTTACAGTTTAACAGTTTCAAAACACAAGCATAAGAAACAACGTTAACAATAATTAAAGCAAAATAAGACGAAATAAGATGACCCTGCTCGTGAGAGCTTACAATCTACAATGAGGTGAGGGAGATACAAAGTACAGGTGTGTATTTACAATTGTATATTTACAATGAAGGTTCAGCCATCTTGAGGGAGTGAAGGATGGATGGATATAGTGAATGGGCTACACACGCACACTTACACATAGAATGACTTTGATTAGTTTACGTGATAAGCCACACTGAACAAATGTGTTTTGAGGGAGCGCCTAAAACTATGCAAATTGTGGTTAGTCCTAATTTCTTGGGGTAGAGCATTCCAGAGGATAGGAGCAGCATGGGAGAAGTCTTGGAGTCGGGAGTGGGGGGTACGGATTAGTGCAGAGGTTAGTCGAAAGTCGTTTGCAGAGTGCAGCGATCGGCTAGGCCGATAGACAGAAATGAGGGAGGAGATGTAGGGTGGTGCCGCACCGTGGAGAGCTTTGTGGGTGAGAACAAGTACTTTGAATTGGATCCTATAATGAATGGGCAGCCAGTGTAATGACTGACGAAGAGAGAACACGTCCGAGTACCGATTAGCCAGATGGACAACCCTGGCTGCTGCATTAAGTATGGACTGGAGAGGGGATAGTCGAGTGATGGGGAGGCCAATTAATAGAGCGTTGCAGTAATCCAAGCGGGAGTGAATCAATGCTACAGTGAGGGTTTTTGTTGTTTCCATGGTGAGAAAAAGGCGGATTCTAGAGATGTTCTTTAGGTGTAAGCAGCAAGAGTGGCCAAGAGATTCTATATGGGATGTGAAGGAGAGATTGGTGTCAAATATAACGCCTAGACAGCGCACCTGCTGCCGGGATGTTATTGTGGTACCACCCACGGAGAGGGAAATGTCCAATTTAGGGAGGTTAGTAGATGGCAGGAGAAGTTCAGTTTTGGAGAGGTTGAGTTTCAGATAGAGAGTGGACATGATATTGGAGACTGCGGACAGACAGTCACTGGTGTTCTGTAGTACAGAGGGGGTAAGGTCAGGGAATGATGTGTATAGTTGTGTGTCATCAGCATAAAGATGGTACTAAAAGCCAAATCTGCTGATGGCCTGTCCAATTGGGGCTGTGTAGAGAGAGAAGAGAAGGGGGCCAAGGACTGAGCCCTGAGGTACCCTGACAGCAAGAGGAAGAGGAGATGAAGTGGAGCCAGAGAACAAAACACTGAAGGAGCGGTCAGAGAGATAGGAAGAGAAACAGGAGAGAGCAGTGTCCTTAATGCCTAGTGACTGGAGCCTAGAGAGTAGGAGATGGTGGTCAACAGTATCGAAAGCTGCAGATAGGTCAAGAAGAATGAGCAGATTGTGGTCACCATTAAGTTTTGCTGTCAGAAGGTCATTGGTCACTTTGCTGAGTGCAGTTTCAGTCGAATGTAGGGGGCGGAAGCCGGACTGTGAAGGGTCTAGAAGGGAGTGAGAGGAGAGGTAACGGGTAAGGCAGGAGTAAACTAGCCGCTCCAAAAGTTTAGAGATGAAGGGGAGATTGGAGACTGGTCTGTAGCTGTTTGTGCAGGATGGGTCGAGAGCGGGTTTCTTTAGTAATGGAGTAATGATGGCGTGTTTGAAGGAGGATGGGAAAATGCCTGAGGATAGGGAGAGATTAAAGATTGTAGTTAGGTGAGAGAGAGATTAAAGATTGTAGTTAGGTGGGTTGTGACGACTGAAGAGAGAGACTGGAGGAGATGTGAGGGAATGGGGTCGGTAGTGCATGTAGTCGGATAAGAAGAAGAGAGGAGTCTGGAGACTTCTTCTTCTGTGATGGGATCAAATGTGGAAAGTGAGCCAGGGGAGATGCAGGAAGGGATGGGAGTCACAGCACTTGGTGGTTGGGAGCAGATTTCCTGATGGATATTATCTATTTTTTCTGTAAAGTGGGAGGCCAGGTCATCAGCACAAATGTCTGTGATAGGGGCTTGTGCTTTTGGCCTGAGGAGGGAGTGAAAAGTGTCAAAAAGTTTCTTGGGGTTGTTGGCTAGTGAGGAGATCAGGGTGGTGAAGTAGGTCTGTTTGGCAAGGTGAAGGGCAGCGTTATAGGTTCTTAACATAAATTTGAAGTGGACGAATAATAAAGTGCGTTCGCCGCTCGTGGTCCACCGTGTAGCAGGTTTTACAACCACTGCTGAGTAATAGCAGATGAGCAATATGACGAAATAAAACGAACGGGTTCAGCTTCACCCGAAGTGTGCAGAGCTGGCTCTGTTCACACACACAGGCACCGCAACAAAAACATACAAAAAGGCTGAGCCTGTTAGAGTCACAGGCCTCAGGTAAATGCACACACGGTATAAGGTCACAGGAGCAGGAACTAAGGCAGATGGGCTGCATCCATCTAGACCTACCGAGTGTGCGGCGTCGCTACTGCGAACGCCAAGAAGGGCTGCAACTGTAGCGCGGCGCAGGATACTGCCGCTGGACAACACAGCTACAAAGCAGGCGCTATGTCGGATGCTAGCGCAGAGGTGCGGTGTGCACAGTGGCCTAAGGCTTGCCACAGACTGGCGCAGACTACTGAACTAATTCCCTAACCACATACGTAATATCAGAGGGAAGGGGTTTCATAATAACACAGTCACCAGAATCATACATCCGTCACCATTCACACATACCAGTATAGTCTATACTAGCCCATGGCGGAACGGCCATGCTCTCTTTTTATAGCAGCCGGGACCTTCCGGAAGCTTCCAGATCTCCGAGATGGACCAATGAGATCTGGAGAAGGACCTGAGCACATGACTCCCGATCTCCAATGGGAAACCGTCTCATGAGCATGCTCAGTAGGAGGACAGAGGGACTTAGCCCCTGGAGAGATGTGCTGCAAGGCAATCTCCTCTGCGGTAGATAAAGAGCAAGAGACCGCAGAATTTAAGGGTCTGGATTCCTGCAGAGCAGACGCAGGAACCTGACTCCTAACATTACCCCCCCTCCAAGGGCCCCCTCCTCTCTGAGCCTTCCAATCCACCACCCTGTGCCCATCAGAGGCATAGGCCTCAGACTCGTCCGAAGGCAAGTCTGATGTCCCGGTAGGTGACACGGAAATCCGGGACAAGTGGAAGGTATCAGAGGCGGCAAGATCGCCAGGTTTAAGAAGGGACATGTGGGAGACAACGGGAGCGGCAAAACCGCCCGGAACTTAAGTTGAAGTGGGACGCTGCGGTGTGTTGGCGAATGTCTCCACTCTCTGTTTAAGGAAGCTTACCCGAGCACACGAGGCGCATGCCTGAATATATTTCTTAATGTCCCGAGCCCTGTGCGGCCACCAATACGACCCAGCCAGGAGTTTTGTGGTCTGCATGTAGCCACAGTGACCACCCGCCCGGGACGCGTGTGCCCTCACGAGGATCTTCGGCCAAAGGCGAGGGGGGACAAAGGTCTTGCCTGGCGGCTCAGAGTTTGGCCACTGCGGGGCCCCATTATCCTGGTGAACAGAGTGCTGACAGTGGCAGCCGCAAATGGAGCTTAGTGTCGTATGCGCCTCGAGACTGGCGCGAGACTCCTCCATGAGCTCTGGGAGGGAACACTCTGGCTCAGGTGATTCCAGAGGTTCAAAGAGGTTGGGAGCCGGAGTAACCTTCCGTCTGGATTGAGCACGCTCCAGCCCGCGCTCCGAAAAACGGAGATCAATACGGGTGGCAATGGCAATCAGCTCCTCCAGACTTGCAGGAACCTCTCTGGTAGAAAGAGCATCCTTAACATGCTCAGCTAAACCTCTCCAATACACAGGGATGAGGGCTTTGTCTGACCACTCCAGCTCGGAAGCCAGTGTCCGAAAACGAACGGCATACTGACTAACCGAGAGGGATCCCTGAGTCAAAGCCAGTAGCTGTAGAGAGGTGTCATGCATGACCCGTTTTCCAAGGAAGACCTGCTTAATAGCTGTTAAAAACTGAGCAGCAGTCTGAACCTCTGGGTCACCATGCTCCCATAGTGGCGTAGCCCACTCCAATGCCTTGCCTGACAGAAGGGAAACAATAAACCCCACCTTGGCCCGCTCCATAGGGAATCATGCAGCCAGTAACTCCAGCTGGATAGAGCGCTGGCTGATGAAACCCCTACAGGAGGCGCCATCGCCAGAAAATTTATCGGGCAACGGGAGGCGGGTAACTGTCGGCGCGTGGGAGGACGTGGACATACGAGAAACCGCCTCTGCGATCGCCTGAACAGCAGCCTCCGAAGACTTCGCCGCTGCGATAACACTCTCAAGAGTAGCCAACTGGCCCTCTAGCTGGCGAATGCACTGAAGGAGTTGCTGCTGATCTGCCATCACTAGCCAGACCCTGGCGCTAGTATAATGTTAGGAACGGCGGAATACACTAAATAAAAATAATAATAAAGTGCGTTCGCCGCTCGGGGTCCACCATGCAGTAGGTGTTACAACCACTGCTGAGTAATGGCAGACGAGCAATATGGCGATATAATGCGCACGGGTTCAATTTCACCCGAAGTGCGCAGAGGGGGCTCTGTTCACACACACAGGTGCCGCAACAAAAACATACAAAAAGACTGAGTCTGTTAGAGTCACAGGCCTCAGGTAAATGCACACACGGTATAAAGTCACAGGAGCAGGAACTAAGACAGAGGGGCTGCGTCCATCTAGACCTACCGTGTGTGCGGCGTCGCTAGAAGGGCTGCAACTGCAGCGCGGCGCAGGACACTGCCGCTGGACGACACAGCTACAAAGCAGGCGCTATGTCGGATGCTAGCGCAGAGGTGCGGTGTGCACAGTGGCCTAAGGCTTGCCACAGACTGGCGCAGACTACTGAACTAATTCCCTAACCACATGCGTAATATCAGAGGGAAGGAGTTTCATAATAAGTCAGTCACCAGAATCATACATCCGTCACTATTCACACATAGCAGTATAGTCTATACTAGCGCATGGCGGAACGGCCATGCTCGCTTTTTATAGCAGCCGGGACCTTCCGGAAGCTTCCAGATCTCCGAGATGGACCAATGAGATCTGGAGCAGGACCTGAGCACATGATTCCCGATCTCCAATGGGAAACCGTCTCATGAGAATGCTCAGTAGGAGGACAGAGGGACTTAGCCCCTGGAGACATTTGCTGCAAGGCAATCTCCTCTGCGGTAGATAAAGAGCAAGAGACCGCAGAATGTAAGGGTCTGGATTCCTGCAGAGCAGACGCAGGAACCTGACTCCTAACACATTCTTAGTGCCAGGAAGAAAAGAGACCATAAAATTAAAATGCGTGAAAAACAAGGCCCACCTAGCCTGTCTAGGATTCAGGCGTTTGGCCGACTCCAGATAAATCAAATTCTTGTGGTCTGTGAGGACCACAACTTGATGTCTAGCTCCCTCCAACCAATGTCTCCACTCTTCAAATGCCCATTTCATGGCCAATAGTTCCCGATTCCCAATGTCATAGTTGCGTTCAGATAGGGAGAACTTTCGAGAAAAGAAGGCACAGGGATTCATTTTAGAAGTCACAGGATCTTTTTGGGACAAAACAGCTCCCGCACCAATCTCAGAAGCAACTACCTCCACCTGAAATGGAAGTGAGAAATCAGGTTGCTGTAAAACCGGAGCAAAAGTGAATCTCCGCTTAAGCTCCTGAAATGCTGAGACAGCCTCTGGAGACCAATTCAGCACATCAGCGCCCTTCTTGGTCAAATCAGTCAGTGGTTTGACAATACCAGAAAAATGACCAATAAATTTACGATAGAAATTAGCAAAACGCAAAAAATTCTGGAGAGCCTTCAAAGAAGAGGGCTGAACCCAATCATAAATGGCCTGTACCTTGGCCGGTTCCATTTCAATAGTTGACGGAGACAAAATAAATCCCAAAAATGAAATACTCTGTACACCAAAGAGGCATTTCGATCCCTTAACAAACAGGGAATTCTCCCTCAAAATCTGGAACACAGTCCGGACAAGTTCCACATGAGAATCCCAATCACTGGAAAAGATCAAAATAAAATCCAGATAGATGATCACAAACTTATCCACAAAGTCCTGGAAAATATCATTCATAAAGGTTTGGAAGACAGAAGGGGCATTAGTGAGCCCAAAAGGCATCACCAGGTACTCAAAATGTCTCTCCGGAGTATTTAATGCCGTCTTCCATTCATCCCCGTGTTTGATGCGAATAAGATTATACGCCCCCCTGAGGTCAAGCTTAGTGAACCAGCAGGCACTTTTAACTCTGGAGAATAAATCAGACATCAGAGGTAACGGGTACTGATATTTAACCCTTCTCCAACGACTCCTTAATATAGGATCGCATAGCATCATGTTCGGGTACTGATAAGTTGAAAAGCCGACCCTTGGGAAATTTACACCCAGGCATCAACTCAACTGCACAGTCATAACTCCTATGAGGAGGCAAAGACGCAGACTTACACTCACTAAATACATCAGAAAAATCAGCCAAATAATCAGGAATATCATGAGACTGAGGAGAGGTGGAGAAAACAGGAGTGTCCCTAAGAACACACTGACAACCCCAACTCACCACAGACACAGATTTCCAATTCAAAACTGGATTATGAGCTTGCAACCAGGGAAAACCCAGAGCAATAGTATCATGCAAATTGTGCAGCACCAAAAATTTACAATTTTCTTGGTGGTCTGGGGCAACTCGCATTATCACCTGGGTCCAAAACTGAGGTTTATTCTCTGCCAAAGGAGTAGCATCAATACCCCTCAAAGGATTAGGCATCCAAAGAGGTATTATAGGAAAACCACAACGTTTAGCAAAGTCCAAATCCATCAGATTCAAAGCTGCTCCTGGATTCACAAAAGCCTTAGCGGAAAATGTGGATAAGGAGCAGATCAGAGTAGTTGCCAAAAGAAACTTAGGTTGTACCCTGCCCACAGCAAATGTGTGTGCAAATCGTTTCTCTCATTTAGGGCAGACAGAAATAGTATGAGAGGCGTCTCCACAGAAAAAACACAGCTTATTACTCCTTCTAAAGTCCTGACGTTGTGCCCTAGACAAAACCCTATCACATTGCATAGGTTCAGACGCTGGTTCAAAAGATGGCAACGCCTCTCGTGTAGTTTTACATTCACGCAAACGCCGATCAACTTGACTTGAATGGCTAATGAAATAGAATCATCAAGACCAGAGGGAACAGGAAATCCCACCATCATATCTTTTACGGTCTCTGATAAACCCTTCCGAAAGAGAGCTGCCAATGCACCATCATTCCATGTAGTAAGGACCGCCCACTTTTGGAATTTTTGACAGTATAACTCTGCAGAATCCTGATCCTGTTTCAATGCCAATAGGGTTTTCTCAGCTTGATCAGTAGCATTAGGTTCATCATACAACAACCCCAAGGCTTGAAAAAATGCATCCACATTAGTCAGAATAGGATTTTCAGGTGTCAGAGAAAAAGCCCAATCCTGAGGATCGCCGTGCAGCAAGGAGATGACAATTTTAACCTGCTGCACAGAGCTCCCCCATGAGTTAGGCTTCAAGGCAAGAAATAATTTCCAATTATTCTTAAAATTCAAAAATTTAGACCGATGCCCAGAAAACACATCAGGAGTAGGGATCTTTGGTTCAACAGCATGTGACTGAGCGAGATAGGCGGAAATTCCCCGCACTTCAGCAGCGAGCTGCTCCACACGATCAGACAATTGCTTAATCTCCATTAGAAAAAAAATCCTCTTTCGGCCCTAGAGAAAAAGATGAAAAAATGCATAGAAAAAAAAAATTCTGACACTTTTTTTTTTAACAATTCTTTCCTGCTTTTGAGTACCCTAGAATCTGCGGTATGGCTGGTGATTCTGTTATGAATGGGTCACCGAGGAGGAAAACAAGACCAAACCAAGTCACAGAAAACCAGAGAGGTTGGTAACTACGCGGATTGCAGACCCCTGATCCTAACCACACAACTATCAGCAACCGTGGAGCATACCTACGATGATTTTAGACGCCTCGTCACAGCCGGAGGACTAAATAAGCATAAAGCAAGAAAAGGGGAAATCTAAAACTGCCCCAGAGCAGACCCAAAAAGAATTGACAGCCCCCACATATGTATTGATGGTGAGACAAGATGAAAACACGAACACAGGTAGGAAAATAGGCTAAGCAAACGATGGGGCCCACAATAGCTAGAAAGGACAGGAAAGTAAAGATACTGTCTGCAATCACGCCAAAAAACCCTGCAAAAGTGTCCAACACTTCTGATAATAAAAAATACCCTGAAGTCACTAGACTTCTCCCACTATATCAGCACTCTGACATATTCTGAGAACAGAGCAAAAAGAGGCGAATCTAATAAGGGACAAAAAGCAAACTGGCACGTACAGTGACATAAGAGTGGAAATTCAGCACAGCCCCAGCCGGGGCTGGCTGACCACACAAAAAACTGAATAGACCAAACCAAATCAAATGTGAACATTAGCAAAGATAACTTAGCTTGAGAAGGCAGGAACTAAGCTGGAAACAAAGACCTCAGGAGGCAGGGAAAAATCACCAGCATGGGAATAGGGAGTCGGCTGAGTTAAATCCAGTCTGGGACTCCAGATGTCTACTCCTCTTCCTCATCAGGTGGCAGGTCTCTGTTAATTAGATCAGCTTCACTACCTCCTGCCACCACCAGAGGGAGCCCAGAAAGAGACCTCACAACTCCTCTGTCAGCACAACCAGCTTCCTCACCAGAAACCAGAGGCAGACCAGAAAATGAGTTCACAACAGGGCAAACTGGCAGGTATTGCAGGTAGCGAGTAACACGGCAGAAGTCAAGCAGCTGAAGCAGGCAGTGGAGCGGATAGGAACTGCCACAGGAAGTTCTGGCATCGTCCAAGAAGATGCAGGGAAGGACGGCTGGCAATCTGAGGAGACAAATGGAATAAGTAGGGTACTGGTGGAAAACTGGCACGAAGGTACGGGGAACCTGGGAATAGCAACAGGAAACACTTGTTGCTCAGGCACCTCCCCTGGGCAAAGGTGCCTGAAATAATATCAGGTCCTCAGCCATTGGCTCTAACCCTTTTTTTAAAAAGGCGCACTGTCTCTTTAAGAGACCGGGAGTGCACGCACGCACACCCTCAGAGCCGTGCCCAGAGACGTCAGGAAGCAGCAGCAGGAGGAGTGCGTGAGGCACCAGAGACGAAGGCCAGGTAGCGGAGAGCGGACCGGGAGCCAAGATTCCAGCGGGGCACCTGCGGGAGTGGGGAACCGGACCCTGGCTGGGGCACTTGCGTTACACATATACGTTTCTATAATTAGCCACCAGAAATATCTAAATAGTGTGAGTGTGGATTATTTGATGGAAGAGCCATTTATATATGCCATCATTTTGGTTTTGTTCACAGTTAATTTATGTTTTTTTTGGAGGGACAATCACTTTTTTACACAGGTCCCTGTAGGTTTGGATTTCTTTTTCCCGTAATAATACAGATCTCAATTTAAAAATTGTATTTTATGATTACTTGTGTTATCTTTGTCTTATATTTCAATTTGTTTGATGATCTGAAACATTTAAATGTGACAAGCATGCAAAAGAATAGGAAATCAGGAAGGGGCAAACAATTTTTTTCACACAATAGCATATATATATAAATGTATATGGTATGCAGATGTAATGTTTCCAATTCATCACAAGCTATATAAATTGACTATTATACAATGTTATAACATTGGTATGAGATTACAATTGTGATATTATTGCGTGTGTGTGTGTGTGTGTATATATATATATATATATATATATATATATATCACACACACACATGATATAAATAATAAATTCAAGAATATATATATATTTATTATAGTGTTCCATTCACCATAAATATATAGCATTTTAAATACCTAACCAACTAAATTGGTACAGTAGTGTAGATGACTTATCTCTTGTCTCTTTGTTAATAGGGATTTGGTGACCAGGAATACAAAAAGAGAAGAGGATATTTTACAGAACTGGCTTTTAAATATAAAGAGTAAGTTATCTTAAAAAAGAAGAATAGAAAATTTAGGAAAGCTGAGCTAAATGTGTTGTCTGGTACTAATGTGGTGCTTGCAGGTACGCAGAATGCAGTGACGAGTCGCGAGACAACCTGGTGCTTTCTAAAATAACTTTTATAAGACTGGGGGAACTTTCCTCAGTCACGGCTTGAACACCAAAAAGGGGTAACACGTGTTGCCTTCGCAGGGGCTCTAGACAAGCAAACACCCCATAGTAGAACACGACTACTTCCGGCAATAGCCGGTCACTATAGGGCCGCGGTTTGGCTGACTATGGGTCCTTAATAGTGTTGAGCGATACCTTCCGATATCGGGAAATATCGGATCGGATTGGATAGGACCGATACCCCAAAAATATCGGATATCGCCGATTCCGATACCGGAAACCAATGCAAGTCAATGGGACACAAATATTGGAATGAAAATAAACCCTTACTTTCCTTGTAGGTTAATTCTACATGAAGGAAAACAACTAAGAATAATGTAGAATGTATTGGGGGAGGTGGAGGAGACATTAAAGGCATAGAGGTTTAGCCCAATCAAATGGAGTAGCAGGAATTATTTTTTTTTAAGACGTTCGGAGTTACAAAGATATTGACTATGTTAAACGTGTTGTCCCGACTTTTCAGATAATCTCAGTGCATATCTGGGCTGCAGAATGCTGACAATAAGTAATCTACCTTCTGTGGCTAGTCTACACGGTTTCCAAGATATCATCTCTTGCTTCTAAGATAAACGTCCGGGGGTGTGTGTTCTGGCATTGAAATGAGAACTGGTCGTTTCCTCCTCCCTCACTAGTTTCACTTTCCATAGATCACTGTTCAGCGTGTGTCTGGGGGAGGAGCAGCTGGGTGGTCTGCTTGCAGCCAATCACAGCCATGCCATTAGTTAACATGCCGAACATGCATAACAGGATGTGCCCAAACTTCTTAGGATTCCTCATTGGCTGAATAAAATCAGACTGGCTCATTGCATTATGGGAACTTCCGATTCCGGTATTCGATATTCTAAAAGTATCGGAACTCAGTATCGGAACTCTGATACAGCGAATATCGGCCGATACCCGATATTGCAGTATCGGAATGCTCAACACTAGTCCTTAATTGAAAAGTTAACTTAGCTGCTGTCCAGATGTCCCTCGCCGTTCGGGTTGGTGGTTTTTTGGCGTAGTAGTTGCTGGGCCCAGTTGCTGAGGTGTGCCCTCCGGCGCGCAGGCGACACTGGGGCCCCACAGGGCCTGGCGAAGTCCTTGGACGGGTAGGCCGCAGCCCCTGGACTGGGGCCAGTGGCAGCGATGTGCGGTGGCGGATGACAGGCCACCTGCGCAGCTAACGGCTGCGACGGGGAGTCCGCGGTTGGCAGAGGCCCGGCCCCTGCTGCGGGCCTGAGCGGGACGGTGGTGACTGCCGACGGCACGGTACTTGCTGCGGCCAAGGGTGAGCACGGGGCAGCTGCAGGTGGCAGGGAACAGGCCGCAGCCGCGGGCAGAGGAGAGGCGGCAGCAGCCGCGGGTGACCGCGGTAGGCCGCAGCCACGGGCTGAGAGGAGGCGGCAATGACCGTGGGTTGGACTGGGGCCGCTGTGGCCACAGACTGGAGCAGGCAGCAAGTCTTGGACGATCCCCTTGGCACCGTCCCTCTGGAGTCCTCAGTGAACGTTCTCTCTCGCACTGGTTAGTTGCTCTAGCTTCCCGTCGCTCCCACGCTCTCCTGCAGTCTCTGTCCCGGTCTGCTGACTCATCGTCTGGGGAATTCCTCGCCTCCTTTATACTGGTACCTCCCCCAGCCCATCTGTCTGTCAGAACGGTCCTTTCTCGAATTCTGTCCCCCGGGAACAGTTTCCCCCAGAACCCGGATGACGGCTCCCTTGGTTCCGGCCCGGACACTCGACGGGGGCCGTTCCCCCCACACTAAAGATGACCTATCTGTGAAGGATGGCACCAAAGAGATGACACACAATTCCACCACTTCCATCACTTGTGACGGATGGTACCCTAGAGATAACACAGAATGCCACTGTTGCCACCATATGTGATGAACCCGCACCTCGCCACCCCTCCTGATGTCACTATTAGGTCAGAAGGAACATGTAATGCAGTTTGCACACTTTCGCCAAAGTGAAGTTCCACACCCCCTGGGGACACATAACGTCAGCTTCACATAGTTTGGCCGGAGTCAGACGCAACGTTTAAAAAACTGGTCCAATTTTGTGATCCGATAATCGAACAACTGTTTTCCGTATGTTGATCCGTATGTAATCCGTTTTAAATGCGATGATGTGATTTACTCGCATCTAAGGATCCGTGGGACATCCGTATGGCCTCTATATGGCGTTATTTAATCACACAAAATGAGCAAATGAAGGACTCATGGCCTGAAAATAATTTAAAATTAATGTTGAAGGCTATTTATTGGGTGACTAACAAGTCCCCTCCTTTTAGTTTGCTGTTGTGTTTCTAGAGCTGATTTGTGTACAACTTGTCATACAGACTAACCTTTAACACCACTGAGCAGGTTCTTTTACACTGGGCTTTGTCCCAGCAATTTGGGGAGCATTACCCAGTTATTCTTGATCCGAGGAGGTGGAGAAGAATGTGGGTCCATCCACTTTTGAGGCGATGAGTGACAAAAGACCATTTTCACCATCTGTATGCTTCACTACGCAGCCATCCTGACAAGTTCTGCCAATATTGTCAGATGAGCCTGGCCACATTTGATATTCTTCTCGAGACTGTGCACCCTGGGATCACGTACAAGGACACCGTGATGCGCAAGTCTATTTCGGCAGAGGAGCGGCTTCTACTGACTTTATGGTATGTTGCAAACCTTTACGTTATGTGTGTTTTTGATCTTGATATTTTGTAAAACACTAATTTCCCTTCCTTTTTTTTTTCCTATTTTGTTTTCCTCTAGCTTTCTATCCACTTGGCTGTCCTATGCAGCCCTACACCTTGAGTTCTTAATAGGTAAATCCACCATTTCAGGCATTGTCCAGTCTACCTGCTCAGATATTTGGTCAAGACTGCATCAAACGGTAATGCCTGAGCCCAAACAACAAGACTGGCTGCGTATTGCCAGTGGGTTTGAGGAGACATGCCAGTGTCATAAATGTATTGGAGCACTGGATGGGAAGCACATCCGTGTGTGTAAGCCGCCCAACTCTGCCTCACAATACTATAATTACAAAGAATATTTTTCTGTAGTGCTGTTGGCCCTGGTTGACAACGCATACATGTTTAGAATAGTAGCTGTTGGGGCCTATGGCAGAACAGGATACTCCAGAGTCTTCAATTCCTCCATTATGGGTCGGCGTATGCGCACTAATCAGTTGGACCTCCATAATATTACCAGAATACATGACGGTCTTGCAAATGATGCTTCTGATGAGGCAGATGTAAATAATGTCTGGCCTACTCCACATCAACCACGTCGGCCACCATCTGGACTTAAAGTGCGGGATGTCGTCACTAATTATTTTGTTTCCCCAGAGGGATATACTCCTTAGCAAGAGAATGCAGTGTTAATGTTATGACTTTTTTGTGTGTATGTGTGGTCAAGAAAATGATGTTCATTTGGCCTTTTTTTTAGGCTAAAAAATATGTATAGAAAAATAAATTACAAACATCATCTATATAGTTGAAAAAAAATAAAACACACACATTGAATTTCCGCAGTTTACTGGCATAATTTTTAAAAAAAAAAACATACCATATTAACATCATATGGCATTTATGGCCTGTATTGCCGGCCCTCAAACAAGTTTGACATAAGAAAATAATAATAATACAAACTAAAAATAAAATTAGAAAAAACAACCCCCTAAAAAAAATCACAAATTAATATATGTAGGTGGAGGAGATGGAGGACCAGCAGCCTGAGTACTTTTGCTACTTTGTTGTCCTAATTGACCATGAGGCTGAGTGGTGGCTGAGGCTGCATGATGGAGCATGGAAGGTACTTGGGGTGGAACATGCTGGTACTGTGCACTTTGGTAATGAGGGACATAATCAAGGGTATTGGCAGGGCCCATGTGACGATACACCCCAGAATGTCCATGAAGACCATACCCATGTAGTGGCCACTCCTCCACTGTGTCACGCGGGGCTTAGGTCAACTAAGGCAGAAATACCCGGGGCCCCTGTGATGTCCCTTTAACTAGGGGAAACCCTGTCTGACCCTCAACCCAGGGTTTTTGCTGATGGTGCAAATGCCTGAGCCTCCACCCTTTCCTTATCTCCTGCTCAGCCCTAAGCTTAACCCTCCACCCTCCACCCAGTGAGGAGACAAACCACCAAAGCCCCAAACAATAAAGACAGACAGGGAGAACTTAAACTGCACCGCGCCGCATACACACCGGACTATACAGTAATGTGAACAGGGCACAACAAAACACAAATATGGGAAGGCGAGAAGGTAACAATGGATCATACGACACCAGATATGAATCTCTCTCTCTCTCCAACACCTCCACTCCAGACAGGAACCACTTGGTATGACACACAAGCTATAATCGGCGACGCCCATAGGCCAGCACGACTATTTAAAGACCGTGGGCGTGACCAAACATCCAACCTGATCTTCAGCTAGATTAACCCCCGATAGCCTGAGAAATTCAAACCGGCGCCACTGAGGCTATAGTGGACGGAGGTGGAACTACCTCTGCCTGCCGGACGCTGTGGTGTGAATAGCGTCCGACATGACAGTACCCCGTCTTCTACGAGGGACCCCAGGGCCCTCAAGACTCATAGGACCCTGCTTGTCCGGATGACGACGGTGAAAAGAACTGACCAGCCGATCTGCATGTATGTCCGAGGCTGGTACCCAAGACCTCTCCTCCGGACCATACCCCCGCCAGTGTACCAAATACTGAAGAGTTCGGCGCACTACTCGAGAGTCCACTACTTTGGAGACCTCAAACTCTAAATCGCCATCCACCATGACTGGAGGTGGCATCGGCGTCATGTCCACAGAACCTATTCTCACGGAGCAACTGTAACACCTGCCTGACATGCTCTAAATGAATGTCCCGGTCGCTCGAATAAATGAGGATATCATCCAGGTATACAATCACAAATTTCCCCAGGACATGAGCAAACACGTCATTAATAAAATGTTGGAAAACAGCAGGCGCGGTTGTCAACCCAAATGGCATAACCAGGCTCTCAAAATGACCCTCAGGAGTGTTAAAGGCAGTCTTCCACTCATCCCCCTGACGGACCCTTATGAGGTTATACGCCCCCCTGAGGTCAAGCTTGGAAAACCACTTTGCCCCCGCCACCTGGTTGAACAAATCAGGGATCAAAGGCATCGGGTATGGATCATGGATCGTAATCTGGTTTAACTCCCTTAAATCCAGACACAGCCGTAACCCCCCCATCTTTCTTCTTAATGAAGAAAAACCTCGCTGCTACAGGCGAGGATGAAGGCCAGATGTGTCCTTTGCTCAGACTCTCCGCGATGTAGTCTTTCAGAGCTTGTCTCTCTGGACCAGAAATATTAAACATCCTGGCCTTAGGTAATTTGGCCCCGGGTTTTAACCTAATAGCACAGTCATAGGCTCTATGTGGAGGCAGTTCTGAGCAACCCTTCTCAGAGAAAACATCCACGAAATCCTGCAAAGCCTCCGGAAGGCTGGGCGTCACGGCGGACACACATGTGGCCAAGCAATTGTCCTGGCAAAAACCACTCCATTGGACTATGTCCTGAGTTTTCCAATCAATCACTGGGTTGTGCCTGGACAACCATGGAAAACCCAAGACCATTTGTGCTGGGAGATTACGGAGGACCCTACATGTAACCCACTCCGAATGTAGGACCCCAATGTGGAGTTTCACCTCAGCCACAAACTCCGTAATCTCCCCCTGAGGGAGGGGAGCGGCATTAATGGTAACCACCTGAATAGGATGAGGGAGTTTTTCGATCTTAAACCCGGCAGTGCGTGCAATCTCCTCATCTATGAGATTGGTGGCGGAACCGCTATCCACAAACACTGATATGGGTAGCTCTCTGCCCGCGAAAATAACCTTGGCAGGGAGCATAAATTGAGATACCATCATGGAGGATATGCATACGCTCAGTTGGGTCTCCTCCATACCCACTGAGCTTAGTAGTTTTCCGCCGGTGTGACCTTCTTCGGTAGCACAGGACAAGCGTTAACATAATGATTCCTTTTAACACAGTAAAAACATGCTCCGGGCTTCGTGAACCCAGGGACGCGACGCTTAACCTGTGACACCCCCGCAATTTGCATAGGTTCAGTGGGCTCACCTGCAGCAACCACACTTGCACCCCTGCTTTCCCCCAGGGGTAGCGTCTCCTGTGCCCCCTGACGCAAACAGCGATCAATACATATAACCAAACTCATGGCAGACTCCAACGATGCAGGAGTCTCATACATCAGGAGGGCCTGTTTAACTCTTCCTGAAACCCCATGAATAAACTGACTCCGCAGCGCTGGGTCGTTCCACTGTGTGTCTACTGCCCAACGGCAAAATTCGGAGCAATAGTCTTCCGCCATACGTTCCCCCTGACGGAGGGCGCGGATTTTAGATTCTGCTAGAGCTAATCTGTCGGGATCATCATAAATGAGCCCGAGTGCAGAAAAAACATTATCGACAGAATGAAATGTAGCAGAGTCAGCTGGTAAGGAAAATGCCCATGCTTGGGGGTCCCCACTCAGTAATGATAACACCAGGCCCACCCGCTGAGCCTCATTACCTGAGGAGACCGGGCGCATGCGGAAGTATAACTTGCAGGCCTCCCGAAATATGACAAATTTGCTGCGTTCCCCTGAGAATCGTTCTGGCAGCGGGATCTTCGGCTCTGCACCGACACCTGCAGATGCCGTTTGCACCTTGGCTACTACCAGGCCCTGCTGCTGAACTGCCCCTTTCAACTCGGAGACCTGTAAGGACAGCGCCGCCAACTGGCGGGTTATGGAATCCATGGGATCCATGGACTCCTGAAAAATGTGGGCCGATTATAATGTCACGCGGGGCTTAGGTCAACTAAGGCAGAAATACCCGGGGCCCCTGTGATGTCCCTTTAACTAGGGGAAACCCTGTCTGACCCTCAACCCAGGGTTTTTGCTGATGGTGCAAATGCCTGAGCCTCCACCCTTTCCTTATCTCCTGCTCAGCCCTAAGCTTAACCCTCCACCCAGTTAGGAGACAAACCACCAAAGCCCCAAACAATAAAGACAGACAGGGAGAACTTAAACTGCACCGCGCCGCAAACACACAGGACTATACAGTAATGTGAACAGGGCACAACAAAACACAAATATGGGAAGGCGAGAAGGTAACAATGGATCATACGACACCAGATATGAATCTCTCTCTCTCTCTCCAACACCTGCACTCCAGACCGGAACCACTTGGTATGACACACAAGCTATAATCGGTGACGCCCATAGGCCAGCACGACTATTTAAAGACCGTGGGCGTGACCAAACATCCAACCTGATCTTCAGCTAGATTAACCCCCGATAGCCTGAGAAACTCAAGCCGGCGCCACTGAGGCTATAGTGGACGGAGGTGGAACTACCTCTGCCTGCCGGACGCTGTGGTGTGAATAGCGTCCGACATGACACACTGGGTATGGTCAATTGGCCATACTGGTGATGTCCTGCAGGAGGATTAATCTTTATTAATAATAATAATCTTTATTTTTATATAGCGCTAACATATTCCGCAGCGCTTTACAGTTTGCACATATTTTCATCACTGTCCCTGATGGGGCTCACAATCTAAATTCCCTATCAGTATGTCTTTGGAGTGTGGGAGGAAACCGGAGTGCCCGGAGGAAACCCACGCAAACGGGGAGAACATACAAACTCCTTGCAGATGTTGTCCTTGGTGCGATTCGAACCCAGGACTAACCACTGAGCCACCGTGCTGCCCGAGGATTAAAATGGGCATGTTGTGGCCGGTGTTGGGTAACGCCTTGGGGTATTTGGGGTGATGGATTACGTGTGGGAAGGGGTTCATTTTCAGATCTTGTGTTATCCTCTGGTGGTACAGGCATTTGTAGACAGTTTTTGCGCAAAAGTTGCCATCTTTCTAATTAAGACAAGATCATAGTTGGGTTATTGGGTGGGGTGCAGGCATCGATTACTATTTGGAGAGCACCTCTGGCCCGCAGCCTGACTTCTCGGGGGATAGTGCAGAGATATTGCGCCAGACTACGGGTATAGGCCTCCTCCCCGTCATCATTGACAGTGCGGGACAGGTAGTTCAATACCCCAGTATCTACTTGGCATTAGGTCCCAGTGGTGGATAGCTCCCTTCTGTGGTGGCCATGCTGTGAGAATACTGCAGGCTGTGGTGAGGTATCAAGCGGGAGTGTTGGGCTGCTACTCTGCCCAAGATCTTCCTCTTCTTGAATTGCCTCCAGTCCTGCTGATGGCCTTGGTGGTGGTGGTGGTTGTTGACTTGTTACTTGTTGGGAAGATGGTCCAGCCTGTTCTTCCCCTTCACCAACTGGGTCCACCTGGAATTCCGAGTCAGAGCCAGTCTCCCACTCAGTTAAATTTGATTCGGTTCTGTTTTTCAGCAAAAAATAAAAATTAATATCATACCTTAAGGCCACTTGGCAAATGTGTTGTGAGCTGAAGCATACACTTACGGACGGAGATCCATAACTGGAGCCAGAAAATTTAAGTGGTCGTAATAGATGTATTTCCGCTTTTGGAGTCTTTCTGCCCCACTCCTGGCCCGATTATGACACTCTCTGCAGAACTGGTCACAGCAGCTCTGCCACCGACTAGGGACATCACACACTGCAAAATAATCCAACAAATGTTTGACATAGGATCACAGTGTGTGTATAGTCAAATATAGCTTAAAGGCTACTGTGGCATGCTAATTCACAAGTGTAAAATGGCAAACATGCAGTATATCAAGCAGAACATCACATAGGATCCTGTTAGCTTCATTTCTGGATTGATGTAAAACCATGCTTTTTGTTTGGATAGTTAGGATCAGAGGCGTATCTAGGCTTTCTGGCACCCGGGGCAAGAATTCGGTTCGGCGCCCCCCCCCCCCCCCCGCCAAGTACATATGCGACTTGCACACTTAGCCATGTACCCACGAGCTGCTCTCCCTAATGCTCTCAATGTTCAGTAAAAAACTGAGAGAAGCAGGAAGAGAAGCTCGTTGTCACAGGACCATACCTATGAAAATCGCATATGAGTGAAGTGTCCATGTGATGACACTGGAACTTTCAGAGCTGAATTCTGACATTGCAGATTGTAAATTCTCACAACGAATGCACTGCACACATTTAGGATTCTCCCTTGCCGATGTACAGTCATGTCAGCACAAGCATGTGATTTATATCCTTCTGGCCACATTCCGACTAGACGTGACCGGCCTCGCTCTGTTCATTTTCATTGAGTGAGGCCACACATGTCTAGTCAGCATGTGACCGCATGTATGCAAATTACCGGCATGAGAGAATCCTAACAGTGTTCAGTGAGCACTGTGAGAATTCAGAAGTCTGCAGTCACATAGAATGACTGCAGACTCAGCACAAACCTGGACAACCCCTTTAATGTTCCTAACAAATAAAAACATGAGAATAAGTCAGTATCACAAATATTATTTACATCCAGGTACCTTATAGATGACGTCGTCTCTGGAGTCGTTCTCCTTTTCTTCTAGACCCCATGATGAGTTTTCTCATCCACATCTCGTCTCTGTAGACTTCGATCTTCTACCGTCTTCTGCAGCAAATCTCCACACGATGCCCTTAAAGATAGAAGTGTCATCATAATGCCCCTAAATAAAAATATCTGCAATATACTGTCACCTCACACTATTCCCCTCTAGCATCCCACCTGTTCACCATACTGTCTCCTCATATATTTACCCCCTCACTCTCTATACTGTCTGCTCACACATATCCCTGACTGCCCATACTGTGTCCACTTACATTAACCCATTCGCTCCCCATACTGTCTGCACCAATCCCCCATACTGTTTCCTCATACATACATTATTTTGTGTCCTCAAATCTCCCCACACATTAAATCCCCCCATCCTCAATCCTCCAAACACACTAAGTACCCCCCATCCCCACTCCAAATCCCCCCACACATTAAATAACCCCCCATCCCCACTCCAAATACCCTCACACATTAACCCCCATCCCCATTCATTAACCCCCACACACATTGACCCCCATCCCCACTCATTAACCCCATCCCCACACATTAACCCCCACACACATTGACCCCCATCCCCACATTATCCCCCATCCACACTCATTAACACCCCCACACATTAACCCCCATCCCCACTCATTAACTCCCCCACACATTAACCCCCATCCCCATTCATTAACCCCCACACACATTAACCCAATCCCCACTCATTAACCCCCATCACATTAAATAACCCCCATCTCCACTCCAAATCCCCCCACACATTAATCCCATGGCATCCCCACTCACTAACCCCCACACACATTAACCCCCATCCCCACTCTAAATACACCCACACTTTAACCGCCATCCCCTCTACAAATCCCCCCCATCTCCACTCATTAACTCCCCCTCATCTCCCATCTTCGGTGGTTCTTCAGCTCCACAGTGGAGCACACTTACCACCAGCGTTTGCTTTGGGCGCCGGGGAGTGACGTCAGCAGCGTGATCACATGACCTGATCACGATGCTGACGTCGCTCTGGCCCGGCGGTCAGAGCTTCATTTGTACTGGCGTCTGTATAGACGCCAGTACAATTGTTCCCTGGGAGCTGGCACGCGCTCCTTCTCTGCGTCGGCTGTCAGCTTGACAGCTGACACAGAGAACCGCCGACTCCCAGGCCGGGGGGGCGGCAGAACGCAGCCGCCGGGGGGAGACACTGCGGACCGCTGCATTAGGTGGCCCGACTGCGCCCCCCTGCTGGCTGCGCCCGGGGCAACTGCCCCGGCTGCCCCCCCCTAGATACGGCCCTGTTTAGGATAGTACTTACTCATTTCAAGCTACACCTCAGGTGTACTTTCTGCATAGTTTGGAAACATTTGCCAGCAGATACGTTTCCATGAGGCATCTAAGCGAGCAAGGTTGGCATAATGTGCATCTCAAAGTTCTGGGGTCTCCTGTACCAGAACAATCAGTAGCTCGACATTAATTTGCCTTGCCATCTTGCTGTACTCCGTGGAGGCGTGATAGTGGCTTGTGAACTTCCCAGGCTAATTAGCATGTCAAAGCTTCCAGAATAATGGCTGAGGCAATTTCCTGCCACCTGGCCAATGCATGTGTATTTCTTACAAGTCACACGCATGGTCCGTGTGTAATCCGTTTTTTTTTCCTCGCACCCATAGACTTGCATTGGCGATTCTCAGCTGAGATACTCGGACAATCGCAGCATGCTGCAATTTCTCTCGCACGTATAAAGCGGGTGGTGGGAGCTGCCCCATAGATTAACATTGGGATGAGTGCTATGTGATTTTTTTATCGCCTAGCACTCGTCCATATTATACGGTAGTGTGACTCCAGCCTTTTACAAGACACCCCTGTCCACACGGGCCAAGGAGACATGCCGAGTGAGAGGATGTGACCCACGCAGTCATTATCGTGGCACCACACTCGCACTCGGATGGGTTTTTTCTGTTTTTGCAGCTTAAGGATAGCTTGTTTCACCTGTATGGAGAGCTCCTTTGACCGCATGTTTCCTTCACAGCAAAACCTTCCCAATGTAAGTGGGTCGCCCGCCAGGGCTGTGGGGTACTCGGTACCGGGCCGGTATCTCAGAGAGAAGTGTCACAGTAGCGGTGATCCGGTCCGTGGCCCTGGGCGCCCATGTAAAAGGGGTTGAGCGTGGCAGTTTAAAGTTTATAAGTGGATGATACGTGACGCCACCTGTGGTGCTCGGCAATGAAGGGGTTAAGCCAACGCTGCAGGCAGATCCTCTGGGACAGATGGTATAAGGCAGCAAGATGTAATAGCTCCCCACAGGTAGAGCTGTGGTCCCAGGGCAGTGGTAATAGGTGTTGAGGAAGAGATGTAGCAGTGCTAGAGGGTTTGCAGGAAGATTGCAATGACACAACAGGGTGCAGTTTCCGTTACCTTTACTGTGCTTTGTAAGTGCAGTCCAGGGTCCAGATTTCAGATGGAACAGAGGCTGGCCTGCTTGGAAGCAACTTAGGAATCTCTCTATGCAGATGTGTTGTGTAGTCTTTCTAGCGCTTATCTGAGGTACATGCATCACTGTGTTACCTTTGAAGTTCCACTTGCTTGTTCTCTTTTAGAACTCCCTCTTATGGCAGACAGCTATAGCCTTCTTCTTCTGGCTCACACGTTGCTGTTGTGCCTCCGAGTCTTATGTGGGAACAGAGCATTTACAGCTTCCTATTCCTCCGGGTTCTGCTGCAGGAACATCAGTATCCGTACAACTTTGGAGACTGGACTCCAGACCATGCGCTACAGCTAGAAGTGAACCCGAACTCCGCTCAATCTTCCAGCTCTTCTCCTCATGTCCACACACGTTTCCCTCCTCACACAAACTAATTTCCCTTTCCTGGTCCCCAGAGAGCAGCTCCTCCCCCAGTTTTGGTTCAGAGCTCCCTCTGCTGGCCTGGAGTGGGAACTGTGCTGTGTGTTGTATTTAACTGATAGAGAGACCCTTCATTGCTTCCAAGCATGACATCACACTCCCTAGGAGGAAGGTAATGCCACTGTGGCGACCATACTCCTGGGGGCACCACATTCCCCCCTAGTGCAATTCAGTACTCCCGGACTGAAGAAAACATGCAAACATATTAACAATTGAACAATTGTAACTGCTACAAGATTTCAAAAAATGAAAAATTACAAAAGCCAAAGCTCAAAAATAGTCCTTGTGACGATTAGTCCATGCGTCCATGTCCATGGTCCATTTCCTGAGCAGTTGGTAACTATTTACAAGTTAGTTTTGACCACAAATAGTCCTGTGGCCCAATTGTCCATCAAAAACAAACTGATATCTCCAAAAGGTTCTTACAGAGTCTCTGTAGGCACATAAACTTGAAAAGGTTGCATATTTACAGTTTACCATTCACATTACTTATTTATATACAAAACCTTATGGGTGGTATACCTTGGGTACTACGGACAGACCTATGTAGCACTGGTGTTGTTGGGGACCTTATTGGATGCCTTGTGTTAACTACTACTTGTGTAGTGTGTGTTGTACTGGCTACACTACTGGTGGTTCTGCGTAGCACAGGAATACTAGATTTCCTAGGACCACTGCTAATCACTGTGGGCATGACAGATTCACCACTGGCAGGGTGAGAATTCTCTTGTTCCACTGCTGGTGTGGCATCCGCTACCTGAGCTTGCTGGTTTTCAGGGTGGTCTTGAGTCACTTCTTATTGCACTACCAGTTGGGGAAAGGTCAAAACTGGCAGCACTATGGCTTGATTTGCTCTAGTCCAATTTGCAGGGAATTCTCCGAGTACAGTGCTGACCTTTTCTTCTTCTATGGGCTGAAGGTTGGTTTGCTCTTCCATTCTGTCCTTTAGTTGGTCAGGGCACAGTTTCAGATGATCCCTCGATACTGTTGATGGGGTTTCTCCTCCATCCTTACTGATAAGGCACACTTTGGTGTTGTCGAAGTTTGATGGTAAGACGGTGTAGGGTTCAGCTTCCCATTGGTCATCCAATTTATTCATCCTCCTTTTCCTCTTTAGGACTTGTTCTCCTGGTGACAAGGGAACTGCAGGTGCATGTTGATTGAAGTTCTTTTCCTGTTTTTGTCTCGCCTGAGCTAGACTCTTTTCTACGCACTCTTGTACTCTACGGTACTGCTGCTGCCATTCTGTATCCCAGTCAGCATCTAGTGATGTTAACTCAGGTGTCAGGACTCCCATATCCAAATAAAAAGGCAGCTTGCCAGGCCTAGCTCTCATTAGGTAGGCTGGAGTGCAGTTGGTGGAATTCACAGGAATGCGATTGTAGAGGTCGACCAGATCTGGCAACTTCTCTGGCCACAGATTCCTCTCTTCCAAATGCAAGGTCTTCAGTAGATCGATCACCACTTGATTCATCTTTTCACACATGCCATTGGTCTGTGGATGGTACGGTGTTGTCCTGATCTTCTTGCAACCGTACAAGTTACAGAATTCCTGGAACACTTCTGCCTCAAAGGCTGGACCTTGATCTGTAAGCACTCGCTCGGGATATCTGTGTGGTCAACAAAAGTGCTGTTGGAATGCTCTGGCTGCTGTCCTGGCTGTTTGATCCTTGACAGGCATGACTACCAGGAATCTCGAGTAGTGGTCAACGATGGTAAGAGCATAAACATAGCCTGAACGGCTTGGGACCAGCTTCACATGGTCCAGGGCGACTGTGGCACCCCCAGGAGTATGGTTGCCACAGTGGCTTTGCCTTCCTCCAGGGGAGGGTAATGCCAGGCTTGGAGGCAATGACGGGTCTCTCTCGCAGTCAATCTATGCATGCAACACAGTTCCACTCCAGGCCAGCAGGGGGAACTCTGAACCGGGATTAAGGGGAGGAGTGCTCTCTGAAGGTTAGGAGGAGGGAGGAGTTAGTTAGTCTGCGGAGGGTGAAGTGTGCAGACATGTGGAAGGAGTGCTGAGATAGAGCTGATAGGAAGAGCTCATCTCCAGTAAGAGCGCATGAACTGGAGCCTGGTTTCCACAGCTGTATGGACACTGATGGTCCTACAGCAGACACCAGAGGAGTAGAAGGCTGTAAATACAATACTCCCATCTAAGACTTGAGGGCACAACAGCCACACGGATAGTGAGCCGGAACTTAGGAGTGAGGAGTCCCTGGAACAGGCTACTGTTGTCTGCCGTACAAGTAGAGTTCTTGGGAACATCTGACAGGAGGAACTTCAGTGTAACTCAAATAAGTGCTAGGAAGGAGACTGCACAGCCCATCTGCTGAGAGAGAATTCCTGAGTTGCTTCCAGGCTAGCCTGCTCCGGTACCATCTGTAACCAGGACCCTGGACTGCATTTATCAAGTAAAGGTACAGAAATTGCACCCCGCTGTGTCTTGTCTGCTTCCTACCTTTCCGGCACCGCTACATCCCTGTGCCAACCACATCTACACTGCCCTGGGAATACAGCTTCACCTGTGGGGAGCTTTTACATCTTTGCTGCACCATACCATCAGTCCCAGTGGATCTGCATGCAGCGTCGGCTTAACACCTCCCTTGCCGAACACCACAGGTGGCGTCACTAACTATTCATTCAAACCATTACATTCCCCCATTACTTGGGCGCCCAGGGCCACGGACCGGGTCCCCGCTGCTGTGAAAAATCCCGCTGATACCGGCCCGGTACCGAGTACCCCACAGCCCTGGGAGGGCGACGCAACTTGGCGTCACGAACAGGATTACGGAGCCCGGTACCCCCCCCCCCGGGTCCTGTGTGCCATAAACTGTGTTTGTGTAAAAGACTTTGCGTGAAATTTACACCAATTGCCGCCATTGCAGCGCTGGCTGCTTGGTGCGCGGGAAGAAGAAGGGGCAGGCCTTCGTGGGCGGAGCCTGCCACAGAGCGCGAAGAAGTGAAGTGCCGTGCGGGAAGAGAGGACAGCGCATGAGAAGGGGAGGAGCTGAGGCCTACAGCCAGAGCGTCGGGCCTGCGAAGCGGCCGCCGGTGAGCTCACACAACCCCCGGCCCTGGCTAACGTTAACTAGGGGGGAAGAGAATGTCTGTGCCAAGCAACAATGTAGTGGTGGACGCCGTCGCCAACCCCTCAGCACCGCAGCGGTCCCCATAATGCCGCTGTCTATGCCCTATATACCGGGAGCGGCCTGGCTACCGCAGTACTCGGGTGAGTCGCATACCCTGAGTGAATTCAAAGAGAGACTGTGTAGTTTGTTTAAAGTATACCCTCTGTCTGAAAGCCAGAAAGTGAATATCCTGATTGGACAGCTAACGGGTGCAGCACAGAGAGAAGTGAAAGCCTGGCAGGACACTGATAACGAGACTGTTGCAAATATCCTGGCCAAGCTGAGAAGCACCTTTGACACCCGCCTGCAGCTGAAATCAAGATGAGGTTCTTTGGTTGTAAACAGAAGGCGCAGGACAGTATAAGGGACTATGTTCTCAACCTGCAGGAGGCGCTGTGAGCAGTTAAGCAAGTTGATCCTGACAGTGTGAAGGAGGAAGATAAACTGTTAAAGGAGCAGTTCATTGAAGGACTTCTATCCAGTACACACAGAGGACAGTTGCGCATCATAACCCTGCAAGACCCTGATCTGGACTTTGCTGATTTTAAGGACAGGGCTATACGCGTACTGCAGGAACCCACTGACAGCCATACAGCACCCCTGAGGCGCCCAGCGATCACCTACCATCAAGAAGCAACGTCTTTCCCTTCCATCCCTGTGGAGACTGATGCACAGACTCTGGATAAAGATCCAACTGAAGAGCTGCGTCTTCAGGTCCAGGAGTTGACCAAAGGAATGGCTGCACTTACTAAAACTGTGCAGTCTCTGCAAGTGTTCTCCAAGGAGAAGATCCAGCTGGCTTCCAGTCCAGAGGATGTCCCGTGGCTCCGGAAGAGGAGAGCTCCGCCACTCCAAGGGAGGAACAACGATCGCTATGACCAGGACGGATGTCCCATCTGTCGTCGCTGTTATAAGGCAGGTCATCTTGCAAGATTCTGTCCTTTAAACGAGCAACCCCTGGGGCAGAGGGCCAACCCCCAGGAATAGGATCCCCAGGCCCAAGGAACTGGAGAGCCAAGTATGTTGGAGGGAGACCAATCCTTCCAGTGGTGATTGATGGTATCCCCATGAACGCTCTGCTGGACACTGGCTCTCAGGTGACCACTATGCCGTACACTCTTTACAAGAGGTATTGGGCTGATTCCGAACTTACCCTTGGCCCAACTGATGAACTGACAGTAGTTTCCAGTAATAGTCAGTCTTTGCCGCAGATTGGATGTAAAAAGATTACTGTTAAAGTGGGTCGGGTAGAGCTAAAATCTCAAGGTCTGATCGTTGTGGATATTGATCGACGTGAATGTAATCCCATGATGACTCTTGGTACAAATGTAATTGAAAACTGTCTTTCCGAGGTTATTGTCGTGTTGCAACAGGTGGCTGAGACTACTGGTTCCAGTCAACAGCGAGTTTTGCAGAAGGAGATCAGAGCCCTGATGCAAAGGCAACAGGTAGAACTCTGGAGAAATTGGCAGTTTCAGAGTGAGTGATCCCTTCCCCATTGCAATACCCCCCCAGGTGTGAAATGTTGATTTGGTGTCGGGCAGCTATAGGTCTCAGAGGGAGAGATTACCAGGCATTGGTAGAACCAGTATACTCCGATAGCAGGTCCACTGTCCTGACAGCCAGAGGGGTGGTTGATGTACGAAAAGGGAGAGTGCCTGTACACCTCTTGAATTGTGGGGAGGAGGAGGCCACAATACCTCGGTACGCCACAGTTGCTAAGCTGTTCACTGTTAATAACAACTCATTGCAGGCAGCAGAGCCCTTGGTCTCATCCGACCAGGTGGAGGACAATGGCTCTGTGAAGCAGCTAGAGGAGTGGTGCCAGCAACTGCAGGTGGGGACTGACTCTACACCTTCATACCAGCAAAATGGGGTTTACAGAGTGACACAAGAATATGATCGGGTATTCAGCAAACACCCACTAGATTTTGGGCAGGCAAAAGGGGTGCAACATCATATCCCCACTGGAGATCATCCACCCATTAAAGAAAGGTACCGGCCTATACCCCCAACACAATACCAATGTGCAAAAGGGATGTTGAGAGAAATGAAGGAAGCAGGGGTTATCAGAGACAGTTGTAGCCCCTGGGCAGTTTTTGTAAAGAAAAAGGATGGTACCATGAGAATGTGTGTTGATAACAGGAAAATTAACAGCATTACACATAAAGACGCCTACCCATTACCTAGAATTGAGGAATCATTAGCTGCACTTAGAACTGCTAACTACTTTTCCACCTTGGATCTCACTAGTGGGTATTGGCAGGTTCCCGTGGCAGAGGCAGACAAGGAGAAAACAGCATTTACCACTCTAATGGGTCTCTGTGAGTTCAACTATATGTCATTCGGGCTCTGAACCGTTCCAGGAACGTTTCAATGGCTGATGGAGTGCTGCCTGGGACAAATGAACTTTGAGACGGTCCGGTTGTAGCTGGATGATGTCATTGTTTTCTCCAAAACCTATGAAGATCATCTGGAACACCTGGCTGAAGTGTTTGAAGCTTTGCCCAATTTTGGCTTGAAGGTGAAGCCTTCCAAATGCCACCTCCTGAAGCCCAAGGTACAGTACCTTGGTCATGTGGTCAGTGCAGAAGGTGTGGCACCAGATCCTGACAAGGTCACAGTCATCCGGGACTGGCCGAAGCCCAGCAACCTTCAGGAAGTACGCCAATTCGTTGGACTGGTAGGCTACTACCGAAGATTCATCAAAGGCTTTACTGAAATAGCCACCCCTATGCAAAATCTTCTGGTGGGGCAGTCCAAGAAGATCAAACAGAAAAATTCCACCTTTGAATGGACTGAAGAGTTGGAGAGATCCTTCACTCGGCTGAAGATGGCTCTCACAGGTGACGAAGTTCTGGCCTACCCAGATTATGACAAACCCTTTGTGCTGTACACTGATGCCAGCAATGTGGGACTAGGAGCAGTACTGTCGCAGGTACAGAATGGAAAAGAAAGAGTGATCTCCTACGGAGTTCCTTGCCATAGTCTGGGCTGTCACCGAAATGTTCAAACATTAACTAGCCTCCGTCAAGTTTACTATCTTCACGGACAACAATCCGTTGACCCACTTGGAAACTGCAAAACTAGGTGCACTGGAGCAGCGATGGATGGCTCGGCTATCTAACTATGAATTCACTATCAAGTACAGAACAGGGCACAAGAATGCCAAAGCTGACGCGCTGTCCAGGATGCCTAATTTGCCAGATGCAGGAGAAGACCCTGAGGCTCTTGAAGAAATAGAACTACCCCCCTTCCACCGGCCAATTGCGGCCCAACGTGCCCACGGAGTGAGAAACCAATGGTCTGGCTTGAAGGAGGTCACCCTGAATCCATTGCCCCATCATGACTTGGCAGAAACGCAAGATAGTGACCCTGCAGTCCGTCTGGTGAAGGAGCTACTGTCACAAGCTGACTAATGCCCAGAGTCGAATGCTCCTGAGGAAACCCAGCAGTTGTGGAAGGAGAGAGGCCGGCTGTTCATTTATGAAGGAAAGCTGTGTCGGAGGAGTATCAATGCCCGCACTCATGAGCTGGTCTGGCAGGTAATAGTCCCAAAGAGAGAGGCATCAATGGTCCTGGAAGCATATCACAATGGAGCTGGACACTTCAGATGGCAGAAGTTGGAATCCTTGCTCCGGGAGAGGTTCTACTGGGCTGGTATGTGGAAAGCCATTGAGAGGTGGTGCCGGGAGTGTGGACAATGTAACCTGTGCAGAAAGGATCGAAACAGCCAGAGAGCTCCTCTACAGCCAATCATCATCAAACAGCCACTTGAGTTGGTAGCCCTGGACCATGTGAAGCTGGTTCCAAGCCGGTCAGGCTACATCTATACTCTTACCATCGTGGACCACTACTCAAGATTCCTGGTAGTTGTGCCTGTCAAAGATCAAACAGCCAGGACAGCAGCCAGAGCATTCCAACAGCACTTCTGTAGACCACATGGATATCCTGAAAGAGTGCTTACAGATCAAGGTCCAGCTTTCGAGGCAGAAGTGTTCCAGGAATTCTGTAACTTGTATGGTTGTAAGAAGATCTGGACAACACTGTACCACCCACAGACCAATGGCATGTGTGAGAAGATGAACAAGGTAGTGATTGACCTACTGAAGACTTTGTCCTTGGAGGAGAGAAATCTGTGGCCAGAGAAGTTGCCAGATCTTGTGTACCTCTACAACCATATTCCAGTGAATTCCACCAACTGTACCCCAGCCTACTTAATGAGAGCAAGACCTGGTAAACTACCTATTGATTTGGACATGGGAGTCCTTACGCCTGAAGTAACATCACCAGATGCTGACTGGGATACAGAAAGACAATAACAGTACAGAAGAATTCAAGAATGCTTGGAACAGTCTAGCTCAGGCAAGACAAAAGCAGGAGAAGCTTTACAATCAAAATGCACCTGCTGTTTCTTTGTTGCCGGGAGAACAAGTCTTAAAAAGGAAAAGAAGATTGCACAGATTGGATGATCAATGGGAAGCTGAACCTTACATCATTCTGCCCTCAAACTTTTATAACACAAGGTATGTCTTATTAGCAAAGATGGAGGAGAAACCTCAGCAGCAATATCAAGAGATCATCTGAAGCTATGTCCTGACTTGCTAAAGGAAAGAGTGGAAGAACCAGATAACATCCAACCCATAGAGGGAGAAGAGAAGGTCAGCACAATACTTGGAGAATTCCCTGTGAATTGGACTAAAGTAAATGATGCTATAAAGGTGCCAGTGTTGACATTTCCCCAATTGGTAGCACAGGAAGAAGTGAGTCAAGAAAATCCTGAAGATCAGGAAAATCAGGCAGCAGATGCCACTCCAGCAGTGGAGCCAGAGAACCCTCGCACTGCCAGTGGTGAAACTGTTGTGCCCCTGGTGAGTCCAAGAGTTCCTAGACAATCTAGTATCCCTGTGCTACATAGAACCACCAGTAGTGAATCCAGTGTGTGGCGCCCCTGAGGCTCAGTCGCCACAGAGGTACTGCACCTTCTCCTAAGGTGTAGTGACCCACCATCCTGGTAGGTTGGGAACTCCTTTCCACACTCCAACACCTGCATCCCACACACAGGATAGTTCAGCACTGATCACATTGCGGCTCATACTTAGAGGGTAGCAGAGCACCTCTGGTGATTCCTTGCTTCGCAACACGAGATGTGCTAGGAGGTGGGTGGAGTTGAGATTCATATAAAAGATGGGGAAGGTTTAGAATTACAGGTCAGTCCCTTAGGGGAGAGTCTGACACAAGGTCAGTCTGGGGTGAGTCCCAGAGGAGTGAGAAGGACCGTCAGTCAGGAGAGCCTGAGGACGGGTCCGAGGAGAGGAGTGCTGCAGCTGCCTCAGTGATCTGAGCCAGCTGGCACGGGAAAGAGAAGAGAAGGAGAAAGACGTAGAACTGCAACCTAAGCTTCAATAGAGAGAAGGAGAACAGAGAGGAGGAGTGGGTTGGATAGGAACCCTGCCTATAGGTCCTCAGCGCACCGCCGGGGCCCGGTCCCCGAGGTTGTATGAACACTTATGTTTCTGCAGCAGACACCGGTGGAGTAGTTGCTGTAAATGCACTACTCCCATCCAAGACTTGGTACACAACAGCAAACTGATAGAGAGCCGGGATCCAGGAGCATCCCCGAGCAGGCTACAGCTGTCTGTCATACAAGTAGAGTTGTTAGGAATATCTGACAGGAGGAAATTCAGAGAACCACGGTACTGGAGCTCTTCACACTAAAAGGCGCAATAGAGGAGTCGTTCAGGAAAGGCACATGTTGGCAGAGTGTTGGAGAGGAGAGCCCTGACTTGCCCGGGAGGTTGATTGAGTCTCTGCCCCGGAGGACACGGCACGGAGACAGGCACCAGTGTGCACCACGAACTGTGAGTAAAGCTTTGAAACTGCAAGCTCTGGTGTCCTCCATTGATTCGTCACTAACACCTTCAGCACCGCTACATATGGGTACCAGCATCCACACCGTCCTGCACCTATCCTCATCCATAGCGCGAACACTGCCCTGGGACTACAGCTCCACCTGTGCGGAGCTACACCATCTTTGCTGCATCACACCATCAGTCCCAGTGGATCTGCAAGCAGCGTTGGCTTAACGTCTCACTTGCCAAACACCACGGGTGGCGTCACGAACTATCCATATAAACTACATCATAAACATCAACCGCCATTGAACTTGGGCGCCCAGGGCCACGGACCGGGTCACCGCTGCTGTGACACATCCCCCTGACACCGGCCCGGTACCGAGCACCCCACAGCCATGGGAGGGCGACCCAATTTTGGCATCACGAACAGGATGACGAGACCCGACACCATTGGGTTCTGTGTGCCTGAAATTTGTTGGACTTTGACTTTTCGAAAATGTGCAGAAGACCTGATTTAATAGACTGTAAAATGGACATTAGAAATGGCCGCTGGCGTGAAGAAGAAGGGCGTGAAAAGACGGCGAAGAGCATTGGGCCTCCCCTGCCTGAATTACTATGTGACAGCAACATGGCCCACCCCCCGAGGGGTTCATATACTGGCTTGGTATGGAGGCGCAGGAAGAAGACGCCGCCTCCAGAAGGAGGGGCAGATGAAGCCAGTGGCGGGAAAGGGGCCGAGGCAGAAAGGAGAACGCCAGAACGCCATTTTGGAGAGCAAGGGAAGGAGGCCTGCGGAGTGCGGGGAAATGGATCTCCCTGGCATCATGGCTGACAGCTCCAACTCGAGCTCAAGGATGAATCACCAACAGCTGGAGGACGAGATTATCCAGCTGACTCGCCGCCTGCGACTGAGGCGAGAAGCGCTATGGACACTGAACTTGCAGCGCGCCCGGGAGGGGCCTACACCTGCGGTACCCGCGACACCAGTACCCGCCGCTATTGCACCGGATCTTTTCCTGACAGACCTGTCGGAGCTTGGAGCCACTGCTGTTGTGACTTCATTTTCCCCTTCACCATTAAGGTCTGGTGAACTCCCTCTTCTGGTGAAGGAAGGTAGTGAGGCTGATTACCAAGCACCTGGACAGGATGATGACTGGGTGATGGGAATTACTGACTGGATATAAGGCAGCCGACGCCCTTCTGCCTTGCTGGTGATCTCTCTGAGGGATTCTAGGAGACCAGTCTGTTTCCTGCTCCTCAAAAGCTAAGATTTCTGCTCTACTTTTTGCATTTGTGTTTTGGTTTTGTTTTGCATTGTTTTCCTTGATTTCTGCCATTCCCTGCTGGGGTGAGCTGAATTCCTTTTTGCTCTGTCTTCAGAAAATACCTGAGTACTGATATAAAAAAAGAGAAGAGCCAGCACTGCCAGTGGTCAGAACGCATAACATGAGGTGCATATGCACATATCTTACTGCATTCAAAATGAGACATTTAGCAAAATATTGATCAATATATTGAGCCACCCCGCCACGCCAAGGCAATCTCATATGGGGGGTCCTACTCTACATTTTTATTTATTCACTGTGCCATTGCGGCCTCCTAAATGTTTTAAAAGCAAGACCATATCAAATGCAATCCATACCTGAAGCATATCTGCATCACTCCCGTGCAGCCAGATGGAGCAGGTGCAGATGAAGGCCAACCAGGTCTGAACACAGACATCTCAGGTTTGACCTCAACCCACTGCCTGCCCAGCAAACACAGATAAAGGGCAATGCAGGCTCAGACATGGATGCAAAAATAAATAAAGCCTGGGGCAGGGCGGGGCTGCCGTGAGTGTGCACAGCAGCCTAGATCAATCACAATAAACACAGAAAAGATGGTGAACATGACCCAGCGTGCACGGCAACAGTGGTGGTCAGCCACAAAACCAATTTGCAATAAAAAAAGAGAAGAGCCAGCACTGCCAGTGGTCAGAACGCATAACATGAGGTGCATATGCACATATCTTACTGCATTCAAAATGAGACATTTAGCAAAATATTGATCAATATATTGAGCCACCCCGCCATGCCAAGGCAATCTCATATGGGGGTCCTACTCTACATTTTTATTTATTCACTGTGCCATTGCGGCCTCCTAAATGTTTTAAAAGCAAGACCATATCAAATGCTTTTAAAACATTTAGGAGGCCGCAATGGCACAGTGAATAAATAAAAATGTAGAGTAGGACCCCCATATGAGATTGCCTTGGCATGGCGGGGTGGCTCAATATATTGATCAATATTTTGCTAAATGTCTCATTTTGAATGCAGTAAGATATGTACATAGGCACCTCATGTTATGCGTTCTGACCACTGGCAGTGCTGGCTCCTCTCTCTTTTTATTGCAAATTGGTTTTGTGGCTGACCACCACTGTTGCCGTGCACGCTGGGTCATGTTCGCCATCTTTTCTGTGTTTATTGTGATTGATCTAGGCTGCTGTGCACACTCACGGCAGCCCCGCCCTGCCCCAGGCTTTATTTATTTTTGCATCCATGTCTGAGCCTGCATTGCCCTTCATCTGTGTTTGCTGGTCAGGCAGTATGTGGAGGTCAAACCTGAGATGTCTGTGTTCAGACCTGGTTGGCCTTCATCTGCACCTGCTCCATCTGGCTTCACGGGAGTGATGCAGATATGCTTCAGGTATGGATTGCATTTGATATGGTTTTGCTTTTAAAACATTTAGGAGGCCGCAATGGCACAGTGAATAAATAAAAATGTAGAGTAGGACCCCCCATATGAGATTGCCTTGGTGTGGCGGGGTGGCTCAATATATTGATCAATATTTTGCTAAATGTCTCATTTTGAATGCAGTAAGATATGTGCATATGTACCTCATGTTATGCGTTCTGACCACTGGCAGTGCTGGCTCCTCTCTCTTTTTATTGCAAATTGGTTTTGTGGCTGACCACCACTGTTGCCGCGCACGCTGGGTCATGTTCGTCATCTTTTCTGTGTTTATTGTGATTGATCTAGGCTGCTGTGCACACTCACGGCAGCCCCGCCCTGCCCCAGGCTTTATTTATTTTTGCATCCATGTCTGAGCCTGCATTGCCCTTCATCTGTGTTTGCTGGTCAGGCAGTGTGTGGAGGTCAAACCTGAGATGTCTGTGTTCAGACCTGGTTGGCCTTCATCTGCACCTGCTCCATCTGGCTGCACGGGAGTGATGCAGATATGCTTCAGGTATGGATTGCATTTGATATGGTCTTGCTTTTAAAACATTTAGGAGGCCGCAATGGCACAGTGAATAAATAAAAATGTAGAGTAGGACCCCCCATATGAGATTGCCTTGGCGTAGCGGGGTGGCTCAATATATTGATCCATATTTTGCTAAATGTCTCATTTTGAATGCAGTAAGATATGTGCATATGCACCTCATGTTATGCGTTCTGACCACTGGCAGTGCTGGCTCTTCTCTCTTTTTATTGCAAGCTGAGTACTGATATAGTCTTTTTGAAGCCTAGCGTCTTCAGGGCTCTTTTCCCTATCAGCTGTTGGCTCTTGTTTTGATAGGGTTTTGGCGGATTACAGACAGCAGCTTTTCTATCCTGTCCTATCTAGTTAGCTTGGGCCCCATCATTTGCTCAGCCTATCTTTCTATCTGTGTGAGTGTTTTTTCATCTTGCTTCACCGTCATTATATGTTGGGGGCTGCCTATTGCTTTGGGGTCTGCTCTGGGGCAGTTTAGATTTCCCTTTCTGTCTTTAGGCTATGTAGTTCTCCGGCTGTGATCGAGGGGTCTAGGGCACCGTAGGAACCCCCCACGGCTACTGCTAGTTGTTGTTGATAGGTTCAGGGGTCTGCAATCCGATAGCTGCCAACTTCTCTGGTTTTCTGGACTTAGCTAGTATTTCTGTTTTTGCCTCCTACGGTGACTCATTCATAACACGCTGCCATGCCATCGGCAGCGTATACTGTCCCCTCTTTGCCGCTAATACCGGAGGAGTTGAACACAGCCCAGGGAGCTGAAGCGGAGGAAGAGAAGCTCCTGCCTGGACCTGGCGCGGCTGCGCAGGTCCCGCCAGCGACCCCCGCGGACCCGGAGCTGCTAATGGCTCCACCGCTGTCCCCAGTGTCTCACCAAGCAGCAACCGTTGCCATCATGCCTGCACGGGAGCAGAGACCGCACCACCGGGAACTCCCAGGTATATACCCTGGCCTTCCTAATGGGTTGATGGGGAGGAGGAGGACCCTGCTGTTAGGGGTAAGGTTGGAGCCGGCATGCCCGATCCGACACCTACAGGACCGAGGGGGGTCTGGATCGTTTTGGGATGGTGATCTCGGGATTCCTTCACTGCCAAGTCCCCAGGTGGTTGCCTGTCAGAGCCATCAAGCTGCAGAGGCCCTCGGAACTAGACCTCGCATCAGAACAGCGGCACCACCTATGGAGGAAGAACAATTAATGGGCATTGAGATGCATCATGGGTTCCCTCTGCCGCAGCTTCAAGGTCCTTTGGTGAGAAACCAGAATCAGGATGAAGACAGTTCCAGAACCCCAGGAGCTGACCACAATTAGAAAATTTCCTTTACCAATCTCATTACCCAGGAGGGTTTGTTGCATCAGTTTTGCCTTCTTCTATTTTTCTATTTTTTTTGTGCATCATGTTTTTGTTTGTCTGGTAGCACTTTTCTTGCCCCGTTGATTGGCAGCATTCTTCAATATTGAACTAGCGATCATGAACTTGGAGTGATCCAAAAACTTTAATTGTAAACAGTTGCACCTCTTTAGGTGCCCTTTCTTGGTTTTACATAAGAGACACTTTGCGAAGATAATGTTTTTGCATGGACACTTTTCAAAGATGATGTCTACCTCAAAGGACACTGCAAGAGATCCCGGCTGGGAGAGGTGTCCAGCACTAACAAGAATAACTGTTGAATATTTTACCGTAAAGTATTTGATAATGTGTTTTATGAGAGTTATGGCTTTTATAGAAGAATTAGGAATGTCTGATATAGAGATGAGTAACTTGAATAAAGAATTGAAAGTAGACAGGTGACGGACCAGGTGTTTGCGATCAGCGTCTTGCGTCTAAAGAAAGAAAAGCGATAGAAAAAGATAAAGAGAAAGAAGAGTGTGTTACAGAGAATAGCACTTTGAATTGAGAATTGCACTTAGAATTAAAAAAATTTTTTTTTAATAGAATTGTTTGTAACATTTAAGATGAGTACCTCCTATACTAGGAAGATTAGTATTAGAAAAGTTTATTATGCATTGAAAAATGTTGTATGTTTCTTTGATGTCTGCTTTGTTAGCTTGCAGCCCGCGGATGTGCTGTGTTTAACGGGGGGGGTATGTGGCGCCCCTGAGGCTCAGTCGCCACAGAGGTACTGCACCTTCTCCTAAGGTGTAGTGCCCCACCATCCTGGTAAGTTGGGAACTCTTTTCCGCACTCCAACACCTGCAACCCACACACAGGATAGTTCAGCACTGATCACATTGTGGCTCTTGCTTAGAGGGTAGCAGAGCACCTCTGGTGATTCCTTGCTTCATAACACAAGATGTGCTGGGAGGTGGAGTTGAGATTCATATAAAAGATGGGGAAGGTTTAGAATTACAGGTCAGTCCCTTAGGGGAGAGTCTGACAGAAGGTCAGCCTGGGGTGAGTCCCAGAGGAGTGAGAAGGACCGTCAGCCAGGAGAGCCTGAGGACGGGTCTGAGGAGAGAAGGAGTGCTGCAGCTGCCTCAGTGATCTGAGCCAGCTGGCACGGGAAAGAGAAGAGAAGGAGAAAGACGTAGAACTGCAACCTAAGCTTCCATAGAGAGAAGGAACAGCGCGGAACGAAGGAGTAGGAGAACAGAGAGGAGGAGTGGGTTGAATAGGAACCCTGCCTATAGGTTCTAAGCGCAAGGCTGGGGCCCGGTCCCCCAGGTTGTATGGACACTTATGGTTCTGCAGCAGACACCGGTGGAGTAGTTGGCTGTAAATGCACTACTCCCATCCAAGACTTGGGACACAACAGCAAACTGATAGAGGGCCTGGATCCAGGAGCATCCCCGAGCAGGCTACAGCTGTCTGTCATACAAGTAGAGTTGTTAGGAACATCTGACAGGAGGAACTTCAGAGAACCACGGTACTGGAGCTCTTCACACTAAAAGGCGCAATAGAGGAGTCGTTCTGGAAAGGCACATGTTGGTGGAGTGTTGGAGGGGAGAGCCCTGACTTGCCCGGGAGGTTGATTGAGTCTCTGCCCCGGAGGACACGGCACGGAGGCAGGCACCAGTGTGCACCACGAACTGTGAGTAAAGCTTTGAAACTGCAAGCTCTGGTGTCCTCCATTGATTCGTCACTAACACCTTCAGCACCGCTACATCTGGGTACCAGCATCCACACCGTCCTGCACCTATCCTCATCCATAGCGCGTACACTGGCTTGGGACTACAGCTCCACCTGTGGGGAGCTACACCATCTTTGCTGCATCACACCATCAGTCCAGGTGGATCTGCAAGCAGCATTGGCTTAACATCTTACTTGCCAAACACCACGGGTGGCGTCACAAACTATCCATATAAACTACATCATAAACATCACCCGCCATTGAACTTGGGTGCCCAGGGCCACGGACCGGGTCACCACTGCTGTGACACATCCCCCTGACACCAGCCTGGTACCGAGTACCCCACTGCCCTGGGAGGGCGACCCAAGTGCATTACACACTACACCAGTATTGAGCAGGTCTACCCATACAACGCAGGGGATACCACCCCTTAGATTCTGCATATAAAGTAATATGACTGCTAAGATGTATGTATATATGTAACTGTTCTCAGGTTTTGTGCCTACAGGTAACCTGTAAGAGTTTCCTTTGGAATTTGCCAGTTTTGTTTTATGGACATTGTACCGCAAGACTTGTGTGGTCACCAACTTGTATATAGTTCACCATTTGCCCAGGAATGGACCATGGACATTGATGCTTGGACTTATCATCATAGGACCATTTTTGAAGCACTTGGTTTTTGTAACTTTTTCATTTTCAAATCTTGTACAATTATTATTGTTTAACTGTTTATATGTTTCATGTTTTGTTCAGCCCAGCAGTGCTGTCTTGCACTAGGGGGAATGTGGCGCCCCCAGGAGTATGGTCGCCACAGTGGCTTTGCCTTCCTCCAGGGGAGGGTAATGCCAGGCTTGGAGGCAATGACGGGTCTCTCTCGCAGTCAATCTATGCATGCAACACAGCTCCACTCCAGGCCAGCAGGGGGAACTCTGAACCAGGATTAAGGGGAGGAGTGCTCTCTGAGGGCCAGGAGGAGGGAGGAGTTAGTTAGTCTGCAGAGGGTGATGTGTGCAGACATGTGGATGGAGCACTGAGATAGAGCTGAGAGGAAGAGCTCATCTCCAGTAAGAGCGCATGAACTGGATCCTGGTCTCCACGGCTGTATGGACTCTGATGGTCCTACAGCAGACACCAGAGGAGTAGAAGGCTGTAAATGCAATACTCCCATCTAAGACTTGAGGGCACAACAGCAACACGGATAGTGAGCCGGGACTTAGGAGTGAGGAGTCCCTGGAACAGGTTACTGTTGTCTGCCGTACAAGTAGAGTTCTTGGGAACATCTGACAGGAGGAACTTCAGTGTAACGCAGTACTGGAGATCCCTCAAGTAAGCACTAGGAAGGAGACTGCACAGCCCATCTGCTGAGAGAGAATTCCTGAGTTGCTTCCAGGCTAGCCTGCTCCAGTACCATCTGTAACCAGGACCCTGGACTGCATTTATCAAGTAAAGGTACAGAAATTGCACCCCGTTGTATTTTGTCTGCTTCCTACCTTTCCGGCACCGCTACATCCCCGTGCCAACCACATCTACACTGCCCTGGGAATACAGCTTTACCTGTGGGGAGCTTTTACATCTTTGCTGCACCATACCATCAGTCCCAGCGGATCTGCATGCAGCGTCGGCTTAACACCTCCCTTGCTGAACACCACAGGTGGCGTCACGAAATATTCATTCAAACCATTACATTCCCCAATTACTTGGGCGCCCAGGGCCATGGACCAGGTCCCCTCTGCTGTGACAAATCCCGCTGATACCGGCCCGGTACTGAGTACCCCACAGCCCTGGGAGGGCGACCCACGACCAACTCGAGTGGCTGTTTGGTTATTATTGGCTGCAAAGGAGCTCGCTGGCTGTCACGGTCCTTCCTGCGCGAAGGCGCATTGTCCACACTCCCGGCACCAATTTTCAATGGCCTTCCTCATACCAGCCCAGTAGAATCTCTCCCGGAGCAAGGCCTCCAACTTCTTCCATCCGAAGTGTCCAACTCCATTGTGGTATGCTTCCAAGACCATTGATGCCTCCCTCTTTGGGACTACCACCTGCCAGACCAGCTCATGAGTGCAGGCATTGATACTCCTCCGACACAGCTTTCCCTCATAGACGAACAGCCGGCTTCTTTCCTTCCACAACTGCTGGGTTTCTTCAGGAGCATCTGGATCTGGGCATGAGTCAGCTTGTGACAGTAGCTCCTTTACCAGGCGGACTGCGGGGTCGCTATCCTGGGTTTCTGCCGAGTCATGATGAGGCAATGGATTTAGAGTGGCCTCTTTCACGATAGGTCGCCTGTTTCTCACTCCTTGGGCACATTGGGCCGCAATTGGCCGATGGAAGGCAGGTAACTATTTCTTCGAGTGCCTCAGGGTCTTCTCCTGCATCTGGCAGATTGGGCATTCTGGACAGTGCATCAGCATTCACATTCTTGTGCCCCGCTCGGTACTAGATGGTGAATTCATAGTTAGACAGCCGGGCCATCCATCGCTGCTCCAGTGCACCTAGTCTTGCAGCTTCCAAGTGAGTCAATGGGTTGTTGTCCGTGATGATGGTAAACTTAGCTGAAGCTAGGTAATGCTTGAATCGTTCAGTCACAGCCCAGACTATGGCGAGGAACTCCTGTTTGAAGGAACTGTAGCTGTCAGGATTCCTTTCAGTGGGATGAAGCTTCCTGCTGGCGTAGGAGATCACTCTTTCTTTGCCATTCTGTACCTGTGACAGTACTGCTCCCAGTCCCATGTTGCTGGCATCAGTATACAGAACAAATGGTTGTTCATAATCTGGGTAGGCCAGAACTTCATCTTCTGTGACAGCCATTTTCAGTCGAGTGAAGGACCTCTCCAGTTCCTCATTCCATTCAAATGTAGGACTCTTTTTCCTGGCTTTCTTGAGCTGACCCACCAGAAGATTTTGATAGGGGTGGCTATCTCAGTGAAGCCTTTGATGAACCTTTGGTAGTAGCCTACCAACCCGAGGAATTGAAGCACTTCATGGAGGTTGCTGGGCTTCTGCCAGTCCCAGATGACGGTGACTTTGTCAGGATCCGGTGCCACACCTTCTGCACTCACTATGGGTCGCCCTCCCAGGGCCGTGGGGTACTTGGTACCGGGCCGGTGTCAGGAGGAGGTGTCAGAGCAGCGGTGACCCGGTCCGTGGCCTTGGGCGCCCAAATCAAGGGTGGTTTGTGGTAGTTAATGGGATAATAGTTCGTGACGCCACCTGTGGTGTTCGGCAAGGGAGGTGTTAAGTCGACGCTGCATGCAGATCCGCTGGGACTGATGGTGTAGTGCAGCAAGGATGGTGTAGCTTCCCACAGGTGGAGCTGTAGTCCCAGGGCAGTGTGGGTGTAATGGATCTGGAGAAGTGCAGGATGGTGTGGATGCTAGTACCCAGATGTAGCGGTGCTGAAGGTGCTAGTGACGAAGGAATGGAGGACACCAGAGCTTGCAGTTTCAAAGCTTTACTCACAGTTCATGGTACACACTGGTGCCTGCCTCCGTGCGGTGTCTTCTGGGGTAAAGACTCAATCAACCTCCCGTGGAAGTCAGGGCTCTCCTCTCCAACACTCCGCCAACATGTACCTTTCCTGAACGACTCCTCCAATGCACCTTGTGGTGTGAAGCACTCCAGTACTTAGTAACCCTGGAATGCCTCCTAACTAGATGTTAACTTTACTTGCACAGCAGACAGCTGTAGCCTGCTTTGGGGACGCCTCACTCCCGGCTCTCTATCTGTGTCGCTGTTGTGCCTCAAGTCTTGGATGGGCATTTACAGCCAACTACTCCACCGGTGTCTGCTGCAGAACCATAAGTGTCCATACAACCTCGGGGACCGGGCCCCGGCCTTGCGCTGAGAACCCATAGGCAGGGTTCCCCTTCCAACCCACGCATCCTCTCTGTTCTCTACTCCTTCGTTCCGTACTTGTCTCTCCTTCTGATGGATGCTTAGGTTACAGTTCTACGTCTCTCCTTCTCCTCGGACCAGTCCTCAGACTCTCCTGACTGACTGTCCTGCTCCCAACTCCCCTAAGGGACTGACCTGTAATTCTAAACCTTCCCAACCTTTTATATGGGTCTAAACTCCACCCACCTCCCAACACATCCAGTGTTCCATGCAGGAAACCACCAGAGGTGCTCCTAATATATAGGAGAAGAAAGGACCTCAATGTGATGTGCAGAACTACCCTGTTGTGTGGGGTGCGAGTGTTGGAGCGTGGAAAGGATTTCCCAACCTACCAGGATGGTGGGGCACCGCACCTTAGGAGAAGGTGCCGAACCTCTGTGGTGACTGAGCCTCAGGGGCGCCACAACTACATGACCGAGGTACTGTACCTTAGGCTTCAGGAGGTGGCATTTGGATGGCTTCACTTTCAGGCCAAAGTTGGACAAGGCTTCAAAACACCTAAGCTAGGTGCTTCAGATGATCTTCTTAAGTCTTGGAGAAAGCAATGACATCATCAAGGTATAACAGAACTGTCTCGAAGTTCTTGTGTCCAAGACAGCACTCCATTAGCCGTTGAAATGTCCCTGGGGTGGTGCAGAGCCTGAACGGCATGTAGTTGAACTCGCAGAGACCCATTGGGGTGGTAAACGCTGTTTTCTCCTTGTCTGCCTCTGCCACAGGAACCTGCCAATACCCACTAGTGAGATCTAAGGTGGAAAAATAGTTAGCAGTTTTAAGTGCAGCTAATGACTCCTCAATTCTGGGTAATGGGTAGGCATCCTTATGTGTAATGCTGTTAATTTTTCTGTAATCAACACACAATCTCATGGTACCATCTTTCTTTTTCACAAAGACTATTGGAGCTGTCCAGGGGCTACAACTGTCTCTGATCACCCCAGCTCCCTTCATTTCCCGCAACATACTTTTGGCACATTGATTTTGTGTTGGGGGTATAGGCCGGTACCTTTCTTTAATGGGTGGATGATCTCCAGTGAGGATATGGTGTTGAACCCCTTTTGCCTTCCCAAAGTCGAGAGTGTGTTTACTGAATACCCGCTGTGAGGTAGCGCTGTCATGTAAGTAAGGGGTTCTCGCTTGCAGCGATCGAAAAACACATCCGGCACAGGATTTTCCAACAAATCATAGTCTATGAGGTTTATTCATCCTTCATAAACCTCCAGCAGCAATATACACAGCATTACAGGAGAGCGTCCATTATACAGGCTATTTAGCCCCAGGGTTATCTCACCCACGTCAGGGTTCCCATATGGCTGTTTCTCCAGGCCGCAGAAGTCCACTCACTCCTCAGGGACTCTCAGATACTGGCCGCCATTACACACACAGCCGCTCCACAGGCTGCTGTTAGTGAGGAGATCCTTCTCCTCACGGGACCTTCCAAACTGGACCAATCAGGTCCCAGCATTCACTCCATGTGACCTAACCTGGCCACATTATATGGTCCATAGCCACGCCCACCGGGTCACATGACTATGACCTCACCACAGGTCCTTCACACAGACATATATACTTTACAATAGCATTCATAAACATACATATGTCTCTATCTTAAGGTCACCCACCTTGAGATACATAATGGCTCTTCAACCACTCACACTCTTGGGACATCCACACAGCGCCCCCTCGTGGACACAGTGGTCATTACACCACACCGCTCATACTCCTGAGTCACTCAGTAAACCCCACTCTTTTAGTATGAAGGGGTGGAGTCAGTTCCCACCTGCAGCTGCTGACACCACTCCTCCAGCTGCTTTACAGAGCCATTGTCCTCCACCTGTTCGGATGAGACCAAGGGCTCTGCTGCCCGTATTACTGACAGTAAACAGCTTAGCCACTGTGGCATACCGAGGTATTGTGGCCTCCTCCTCCCCACAATTCAAGAGGCGTACAGGTACTCTCCCTTTGCGAACATCATCTACCCCTCTGGCTGTCAGCACAGTGGGCCGGCTATCAGAGTACACTGGCTCTACCAATGCTTGGTAATCTTTTCCTCTGAGGCCTATGGCTGCCCGACACCAAATTAACATTTCACATCTGGGGGGTATCACAATGGGGAAAGAATCACTCACTCTGATGCTGCCAATTTCTTTGCCAGACAGTTCTGCCTGCTGTCTTTACATTAGGGCCTTGATCTCCTTCTGTAGGACTCGTTGTTCACTGGAACCAGCAGTCTCGGCTACCTGTTGCAACAAAACAATAACATCAACCTTGGGTTACATTCTCGTCGATCAATGTCTACAACTATCAGACCTTGAGATTTTAACTCTACTCGCCCCACTTTAATGGTAATCTCTTTACATCCTACTTGTGGCAAAGACTGACCATTGCTGACAACTACTGTCAGTTCATCACTTGGGCCACGGGTAAGTTCAGAGTCAGCCCAATACCACTTGTAAAGGCTATATGGCATAGTTGTCACCTGAGAGCCAGTGTCCAGCAAAGCGTTCATGGGGATGCCGTCAATCACCACTGGGAGGACTGGTCGCCCTCCAACACACTTGGCTTGCCAGTTCTTTGGGCCCTTTGGTCCTACTCCTGGGGGTCGGCCCTCTGCCCCAGGGGTTGCTCGTTTAAATAACAGAATCTTGTGATGTGGCCTGCCTTGTGGCAGTGACGACAGATGGGACGTCCGTCCTGGTCATAGCGATCGTTGTCTCTCCCTTGGCATGGCAGGATCCTCTTCTTCCATAGCAACGGGACATCCTCTAGACTGGAGGCCAGCTGGATCTTCTCCTTTGAGGACACCTGCCTGGACTGCACAGTTTTGGCAAGTGCAGCCATACTTTTGGTCAGCTCTTGGACCTGAAGGCGCAGTTCTGTAGATGGATCATTATGCAGTCTGTGCATCAGCCCCCACAGGGCAGGGGGGAAAGATGCTGCTTCTTGGTGGTATGTGATCGCTGGGCGCCTAGGGGGCGCTGGACGGCTGACATTTGGTTCATGCAGCACCCGGATAGCCCAGTCTTTGAAGTCTGCAAAGTCTACGTCAGGGTTTTGTAGGGCTATGATGCGCAGCTGTGCTCTCTGGGTACTGGATAGGAGTCCCTCAATAAATTGCTCCTTTAACAGCCTGTCTCCATCTTTCACACTGTCTGGGTCAATCTGCTTAACGGCTCGCAGCGCCTCCTGCAGGTTAAGAGCATAGTCCCATATACTGTCCTGCACTCTCTGCTTACACCCAAAGAATCTCATTTTTATTTCAGCTGCATAGCGGGTGTCAAAGGTGCTTCTTAGCTTAGTCAGAATCTTTTTAACAGTCTCTTTATCAGTGTCCTGCCAGGCTTTTACTTCCCTTTGCGCTGCACCAGTTAGCTGCCCAATAAGGTTGTTCACTTTCTGTCTTTCAGACAGAGGATACACCTCAAACAAACTGCACAGCCTCTCTTTGAATTCACTCAGGGTATGTGACTCCCCTGAGTACTGCGGTAACCAGGCTGCTCCCGGTATATAGGGCATAGAAAGCGGCATTATGGGGACTGCTGCGGTGTGTGCTGATTCTTGCTGTGGTCTGGAGGCAGCGCTGGCTGCTGGATTCTGCGGTGCCATTGGAGCCGCAGGTGCCCTGGCCCCTGCATCTTGCGGTGCTGTGGGGGGTGCGGTGGCGTCTACCACTGCATCTGCTCTTGCCTCATTCTCCTCCCCCCTAGTTAACGCTGGCCAGGCCCTGGGTTGCGCTGGCTTACCAGTTGCCACTTTGCAGGCTGGATGATCGGGGGACGCCGGAACTGCAGGCCTCGGCTTCTCACTTCCCGTGCGCTGGCCTCTTCCCACGCAGCACTTCACTTTTTCATGCTTTTTGGCTGGCTCCGCCCATGACGGCCCGCCCCTTTGGCTTCCTGCGCACGCCAAGCAGCTGGGTGATGGCAGCAATTGCACAAATAGTCTATGGCACACAACACAGTCTCTGGCACACAGGACCTGGGGACACTGAGCTCCGTAAATCCTGTTCGTGAGGTCAAAATGGGTCGCCCACCAGGGCCGTGGGGTACTCGGTGCCGGGCCGGTATCTCAGAGGGAAGTGTCACAGTAGCGGTGGCCCTGGGCGCCCATGTACAAGGGTTTGAGCATGGCTGATTAAAGTTTATAAGTGGATGATACGTGACGCCACCTGTGGTGCTCGGCAATGAAGGGGTTAAGCCGACGCTGCAGGCAGATCCTCTGGGACAGATGGTATAAGGCAGCACGATGTAATAGCTCCCCACAGGTAGAGCTGTGGTCCCAGGGCAGTGGTAATAGGTGTTGAGGAAGAGGGTGTAGTGTCTGACACAGAGATGTAGCAGTGCTGGAGGGTTTGCAGGAAGAATGCAATGACACAACAGGGTGCAGTTTCCGTTACCTTTACTGTGCTTTGTAAGTGCAGTCCAGGGTCCAGATTACAGATGGAACAAAGGCTGGCCAGCTTGGAAGCAACTTAGAAATCTCTCTATGCAGATGGGTTGTGTAGTCTCCTTTCTAGCGCTTATCTGAGGTACTTGCATTACTGTGTTACACTGAAGCTCCACTTGCTTGCTCTCTTTTAGACTCCCTCGTATGGCAGACAGCTGTAGCCTTCTTCTTCTGGCTCACATGTTGCGGTTGTGCCTCCGAGTCTTATGTGGGAACAGAGCATTTACAGCTTCCTATTCCTCCGGGTTCTGTTGCAGGAACATCAGTATCTGTACAACTTTGGAGACCGGACTCCAGACCATGCGCTACAGCTAGAAGTGAGCCCAAACTCCGCTCAATCTTCCAGCTCTTCTCCTCACATCCACACACGTTTCCCTCCTCACACGAACTAACTAATTTCCCTTTCCTGGCCCCCAGAGAGCAGCTCCTCCCCCAGTTTTGGTTCAGAGCTCCCTCTGCTGGCCTGGAGTGGGAACTGTGCTGTGTGTTGTATTTAACTGATAGAGAGACCCTTCATTGCTTCCAAGCATGACATCACACTCCCTAGGAGGAAGGTAATGCCACTGTGGTGACCATACTCCTGGGGGCGCCACATAAGCACCACACCTCAAATCAACTCCAGGCCTTTTATCTGCTTAATTGAGAATGACATATCGAAGGGATTGCCCACACCTGTCCATGAAATAGCCTTGGTGTCAATTGTTCAATTACTTTTGGTCCCTTTAAAAACAGGGTGGCACATGTTAAGGAGCTGAAACTCCTAAACCCTTGATCCAATTTTAATGTGGATACCCTCAAAGGAAAGCTGAAAGTCTGAACTTCAGCTGCATCTGAATTGTTTTATTTAAAATTCATTGTGGTAATGTCTAGAACCAAAATTAGAAAAATGTTGGCTCTGTCCAAATATATATGGACCTAACTGTATGATAAGTCCATATTCTTCTTATGAAAACATAGCTGTCGGAACAAAGACATTAGACCTCATGATACCCACATGGCAAGCAAGCCTTTTGTTGTGAGCTTAGCTTGATCTCCCTGCTGAACTAGGTGCTCTTATTCAGCTGTATGCTAAAGGGGGTTTTATAATCCTGTTCCAGACAGGATACAATTCACTGACATGAAATTATATCTCCCGTATTCTTTACACTATCTTTAGCACCTATTCTCAGGTGCTGCAACTCAGCTCCTACTGAAATGGGTGGCAGCAGAGCCAGCTGTACCCGAAAATGGGCACTACTCAGTAATTGGAGCTGTGCGTTTACAGCTCTGTACACTGTATTCTTTACATCCAACCAAAGCAGGAACTACAAACAGCTAATCAATGGAGTTTCCTAGTCTTGGACAGCCACCAATCTGACCAAAAGATACTGTATGTAATCCATTTAAAAGTCCACCTGAACAGCCCATTTAATTGTGATTAAAGATAGCATTATAGCTTTATGCAACCACCACTATGGTGATCTAACTACATATGCATATACACAGCTAGTGTAAGTGCATGAATCTCAAATATGCCTGGTTTGTCGATTCCCCCCCCCAAAAAAAAATGTGATGATCAGCGAATTGCAGTACAACAAGGTATCCAATTGCCCGGAAAACATGTTTAACACTCTCCTGGAACTGTACTAAACCCATTTTGAGCTCTTTAATGTAAATACACCATTAGTCCATGTGACTTCAACATATATGGCTATCAGTGAATGGAATGTAACGTTTGAATACCCACATACACTGTACTGACAGACTTTATGTGTATTTTAATGCATTCCTGACATATGACATACTGCTAGGTTATATTTTGGGTATTCATCTTTGATGTCTTTAGTGGCTGAGCCTGTGTCATTCCCTGCAGATAATGACTGTGTTGCAACCCACTGCTGTAAACCCCTGAAATGCTACTGTCAATGTCTGACAGTGACTTTTAAAGAGCACAGTGGGGGGCCACACCATTCCATGTGCCCATCACTCCCATTCCAGTGCTCATAGGGGCGGGCTGGGCCGGGTGGCAGGAGGGCATATACCCCCCGGGCCGGTGCCTAAGCAGCTGCACAGGGCCGCTGGAGGACTGACAGGTCAGGGCTAGAGTTGAGCGATACCGTCCGATACTTCAAAGTATCGTATCGGATGGTATCGGCCGATCTTTAAAAAAAGTATCGGTATCGCCGATTCCGATACCGGAAGTCCCATTCAAGTCTATGGGACTTCCGGTATCGGAATAAGAAAAACCCTTTCCTGCCCTTGTACAGCCTCTCTGGGGTCTGTACGGGCCTTTCGGGGGGCTGTGCCGGCCTGCCAGGGGGTCTGTGCAGGCTCCGGTGGTCTGTGCCGGCCTGCCGGTGGTCTGTGCAGGCTCCGGGGGTCTGTGCAGGCATCGTCCGATGGGACTACAAGTCCCATCGGGCGATGCCTGCTACCATGACAGTGATTGACACATTAGCCAATGATGGGACAGTAGTAGTCCCATCATCCGGCTAATGTGTTAAATGTAAAAAAAAAAAAAAAAAAAAAAAAAAATTACATGCTACATACATACAACATGCATACTACATACATGCTACATTCATACTACATACTACATACATGCTACATTCATACTACATAAATACTACATGCAACATACATACTACATATATACTACATGCATGCTACATACATACTGCATGCTACATACATACCACATATATACTACATACATACTACATGCATGCTACATGCATGCTACATGCTACATACATAACATATATACTACATGCATGCTACATACATACTACATGCTACATACTACATATATACTACATGCATGCTACATACTACATGCTACATACATACTACATATATACTACATGCATGCTACATACATACTGCATGCTACATGCATGCTACATACATACTACATACATATTACATGCTACATACATACTACATATATACTACATACATACTACATGCATGCTACATGCATGCTACATACATACCACATACATAACACATATATACTACATGCATGCTACATACATACTACATGCTACATACATACCATATACATACTACATACATACTACATGCATGCTACATACATACTACATGCTACATACATACTACATATATACTACATGCATGCTACATACATACTACATGCATGCTACATACATACTACATGCATGCTACATACATACTACATGCTACATACATACTACATATATACTACATGCATGCTACATACTACATGCTACATACATACTACATATATACTACATGCATGCTACATACATACTACATGCATGCTACATACATACTACATGCTACATACATACCACATACATACTACATATATACTACATGCATGCTACATACATACTGCATGCTACATGCATGCTACATACATACTACATACATACTACATACATACCACATATATACTACATACATACTACATACAATACATTCATACAATACATACATAGACATACAGTACATATAACATAGAGTAACATACTTACCAATACTTGTCACATTGTTCCCCGAAGCCATTGTCTTTTCCGGAATAAATATTAACATAACAAACCACAAAAATACTCACCCACGATCCGAAGCAGTCCACGAGTGTGTCCCACGACGATCTTGGGTAGAGAACTGCAGCATCAGCTGTTGCTGCCGTTCTCTACGGGCTGCAGGAATCCAATGACGGAAGGTAGGTATCCTTCCGCACTGTATTCCTCCGCCACTTAAAAAAAAAAAAGTCCCTAGTCTCACTTTATGCCATTGCTGTGTGGGAAATTCCCACGCAGCAATGGCATAAAGTGAGACTAGGGACTTTTTTTTTTTTAAGTGGCGGAGGAATACAGTGCGGAAGGATACCTACCTTCCGTCATTGGATTCCTGCAGCCCGTAGAGAACGGCAGCATCATCTGATGCTGCCGTTCTCTACCCAAGATCGTCGTGGGACACACTCGTGGACTGCTTCGGATCGTGGGTGAGTATTTTTGTGGTTTGTTATGTTAATATTTATTCCGGAAAAGACAATGGCTTCGGGGAACAATGTGACAAGTATTGGTAAGTATGTTACTCTATGTTATATGTACTGTATGTCTATGTATGTATTGTATGAATGTATTGTATGTATGTAGTATATATGTGGTATGTATGTAGCATGTAGTATGTATGTAGTATGTATGTAGCATGCATGTAGCATGTATGTAGCATGCATGTAGTATATATGTAGTATGTATGTAGCATGCATGTAGTATATATGTAGCATGTATGTAGTATGTATGTGGTATGTATGTAGCATGTAGTATGTATGTAGCATGCATGTAGTATATATGTAGTATGTATGTAGCATGTAGTATGTATGTAGTATGTATGTAGTATGTATGTGGTATGTATGTGGCATGTAGTATGTATGTAGCATGCATGTAGTATATATGTAGTATGTAGTATGTATGTAGTATGTATGTGGTATGTATGTAGCATGTAGTATGTATGTAGCATGCATGTAGCATGCATGTAGTATGTATGTAGCATGCATGTAGTATGTATGTAGTATGTATGTAGTATGTATGTAGTATGTATGTAGCATGCAGTATGTATGTAGCATGTATGTAGTATGTATGTAGTATATATGTAGTATGTATGTAGCATGTAGTATGTATGTAGCATGCATGTAGTATGTATGTAGCATGTATGTAGCATGCATGTAGTATGTATGTAGCATGTATGTAGTATGTATGTAGTATATATGTAGTATGTATGTAGCATGTAGTATGTATGTAGCATGCATGTAGTATGTATGTAGTATATATGTAGTATGTATGTAGCATGTAGTATGTATGTAGCATGCATGTAGTATGTATGTAGTATTTTTTTTTTTTTTTTTAACATTTAACACATTAGCCAGATGATGGGACTACTACTGTCCCATCATTGGCTAATGTGTCAATCACTGTCATGGTAGCAGGCATCGCCCGATGGGACTTGTAGTCCCATCGGACGATGCTTGCACAGACCCCCGGACATCAGCACAGCCCCCCGGCAGGCCGGCACAGCCCCCCGGCAGGCCGGTACAGACCCCCACAGGGTGCACAGACCACCGGCAGGCCGGCACAGCCCCCCGGCAGGCCGGTACAGACCCCCACAGGGTGCACAGACCACCGGCAGGCAGGCACAGCCCCCCGGCAGGCCGGTACAGACCCCCACAGGGTGCACAGACCACCGGCAGGCCGGCACAGCCCCCCGGCAGGCCGGTACAGACCCCGGGCAGTCCACACAGCCCCCCGGCAGGCCGGCACAGCCCCCCGGCAGGCCGGCAGAGACCCCCGGAAGGCCCGAAATGACGGCGCATCATGATGCGCACACACCGCGCATCATGATGACGTCAGTCTGTCAATCAACTTTGAACTTCCGATTCCGATGCCGAATTCCGATATTGAAAAAATATCGGAAGTCGGTATCGGAATTCCGATACAGCAAGTATCGGCCGATACCCGATACTTGCGGTATCGGAATGCTCAACACTAGTCAGGGCAGGACTGAGCATTGAGCCTTTTTCTCAGTGTGTGCTAAGTGCCTCACTTCTGCCCTCTTCCCTGCCCCACTTCTGTCCTGCACTATGAACGCTCTCTGCCACACATCTAATGAATCACAGCATGACACCATCTCCTGCAGCAGCGGCTTATTCAAACCAGGCTTGCTGACACCTCCTGCATCTTCAGCAGCAGATGGCCGTCTGTCTCCCCTGCCTGGTGTGAGTGCTTGTGACGCCTCCTTCCCCTGCTCGTTTACCAGTTATCTGTCATGTAGACACTTTTTTCAGAGTATTTCTATTCATTGCATTGCAATCCTCATCTCTCCTCACTCCTAGTTCCCTCCTGTTTGCCTTCATCTTCTATCATAATTGTTTGCTGCATTACATATTTTGGCCTGTGCTCTACATTTTATTGCTGGCTTTTTTGTTCTCTTTTTTGTCATCCTTAACCTTTAATTACCCCTTCTGTTATATAATTATTATTTTATCACCCCCTGTTTTCTTTTTTTCCCCTCACTTTCTATACCTAGTCCCCTTCCTTGACTTTCTCACTCACTTTAATCCTTATGTGCCTTATCAATTACTCTTCTCCTCACCTTTACTGCCATTCCGTGTTCATTGTAGTCCATATCTTATTTGTTCCCACCTCCAGGACATATTCCCGTTTTTTTTTCCTTTTCTTTTCCTTGTCTTTGCATTGTGCAACTCCCCCCCCCCCCCCCCCCCCGCAAAATACATGTCTAATGTCCATTCCTGGTGTTCTTTAGCCCAAACAAGTCTCTTCTGCTTGTTGCCTGTCCTTAGCAGTGGTTTCCTAGCAGCTATGCTACCATGAAGGCCTGCTGCACAAAGTCTCCTCTTAACAGTTGTTGTAGAGATGCAAGAACTCTGTGTGGCATTGACCTAGTCTCTAATCTGAGCTGCTGTTAACCTGTGATTTCTGAGGCTGGTGACTCGGATTAACTTATCCTCCGCAGCAGAGGTGACTCTTGGTCTTCCTTTCCTGGGGCGGTCCTCATGTGAGCCAGTTTCTTTGTAGTGCTTGATGGTTTTTGCCACTGCACTTGGGGACACTTTCAAAGTTTTCCCAATTTTTCAGACTGACTGACCTTCATTTCTTAAAGTAATGATGGCCACTCGTTTTTCTTTACTTAGAATTTGTATTATGGCAAGAAAAAAGCAGCTAACAGTCTATTCAGTAGGACTATCAGCTGTGTATCCAACAGACTTCTGCACAATACAACTGATGGTCCCAACTCCATTTTTAAGGCAAGAAATCCCACTTATTAAACCTGACAGGGCACACCTGTGAAGTGAAAACCATTTCCGGTGACTACCTCTTGAAGCTCATCAAGAGAATGCCAAGAGTGTGCAAAGCAGTAATCAAAGCAAAAGGTGGCTACTTTGAAGAACATAGAATATAAGACATATTTTCAGTTGTTTCACACTTTTTTGTTAATTATAAAATTCCACATGTGTTAATTCATAGTTTTGATGCCTTCAGAGTGAATCTACAATTTTCATACTCATGAAAATAAAGAAAACTCTTTGAATGAGAAGGTGTGTCCAAACTTTTGGTCTGTACTATACGCATATAGCATTCTTGCGGCCACAAGACCACCTGTTCCCGGTGCCAGCACCAGAGAATCCTCACAGGGCACAGTGTGCACGATGTGAGGATTCACACATAGTGACTGTAGACATGTAGCTTAAAGGGAACCTGTCACCTGTTTTGGCCGGTATAACATGCGGCCACCGCCTTTCAGGGCTTATCTACAGAATTCTATAATGCTGTAGGTAAGCCCTCGATACGACCTGAAAGGTAAAGAAAATAAGTTTTATTATATTCACCTGGGGGGCGGTCCTATGCGGTTCGGTCCGATGGGTGTCGCAGGTCCGGGTCCGACGCCATCCATCTTCATGCGATGTCGTCCTCCTGCTTGCTTCGTGTCATGCTCCTGTGCAGGTGTACTTACCTGCCCTGTTGAGGGCAGAGCAGATTCCTGCAGTGCACAGGCGCTGGGCCTCTCTGACCTTTCCCGGTGCCTGTGCACTGCAGTACTTTGCTCTACTCTCAACAGGGCAGAAAAGTACGCCTGCACCAGAAAGAGATGGAAGCAAGCAGGAGAACAGCGTCACAAGAAGATGGGAGGCGCTGGACCTGGACCTGCGACACCCATCGGACCAGACCGCCCCCCGGGTGAGTATAATAAAACTTATTTTTCTTATCTTGCAGGTTGGAGGGGGGCTTATTTACAGTATTATAGAATGCTGTATATAAGCCCTGAAAGGCGGTGGACACATCTTATAGGGGCCAAAACTGCTGAAAGATTCCCTTTAAAATCCGACAACCCCTTTAAGGATGGGCTGCTGCTCATGGGCCACTGCTGTGTGCTTGCCCCCCAGGCTAAAATTTGCCGGCCCCTGGCTCATTTCCTACCATGGCAGTTGGGGGTCTCCTGATGACACTTGATAGTGCTTTTGTGAAGACGAGGCTGTGGCTGCCCTTCATAGGAGACAGTAATTTTCACTATATACTGCAATACTGGTTGCAGGTTCAAGTCATTCTGATAAAGTAGAAAAAAATGAAACATTTTGTAAAAATGAAATTTCCCACCATTAAAAATAAACATCCAAAGTTGTGATAGTCCGGTTACATTTTTTTTTTTTTTTCGTATATGTACCTACCGTCAATGTAATGCCTTTATGCATCTGTACTTGTTCCTGCCTTGCTGCTGTAATGCTCTGAATTTCCCCATGGTGGGACGATTAAAGGATTATCTTATCTTATCATGGTGTCCATAAAAGTCTGATCTATCAGAATAAAAAATAATTGAATCAATAAGTAAACACTGTAAAATGAAAAGATATTGAATAGCCAGAAATGTGTTTTTTTTGGTCACTGCAACACCATGAAAAAAGCAAATAGAAAATTTTTTATTTACACCAAATGATATCTATAAAGGTATGTTCCCACGTTCAGTAAACGCTGGAAGATGGACGCTGTGTGCATCCACAGCGTCCAATCCGCAGCGGCCAGATGTTACAGCATAGTGAATGGGATTTCAAGAAATCCCATGCCCACTATGCGAGTGTAAGTTGGTGAACAGGAACAGTGTCATCGGTCCGAACTACGCTCTGGAGCAAGGACTATCGGGGCCATCATCACTGTTGCAGGGGGGTGACTTGCCTGGGCGGGGAGAGCTCGAACACCTGACCGAAAGGGGTATGAGAGACTTAAAAGGAGCGGAGGGTGGGAAGGAAGGTGACTTGGTGGGAAGGCAACTACAGAGCAGGACAAAGGTTGACTCCCTCTCCTCAACTACTGCCACTTATGCCAGCCCTTTACAGACTGTCCTCCTTTCATACCCTTTACCCAGTGCCCCTCCACGAACAAGACCCGTGATGGGTAGTGCAACAGACGTACCGACCGTACCTGAGCGCTGTGATTCTGTATGAGGCCTTGTCACCTCCGCGGCCAATATGGCAGCGTGCTCCCGGTGTTCCGCGTCACACTTGAGGAACCCACAGAAGGAACTGTATTTCCTCTCCAATGGACCCAAGTTCAACGGACTCAAGACCAACGGATCTGGATACTTTGGCAAAGTCAGGAGACATTGCATCTTGTTTCTACACAGCAGAGCCAGAGACTTTGTTCTGTTCGCCGACTGCAATGCCGTCAGGAACTGTTCCTACCACTCCCCAGCAAGAACTCCAATCGATAAGTCATTACCTTCACTTTTTCCCTTCTTATTGTGTTTATTGTATAGGTCACTATTTGCCTTAACACCTCCCTGCGCGGAGGTTTCCTTGAATTCATATTCAGTGATTGCTTAAGTAAACTTTTGTTAACCCCTTCTCTGCCTGCTGCTGTGTACTGCATCCGATGAACCTTAACATGTGCACGGCCGCCTCCGGCTTCCCTGTGGAGGCGCACATGCGGCACATCTTTCCAGACCGCAGCATGTCTATTTATCTTGCGGAGACGGGAGTTTCTGCAAGATAAATATCACCAGTGCAATGTATGGGATGCGATGATTCTGAACTGTTCAATGAACACATGCAGAATCACATGCGTTCAAAAGCCGGCAGCACTTTGGGAGGAGTGGACATTTGCTGCGTTCAAAGCACTGCTGGTTATTGGCAGTGGGAACATACCCTTAAAGCTATAGCTTACAAAAATGAAAAAAAATTGAAAATGGCAACTCCAGCAACATGTTTTTTTTTTATTCCAATTTTTTTTCCACTAATTACTTTAAAAAAAAATAATGCAAGTTCGGTATTGCTGTAATAAAAATGACCGCATCATGTTGCCAGCTCATTATTATAGCAAAATATATGCCGTAAAAACAGAGTCAAAAAGATATTTTCAGAATTGTGGATTTTTTTTTTTTGCAGTTTCATCACACTTGGAATTCTTTCTGTATTTGCAGTACATTGGATATTAACCCCTTCCTGACATCCGACGTACTATCCCGTCCATGGTACCCGGGCCCGTATGACCGTGGACGGGATAGTACGTCTACCGCGATCAGCGGCGCCCACGTGGTGAGCGCCGCTGATCGCGGCCGGGTGTCAGCTGATTATCACAGCTGACACCCGGCACTATGTGTCAGGGGCGGTCACGGACCGCCCCCGATACGTTAACCCCTTGCACACCGCGATCAAACATGATCGCGGTGTACCGGGAGTTAAAGGGAAGCATCGGCAGGGAGGGGGCTCCCTCCGTGCTTCCCTGAGCCCCCCACGGCAGCGCAATGTGCAGCGCTGCTGCGGGGGGCTCCTATCCTCCAGGCCCCCGAATCCAAGATGGCGACGGGGGCCTTCGGGGACCTGAGGAAGCTGGCTTCCTCAGTGCCTGCAAAGCGCAGGCAAGAGGAAGTCTTCTTCAATGCCTGTGACAGATTGCTGATCTGTCACAGTGATCTGTGATGTGACAGATCAGCGATCTGTCACAGGACAGTGATGTCCCACCTGGGACTATGTAATAAAGTAAAAAAAAAAATAAAAAAAAAATGTAAAAATAAATTTAAAAAAATCGCCAAATAAATTAGAAAAAAAAAAAAATATTCCCTCAATAAATCCATTTTTTGGAAATAATAAAAAAAAACAACAATAAAAGTACACATATTAGGTATCGCCGCGTCCGTAATGACCCGCCCTATAAAACTGTCCCATTAGTTAACCCTTTTAGCGAACCCCTTAAAAAATAAAAATAAAAAACGAAGCAAAAAATAATGATTTATTATCATACCGCCAAACAAAAAGTGTAATAACGCGCGATCAAAAAGACGCATATAAATATCCATAGTACCGCTGAAAACGTCATCTTGTCCCGCAAAAAACGAGCTGCCACACAGCATCATCAGCAAAAAAGTAAAAAAGTTATAGCTCACAGAATAAAGCGATGCAAAAATAATTATTTTTTATATAAAATAGTTTTCATTGCATAAAACCGACAAAAACATAAAAAAAGACCTAAATGAGGTATTGCTGTAACCGTACTGACCCGAAGAATAAAACCGCTTTATCAATTTTACCGCACGCGGAACGGTGTAAACGCACCCCCCCAAAAGAAATTCATGAAACGCTGGTTTTTGTTCATTCTGCGTCCCAAAAATAGGAATAAAAAGCGATCAAAAAATGTCATGTGCCCGAAAATGGTACCAATAAAAACGTCAACTCGTCCCGCAAAAAATAAGACCTCACATGACTCAGTGGGTCAAAATACGGAAAAATTATAGCTCTCAAAATGTGGTGATGCAAAAACTATTTTACAATAAAAAGCGTCTTTTAGCGTGTGACAGCCGCCAAACATAAAAACCGCCATAAATAGTAAGTCAAACCCCCCGTTATCACCCCCTTAGTTAGGGAAAAATAATAAAACTAAAAAAAAGTATTTATCTCCATTTTCCCGTTAGGGTAAGGCTGTGTGCACACGCTGCGGATTAGGTGCGGATTCATCCGCGCGGATTTTGTAAAATCCGCAGGTGAAACCGCAGGTCAAAAGACCTGCGGTTTTACCTGCGGATTGCTCTGCGGTTTTGTCCTGCGGTTTTTCATCTCCTCAATAGAGGAGATGGCAAACCGCAGGAGAATCCGCAGAAAGAATTGACATGTCAATTCTTTCTGCGGATTGAAAACCGCAGATAATCCGCGCGGAAAATTCCGCACCGTCTGCACTGCGGTTTTTGATTCCCATAGGGAATCATGGTACTGTACACCGCAGCAGAAACTGCTGCGGGTCCGCAGCAGCCAAAACCACTGCGGAACCGCAGCAAAATCCGCAGTGTGTGCACACAGCCTTAGGGTTAGGGCTAGGGTTAGGGCTAGGGTTAGGGCTAGGGTTAGGGTTAGGGTTAGGGCTAGGGCTAGGGTTAGGGCTAGGGCTCAGATTAGGGTTAGGGGTGTGTTGGGGTTAGGGTTGGATTTATAATTGGGGGTTTCCACTGTTTGGGCACATCAGGGGCTCTCCAAATGCAACATGGCGTCTGATCTCAATTCCAGACAATTCTGAGTTGAAAAAGTCAAATGGTGCTCTTTCCCTTCCAAGCTCTGCCATGCGCCCAAACAGTGTTTTACCCCCACATGTAGGGTATCAGCCTACTCAGGACAAATTGCAAAACAATTTTTGGGGTCCAATTTCTCCTGTTACCCTTAGGAAAATAAAAAATTGGGGGCAAAAATATCATTTTTGTGGAAAAAAATGATTTTTTTATTTTCGCGTCCGAGTGTTATAAACTTCTGTGAAGCACTTGGGGGTTCAAAGTGCTCACCACACATCTAGATAAGTTCCGTGGGGGGTCTAGTGTCCAAAATGGGGTCACTTGTGGGGAGTTTCAATAGTTTAGGTATATCAGGGTCTCTCCAAACGCACATGACACCCGCAGACCATTCCATCAAAGTCTGCATTCCAAAACGTCACTGCTTCCCTTCCGAGCCCTGACGTGTGTCCATACAGTAGTTTTCTCCCACATATGGGGTGTCAGCGTACTCAGGCCAAATTGGACAACAACTTTTGGGGGTCCAATTTCTCCTGTTGCCCTTGGGAAAATGAAAAAATTGGGGACTAATTGATCATGTTTCTGGAAAAAATACGATTTTTTTATTTTCATGCCCTGGCATTATAAACTTCAGTGAAGCCCTTGGGGGTTCAAAGTGCTCACCTCACATCTAGATAAGTTCCTTAGTGGGTCTAGTTTTCAAAATGGGGTCATTTGTGGGGGGTTTCCACTGTTTAGGTACATTAGGGGCTCTCCAAAGGCAACATGACACCCGCAGACCATTCCATCAAAGTCTGCATTCCAAAACGTCACTACTTCCCTTCCGAGCCCCGACGTGTGCCCATACAGTAGTTTTCTCCCACATATGGGGTATCAGCATACTCAGGACAAATTGGACAACAACTTTTGGGGTCCAATTTCTCCTGGTACCCTTGGGAAAATAAAAAAATGGTGACTAAAAGATCATGTTTGTGGAAAAAATACGAATTTTTTATTTTCACGCCCGGGCGTTATAAACTTCTGTGAAGCCCATGGGGGTTCAAAGTTCTCACCACACATCTAGATAAGTTCCTTAGGGGGTCTAGTTTCCAAAATGGTGTCATTTGTGGGGGGTTTCCACTGTTTTGGTACATCGGGGGTTTTCCAAACGCGACATGGTGTCCGATCTCAATTCCAGCCAAAAACGTCAAATGGCACTGCTTCCCTTCCGAGCTCTGCCATGAGCCCAAATAGTGGTTTACCCCCACATGTGGGGTATCAGCGTACTCAGGACAAATTGCACAATAACTTTTAGGGTCCTGTTACCCTTGGGAAAATAAAAATTGGGGTGAAAAGATCATTTTTGTGGAAAAAATATGATTTTTTAATTGTACCGCTGTACGTTATAAACTTCTGTAAAGCCCTTGTGGGTTCAAAGTTCTCACCACATATCTAGATAAGTTCCTTGGGGGGTCTAGTTTCCAAAATGGGGTCACTTGTAGGGGGTTTCCACTGTTTAGGTACATCAGGGACTCTCCAAATGTGACATGGCGTCCGATCTGAATTCCAGCCAATTTTGCATTGAAAAAGTCAAACGGCGCTCCTTCCATTCTGAGCTCTGCCATGCGCCGAAACAGTCGTTCCCCCCCACAAATCAGGTATCAGCGTACTCAGGACAAATTGCACAATAACTTTTGCAGTCCAATTTCTCCTGTTACCCTTGGTAAAATAAAAAAATTGAACCTGAAGTATTTTTTTTGTGAAAAAAAGTTAGATGTTCATTTCTTTTTAAATATTCAAAAAAATTCCTGTGACGCACCTAATGGGTTAATAAACTTCTTGAATGTGGTTTTGAGCACCTTAAGGGGTTCGGTTTTTAGAATGGTGCCACTTTTGGGTATTTTCTATCATATAGACCCCTCAAAGTGGCTTCAAATGTGATGTGGTCCTAAAAATAAAATGGTGTTGTAAAAATGAGAAATCGCTGGTCAACTTTTAACCCTTATAACTTCCTAACAAAAAAAAATTTTGGTTCCAAAATTGTGCTGATGTAAAGTAAACATGTGGGAAATGTTACTTATCAAGTTTATTGTGTGCCGTATCTCTGTGATTTAAGGGCATAAAAATTCAAAGTTGGAAAATTGCAAAATTTTCAAAATTTTTGCCAAATTTCCATTTTTTTCACAAATAAACGCAAGTTATTTGAATGAAATTTTACCACTAACATGAAGTACAATATGTCCCGAGAAAACAATGTCAGAATCACAGGGATCAATGGAAGCGTTCCAGAGTTATGACCTCATAAAGGTACAGTGGTCAGAATTGTAAAAATTGGCCCGGTCATGAACGTGCAAACCACCCTTGGGGTGAAGGGGTTAAAATGAATGGTGTTATTCAAAACTACAACTACAACTACTCATATGCAGCTATGTCGACAAAAAAATAAATACCGTATATACTCGAGTATAAGCCGACCAGCGTATAAGCCGACCCCCCTAATTTTGCCACAAAAAACTGGGAGAACTTATTGACTCGAGTATAAGCCTAGGGTGGGAAATGCTCCATAGATTATTCCCCCATATGGTGTCCCCATAAGAAGCTCCATAGATTGTTCCCCCATATGCTGACCCCAGAAGAAGCTCCAGATTATTCCCCCATATGCTGCCCCCATAAGAAGCTCCATAGATTGTTCCCCCATATGCTGACCCCGGAAGAAGCTCCAGATTATTCCCCCATATGCTGCCCCCATAAGAAGCTCCATAGATTATTCCCCCATATGCTGCCCCCATGCTGCTGCTGCTGCATGTAAAAATAAAAAAAATGACATACTCACCTCTCCGTCGCTGGGTGTCAGGTGCCAGTGTCACTGCTGGCACCTGAGATACTCACGTGTCCTGCGTCCATGGCTGTTCACCGCTATCTGCCACGTCATCAGTCAGTGTCGTTCAGACTGCAGGAGGCGCGGCGCGCACTAACCACGTCACCGCGCCCTCTGCTGTCTGAAGTCACTAACCGATGACAGACAGCAGCAAGCAGCCATGGACGCAGAACAGGTGAGTATCGCTATACTTACCCGTCCTGACGCTGTGTCTTGAGCCCCCAGCTTCTCCACGCTCTCTCTTCCTGCCTTCAACGGTCATGTGGTACTGCTCATTAAAACTCATGAATATGCGCATATTCATGAGTTTTAATGAGCGGCACCACGTGACCGCTGAAGGCAGGAAGAGAGCACGGGGAGAAGCTGGGGGCTCAAGACACAGCGTCAGGACGGGTAAGTATGACCTGACACCACCGCCCCCCCTCCGACCCCCTTTGTATATGACTCGAATATAAGACGAGAGGGGGACTTTCAGCCCAATTTTTTGGGCTGAAAATCTCAGCTTATATTCGAGTATATACGGTACGTTAAAATCATGTATTAAGGCTCCTTCACACGTCAGTATTTGGTCAGTATTTTGCATCAGTGTTTGTATGCCAAAGCCAGGAATGGAACTTACCGAGAAAAAAATATAATTGACTGATGTCTGTTCTTTGTTTTGGAGACACTCCTGGTTTTGGCATACAAATACTGATGAAATACTGATCAAAAATACTGATGTGTGAAAGAGGCCTTATGGTGATGTACAGTATAAAGTGTTAGAGCATAATGTGAATATAGCGCGTATATAGGAAATATTTAAGGCTAGGATTAGCTCACTGGGAGTTGATAACAAGGGGTGGGTATTTCCTGATTAGAAGGAGTTCAGTGTCAACCAGTGAAGTGTCGAGAGAGTTTAAGTAGTGGGTTGCAAGGGGCAGCATGGGCCAAAAGTTCAGGGCAGTAGGCGGCCAAATGGAGATCCCTGATGGACATTCCAACAGCATCTGGAGCCTAGGGCTCCGATCAGGTACCATGGAGCAGGTCTGGTCATAAGACATCACAAGGTCGGTGGACATTTAGTTACATGAGAGGTCCCGGGTTCACTGCCATAGTGGACAATGAATGAATTGGACTGATGGAGTCAGAGGGCTTGGGGGTAGTCCAGAATGAACGTGTGGCAAAACAGAAGAAGAGTTGTGCTACGGAGGAAGGAAGTCTGCATTTCTCTGCCCTATCCCACTTGTACCCACCTGATGAACTTGGACTGTTTATTAAAAGTTTGACTATTTCCAAGAACCTGGTGTCCCATACATTGTAAGTAGCGGCTCCTGAGGGCGGAAGCCTGAAGGCAGCAGAGGCCTGCGGCCTACAAGTGACTGTGATGCACCCCACACTCTACAGCACAATGGGACTGGGACACCTCTTGTCTGTAAAGTGCCAGAGCGCAACCGGACAGCTGCTCCATTGTGCCTACCACTCTGCAGCACTTCATAGATATGTATCTGTCTATCAGTAGTGACATTGGTAGCAGTAGCAGCCGAACAGTAAAGAATATGATAGAACAGGAGAGGAGATGTCAGCTGTCTATGGCCAACTCTGGCAGCCCCTGCAGGAGCAGCAGTAGAGCAGTATAAATATTATACGATGAACAGGCAGGAGATGCTCAGCTGGGTGGGACACATTGGCAGCAGCAAAACAGTGTAAAACACAATGGAGAGGCAGGCATATGCTAATGTAGTTCTAACTGGTTGAAGGTGGATACAATTCAACATTAATTCATGCCTGATTAATTTAAAAAATGTAATTTTTTTCACACTTATGGAGGAACATTTGTTTCACTGGGGGCATCACAAAGCCACCTACCATGCTGAATACCTTCTTTGAAAGTACAATTGAGGCTGGACAATACAGTACACCCATGGCTTACTGGGACAATTGTTCCACTAGTTCAATCTACTGTCACACAAGTCCATTGTGTTGGAACTCAGGTTATATGCCAGAAAAAGGTCAGGTACGACTGGCTTTATGTTTCTATCTCTTTTATTAAGCGGTTTTGCTCTCTATACTGAATCACCTAAAATGACTGCTGCATTTCCTGCATCGGCTTTTATAGAGACTCTAACAGTCCCATCTGGTTGGCTGTGCTATACCATTTGATGCGATAGCTGCAAGGAATCTGTAACGAAGTAACATGCAATGTGTGACACGACCCAACAATTGGTCAGTCACAAAATGGTAAAACAAACAAGGGAACACCGGGGACACTATTACAATGGTGGGCCCTGCGATAGGAAATGGGGAAATGGACACCTCCTGCACTCTCCTGAGGATGTGCCCTGGTCTATCCTGACATTCCTATATGGTTTCTTTCAAACGTTGCCGAGCAGGATACCTTAGCCCTCGCTTACCCTGCACCTAGACAGACAGCAAAAGGAATAGGGTAACAAAAACCACACTTAGCTTGCTCTGCTGCAATGCACCGGACAGCAGAGTAAGGCACCAGATAACAGCATTCAGCTGAAGCACCACTGCACCAGCAACCTCCTGTCTTCAGCACGGTTGGTATCCAAAAGGACCTGTATAACGAACAGTCAGCTGATGCATCAGGTGACCCTTTAAAGGAAGGTGGGAGTGGTCACCACCTGCATCAGCAAACTCACCAGCAATGTAATTACACCAGCGGCCACCGGGGGTGAAAACTGATATTAACCGATGGTGGCCTGAAGTGAAAAAAGTTTTTATGTGAGAATGCAGATCTGCTACAGATCCAAAAATGGATCATGACAGAATCATGAGAGTCTGAGATCATGTGAGCCTTTTTTTTGGCTGAAATAATCTTCAGCAATGTGTAAAGCAGCATTGCACGTTTTTAGTGATTTGTGTAAATAGCAAATTGTTATTGGACCTAAAATTTCATACATTCAGTACAAGTTTGATTAGCTAATTTCTAACAGCTTGTGTTGAATTTAATATGAAGTGTATTAATATGAAGGCGGTGCACTTTTGTTAGTGAAGGCTACCTCAGAAAAGTTGTTTACTCTGCTATTGTGGATTTGTGGTGTCTTCTCTTAAATAAATTCATAGTTCTTCTACCATAGATGAAGCATATATTATTCTGTTTTCTTAGTGTATAATTAAAGAGTCTTTTCTGGTCAGTTTGCTTTTTTTGTTCCATTAATAGCAACAACATCAAGGAAACCTGTTTTCTCAGCACAATTTAAGTTTTCCAATATTTGCTTATCTTTGTCATCCACATAATTATACTTTACAAATCTTAAGAATAAAATGATTTTATAACGGAACAACTGAATTCAGTACATCTTGTGAATGTGAATGCCATTTGTTGTATTTTAGCGGAAGCGTTATCCCAAGAGTTGAATACGCAGCCGAAGAAATTGCCACTTGGTAAGTACAGCAATTGCGCAACTGCTTACAAATGTGCCATATTGCCAGGATCTTATTACTGAATGTTTGCTTGCAGTAGATTCATTGCTATGTTAGAAATTTATGTAACAGTTGTGTCATATAGAAAATTATTCCTAATGGGGTTTCCAGCGCTTTGATTTTTAAAACCAAATCTTAAAATAGAATGATTTGTCATGTATACATAAGAAATAACACTATTTCTGGTCTATAGGTATCTCTTGTATCTTTAATTTTAAAATAGAATTCCTTTTTTCAGTCTCTCTCTCTCTTGGAAGGAGACTAGCTGCTAAGGTGTCACCTATGCACTGCACACAAGGGGATAGATTCCTACTTGGCTTTATGTAGTGCACATGGAGGTCTGAGGACATTACAGTGTATGTCACTATGGAACATATAACAAAGCTGTATTAAGTAATGTAGCTGTGAATCAAGCACCAAAGTAAGATCAATCATATGTTGGAAGTTGCATCATGATCTGGTTCAATGAGCCTGTGTGATATCCTCACCTTCCTAACAACTCAGTGAGCTTGTAAGTCTGCTTTATCAAGACAGAGTTTAGGTGTTTTTTAAAGCGAATGATAAGTACAGCAGGCGATCAGAGTAGAATAAGTGAGTCATCATAAGTAGAGGAAGAAGCATGACTGACCGTGAGTTTGCGTATACTATAGTATGTTCACTTCTTTTTGTCAATATCTTATGCAATATCAATACAATTTTAGGAGACAAGTGTACAAATCCCTCAGCAGTCTATATCCAAACTATGCCTGCAAGCAATACTTAGATTCATTTCATCAGTTGGAAAAAAATTGCGGATATTCAGAAAATTCCATACCTCAACTCCAGGATGTTTCTAATTTCTTAAAAGGTAACATTCTATAAATTAACATTTTGTTTAATTGGACAATATAGTTTAGAAGAAAAGATGATCGCTGAGATATATTGGTCCCAATTCATCATTTGGTTTCTCCAGTTTTCTGGAGTATTTGAGCCTTGTGTTCTGTACATTTTGTGCCACTTTTATAACTTATCTTTATGATGAAGTATTTTCTTTTATCTTTGCTAATGATGGATGAACCCAAGCAGTAAACTTCGGAGTCCATACTAAACACGTACTGTTCAGGCATAGACCCGGACTTCTCCAGGAAGTCCGTGTTTCTGTTCAGGTTCGGCATCTTTCACACTGTCATCTGCATGAAGATGTGAGAAACACCTGTGGTAAGATCATTAACCCCTTTACCCCCCGAGGATGGTTTGCATGTTAATGACCGGGCCAATTTTTACAATTCTGACCACTGTCCCTTTATGAGGTAATAATAATAATAATATTTATATAGCGCCAACATATTCCGCAACACTTTACAGTTTAACAGTTTCAAAACACAAGTCATAAGTAACAACATTAACAATAATACAATGATTAAAGTAAAATAATACGACCCTGCTCGTGAGAGCTTACAATCTACAATGAGGTGGGGGAGATACAAAGTACAGGTGTGTATTTACAATGATGTATTTACAATGATGGTCCAGCCATCTTGAGATGGTAGGGGATAGAGATAGTGAATGGGCTACACACGCACACTTACACATAAAATGACTGTAATAAGTGAACGTGATAGGATGCTCTGAACAGATGTGTTTTGAGGGAGCGCCTAAAACTGTGCAAATTGTGGATGGTCCTAATTTCTTGGAGTAGAGCATTCAAGAGGATCGGCGCATCGCGGGAGAGGTAAGTCGAAAGTCTTTTGCAGAGCGCAGCGATCGGCTAGGCAGATAGGCAGAAATGAGGGAGGAGATGAATGGGGATGCCGCACTGTGGAGAGCTTTGTGGGTGAGAACAAGTACTTTGAATTGGATCCTATAATAAATGGGCAGCCAGTGTAACAATTGGCGAAGAGCGGACGCATCCAAGTACCGATTAGCCAGATGGATGACCCAGGCTGCTGAATTAAGTATGGTAATAACTCTTGAATGCTTCCATGGATTCTGAGAATGTTTTCTCATGACATATTGTACTTCATGATAGTGGTAAAATTTCTTTGATATTACTTGCGTTTATTTGGGAAAAAAATGAAATTTGGCGAAAATTTTGAAAATTTTGCAATTTTACAACTTTGAATTTTCGTGCCCTTAAATCACAGAGATATGTCACTTAATAAGTAAGATTTCCCACATGTTTACTTTACATCAGCACAATTTTGGAATCAAATTTTTTTTGTTAAGAAGTTATAATGGTTAAAAGTTAAACAGCGATTGCTCATTTTTGCAACACCATTTTATTTTCAGGGACCACATCACATTTGAAGTCACTTTGAAGGTCTATATGATAGATAATACCCAAAAGTGACACCATTCTAAAAACTGAACCCTTGAAGGTGCTCAAAACCACATTAAAGAAGTTTATTAACCCTTCAGGTGCTTCACATGAATTTTTGGATTGTTTAAAAAAAAAAAATCAACATTTAACTTTTTTTCACAAAAAAATTACATCAGATCCAATTTTTTTTATTTTACCAAGGGTAACAGGAGAAACTGGACCCCATATGTTGTTGTGCAATTTTTCCTGAGTATGCTGATACCCCATATGTGCAGGTAAACCACTGTTGGGGATCATGTCAGAGCTCGGAAGGGAAGGAGCGTTGTTTGACTTTTCAATGCAAAATTGGATGGTATTGAGATCGGACCCCAAGAAAAGGAAGAAAGGTCCAGCTCCACAAATTTAAAATCCAGGATTTTTATTGTATCATGTTTAAAATACATTCATGGCTGCTTGTGATCAAGTAACAGCAACAAAGTTCACCGCATGGGGATATTCTCCAGATCTCTGTACGCGTTTCGAGCACAAATGCTCTTAGACTCAGATTCCATGATTAAGCCCTTTCAGGGTGAAACGTGTAGGAAATTGCTCCCCTCCATACGCCTCTTTATGTCGTTTTTACCTGATGGTATGAAGATTTTATATTCTCAATAAAGCAATTATTATTTTATCTCCCACAGCACTTGTAAGTACAGATTCACTGACACTGCTGCAAAATGGAGACTGGTCTGAAGCCCCCTCAGGGACTAGATGTGACTTCATCTAATCTGTCCCAGAATTGGAGACATTGGAAGGAAGAGTTTACACTGTATGTGGATCTCACAGTGGCCCCCAGTGATGACAAACGAAAAGTAAAGCTGTTTTATTACCTTATTGGGGAAAATGGCAGAGAATTAGCCCACACCTTACTCCCACACACAGACAACCTCCTGCTAGCAGATATTGTGCAGGCATTTGATAAACACTGTGACCCAAAGAAGAATGAGACAGTGGAAAGATATAACTTTTTCACAAGACATCAGGAGGATGGTGAAAATGTGGACAGATATCTGACAGAGCTGAGGAGGCTGGCAACAACATGTGGTTTTGAAGAGATCAGGGACAGTCTAATCAAAGACAGAATGGTGTGTGGCATAAGAGACAGTCATCTCAAAGAAAGATTACTGAGAGAGGAAGACATGACTTTAGAGAAATGCATGCAAATCTGCAGGGCTGCTGAGCTGTCAAAACACAGCCTGAAGATGATGGCAGGCACCAGTGACAATGATGATGATGATAAGGTACATGCAGTATCTATGAAAGGAAAGACAAGACCAAGCTCCCATATAATCACCGGCCATTGCAAGCATTGTGGGAAAAGACATGAGAGAGATAAAACCAAGTGTTCAGCATATGGTGAAACCTGCAGATTGTGTGGAAAGAAGAATCATCTCTCAGCTGTCTGCAGGCAGGGAACAGGCAAACAGTACAGACAGCTCCACACTGTGACACCAGACACTGACAGTGCAGAGGACATTACATGGCTACAACTGCAGCCTGCAGCAGAGAAAGTCAATGTAGTCAGGCAGTCAGTAGGCAAGGATGCCAAGCAGTTTTATGCAACATTCTTGTTGGATGAGAAGCCCATTAGATTTCAGCTGGATTGTGGAGCAAGCTGCAATGTAATTCCATCTGCTCTGCTGAACAAACAGGTTTCTATTGAGCCAACTGACAAGGTACTGGTGATGTACAACAAAAGTGTTCTGAAACTGATGGGGACATGTAAGCTCAAAATACGGAACCCATGTAACAGAAAGAGTTATAGAGTTGAATTTACCGTGTTGCGTGGTGGCAACCATGTACCATCATTGGGAGTAAAAGCTGTTCAGGCAATGGACTTCATAAAAGTATAGTCTCAGAACATTATGTCTGTTGACGTTTCCCAGAATATACCAAATCCCAAACTAAGCGCTGAGCACAACTTGGATATTCAGAAAATAAAAACGAAGTATGCTGATTTATTTGAAGGTGATGGGTGCTTTGAAGGTAAATATAGGCTAGAAATTGACAACACCATGCAGCCTACCAGATTACCTACAAGGAGAGTGCCTGTAGCTTTAATGCAACCACTGAAAGTAGAACTGCAAGATTTACAGAGAAGAGGCATGATAGCACCAGTCCATAAGAGCACAGATTGGATCAGCAGCTGGGTCATAGTGCAGAAACCATCTGGCAAGTTAAGAATATGCATTGATCCTAAGCCACTCAACAAGGCGCTGAAAAGAAATCATTACCCCATGCCGACATTAGATGATGTTCTATCAGGTCTATCAAAAGCGAAAATATTTTCTGTATGTGATGTGAAAAATGGATTTTGGCATGTGGCACTGACTGAAGAATCAAGTTTATTGACAACATTTTCTTCACCATTTGGACGCTTTAAATGGCTGAGAATGCCCATGGGATTAAAACCTGCTCCAGAGGTGTTCCAGCAGACATTAATGCAGGCTTTGGAAGGACTTCCTGGAGTGAAGACAATAGCAGATGATATACTAATAGTGGGAGAAGGTGAAGATATGGAATCTGCAATCAAGGATCACGATCAGAAGATGATACAATTTTTGGACAGATGCAGAGCAAAACGCATAAAGCTGAACTTGGACAAATTCAAACTGAAAATGACAGAAGTGGCTTATATTGGACATCGTCTGACTTCAAACGGTGTAAAAGTGGATCCTGAAAAGGTGAGAGCAATACAAGATTTGCCTATCCCTACTGATGTTTGTGGAGTAAGATTTTTGGGCATGGTAAATTATCTCTCCAAATTTTGCAGTCATCTGTCAGACATGTGTGAGCCACTGAGACAGCTAACCCACAAAGATGTGCTCTGGGAATGGATAGAAATCCAGGAGACTGCTTTCCAATCAGTAAAGAAAGCTATTGCAGATGCAGCAACCCTAAAGTATTTCGATCCAGATCAAGAAGTAGTGGTACAATGTGATGCTTCAGAAAAAGGCTTTGGAGCTACATTAATGCAGAACAAACAGCCACTCACATTTGCAAGCAGAGCCCTTACAACAGAGCAGGGATATGCTCAGATTGAATAGGAACTACTGGCTGTGGTATTTGGGTTGGAGAAGTTTCACCAATACACCTATGGTCGACGGGTAAGAGTACAGTCGGATCACAAACCTTTGGAGAGCATTACAAAGAAACCATTACTAAATGCCCCAAATAGACTACAGCGTCTGCTGTTATGACTAGTGTTGAGCATTCCGATACCGCAAGTATCGGGTATCGGCCGATACTTGCTGTATCGGAATTCCGATACCGACTTCCGATATTTTTTCAATATCGGAATTCGGCATCGGAATCGGAAGTTCAGTTGATTGACGGCCTGACGTCATCATGATGCGCGGTGTGTGCGCATCATGATGCGCCGTCATTTCGGGCCTTCCGGGGGTCTCTGCCGGCCTGCCGGGGGGCTGTGTGGACTGCCCGGGGTCTGTACCGGCCTGCCGGGGGGCTGTGCCGGCCTGCCGGTGGTCTGTGCACCCTGTGGGGGTCTGTACCGGCCTGCCGGGGGGCTGTGCCGGCCTGCCGGGGGGCTGTGCTGATGTCCGGGGGTCTGTGCAAGCATCGTCCGATGGGACTACAAGTCCCATCTGGCGATGCCTGCTACCATGACAGTGATTGACACATTAGCCAATGATGGGACAGTAGTAGTCCCATCATCCGGCTAATGTGTTAAATGTTAAAAAAAAAAAAAAAAAAAATACTACATACATACTACATGCATGCTACATACATACTACATGCTACATACATACTACATATATACTACATGCATGCTACATACATGCTACATATATACTACATACATGCTACATACATACTGCATGCTACATACATACTACATACATACTACATACATACTACATGCATGCTACATACATACTACATGCATGCTACATACATACTACATACTACATACATACTACATACATACTACATACATGCTACATACATACTACATGCTACATACATACCACATACATACTACATACATACTACATACTACATATATACTACATGCATGCTACATACATACTACATGCTACATACATACCACATATATACTACATACATACAATACATACTACATACATACTACATACATACTACATGCTACATACATACTACATATATACTACATGCATGCTACATACATACTACATGCTACATACATACCACATACATACTACATACATACTACATACATACTACATGCTACATACATACTACATATATACTACATGCATGCTACATACATACTACATATATACTACATGCATGCTACATACATACTACATGCTACATGCATGCTACATACATACTACATACATACTACATGCTACATACATACCACATATATACTACATACATACAATACATTCATACAATACATACATAGACATACAGTACATATAACATAGAGTAACATACTTACCAATACTTGTCACATTGTTCCCCGAAGCCATTGTCGTCTACGGAATAAATATTAACATAACAAACCACAAAAATACTCACCCACGATCCGAAGCAGTCCACGAGTGTGTCCCACGACGATCTTGGGTAGAGAACGGCAGCATCAGATGATGCTGCCGTTCTCTACGGGCTGCAGGAATCCAATGACGGAAGGTAGGTATCCTTCCGCACTGTATTCCTCCGCCACTTAAAAAAATGTATGTGGTATGTATGTAGCATGCATGTAGCATGCATGTAGTATATATGTAGTATGTATGTAGCATGTAGTATGTATGTAGTATGTATGTAGCATGCATGTAGCATGCAGTATGTATGTAGCATGCATGTAGTATATATGTAGTATGTATGTAGCATGTAGTATGTAGCATGCATGTAGTATATATGTAGTATGTAGCATGTAGTATGTATGTAGCATGCATGTAGTATATATGTAGTATGTATGTTGCATGTAGTATTTATGTAGTATGCATGTTGTATGTATGTAGCATGTAATTTTTTTTTTTTTTTTTACATTTAACACATTAGCCGGATGATGGGACTACTACTGTCCCATCATTGGCTAATGTGTCAATCACTGTCATGGTAGCAGGCATCGCCCGATGGGACTTGTAGTCCCATCGGACGATGCCTGCACAGACCCCCGGAGCCTGCACAGACCACCGGCAGGCCGGCACAGCCCCCCGGCAGGCCGGCACAGCCCCCCGGAGCCTGCACAGCCCCCCGGCAGGCCGGCACAGCCCCCCGGCAGGCCGGCACAGCCCCCCGGAGCCTGCACAGACCCCCGGCAGGCCGGCACAGACCACCGGAGCCTGCACAGACCCCCTGGCAGGCCGGCACAGCCCCCCGAAAGGCCCGTACAGACCCCAGACAGGCTGTACAAGGGCAGGAAAGGGTTTTTCTTATTCCGATACCGGAAGTCCCATAGACTTGAATGGGACTTCCGGTATCGGAATCGGCGATACCGATACTTTTTTTAAAGATCGGCCGATACCATCCGATACGATACTTTGAAGTATCGGACGGTATCGCTCAACTCTAGTTATGACTTCAGAAATATGATTTTGACATCGGGTACTGTCCAGGAAGAGACTTACTGATTGCAGATACGCTAAGCAGAGCTTACCTTCCTATCACAAATGATGAGGAGAAAGACATTGAAACCATCAATATGTGTAACTATCTTGCAGTGTCAAAAGAAAAGTTGAAGCAAATCTAGACTTTCACAGAGAAGGATAAAAGTCTCCAGAGTTTAAAGATTGTCATCTTGCAGGGCTGGCCAAAATACAAGCAACATGCTCCAAGGGAAGTTTCACCATTCTTCCACATAAGAGATGAATTGTCAGTGCAGCAAGGAATCATCTTTAAAGGAGACAGGGCGGTTATACCAGAAGTTCTCAGAAGAGACATACTGAAAACATTGCATTCTTCTCACTTAGGCATGGAAGGATGTCTACGTTGAGTGCGAGAATCTGTTTATTGGCCAGGTATACATGACCACATTAAAAACTATATAACACAATGTGAAATATGTGCATCCTGCAGTGATAAACAACCAAAGGAGACATTGCAACCACATGAAATTCCACATAGGCCATGGTCAAAAATAGGAACTGACTTGTTCACATGGAATGACAAAGACTACCTGATTACAGTGGACTATTTTTCTAACTTCTGGGAGGTTGATTTGTTGCAGGACACAAGGGCGGGAACAGTGATTAAAAAACTCAAGGCCCATTTTGCCAGGTATGGCATTCTAGATATCGTTTTCTCGGACAATGCGGCGCAGTTTACTTCGGAAGAGTTCAAAACCTTCAGCAAGAAATGGGAATTTGAACACCAGATGTCGTCTCCCAGATATCCTCTGAGTAATTGGAAAGCAGAGTCACCAGTATAAACAGCCAAAAGACTCATGCAGAAAGCAAAACAAGCAGGTAATGATGTATATCTGTCTATACTGGATCATAGAAACACACCCACCCAAGGCCTAGACAGCAGTCCGGCACAGAGGCTCATGAGTAGGCGTACAATGAAACTCTTACCAAATGCTAGTCATCTGTTAAAGCCAAAGGTGCTGGGAAACATCTAAGCTAAGTTACAGAAGAATCAAGATAGGCAAGCTTTCTATTACAATAAATCTGCAAAGGATCTGCCTAAGCTCCAGAGAAATGACAACATTCAGCTGCAGCCAAGCAGCACCTTTGACAAACACTGGCAAAAGGCCAAAGTTGTCCAGAAACTAGGACCTCGGTCCTACGAAATTCTAACAGAGGTAGGAAGAAGACTAAGGAGAAATCGGAGATATCTGAGGAAATCACAAGAAAGAGATGATTCATGGCATTTTGAGCAGTATCCTGACACCCAAGACAACGAGGCAGCAAGTACAAGTCAAGTACCAACAGTGACAGCTGACCATCAGGGTGAAGATTCTGGCCAGAGGCAGGCAATATAAGAAGGTATATTACCAGAATCAGAAGAACTACCAGATGTAGACAGTGACACATCTTATGTTACTAGAGCTGGCAGAATTATCAGAAAGCAGGCGCACCTCAAGGATTATATCTAACTGGACTTATTATGTTATAGCTCTAACTTGGTCAGGGTATTAGGGATGAGCGACTTTGCCTTTTTTAGGGTCAAGTCGGGTTTCATGAAACCAGACTTTCTCAAAAGTCGAGTCGAACGAAATCGGCCGACTATCGGGAAAAGTCAGGTCTGACTGAAACACAAAACCCAATGCATGTCAATGGGGAAGCAAAGTCGGCAGGGAGTGGGGAGTGGAGGACACCTACATGCCGGACCACTTTTTTAAAGTGCGTGAAATATCTCTCTCTCTCTCCCCGGACGCTGCACATGTCATCTCGTTGCGCACAGTGTACGTCCTTGCTCATTGGCTGAAAAAAAGTCACATGCAAGCATTCTGTGAAATCCGACTTTGGCGCTCGGGTCGCCGACCGCATGGCCGACCTCACGCTATGGTCGGGTTTCGCTTGGCGAAACCCGACTTTGGCAAAAGTAGGCGACTTTTGAATCTGACTAACCTGTTTCGCTCAACTCTACAAGGAATCCATTGCTTTATTAATTTTATTGTTCTTCCAGTTAAAAGAGAAAGGTTGTAGCAATATGTTATATGTGATGTGGCCTCTAGAGGTCTCACTACATTGATGTGTGTACTATAGTGTTTAAGAACTTGTTGGTTAGTTGTTGTTAGCAGACATCTTGTAATGGAGGAATGTTTCACAAGTCTCATGTAATAAAAAAGCCTGGAGATATCAAAGGAGTTTGATCCATGACAGGAAACAAATAACAGAACAGGTCTGAGGATGATATGCCGTAGACAGACAGACATTTATACAAAGTGCAGAACAAAATCCTTTCCAAAATCTGGAGGTAAACTGCACTCCCTGATCAGAGATGATCTCATCTGGAACTCCATGCAGCCGTCTCATTCTGAAAGACCAGATCTACCATCTCCTTAGCTGAGGGAAGACCAGTAGAAGGAATAAAGTGAGAAGCTTTAGTAAGGTGATCTATTACAACCAGAATAGATTTATTTCCCCCAGAGGTTGGCAATTCCACTATAAAGTCCATAGAAATAGACCCCCAAGGGTGAGCAGGAATGGGAACGTAGCTCTTCACGTCCCTCAGACTGGTAGGCCACCAAAAGAAATGGGTCAGAAACTCCTGTGTCTTCTGTATCCCCTGGAGACGAGCCAACTTGGAGTCATGGACAAACTTGAGGACCTGCAGCCTTATGACCTCTGGAAAGTTAAAACATGAATCCGGGACCCACATACCATTCTTGAGAACCAAGTTCACATCATCAGTCAAGTTAGTAACAAATGGGTCTGCGTCATAGGCCTCCTTAACAGTCTTCCATAAGTCCTTATTCTGGATTACTCCGACAAAGTTGGCATCTGGCAAAATGGTACTGGATGGGGTCCCAGGTATGGAATCCTTGGCATGGATTTGGGACAAAGCATCCGCTTTCCCATTATGCGAACATGAGCGATACGAGATGACAAAATTAAATTTGTTCAAAAACAAACTCCATCTAGCCTGACATGGAGAAAGACATCTAGAAGATCAAAGAAATTCCAGATTACAATGTTCCGTGAGCAAAATAACTTGTTGTGCTGGCCCCTGCAGATGGTGCCTCCATTCCTTAAATGCAGCGATAATGGCTAGAAGCTCTTTATCTCCCACATCACAATTCCTCTCTGCAGCAGAAAGTTTAAGAGAGAAAAAAGTACATGGATGTAACAGATCTTTCTCTCCTGTTCTTTGTGAGAGGATGGCCTCCAGAGCACCACCCGAAGCGTCCACTTCCACGATGAAAGGATGTGCTGGGTTAGGATGAATCAACAGAGGTGCAGAAGTAAAACAGGACTTAAGACAACGAAAAGCCTCTTGAGCCTCTGTAGACCTCAAGAAAGTCTTTTCTTTCTTGGTTAGTTGCGCAACTAGTCCAATAATCTTAGTGAAATTATGAACAAACTGTCTATAAAAGTTAGCGACGACAATAAAACGTTCCTCCTTGACATTTTTAGGTGCGGACCAATCAAGGATAGCCTGGATCTTACTTGCTTCCATGTTAAGCCCCTGTGTTGAGATGACATAACCCAGAAATTGAATCTCTTTGCAATGGAACTCACATTTCTCAGGCTTGATGTAGAGATGATTCTCTTTCAGGCATCTTAAAACAGTTTTAACATGTTCTTGGTGTTCCTGCAATGAATCAGAAAAAAATCAAAATATCATCCAGATAGATTAAGACAAGATGATCTACCAGATATCTAAAAATGTAATAAGCAAAGTGTTGAAAGGTTGCCAGAGCGTTCCAGAGACCAAAAGGCATCACAAGTTACCCATAACAACATCTAAATCTGTCTTCAATTCATCCCCAGAGCGGATCCAGACTAGGTTATAAGCTCCTCGAAGATACAACTTAGAGAAGATTTTAGCTTGACGCACTCTTTCCAGCATTTCAGGAATTAATGGCAAAGGATAACGGTTCCAAATGGTTACCTTGGTGAGCTCCCGGTAGTCATTACAGGGTCTAAGAGTTCCATCTCCTGATCCACTGGTCCTGAAACTAGAGGGGAACCATCCACTGTTTTCATGGTTGCTGGAGGTGGCTCTCTGTTGCATGTGTATGCCAAAGGTGAGGTCCATTAAGTTACCCCCCCGCCCCAGAATCCACCATAGCTTCACAGGAGATCCATTGTTCCGATAACAAGATCTTAATGGGGAGGGAGCAATATGTATCATTATCCTTCCGTATCTTACGAGAGGTAGTCATTGGAAGGGGAATGAAAGACAGCATTCACAGAAATATTGGACCCAGAAACAACAGATTCAGCATCCTGATCTTCAATTCCCCCCCCCAAGGCGGCTAGTACCTTGCACAGCCGCTTAGGACAGTTAATAAGGAAATTATCAGACTGACCACAGTAAAAACACAGGAGGAAGGGGAGAGTTAGTAACACAATTAGAGGCTGCAAATCTCCTTTCTACGTTCTGTAATATGTATGTCAATGCGCACGCAATGCTGTATAAATGCCTCAAACTCTGGAGGAGCATCTGCATGGGCTAACTGATCCTTAATCACACTAGAAAGTCCCATTTTAAAAATGGGTAAGTGAGCATAACAGTCCCAAACCGTATCCACTGCCAGCCGTCTAAATTCAGAAGTGTATTCAACAACAGAACGCTTAGGCTATATGCACACGCTGTGGATTGGTCTGCCTAATTCCACCGAAGCCCTCAATCTCCTGTAATAAAAGTAAAATAATAAAACAACAATATACCATACCAGTCCGTCGTTCTGTCCCACACAGTAATTTATGTCTGGTGGACCATTAGTTTTCAACCTGGACAGTGCCAAGATGCGACCGTCCCGGCTGAAAACCACTGGTAAATGAGCTGCTGGGAATGCAGCGTCATTGCCCGGTGGGTGACGTCATAGTGGTTATCTCCGGTCACTGGGCTCCTTTACCAGCTGGGTTGAGCAGCGATACTGATGTGGCACACGCATGCCACATGTGTGCCGCAAGTATTGCACACACGGACACTGACATCTCCGGTACCGGAAATATCAGTACGTGTGAAAGAGTCCTTACAGCGGGTTTTTATGTATGGCTGCTGTCACATGCTAAAAGACACTTTTTATTGCAAAAAGTAGTTTTTGCATCACCACATTTTGAGAGCTATAATTTTCAATACTTTGGCCCACAGAGTTATGTGAGGTCTTGTTTTTTGCGGGACGAGTTGATGTTTTTATTGGTACAATTTTCGGGCACATGACTTTTTTTGATCGCTTCCTATTCCAATTTTTGGGAGACAGAATGAGCAAAGCCCAGCAATTCATGACTTTTTTGGGGGGGGGAGTTTATGCCATTCCGTGTGTGTAAAATTGATAAGGCAGTTTCATTCTTTGGGTCAGTACGATTACAGAGATACCTCATTTATTTTTTTTATGTTTTGGCACTTTTATATAATAAAAACTATTTTATAGAAAAAATAATTGTATTTTGCTTCACTTTATTCTGAGAGCTATAACTTTTTTACTTTTCCGCTGATGGAGCTGTATTGTCGCTCGTTTTTGGTGGATCAAGATGTTGTTTTCAGCCGTACCATCTTTTTGATCGCGTGTTATTCCACTTTTTGTTCGGCAGTATGATGATAAAGCTTTGTTCTTTGCCTTGTTTTTTTTGTTTTGATAGTGTTCACTAAAGGGTTAACTAGTGGGACAGTTTTATAAGTTGGGTCATTGCAGAATTGGCGATACCAAATAGTGATCGGACCCAAAGAGTGGTCGCAAATGGCTGCACATCCAGATGGATGAATGTCTCAAGTGGGGTACCACAGGGCTCTGTCCTGGGCCCTGTATTGTTCAACATCTTTACCAACGATTTAGATGAAGGAATTGAGGGTATACTGATTAAATTTGCTGATGATGCAAAGCTAGGAGGGATAGCTAATACTAGAAAAGAGAGAGAGAGGATTAAAAAAGATATAAATAAACTGGAGCAGTGGGCAGCAATTAACAGAATGGTTTTTAACAGGGAAAATGCAAAGTACTACATCTGGGCAATAAAAATGAAAAAAGCATATATAGAATGGGAGGAATAGGACTAAGCAACAGCACATGTGAAAAAACTTGGGTATACTAATAGATCACAGACTGAATATGAGTCAACAGTGTGATGCAGCAGCAAAAAAAAGGCAAATGCAATTCTAGGATGTATTAACAGAAGCATACAGTCTAAATCACGTGAAGTCATTATTGCCCTCTACTCCTCTTTGGTCAGACCTCATCTGGAATACTGTGTCCAGTTTGGGGCACCACATTTTAAAAAAGACATCAACAAACTGGAGCAAGTTCAGAGAAGAACGGCCAGAATGGTGACCGGTCTGCAAACCCTGTCTTATGAGGAAAGGTTGCAGGATTTGGGAATGTTTAGCTGGCAGAAGAGAAGACTGAGAGGAGACTTAATAGCTGTCTACAAATATCTCAAGGGCTGTCACATTGTAGAAGGATCAGATCATCTTTATTCTCATTTGCACAAGGAAAGACTAGAAGCAATGGGATGAAACTGAATGGGAGGAGACACAGATTAGATATTAGAAAAAACTTTTTGACAGAGTGATCAATGATTGGAACAGGCTGCCACGAGAAGTGGTGAGTTCTCCTCCAATAGAAGTCTTCAAACAGAGGCTGGACAGACATCTGTCTGGGATGATTTAGCGAATCATGCTTTTGTGCAGGGGATTGGACCAGATGGCCCAGGAGGTCCCTTCCAACTCTATGATTCTATGATTCAAATATGTGTACTTTTATTGCTTAGATATTTGTTTTTCATTCAAATATTTATTTAGCTATAGAATATATATTGATTATTTATTATTGCTTTTTTTTCAAATATTTCAACAATTATTTAATTTTCTTTTCTTCCTAAATTTTTTTTACTTTTTTACTTTATCCCTCAATGGGACAATCATTTTTTTGCAGGCTGATCGCTTCTATAGCATGCATCTGCATGCCATAGAAGCTGTCAGTGCTGCACTGGTGACCTGGATGTTGTCATGAAGTTTACTGCCGGTCACAGAGGCATCAGCTGATGTGAGTACTACTCTTTTTTATTTTTGAAAACTAGCATTACAAAACTGACATCTTGGCGCTGCATCCCTCAACTGAGTTCACAACAGTTCACTGTAAGAAATTTCTCTTGGTGAACTGTTTTGAACTCTCTGAGCTCTGCACTGCATGGTTCTAACGGTGATCTCACTGAGGTCACCGCAGTTCATCTGTCCAACTCACACTGAAGTGAGCTGGGAACACAGCCTCAGTTACCTGCGGTAATCTCAGTAACATCACAGATGGTAACTGACACTGCGCTCACAGCAACTCATTCTCCTGTGGTCTTCAGCCTGGACGGTCTCATCTTGGCACCATCCATCTTGAAAACCAATTATCACACACATGGATAGCGACATAGACCAGTATGTCAGACAGGTGAGGGATATTGTGTTTAATTTTTGTTTTTTACAGGCTTCAATAAAATGGGCATTAGGTGATCACACAAACTACAGGGACATGTGCTTAAAAATCATATAGGACAAATCTACGTATGGCATATTGAGTCAGGATCCAATGGTCAGTTTTAGAGATGAGCGACTGCCTTTTTTAGGGTCGAGTCGGGTTTCATGAAACCTGACTTTCGCAAAAGTCGGGTCGAACGAAATTGGCCGACTATAGGGAAAGTCAGAGGCCGACTGAAACACGAAACCCAATGCAAGTCAATGGGGAAGCAAAGTCGGCAGGGAGTGGAGGACAGTAAACACACGTACAATGCCCATTTCAATGCCAAAAACATCAATTATTATTACTGAAGCTTGCCAACCTTAATTTACTTTATAATAATAGTTACGCATTGAAAACTGGGGGTTATTTGGCTAAAGTTGTGGGGAGGTAGGGCTGGCTCCAGGTTTTCGTGTGCCCTGGGCCAAAGAGTGTCAGTGCGCCCCTTTAACACATACCTCAACTCATGATGCTCCGATACGACACAGAAATATAGGTATAGTACAATGACAAATACTTCACTGCTTACATGACATGACTGATCCATTTTAAATTGTACAAAAGCTCAAAAAAAGGACAGTATATTACTACATACATTATTATGGCAACCACATTCTGCGCCATTCAGAATAATGAGCCCCATATATTTCTCCATACAGAATAATTGGTCACATATAATGTTCCATACAGTATATGATGAGTTCCACATAATGCTACAGTATATGATGGTCCCCATGGACAATGCTCCAGTGTGTTATGGGCCCAAATAATGCTCCATATATAATGGGCCCCATTTCTAATGCTCCAGTGTATAATGTGCCCCATAGATGCTGCTCCAGTGTCTGATCTGCCCCATTTAGAATGCTCCAGTATATGATGGGCCCCATGGATGATGCTCCAGTGAATTATGGGCCCAAATAATGATCCATATATAATGGGCCCCATTTCTAATGCTCCAGTGTATATTTTGCCCCATAGATGCTGCTCCAGTGTCTGATCTGCCCCATTTAGAATGCTCCAGTATATGATGAGCCCCATGGATGATGCTCCAGTGTCTTATGGGCCCAAATAATGCTTCATATATAATAGGCCCCATTTCTAATGCTCCAGTGTATAATGAGCCCCATAAATGCTGCTCCAGTGTCTGATGTCCCCCATTTGGAATGCTCCAGTATTTGATGGGCCTCATGGATGATGCTCCAGTGTATGATGGGCTCAAATAATGCTCCATATATAATGGGCCCCATTTCTAATGCTCCAGTGTATAATGAGCCCCATAGATGTTGCTCCAGTGTCTGATCTGCCCCAATCTGGAATTCTCCAGTATATGATGGGCCTCATGAATGATGCTCCAGTGTATGATGGGCCCTAATAATGCTCCATATATAATGGGCTCCATTTCTAATGCTCCTGTGTATAATGGGCCCCGTAAATGCTGCTCCAGGGTCTGATGTCCCCAATCTGGAATGCTCCTGTATTTGATCTGCCTCATGGATGATGCTCCAGTGTATGATGGGCCCTGATAATGCTCCATATATAATGGGCCCCATTTCTAATGCTCCAGTGTATAATCTGCCCCATAGATGCTGCTCCAGTTCTGATCTGCCCCAATCTGGAATGCTTCAGTATATGATGGGCCTCATGGATGATGCTCCAGTGTATGATGTGCCCTAATAATGCTCCATATATAATGGGCTCCATTTCTAATGCTCCAGTGTATAATGGGCCCCGTAAATGCTGCTCCTGTGTCTGATGTCCCAAGTCTGGAATGCTCCAGTATATGATGGGCCTCATGGATGATTCTCCAGTGTATGATGGGCCCTAATAATGCTCCATATATAATGGGCTCCATTTCTAATGCTCCAGTGTATAATGGGCCCCGTAAATGCTGCTCCAGTGTCTGATGTCCCCAATCTGGAATGCTCCAGTATATGATGGGCCTCATGGATAATGCTCCAGTGTATGATGGGCCCAAATAATGCTCCATATATAATGTGCCCCATTTCTAATGCTCCAGTGTATAATGTGCCCCATAGATGCTGCTCCAGTGTCTGATCTGCCCCAATCTGGAATGCTCCAGTATATGATGGGCCTCATGGATGATGCTCCAGTGTATGATGGCCCTAATAACGCTCAATAAATAATGTGCTCCATTTCTAATGCTCCAGTGTATAATGGGCCCCGCAAATGCTGCTTCTGTGTCTGATGTCCCAAATCTGGAATGCTCCAGTATATGATGGGCCTCATGGATGATGCTCCAGTGTATGATGGGCCCTAATAATGCTCCATATATAATGGGCCCCATTTCTAATGCTCCAGTATATGATGGGCCTCATGGATGATGCTCCAGTGTATGATGGGCCCTAATAATGCTCCATATATAATGGGACCCATTTCTATTGCTCCAGTGTAAAATGTGCCCCATAGATGCTGCTCCAGTGTCTGATCTGCCCCAATCTGGAATGCTCCAGTATATGATGGGCCTCATGGATGATGCTCCAGTGTATGATGGCCCTAATAACGCTCCATAAATAATGTGCTCCATTTCTAATGCTCCAGTGTATAATGGGCCCCGCAAATGCTGCTCCTGTGTCTGATGTCCCAAATCTGGAATGCTCCAGTATATGATGGGCCTCATGGATGATGCTCCAGTGTATGATGGGCCCTAATAATGCTCCATATATAATGGGCCCCATTTCTAATGCTCCAGTATATCATGGGCCTCATGGATGATGCTCCAGTGTATGATGGGCCCTAATAATGCTCCATATATAATGGGATCCATTTCTAATGCTCTACTGTATAATGGGCCCCGTAAATCCTGTTCCAGTGTCTGATGTCCCCCAGTTGGAATGCTCCAGTATATGATGGGCCCCATTTTTAATTAACCTAAGCATGGTATGTGAAAAAAGCTCCATGGAGTAATCTGAAGTGTGTGCTGCCGCATCCTTCATTTTTGGTGTGGGTGAAGGACACAAGGAAAGGGGTTGCCCCTGACCCGAAGCCTGCACTGACGACTCAGTGCTTGCATTTTTTTAAACTTCAGAAGAGGAGGCGATATAGCTGGTGGCTGTTTCAGCAATGTAGGACAAAAACAGTTCCTGATGCTCCGGCTTTAAAAGCAGTCTACCTACTCCCAGAAAAGGAGAATTACAGGCCTTCCAGAGCTACACCATGACGCAGGCTCAGCACCTCCTGCCTTAGCTGCTATTGTGTTTTTGGCACTACCAGTAGATGCACCACCACCACTATCAGTACCAGGTGGCCCCCCACGCCCACTTCCACATCCTCTTCCACCATACTTCCTCATGTTTTGGAAAATGGACCCAAAATTCCAGCAGATATATGGTACTGTATCAGAAGGGTACAGCTCTATACAGTCTAGGGATAACAGTAAATCTCTGTTTATATTTCATGAGTCATACACTGACGCTCACAGGCTCAGTATGGATTACACAACAAAATAAAAAGTTGAAAAAGGGTACAGTATCACCAGATACAAGGTATATATAGTATAGTGTAAACATTATGAATCTCCGTATATATTTCAGGAGGCAGACACAAACACTGTCAGGCCCAGTATGGATTACACAAGAATATGAAAAGCTGTAAATGGGTAATGTAACACAAGCGTACAGCTGTATACAGTGTTGGGGTAATCTTAAAGCTCCAAATATATTTCCGGAGTAACAGACTGTTACGCGGGGCTTAGGTCAAAGAAGGCTGAAATACCCGGGGCCCCTGCGAAGTCCCTTCAACTAAGAAAAACCCTGTCTGACCCTCAACCCAGGGTTTTTCTATTGGTGCAAATGCCTGAGCCTCCAACCTTTCCTTATCTCCTGCTCAGCCCTAAGCTGAACCCTCCACCCAGTGAGTCGTCAAACCACCAAAGCCCACACAGTAATGACAGACAGGGAGAACTTAAACCGCACCACGCCGCATACACACAGGACAATATCGAAATGTGAACAGGGCAAAACAAAACACAAATATAGGAAGGCGAAAAGGTAACAATGGATCATACACCACCAGACACGAATTTCTCTCTCCAACACCTCCTCTCCAGACCGGAACCACTTGGCATAAAACACAAGCTATAATCGGCGACGCCCATAGACCAGCACGACTATTTAAAGACCGTGGGCGTGACCAAACATCCCACCTGATTCCAGCTAGATTAACCCCCGATAACCTGAGTAAAATCAAGCCGGCGCCACTGAGGCTATAGTGGACGGAGATGGAACTACCGCTGCCTGCCGGACGCTGTGGTGTGAATAGCGTCTGACATGACAGTACCCCGTCTTCTACGAGGGATCCCAGGGCCCTCAAGACGCATAGGACCCGGCTTGTCCGGATGATGACGGTGAAACTAACTGACCAGCCGATCCGCATGTATGTCCGTGACTGGTACTCAAGACCTCTCCTCCGGACCATACCCCCGCCAGTGTACCAAATACTGAAGAGTACGGCGCAGTACTCGAGAGTCCACTACCTTGGAGACTTCAACCTCTAAATCGCCATCCATCATTACTGGAGGTGGCATCGGCGTCGTGTCCACAGAGCCTACCACCTTTTTCAATAAAGCCCTGTGAAACACGTCGTGTATCTTGTATACCGCAGGAAGTTCCAACCGATAAGCAACCGGGTTAATGATGGCAGCAATCTTAAAAGGGACAATAAACCTTGGACCCAATTTCAATGATGGAATTTTGAGTTTTATGTTTTTAGTAGCTAACCACACCCAATCACCCACACACAGGTCCGGACCTGGCACGCGTCTAGCGTCAGCCACTCGTTTGTACCTTGCACTCATGCTCAGCAATCGCTGTTTCACACTCCTCCAGACCGATGATAGTTGAACTCCTAGCTGGTCCTCCTCCGGGACGCCCCCAGAGCCACCCTGACGCAAGGTACAAAATTGAGGATGGTGCCCGTAAACACAAAAGAACGGAGACTCTCCCGATGATTCTTGGCGGTGATTATTTAACGCGAACTCGGCCAAGGGAAGGAATGTCGACCACTCCTCTTGGTTGTCAGACACAAAACATCGCAAATACTGCTCCAGATTTTGGTTCATGCGCTCAGTTTGACCATTTGACCGCGGACGAAACGCCGACGAATGAGACAACTTGATCCCCAATCGTGAGCAAAAAGCTTTCCAAAACTTCGCCACAAACTGGGTACCCCTATCAGACACTATGTCCGACGGAACTCTGTGTAGTCTGACCAACTCCTGCACAAAAACCTGAGCCAACGTCTTTGCGTTGGGCAAGGAAGGCAACGACACAAAATGCGCCATCTTCGAAAATCGATCAACCACCACCAGGATGACCATGTTCCCCACCGAGGCAGGCAAGTCCGTGATAAAGTCCATGGAGATTTCTGTCCATGGCCTACTAGGTACCCCCAGAGGCTGTAGAGTGCCAGCAGGACGGGATCTGGGCGACTTGGCCCTGGCGCACGTGATGCAAGCTGCCACGTACGAGACCACGTCCTGCCGGATTTTTGGCCACCAGAAGCGGCGCGATACCAGTTCCAAGGTGCCCCTAACCCCTGGATGACCGGCCAGGACAGAGTCGTGGTGTTCCCCCAACACCTTAAGACGAAGATGAAGGGGTACGAATGACTTGTTAGCGGTAAGTCCTGGCGGTACCTCCTCCTGGGCCTCGGCAATCTCCGCCTCTACCTCGGTCGTGAGAGCCGAAAACACTACACCTTCCTGGAGAATGGGTACCGGATCTTCCCGAGGTTCTCCCCCCGGAAAACACCTGGACAAGGCATCCGCCTTGGTGTTTTTAGCCCCAGGACGGTAAGTCACCAGAAAGTTAAATCGTGTAAAAAACAATGCCCAGTGAGCCTGCCTGGGAGACAGATGCTTGGCCGACTCCAGATAGAGCAGGTTTTTATGGTCGGTGATGACTGTGACCTGGTGGGCCGCCCCCTCCAAGAAGTGTCGCCATTCCTCAAAAGCCAATTTGATGGCCAACAACTCCCTGTTGCCGATATCGTAATTCCGTTCGGCAGGCGACAGCTTCTTGGAGAAGTAGGCGCATGGACGCATATTGCTCAAGGACGAGCCCTGTGACAGTACTGCCCCCACTCCCACCTCAGATGCATCGACCTCCACAGTAAAAGGTTTAGATGCGTCCGGTTGCACCAGAATGGGGGCTGAAGCAAAACGGTTTTTCAGAAGCTCAAATGCACGCACCGCAACCTCAGACCAGATAGCGAGATTGGTACCTTTTCTCATCATGTCCATGAGCGGTTTGGCTATAGTAGAAAAATTCTTAATAAACTTCCTATATAAGTTGGCAAACCCAAGGAACCGCTGGAGTGCTTTTAGATTATCAGGCCGTTCCCACCGCAGCACCGCTTGCACCTTCGCGGCGTCCATTTTAAACCCTGCGGCGGACACAATATATCCCAAAAAAGGCAACTCCTGAACCAAAAATACGCATTTTTCAAGCTTAGTATAGAGCTTATTCTCACGGAGCAACTGTAACACCTGCCTGACATGCTCTAAATGAGTGTCCCGGTCGCTCGAATAAATGAGGATATCATCCAGGTACACAATCACAAATTTCCCCAGCACATGAGCGAATACATCATTTATGAAATGTTGGAAAACAGCAGGCACGGTTGTCAACCCAAATGGCATAACTAGGCTTTCAAAATGACCCTCAGGGGTATTAAACGCCGTCTTCCACTCATCCCCCTGACGGACCCTTATGAGGTTGTACGCCCCCCTGAGGTCAAGTTTGGAAAACCACTTCGCACCAGCCACCTGGTTGAACAAATCAGGGATCAGAGGCATCGGGTAGGGATCACGGACCGTAATCTGATTTAACTCCCGGAAATCCAGACACCGGCGTAACCCCCCATCTTTCTTCTTAATGAAGAAAAACCCCGCTGCTACAGGCGAGGATGAAGGCCGGATGTGCCCTTTACTTAGACTCTCCACGATGTAGTCTTTAAGAGCTTGTCTCTCTGGACCAGAAATACTAAACATCCTAGCCTTTGGCAATTTGGCCCCGGGTTTTAACCTAATCACACAGTCATAGGTTCGATGTGGAGGTAGTTCTGAGCAACCCCTCTCAGAGAAGACGTCCGCAAAGTCCAGCAATGCCTCCGGAAGGCTGGACACACATGTGGCCAAGCAATTTTCCTGGCAGAAACTACTCCACTGGACTATGTCCTGGGTTCTCCAGTCAATCACCGGGTTGTGCTTGGACAACCATGGGAAACCCAGGACCATTTGTGCTGGGAGATTATTGAGCACTCTACATGTAACCCACTCAGAATGTAGGAACCCAATGTGGAGTTTAACCTCAGCTACAAACTCAGTAATCTCCCCCTGTGGGAGGGGAGCGGCATTAATGGTAACCACGCGAATAGGGTGAGGGAGTTTTTCGATCTTAAAACCGGCCGTGTGTGCAAACTCCTCATCCATGAGATTGGTGGTGGAACCGCTATCCACAAACACTGATATTGGTAGCTCTCTGCCCGCAATAATAACCCTGGCAGGGAGCATACATTGAGATACCATCATGGAGGATATGCATACGCTCAGTTGGGCCTCCTCCATACCCTCTGAGCTTACCAGTTTTCCGCCGGTGCAACTTTCTTAGGTAGCACAGGACAAGCATTTACATAATGATCTCTTTTACCACAGTAAAAACATGCTCCTTGCTTCCTGAACCCAGGAACGCGACGCTTAACAAGTGATACCCCAGCGATTTGCATAGGTTCCGTGGGCTCACCTGCAGCAACCACACTTGCACCCCTGCTTTCCCCCTGGGGCAACATCTCCTGCGCCCCCTGACACAAACGGCGATCAATACGAATAACCAAACTCATGGCAGACTCTAACGATGCAGGAGTCTCATACATCAGGAGGGCCTGTTTAACTCTTCCTGAAACCCCATGAATAAACTGACTCCGCAGCGCTGGGTCGTTCCACTGTGTGTCTACTGCCCAACGGCGAAATTCTGAACAATAGTCTTTCGCCATACGTTCCCCCTGACGGAGGGCGCGGATTTTAGATTCCGCTAGAGCCAATCTGTCGGGATCATCATAAATGAGCCCGAGTGCTGAAAAAACATTCTCAACCGAATGAAATCTAGCAGAGTCAGCTGGTAAGGAAAACGCCCATGCTTGGGGGTCCCCACTCAGTAATGATAACACCAGACCCACCCGCTGAGCCTCATTACCTGAGGAGACAGGGCGCATGCGAAAGTATAACTTGCAGGCCTCCCGAAAGATGACAAATTTGCTGCGTTCCCCAGCAAATCGTTCAGGCAGCGGAATCTTCGGCTCTGCACCTGCACATGCAGAAGCCGCTTGCACATTAGCTACAACCAGGCCTTGCTGCTGAACTGCCCCCTTCAACTCGGTGACCTGTAAGGACAGCGCCGCCAACTGGCAGTTTATGGAAGTCATGGAATCCATGGACTACCAAAATATTGTGGGCCGATTATAATGATACACGGGGCTTAGGTCAAAGAAGGCTGAAATACCCGGGGCCCCTGCAAAGTCCCTTCAACTAGGAAAAACCCTGTCTGACCCTCAAACCAGGGTTTTTGCTAATGGTGCAAATGCCTGAGCCTCCAACCTTTCCTTATCTCCTGCTCAGCCCTAAGCTGAACCCTCCACCCTCCACCCAGTGAGTCGTCAAACCACCAAAGCCCACACAGTAATGACAGACAGGGAGAACTTAAACCGCACCGCGCCGCATACACACAGGACAATACCGTAATGTGAACTGGGCAAAACAAAACACAAATATAGGAAGGCGAAAAGGTAACAACGGATCATACGCCACCAGACACGAATTTCTCTCTCCAACACCTCCTCTCCAGACCGGAACCACTTGGCATAAAACACAAGCTATAATCGGAGACGCCCATAGGCCAGCACGACTATTTAAAGACCGTGGGCGTGACCAAACATCCCACCTGATTCCAGCTAGATTAACCCCCGATAACCTGAGTAAAATCAAGCCGGCGCCACTGAGGCTAAAGTGGACGGAGATGGAACTACCGCTGCCTGACGGACGCTGTGGTGTGAATAGCGTCCGTCATGACACAGACAGTCATTCACAGGCTCATTATTGATTATACCAGAATCTAAATAGCAAAAAAGGTTACTGTAACAGAAGCGTACAGCTGTATACAGTGTTGGCCAAATTTGAAACCTCGGTATATATTTCCGGAGTCACCCTCAGACGCTCACTCAGTCTGGGTTTGACCATAATAAAAAATGTTGTAAAAAATGTACTGGATGACAAGATAGCAAGTATATATATTATAGGGTACAATTGAAATCTCCGTATACATCGTCCCGTAGTCACTCTCAGATGCTTACTCAGTATGGATTTGACCGTAATACTAAATGTCGAGCAAAGGTACTGTATAACAAGATACAAGCTGTATCGAGTATAGGGTAAAAATTGGTATCTCTGATTCACCTTATATATAGAAGGCGTAAACCACACACGCTCACTCACTATGGATGATACCGTAATAAAACATTTTGAACAAAGTTACTGTATCAGCACATACCAGGTGTATCCAGTCTAGGGGTAATTGTAAATTTCCATCTATACTTCCGGAGTCAGACACAGACACTCACAGGCTCACTATGTATCACACCAGAATTTAAAAAGTAGAAAAATGGAAAGGTATTCGAAGCGTACAACAGTATACAGTGTTGTGGTAGTTTTAAATATTCGTATATATTTCAATCTCAGTAAGCCAGTCCAGACTCTCCACTACTGGAAACTACATGGATACAAGTACAGACGGAAAGTCGAGTGTTAGCAGAAATTTGGGAATTACTCATCGTGGGAAAACCTCCCGGTAGATGTTGCAGAGGCGATGCAGACCCTCAATTACTGTGTCTGTGGAGACAGTGAAAATGGTTCTTTGTGAAGAAAGGATTGCTTTATCGCAGTAGTGTGGATCACATCACCATTACTTGTCTCCATCAAATTGTGATTACAGGGAGAGATGTAGACATGGTCCTCATTGCCTATCATGATGTGTCTGGTCATTTTGGAGTGCAAAAGACAGAAGCCACAGGCCGTAGGCGATTCTATTGGATTGGCATGAGAGGAGACATTGAAAAATGGTGGCAGGAATGTCACACGTCTGTGACTATCACAACTGTGAAAGGTGAGCGTAAACCACCACTGCATTCGCTTGTAAGTTGACGTCCATTACAAATGGTAGCCATTGATCATCTGAAGGTAGAGGCCAGCAGGACAGTCCATAGCTACATGTTAACCATCATTGATCAATACACCAAATTTCTATTGGCCGTCCCTGTGAAGGATTTAACTGGCCAGATTACAGAGCGGTGGAGCAGGGAGAGGTAAGTACTGCAACTTGCAAGTGCTGTGGCCATGACCAAGCAGGGGGGGCACACTCGTGGGCGACGGTACTGGCACAGGGCCCCTTATAGTACGCTGGTGTGTCTGGCGGCGAGTGGGCCCCCCACCCTCAGAGACACTGTATTGTACTATGAGGGGCCCTGTGCCAGTGCCGTCGGCCATCAGTGGGCCCATCCACCTGTTCAGAGCAACGGCACTTGCCCTGGTGCGTCAGGTGTTGACCCCAGCCCTTGGAGGGTGGGAAGACCAGTTAGGGAGGTTTAAAAAATGGCATATGTTGATGTGTAGGCTGGACATTCAGCTGCTGCAAATGGCAGAATTGGGCAAGTCCGAGGACGAGGAGGACAAAAGCGAGGCAGTTTTCTGGCAACCTATGTGTCATCAGGGGAAGGTGGTCAAAATCCTTTGAAACCCATGCATGGTTTATTTTAATGAAAGTTAGATCAACATTTTGGGTCAACAGACGGGTCCTTTTTTCTGTCAGGATTGATCCAGCAGCACTGTAGACTCTTTCAGATAACACACTAGCAGCAGGGCAAGCGAGCTCCTGTAAGGCATAGTATGCCAATTCATGCCAGGTGTCCAGTTTAGAGGTCCAATAGTCAAAGGGGATTGACCTGTGAGGGAAAACATCGATATGGGAGGAGAAGTAGTTTGTAACCATAGTTGACAACTGCTGTCTCCTGTCACTTGTAATCGATGCAGTATTAGCAGTCGTGTGAGCGGTACTTGAGAAATCATTCCACAACATGGTCATTAAACCTCTGTCTCCAATACCACTTCGACTGTGTGCACCACGAACACCTCTTCCATTGTGCCCACTACGGCTCGTGGGAGAACCAGCACCGCTGCTGTGTGCTGGAAAAGCCTCAAACAAACGGTTTACCAGAGTTGCTTGTTTGTTAGCCAATAGTATCTCTAGGTTCCCCTGTGGCATGATGTTGTGTAATTTTTCTTTGTAGCATGGATCGAGGATGCTGGCCAGCCAGTAGTCGTCATCCTTCATCATTTTGGCAATGCGGGGGTCCCTTTTTAGGAGCCGCAAGGCATAATCGCACATGTAGGCCAATGTTCCAGGTGCCAATAATGCACTGCCACTGCTGGGTGGAGGAGCACTTTCTGGCAAATCCACATCCCTACAGTCACGCACAAACACTGTACCTGACCTTGGAATGCCAACATTTTCTCTTGCCCCCTGAGAAGCATCCTCCTGCCCAAAAATAATCATCACCTTCTTCCTCCTGCTCCTCTTCCTCTTCTTCATCCACCTCATCCAGGACAGTTCCCTGACCAGACAATGGCTGACTGTCAGCAAGGCTTCCCTCCTCCTCCCCCTCCTCCTGTTCCTCCTCTGCTGCAGATGCCAGATCCTTAATGTGCATCAAACTTTGCATGAGCAGATGCATAAGTGGGATGGTCATGCTTATGATGGCGTCATCTGTGCTTACCAGCCATTTGCATTCCTCAAAACACTGAAGGACTTTACAAATGTCTTTTAGCTTTGACCACTGTACACCCGACAATTCCATGTCTACCCTCAAATTGCCTGCCCGTGTGTCCTCCCACAAATGCATTACAGCCTGCCTCTGTTCGCACAGCCTCTCAACCATGTGCAGGGTGGAGTTCCACCTTGTTGCAACGTCTATGATTAGGAGGTGCTTGGGGAGGTGGATCAATCGCTGCAGCTTCTGCATACGAGTGGAGTGGACGTTTGAGTGACGGATGTGTGAGCACAGTCTTCGCACCTTATGGAGCAGGGATGTTAACTCTGGATAATTATTAAGGAAGCACTGCACCACCAGGTTCAAAGTGTGAGCCAGGCAAGGTATGTGTGTGAGTTTTGCACGGGCTATGGCTGCCACAAAATTACATCCGTTATCACTGACTACCTTGCCTGGTTCAAGATGTAAACTGCCCAGCCATGACTCAGTTTGTCACTGCAAGTAGTCGGCCAGTACCTCCGCGGTGTGTCTGTTGTCGCCCAAAGACATCATCTTTAACACAGCCTGCTGATGCTTACCACTAGCTGTTCGATAGAGGGACACCTCGTGTGCAACACAGCCAGCTGTAGATGGAGTGCTTGTGCGACTGCGCTCTGTGGACGAGCTTTCGCTTCTGGAGGAGTAGGAGGGTCGAGAGACTACAGCCAACTGTTTCCTATACCGTGGGCTAGGCAGCACTGTTCCACCGCCGCTGTCCCCTGTGGAGCCTGCATCCACCTCATTAACCCAGTGCGCAGTGATGGACACGTAACGGCCCTGGTCATGCCTACTGGACCATGCATCCGTTGTGAGGTGCACCTTTCCACTCGCTGATTGCTTGAGTGCATGGACAATGTGGTATTTCACATGCAGGTGAAGGGCTGGGATGGCTTTTCGAGAAAAGAAGTGCCGACTGGGTAGGTCATAGCGTGGGACTGCGTAGGCCATGAGCTCGCGGAAAGCTTCGCTTTCAACGAAACGGTAGGGCATCATCTCTAATGAGATATGTTTGGCAATGTAGGCGTTCAAACACAGTGTATGCGGATGAGAGGATGAGTACTTTCTTGTCCTACTCAGAGTGTCTGGTAGGTTGAGCTGGACTGGAGAGCTGCATATGGGGGAAGTAGCGGTGGACCGGACGGAGTGAGAGGGGGTTGGTGATGGTATTGGTGGTGATGGCCTAGATTCAGCGTAGTGTTCCATAACCGTTGTGATTCCTTGAGTGCTTTGGCCTTGCGACGACACATCAACATTTAGTGCTGGTGGTGTGCTTAACGGTGGCGGTTGCCTTACAGTGGGGGAAGCGATGGAGCTTTGCTGGCTACCTTCAGTCGGAGCAGGTGCACATGTGATACCTGAGGTTTTGTAGTCCGTCCACGCTTGCAAGTGCATGTTGATTAAATGTCTAAGCATGCAACTGGTATTCAAATTTCTGTTGTTTACCACGGCTAAAGGTCCTTCCGCACTTCTTACAGGTAACCCTTGCCTCATCAGTAGGATTTTGGACAAAGAAGTGCCACACTGCACTCTTCCTACTATGGTATACATTTTCTGGCCTTGCACGCTGTGCTAAGTTGACCATCTGGCCAAGCTGTCCTGCTACTCTTTTAGTTTTTGGTGCACATTTTTGGACAGCTACAGGCCTGCCAGATAACCGCTGCTGCGATGTCAATGCCTGCTGCGGATCCTTCTCCTCCTTAACTATTGCCAGTGCCACCCTCCTCCCCCAATGGATGCCAATCCGGGTCAAGAACAGGGTCATCCATCACCTCCTCTTCAAAGTCATCTGCACCTTCCTCTTTACCTTCCTCTGTGTCCCCGTGTAAGATGGTATAGCATGCGGGAAGGGGCACCTCAGTTTCATCAGGGTCAGATTCTGGCTCAGTAGACTGCGAGTGCAATGTAGTGTTCTGGGTCAATGTACCAACAGAATCATCTAGCAGTGGCTGTGCATCAGTGCACTCCATGTCAGATTCATCTTGGACTGGGGAATTCAGGATTTGACTGGATAACCCAGGCATGGTATGTGAAAAGAGCTCCATAGAGTAATCTGAAGTGTGGGCTGCCGCATCCTTAACTTTTGGTGGGGGTGAAGGACACAAGGAAAGGTGTTTTTCCTGACCAGAACCCTGCACTGATGACTCTGTGCTTGCAGGTTTTGAACTTTCAGAAGAGGAGGCAATAGAGCTGGTGGCTGTTTCGGCAATGTACGCCAAAACCTGTTCCTGATGCTCCGGCATTAAAAGCGGTATTCCTACTCCAAGAAAAGGGATCTTTACAGGCCTTCTTGGGCTGCTATTGTGCTTTTGCCAGAACCCACCGATGCACCACCACCGATGCACCACCGCCCTGCCCACGTCCGAGGCCTCTTCCACCATACTTCCTCATGTTTGGGAAAATGTACCAAAAATACTAGCAGAGAGATGGTACTGTATGAGGAGCATCCAGCTGTGTAAGGTGTATTAAAAAACTTAAATCTAGGTATATATTTTGTTAGTCACAGACGCTCTCCCAGTATGTATTTGACCGTAATCCAACAAGCAGATATACGGTACTGTATCAGAAGTGTACAGCTGTATAAGTTTTTTGTGTAACTAACGATCTCTGTATAGGTATTTGCGGAGTGTCACACACATACGCTGACTCTGAATAGATGTGACTGTAATGCGAACATCAGATATACAATACTGTTTGAGAATCAGACAGCTCAATATGGTGTATGGAGAAATGGAAATGTCCATATATGTATTTACAGAGTGTCACACACACACGCTGACTCTGTATAGATGTGACCGTAATGCGAACGGCAGATATACAATAATGTTTGAGAAACGGACAGCTCTATATGGTGTCTGTATGGAAAATTTTAAATCTCCGTCTATTTTTATACGGAGTGACACACGCCTTCTCAGTACAGTTTTGACCGTAATCAAACAGAAGAAATACAAAACTGTTTGAAAAGCGGACAGCTCTATACGGTGTAGGTCTGGAAAAATGGAAAATCTCCTCTTTTTGCTTTTCCAAAGTCACAAACAGATAGCTTGTATTTGTCCGTGATACCAGCCGGTACACGGTAGTGTGTGAGGAGCGTACATCGCAAAGCAGTGTCTGTATGGAAAATTGACAATCTCCGTCTATTAATATACGGCGTGACACACGCTGTCTCTGTATAGTTTTGACCGAAATCAAACAGCAGATATGCGAAACTGTTTGAAAAGCGGACAGCTCTATAAGGTGTAGGTCTGGAAAAATGTTAAATTTCCTCGGCTTGTTTTTCCAGAGTCACACACAGATAGCTTGTATTTGTCCGTGATACCAGCAAGTACACGGTAGTGTGTGAGGAGTGTACACTGCTATACGGTGTGTGAAAAAATGAGCGCTCGGTAACTCACCAGAACAAAATAATAAAAGTTGGAGTGCTTTGAAAAAAGCAGTTTGAACAGCAGTGTGCACACAGCAATGCAGCTATCAGGTAGCCTTAAAAGGTAGCCTAATCACTACCAGCGCTGCTGCACACAGCAAAAATCCACCCCTTTCACTGCACACTAACTGTACAGAGAAAAGCGCTATCAGCAGAAGCAATTTTTTTTCTCTTCTTCCCTGCCTAACGCTCTCCCTATTCAGAATCAGCAGCAGCACCTCTCCCTATTCTAAGATCGGCAGAAGTAAGATGGCGGTCGGCAGTCACAGCCTTTTATAGCTACTGTGACTCCACACAAAGCCAGCCAATCACTTCAATGCCCTTCTCTAAAATGGTGGTGGCCGCTGCCCATGTCATCGCATTGCCCATAGTGTGCGTCCTCCATCATTGGCTGAGAAAAGGCGCTGGAAGCATTATTTCAAATGTGACTTTGGCGCTCGGTGACCTTATGGCTGAACTCACGCTATGGTCGGGTTTCGATCGGCGAAACCCGACTTTAGCTAAAGTCGGCGATTTTTTAATTTGACCGACCCGTTTCGCTCAACTCTAGTCACTTTCAATAATGAACTAAATCTGTTACTTAACACAGCTCTGGACCAAAACCTCATCTCCAAAAATGAAAGGGTTTTCATGTTGCAAAAAGCACCAGCTATAACGGTATTCTATGGTGTCCCTAAAGTTCATAAAGGTCTATCTCCCTTAAGGGGCCATCCTATAGTATCCAGAAATGACTCAATCTCACAGAATTGTGGAATATACATTGATAATATACCAAGATCTTTTGTTACGGCTTTGAAGGTGGAGGACATCTCCCTTGACAGAGACACACATCTGGCATCCATTGATGTCGAGGCTTTATATAGCATTATACCCCACCAGGAAGGGCTAAAAGCCACAGAATTCTATCTTAGATCTAGGGACGTAAACTTGACATCACAGAACAGATTCATTTGTGAACTTCTACATTTTGTTTTGATGCACAATTATATTTTATTTCACGGCAAATTCTGCCACCAGCTCAGGGGCACAGCTGTGGAACAGTCACCACCCCTATGGCCTAAGAAAAGGTATCCCAAAGAGTCAATACCTATGGGTTAAAAGGAATTGCTCCAACACCTCCAGTTTCTATGCTGAAGCTAAGGAACTACAAAATAGATTTCTTGATAGAGGTTACCCCAATGAGGTGCTTCAGGAGGCCTTTAAAAATGCTGAATCACGAGCTAGGGCTAGCCTATTACAACCAAGGGACAAAAAGGAGGATCATCTCCTAAGACTGATAGGATATTTTGATGATTGCTCTTACGAAGTGAGGAACATCATAAAAAGACACTGGGATGTTCTAAAGGCTGATACTGAAATAAATGATTGTTTTGCCAGATCTACCCACCATTACATAAAGGAGTGGTAGATCGGTGGGTGATCAACTAGTTCATAGTACTTATGTCCCCCCTAATAAAAATAGTCACCTGACTTGATAAAAGAGATCTAGGCACATTTAGATCTGGTGGTTGTTCCTTCTGCAGGTTTGTGGAGGTTGGTAAACAATTCTGCAGTGTCACTACAGGCATGGTCTATGCAAATAGACACTTTGCAAATTGCAAGACTACGGGCGTCATACAGTGGGGAAAAAAGTATTTAATCAGCCACCAATTGTGCAAGTTATTCCACTTAAAAAGATGAGAGAGACCTGTGTTTGACATCATAGGTAGACCACAACTATGAGAGTCAAAATGAGAAAACAAATCCAGAAAATCACCTTGTCTGATTTGGCAAGATTTATTTTGCATATTATGGTGGAAAATAAGTATTTGGTCACTAACAAAAGTTCATCTCAATATTTTATTATATATCCTTTGTTGGCAATGACAGAGGTCAAACATTTTCTGTAAGTCTTCACAAGGTTGGCACACATTGTTGGTGGTATGTTGTCCCATTCCTCCATGAAGATCTTATTTAGAGCAGTGATGTTTTGGGGTTGCTGCTGGAAAACTGATATTTGTGCCACCTGAGTGTGGCTCAGTATGAAAGTAGGTCAAGGTATCGCATGTGATATCAGGGCTCTCAGCAAAGGAGTCCTACACTGATGACTTACCCACCTCATCTTACTGTGACATTCATTTGAAAGTGGTAAATACTGTCCCAGACCCTGATACCTCATATCTGGCTGATTGCTGCAGGATCATGCTGCAATTTGTACTGTGGGTCAATTGAGTCCACTTTCCAGGTGTCTGTGCCTCATTTGATGTGTTTTGGCAGCATTTGAGGCCATTTTAAGGTGTTGTGCATGCATTTATTTTTGCCTCTCATTGAGATGATTGGCATTCAGTTGTGATCGGCAAATATTCAACGAATTGATAGCGAATTCAGTGATCGTAATCTGAACCGAACATTGAAATATTCTCTCATCTCCAGTTATCTACAAACGAAATGTAATACATACCACTTAATACTATGGGTGTCAATATTGTCAATGTTTTGACACATCCAAAAAAGAATGTGGTGACATGCAGCAGCTATATATTTTACAATGGACTGTAAAATCATAAGCCTTGCCTAGAGGCTGTATTCTGCTACTGTCCCTGCAACTGTCCCTAGGCTAAATGCAAAATGTATCTGATACAAACCGCGAAGCACAAGATTAGCCCTTAGAAGGAATCTTATTATGATGGTTCAGCATCAGCAGAAGAATCAACACTAGAGGCAGGTCCAGGACGAGGAGTAGGCACCTGCATAGGGTGCTGCCTCCCTGAGGGGGCGCACATTGATGGCAAAAAAAATACTGTATTTTTATTATTTTGCGAACTATAGTCCGGTTGTGGGGGATGAAGTAGCGAAGGAGCAGAGTCACAGGAGGCAGGAACCTACTTATGCGAACACTTATGCCCGCTATTAAAGAAAATTAATATTCACTGCTTCCCACACCCATAATCCCTCCCACCTCTTAGCACTGAAGCTGGCACTGGGTGATGGGTGGGACTATGGGAGTGGGGAGCAGTGAATATTAACCCCTTCACCCCCAAGGGTGGTTTGGACGTTCATGACCGGGCCAATTTTTACAATTCTGACCACTGTCCCTTTATGAGGTGATAACTCTGAAACGCTTCCATGGATCCCAGTGATTCTGACACTGTTTTCTCGTGATATATTGTACTTCATGTTAGTGGTAAAATTTGATTCATATAACTTACGTTTATTTGTGAAAAAAACGGAACTTTGGCGAAAATTTTGAAAATTTCGCAATTTTCCAAATTTGAATTTTTATGCCCTTAAATCACAGAGATACGGCACACAAAAAACTTAATAAGTAACATTTCCCACATGTTTACTTTACATCAGCACCATTTTGGAACCAAAATTTTTTTTTGTTAGGAAGTTATAAGGGTTAAAAGTTGACCAGCGATTTCTCATTTTTACAACACCATTTTATTTTTACGGCCACATCACATTTGAAGCCACTTTGAGGGGTCTATATGATAGAAAATACCCAAAAGTGACACCATTCTAAAAAACTGCACCCCTCGAGGTGCTCAAAACCACATTCAAGAAGTTTATTAACCCTTCAGATGCTTCACAGGAATTTTTTGAATATTTAAAAAAAAAATGAGCATTTAACTTTTTTTCACAAAAAAATTAATTCAGGTTCATTTTTTTTATTTTACCAAGGGTAAAAGGAGAAATTGAATAAATACAGTAACAATCGGCGCTGTGTTTTGTACCACCTAAGCAGCAAGTTTTCAGGACAAAACCCACTCAGTTCATCCAATGAAATATACCAAAAGGAAAAAAAACTATAAAAACTCGCGCTAAAATGTATACCTAAAGGGTTAAATCATATAGCACAATATTATACGCCAACAAATGTTTATAAATAGGGCTAAAATGGTATATATTCCCTTATATATAAACATGGAAATGCTGACACCAGGAATCAGATAGTCCTTCTCTTGAAAATTTAGGAGCGCACAGTAATAATATACTATGTACCTAGAGGGTTAAATCCTGTAAGGCAATTGTATATGCCCGAAAATAGTGCCTCCAAACAGGGTTAAAGTGGCAAATGTATTACCTTTTATGCAAGCATAGGCATACTGACGCTGAAATCCCAAGAACGATCCTTGTCAGCCAGGGAATCAGGTAGTCCTTCACATAAAAATTCCACGGTGAGATAAGATCCAGAAGTCTTGAGCCAGAGAGTGAGCAAGGTATTAAAACCAGATGTAGTCCCAGCCGGTGACTAAGGCTAGTTTCACACTAGCGCTTTTGAGCGCAGCGACGGCCTGCGCATGGCCGCCGCTAAGCCCCGCCCCCTGCCGCGCCTCCGCCGGTAGCTCCGCCTACCGGCGCATGACGCTGCATGCGTCCTGCGTCCCCTATCTTTATCACTGGGGGCACAGGCCGTGCGCAGTATGCGTTTGGCGGCTCATGCGTCCTTTTGATGGTGCGCCGACCTGCGCCAAACGCAACCTGCTGCAGTTTGGTTGCGCTCGGCGCACCGTCAAAAAGGCGCATGCGCCGCCAAATGCATACTGCGCACGGCCTGCGCCCCCAGTGATAAAGATAGGGGACGCAGGACGCATACAGCGTCATGCGCCGGTAGGTGGAGCTACCGGCGGAGGCGCGGCAGGGGGCGGGGCTTAGCGGTGGCCATGCGCAGGCCGTCGCTGCGCTCAAAAGCGCTAGTGTGAAACTAGCCTAACGTCTGTCTGTAGATCTGTATCAGCTGTTTGTGTGAAACACAGGAGCCGCCTGTTTCACACAGACAGCTGATACAGATCTACAGACAGACGTTAGTCACCGGCCGGGACTACGTCTGTTTTTAATACCTTGCTCACTCTCTGGCTCAAGACTTCTGGATCTTATCTCACCGTGGAATTTTTATGTGAAGGACTACCTGATTCCCTGGCTGACAAGGATCGTTCTTGGGATCTCAGCGTCAGTATGCCTATGCTTGCATAAAAGGTAATACATTTGCCACTTTAACCCTGTTTGGAGGCACTATTTTCGGGCATATAAAATTGCCTTACAGGATTTAACCCTCTAGGTACATAGTATATTATTACTGTGCGCTCCTAAATTTTCAAGAGAAGGACTATCTGATTCCTGGTGCCAGCATTTCCATGTTTACATATAAGGGAATATATATACCATTTTAGCCCTATTTATAAACATTTGTTGGCGTATAATATTGTCCTATATGATTTAACCCTTTAGGTATACACTTTAGCGTGAGTTTTTATAGTTTTTTTTTCCTAAAAGGAGAAATTGGACTGGAAAAGTTTTTGTGCAATTTGTCCTGAGTACGCTGATACCTGACATGTGGAGGGGAACCACTGTTTCGGCGCATGGCAGAGCTCAGAAGAGATGGAGCGCCGTTTGACTTTTTCAATGCAAAATTGGCTGGAATTCTGATCGGACGCCATGTCACGTTTGGAGAGCCCCTGATGTACCTAAACAGTGGAAACCCCCCACAAGTGACCCCATTTTGGAAACTAGACCCATCAAGGAACTTATCTAGATATGTGGTGAGAACTTTGAACCCACAAGGGCTTCACAGAAGTTTATAACGTACAGCGGTACAATTAAAAAATCATATTTTTTCCAAAAAAATGATCTTTTCACCCCCAATTTTTATTTTCCCAAGGGTAACAGGACCCTAAAAGTTATTGTGCAATTTGTCCTAAGTACGCTGATACCCCATATGTGGGTGTAAATGACTATTTGGGCGCATGGCAGAGCTCGAAAGGGATGCAACGCCGTTTGACTTTTTGGGCTGGAATTGAGATCGGACACCATGTCGCGTTTGGAAAGCCCCTGATGTATCTAAACAGTGGAATCACCCCACAAGTGACCCCATTTTGGAAACTAGACCACCTAAGGAACTTATCTAGATGTGTGGTGAGCACTTTGAACTCCCCCAGTGCTTCACAGAAGTTTATAACACCCGGGCGTGAAAATAAAAAAATCGTATTTTTTCCACAAACATGATCATTTAGTCCCTATTTTTTTATTTTCCCAAGGGTACCAGGAGAAAATGGACCCCAAAAGTTGTCCAATTTGTCCTGAGTACACTGATACCCCATATGTGGGAGAAAACTACTGTATGGGCCCACGTCGGGGCTCGGAAGGGAAGTAGTGACGTTTTGGAATGCAGACTTTGATGGAATGCGCTGCGTGTGTCATGTTGCCTTTGGAGAGCCCCTAATGTACCTAAACAGTGGAAACTCCCCACAAGTGACCCCATCTTGGAAACTAGACCCCCCACGGAACTTATCTAGATGTGTGGTGAGCACTTTGAACCCCCAAGGGCTTCACAGAAGTTTATAACGCCCGGGCGTAAAAATAAAAAAATCATATTTTTTTCCCTCAAAAAAGATATTTTTGCCCCCAATTTTTTTATTTTCCTAAGGGCAACAGGAGAAATAGGACACCAAAAGTTGTTTTGCAATTTGTCCTGAGTAGGCTGATACCCCATATGTGGGGGTAAAACACTGTTTGGGCGCATAGCAGAGCTTGGAAGGGAAGGAGCACCATTTGACTTTTTCAACGCAGAATTGGCTGGAATTGAGATCAGACGCCATGTTGCATTTGGAGAGCACCTGATGTGCCCAAACAGTGGAAACCCCCCATTTCTAACTCCAACCCTAACCCCAACACACCCCTTATCCTAATCTCAGCCCTAACCCTAGCCCCAACCCTAACCCTAGCCCTAACCCTAATGGGAAAATGGAAATAAATGCATTTTTTTAATTTTATTATTTTTCCCTAACTAAGGGGGTGATAACGGGAGGTTTGATTTACGATTTATGGCAGTTTTTATTTTTGGCAGCTGTCACACGCTAAAAGACGCTTTTTATTGTAAAAATAGTTTTGGCATCACCACATATTGAGAGCTATAATTTTTCTGTATTTTGACCCACAGAGTCATGTGAGGTCTTATTTTTTGCAGGACGAGTTGACGTTTTATTGGTCTCATGTTTGGGCACGTGACATTTTTTGATCGCTTTTTATTCCGATTTTTGGGACGCAGAATGAATAAAAACCAGCGATTCATGAATTTCTTTTGGGGGGTGCGTTTACACCATTCCGCGTGCGGTAAAATTGATAAAGTGGTTTTATTTTTCGGGTCAGTACGGTTACAGCGATACCTCATTTATGTCCTTTTTTATGTTTTGGCGCTTTTATGCAATAGAAACAATTTTATTTAAAAAATAATTATTTTTGCATCGCTTTATTCTGCGAGCTATAACTTTTTTTATTTTTTCTCTCATGATGCTGTGTGGCAGCTCGGTTTTTGCGGGGCAAGATGATGTTTTCAGCGGTACCATGGATATTTATATGCGTCTTTTTGATCGCGCGTTATTGCACTTTTTGTTCGGCGGTATGATAATAAATCATTATTTTTTGCTTCATTTTTTATTTTTATTTTTTAAGGGGTTCGCTAAAGGGGTTAACTAATGGGACAGTTTTATAGGGTAGGTCGTTACGGATGCGGTGATATAAAATATGTGTACTTTTATTGTTTTTTTTTTGTTTTTTTTATTTCCAAAAAATGAATTTATTAGGGAATATTTTTTTTTTTTATTTATTTAGCAATTTTTTTAAAAATTATTTTTACACTTTTTTTTTTAACTTTATTAGTTTGTCCCAGGGGGGACATCACTGTCCTGTGACAGGTTGCTGATCTGTCACATCACAGATCACTGGGACAGATCAGCAATCTGTCACAGGCAGTGCAGAAGGCTTCCTCATGCCTGCGCTTTGCAGGCACTGAGGAAGCCAGCTCCCTGCAGGCCCCCGGAAGTCCCCGTCGCCATCTTGGATCCGGGGGCCTGCAGGGAAAGAGCCCCCTGCAGCAGCGCTGCACATTGCGCTGCTGTGGGGGGCTCAGGGAAGCACGGAGGGAGCCCCCTCCCTGCCGATGCTTCCCTTTAACCCCCGTACACCGCGATCGTGTTTGATCGCTGTGTGCAAGGGGTTAACGAGTCTGGGGCGGTCCATGACCGCCCCTGACACATAGCGCCGGGTGTCAGCTGTGATAATCAGCTGACACTCGGCCGTGATCAGCGGCGCTCACCACGTGGGCGCCGCTGATCGTGCTAGACATACTATCCCGTCCATGGGCATAGGGGCCCGGGTCCCACGGACGGGATAGTACATCTGATGTCAGAAAGGGGTTAATTTCTTTTAATAGTGAGCCACAGCCGCCAGATCCTGCGGCTGCCCACTATTAAAGAGCAGTGAATATTCCAGCAGCTGAGATCAGCGTGACGGGGCACATGGCAGTGATGACACGCTGAAGTCAGCTGCCATCTTCAGAACTAGTAGCCGGCTGCGAGAAAGTGGAAGAAAGGAAAGTAGAATTTTTTTTTTTTTCATGTGTGCAGCATGATGGTTAGCCATATACTGTATACCAGGATGGGGGGGACAATATTTTCCAGGATGGAGGGCCATATATACCAGGATTGGGGGGACACATACACCAGAATGGTGAGCAATATTTATCAAAATGGTGAGTCATATATACCAGGATGAGTGGGCCATATGTACCAGGATGGAGGGGGCCATATATACCAAGGATGGAGAAGGCCATATGTACCAGGATGGAGGGGGCCATACAGTAAGGAGGATAAGTTTTCCCACTTATAAAGAATGGAGAGGCCTGTAATATTTATTTCAGGATGGGGGGGATATATAACAGAATGGTGAGCCATATATACATGGATGAGTGGGCCATATGTAGCAGGATGGAGGGGGCCATATAAACCAGGATGGAGGGGGCCATACAGTGAGAAGGATAAGTATTTGATACACTGCCAATATTGCAAGTTTTCCCACTTATAAAGAATGGAGAGGTCTGTAATATTTATTGTAGGTACATTTCATCTATGAGATGCAGAATCTAAAAAATTCCAGAGAATCACATTATATGATGTTTACATAATTAATTAGCATTGAATTTCATGAACTTAATATTTGGTACAGCAACTTTTTTTTGCAATTACAGAGGTCAGACATTTCCTGTACTTCTTGACCAAGTTGGCACACACTGCAGCAGGGATTTTGGCCCACTCCTCCATACAGATCTTCTCCAGATCTTTCAGGTTTCTGTGTTGTCACTGGACAACATTGAGATTCAGCTCCCTCCAAACATTTTCTATTAGGTTCAGGTCTGGAGACTGGCTAGGCCACTCCAGGACCTTGAAATGCTTCTTACAGAGCCACTCCTTAGTTGTCCTGGCAGTGTGTTTCCGGGCTTTGTCATGCTAGAAGAACCATCTTCAATAGTCTTACTGAGGGAAGGATGTTGTTGGCCAAAATTTCACAATACATGACTCCAACCATCCCCAAAGTATAATGTTTCCTCCACCATGCTTCAAGGTTGGAATGGTATTTTTGGGTTGGACTCATCCTTCCTTTTTCTCCAGACACGAGTGGAGTTGATACCAAAATGTTCTATTTTGGTCTCATCTGACCACATGACCTTCTCCCATGCCTCTCTCTGGATCACTCAGATGGTCACTAGTGGATTTCAAATGGGCCTGGACATGTGCTAGCATGAGCAGGGGGACTTTGTGTGCCCTGCAGGATTTTATTTCTTGACGGCGTATTGTGTTACTTAAAGTAACATTTGACGTTGTGGTCCCAGCTTTCTTCAGATTAGAGTTGAGCGAAACGGGTAAGTCAAATTAAAAAATCGCCGACTTTAGCTAAAGTCGTGTTTCGCCGATCAAAACCCGACCATAGCGTGAGGTCGGCAATGAGGTCGCCGAGCCGAACGCCAAAGTCGCGTTTCAAATAATGCTTCCAGGGCCTTTTCTCAGCCAATGATGGAGGACGCACACTGTGGGAAATGCGATGACATGGGCAGCGGCCACCACCATCTTAGAGAAGGGCATTGAAGTGATTGGCTGGCTTTGTGTGGCGTCACAGTGGCTATAAAAGGCCGTGACCGCAGACCACCATCTTACTTCTGCCGATCTTAGAATAGGGAGAGGTGCTGCTGCTGATTCTGAATAAGGGAGAGCGCTAGGCAGGGAAGAAGAAAAAAAAATTGCTTCTGCTGCGCTTTTCACTGTACAGTTAGTGTGCAGTGAAAGGGGAGGATTTTTGTTGTGTGCAGCAGCGCTGGTGGTGATTAGGCTACCTTTTAAGGCTACCTGATAGCTGCATTGTTGTGTGCACACTGCTGTTCAAACTGCTTTTTTCAAAGCACTCCAACTTTTATTATTTTGTTCTGGTGAGTTACCGAGCGTTCATTTTTTCACACACCATATAGCGGTGTACGCTCCTCACACAGTACCGTGTACTGGCTGGTATCATGGACAAATACAAGCTATCTGTGTGTGACTCTGGAAAAACAAGCCGAGGAGATTTTCCATTTTTCCAAACGTACACCTTATAGAGCTGTCCGCTTTTCAAACAGTTTCGTATATCTGCTGTTTGATTTCGGACAAAACAGTACAGAGACAGCGTGTGTCACTCCGTATAAAAATAGACGAGATTGACAATTTTCCATACAGACACCGTATAGCGGTGTACGCTCCTCACACACTACCGTGTACCGATTGGTATCACGGACACATACTGTACAAGCTATCTGTGTGTGACTCTGGAAAAACAAACTGAGGAGATTTTGCATTTTTCCAGACCTACACCTTATAGAGCTGTCCGCTTTTCAAACAGTTTCGTATATCTGCTGTTTGATAACGGTCAAAACTATACAGAGACAGCGTGTGTCACTCCGTTTAAAAATAGACGGAGATTGACAATTTTCCATACAGACACAGTTTAGAGCTGTCTGATTCTCAAACAGTATTGTATATCTGCCGTTCGCATTAGTCACATCTATACAGAGTCAGCGTGTGTGTGTGACACTCCGTAAATACATATATGGAGATTGTTAGTTACACAAAAAACGTATACAGCTGTACACTTCTGATACAGTTCCGTATATCTGCTTGTTGGATAACGGTCAAATACATACTGGGAGAGCGTCATGGACTATCAAAATATATACGTAGATTTAAATTTTTTAATACACCTTACACAGCTGGACGCTCCTCATACAGTACCATCTCTCTGCTGGTATTTTTGGTACATTTTCCCAAACATGAAGAAGTATGGTGGAAGAGGCCGCGGACGTGGGCAGGGGGGCGCAGCTGGTAATGATGGTGGTGGTGCATCAGCTGGTGCTGGCAAAAGTACAATAGCAGCTAAGGCAGGAGGTGTTGAGCCTGCGTCATCGTCTGGCCCAAGAAGGCCTGTAAGGTTCCCTTTTCTTGGAGTAGGAAAACCGCTTTTAAAGCCGGAGAATCAGGAACAGGTTTTGGCGAAACAGCCACCAGCTCTATTGCTTCCTCTTCTGAACGTTCGAAACAAGCACGGAGTAGTCAGTGCAGGGTTCTGGTCAGGAAAAACACCTTTCCTTGTGTCCTTCACCCCCACCAAAAGTTAAGGATGTGGCAGCCCACGCTTCAGATTACTCTATGGAGCTCTTTTCACATACCATGCCTGGGTTATCCAGTCAAAACCTGAACTCCCCAGTCCAAGATGAATCTGACATGGAGTGCACTGATGCACAGCCACTGCTAGATGATTCTGCTGGTACATTGACCCAGAACACTACATTGCCCTCGCAGTCTACTGAGCCAAAATCTGACCCTAATGAAACTCAGGTGCCCCTTCCCGCATACTATACCATCTTACACGGTGACACAGAGGAAGGTAAAGAGGAAGGTGCAGATGACTTTGAAGAGGAGGTGATGAATGACCCAGTTCTTGACCCGGATTGACATCCATTGGGGGAGGAGGCTGGCAATAGTTCAGATAAGGAGAAGGATCCGCAGCAGGCATTGACATCGCAGCAGCGGTTATCTGGCAGGCCCATAGCTGTCCAAAAACGTGTACCAAAAGCTAAAAGAGTAGCAGGACAGCTTGGCCAGATGGTCAACTTAACACAGCGTGCAAGGCCACAAAATGTATACTATAGTAAGAAGAGTGCAGTGTGGCACTTCTTTGTCCAAAATCCTACTGATGAGGCAAAGGTTACCTGTAAGAAGTGCGGAAGGACCTTTAGCCGAGGTAAACAACTCAGAAATTTGAATACCAGTTGCATGCTTAGACATTTAATCAACATGCACTTGCAAGCGTGGACGGACTACAAAACCTCAGGTAGCACATGTGCACCTGCTCCGACTGAAGGTAGCCAGCAACGCTCCATCGCTTCCCCCACTGTAAGACCACCACCACCGTTAAGCACACCACCAGCACTAATTGTTGATGTGTCGTCGCAAGGCCAAAGCACTCAGGGAGTCACAATGGTTTTGCAACACAACACTGAATCTAGGTCATCACTACCAATACCATCACCAACCCCCTCTCACTCCATGCGGTCCACCGCTACTTCCCCCATATGCAGCTCTCCAGTCGAGCTCAACCTACCAGACACTCTGAGTAGGACAAGAAAGTACTCATCCTCTCATCCGCGTACACTGTGTTTGAACGCCTACATTGCCAAACATATCTCATTAGAGATGATGCCGTACCATTTGGTTAAAAGCGACGCTTTCTGCGAGCTCATGGCCTACGCAATCCCACGCTATGGCCTACCCAGTCGGCACTTCTTTTCTCAAAAAGCCATCCCAGCCCTCCACCTGCATGTGAAATACCGCATTGTCCATGCACTCAAGCAATCAGTGAGTGGAAAGGTGCACCTCAAAACAGATGCATGGTCCAGTAGGCATGGCCAGGGCCGTTACGTGTCCATCACTGCACACTGGGTTAATGTGGTGGATGCAGGCTCCACTGGGGACAGCGGCGGTGGAACAGTGCTGCCTAGCCCACGGCATAGGAAACAGTTGGCTGTAGACTTTCGACCCTCCTACTCCTCCATAAGCGAAAGTTCGTCCACAGAGCACAGTCGCATGAGCACTCCATCCGCAGCTGGCAGTGTTGCACACGAGGTGTTCCACTTTCGAACAGCTAGTGGTAAGCGTCAGCAGGCTGTGTTAAAGATGATGTCTTTGGGCGACAACAGATACTCTGCGGAGGTACTGGCCGACTACTTGCAGTGACAAACTGAGTCATGGCTGGGCAGTCTACATCTTGAGCCAGGCAAGGTAGTCAGTGATGCTGACTCCATAAGGTGTGAAAACTGTGCTCGCACATCCATCGCTCAAATGTCCACTCCACTCGTATGCAGAAGCTGCAGCGATTGCTCCACCTCCCCAAGCACCGCCTAATCATAGACGTTGCAACAAGGTGGAACTCCACCCTGCACATGGTTGAGAGGCTGTGCGAACAGAGGAAGGTTGTAATGCATTTGTGGGAGGATACACGGGCAGGCAGTTTGAGGAAAGACATGGAATTGTCGGGTGTGCAGTGGTCAAAGCTGAAAGACCTCTGTAAAGTCCTTCAGTGTTTTGAGGAATGCAAATGGCTGGTAAGCACAGATGAAGCCATCATAAGCATGAGCATCCCACTTATGCGTCTGCTCATGCAAAGTTTGACGCACATTAAGGATCTGGCGTCTGCAGCGGAGGAGGAACAGGAGGAGGAGGAGGGAAGCCTTGCTGACAGTCAGCCATTGTCTGGTCAGGGAACTGTCCTGGACGAGGTGGAGGAAGAAGAGGAAGAGAAGGATGAGGGGGATGATTATTTTGGGCAGGAAGATGCTTCTCAGGGGGCAAGAGAAAATGTTGGCGTTCCAAGGTCAGGTACAGTGTTTGTGCGTGACTGTAGGGATGTGGATTTGCCAGAAAGTGCTCCTCCACCCAGCAGTGGCAGTGCATTATTGACACATGGAACATTGGCCCACATGTGCGATTATGCCTTGTGGATCCTAAAAAGGGACCCCCGCATTGCCAAATGATGAAGGATGATGGCTGCTAGCTGGCCAGCATCCTCGGTCCATGCTACAAAGGCAAATTACACAACATCATGCCACAGAAGAACCTAGAGATCATATTGGCTAACAAACAAGCATCTCTGGCAAACCGTTTGTTTGAGGCTTTGACAGCACACAGCAGCGGTGCTGGTTCTCCCACGAGTCATAGTGGGCACAATGGAAGAGGTGTTTGTGGTGCACACAGCCGAAGTGGCGTTGGAGACAGAGGTTTAATGACTACTGTATGTTGTGGAATGATTTCTCAAGTACCGCTCACACGACTGCTAATACTGCATCGATTACAAGTGACAGGAGACAGCAGTTGTCAACTATGGTTACAAACTACTTCTCCTCCCATATCGATGTTTTCCCTCACAGGTCATTCCCCTTTGACTATTGGACCTCTAAACTGGACACTTGGCCTGAATTGGCACACTATGCCTTATAGGAGCTCACTTGCCCTGCTGCTAGTGTGTTATCTGAAAGAGTATTCAGTGGTGCTGGATCAATCCTGACAGAAAAAAGGACCTGTCTGTCGACCCAAAATGTTGATGATCTAACCTTCATTAAAATGAACCATGCATGGGTTTCAAAAGGATTTTGTCCCACCTTCCCCTGATGACACATAGGTTGCCAGAAAACTGCCTCGCTTTTGTCCTCCTCTTCCTCGGACTTGCTCAATTCCACCTTTGGCAGCAGCTGAATGTCCAGCCTACACATCAATATATGCCATAATTTAAACCTCCCTAACTGGACTGCCCACCTCCCCCAAGGGCTGGGGTCAACACCTGGTGCACCCGGGCAAGTGCCGTTGCTCTGAACAGGTGGATGGGCCCACTGATGGCCGACGGCACTGGCACAGGGCCCCTCATAGTACAATACTGTGTCTCTGACAGAGGGGGGGCCCACTCGCCGTCAGACACACCAGCGTACTATAAGGGGCCCTGTGCCAGTACCGTCGCCCACGAGTGTGCCCCCCTGCTTGGTCATGGCCACAGGACTTACCTCTCCCTGCTCCACCGCTGTGTCATCGATCAATCCTTCACAGGGACGGCCACTAGAAATTTGGTGTATTGATCAATGATGGTTAAGATGTATCTATGGCCTGTCCTGCTGGCCTCTACCTTCAGATGATCAATGGCTACCATTTGTAATGGACGTCAACTTACAAGCGGATGCAGTGGTGCTTTATGATCACCTTTCACAGTTGTGATAGTCACAGATGTGTGACATTCCTGCCACCATTTTTCAATGTCTCCTCTCATGCCAATCCAATAGAATCGCCTACGGCCTGTGGCTTCTGTCTTTTGCACTCCAAAATGACCATTGATAGGCAATGAGGACCTTGTCTACATCTCTCCCTGTGATCACAATTTGATGGAGACGAGTAACGGTGATGTGATCCACGCTACTGCGATAAAGCAATCCTTTCTTCACAAAGAACTATTTTCGCTGTCTCCACAGACACAGTAATTGAGGGTCTGCATCGCCTCTGCAACATCTGCCGGGAGGTTTTCCCGCAATGAGTAATTCCCAAATTTCTGCTAACACTCGACTTTCCGTCTGTACTTGTGTCCATATAGTTTCCAGTAGCAGAGAGTCTGGACTGGCTTACTGAGATTGAAATATATACGAAGATTTAAAACTACCACAACACTGTATACTGTTGTACGCTTCGAATACCTTTCCCTTTTTCTACTTTTTTAATTCTGGTGTAATACATAGTGAGCCTGTGAGTGTCTGTGTCTGACTCCGGAAGTATAGATGGAAATTTACAATTACCCCTAGACTGGATACACCTGGTATGTGCTGATACAGTACCTTTGTTCAAAGTTTTTTATTACGGTATCATCCATAGTGAGTGAGCATGTGTGGTTTACGCCTTCTATATATACGGTGAATCAGAGATACCAATTTTTACCCTATACTAGATGCAGCTTGTACCTTGTTATACAGTACCTTTGTTCAACATTTAGTATTATGGTCAAATCCATACTGAGCAAGCATCTGAGAGTGACTACGGGACGATGTATACGGAGATTTCAATTGTACCCTATAATATATATACTTGCTATCTTGTTATCCAGTACCTTTTTTACAACATTTTTTAATATGGTCAAACCCAGACTGAGTGAGCATCTGAGGGTGACTCCGGAAGTATATACCGAGATTTCAAATTTGGCCAACACTGTATACAGCTGTAAGCTTCTGATACAGTAACCTTTTTTGCTATTTAGATTCTGGTGTAATCCATAATGAGCCTGTGAACGTCTGTCTGTTACTCCGGAAATATATTTGGAGCTTTAAGATTACCCCAACACTAGGGATGAGCTTTCCGATATTGAAATATCGGAAATCGGCCCGATATTTGCGATATCGGAATTCCATCAGGGACAGTTTTGGTCAACAACCCCCAGAGCCCTTCCTCCCGACTTCCCAGCCCTCCACCTTCAAAACCAACTTCTCCACCATTACAGAAGATCGACTCTCCACTCTACTCTCAAGATCACATCTCACCACCTGTGCACTCGACCCGATCCCATCCCACTTCATCCCAAACCTCACCACAGTCTTCATCCCAACCCTAACCCATCTCTTCAACCTGTCACTAACAACTGGTGTTTTCCCCTCAAGCTTTAAACATGCCTCCATCACACCTATCCTCAAAAAGCCCTCTCTTGACCCATCCTCTGTATCTAGCTATCGCCCTATATCACTTCTCCCATACGCCTCCAAGCTACTGGAACAACACGTCTACCTTGAACTGTCCTCCCATCTCTCTTCTTGCTCCCTCTTCGACCGCTTACAATCTGGCTTCCGGTCACACCACTCCACTGAAACTGCCCTTACTAAGGTCACCAATGACCTCTTAACTGCCAAGAGCAAGCGACACTACTCTGTCCTCCTCCTCCTGGACCTGTCGGCTGCCTTTGACACAGTGGACCATTCCCTATTATTACAGACCCTCTCATCCCTCGGCATCACAGACTTGGCCCTCTCCTGGATCTCATCATACCTAACAGACCGGACATTCAGCGTCTCCCACTCACACACCACCTCCTCACCTCGCCCCCTATCTGTCGGAGTCCCACAAGGTTCAGTCCTTGGGCCCCTGCTGTTCTCTATTTACACCTTTGGCCTGGGACAGCTCATAGAATCTCATGGCTTTCAGTATCATCTTTATGCTGATGACACACAGATCTACATCTCTGGACCAGATATCACCTCCCTACTAACCAGAATCCCTCAATGTCTGTCCACTATTTCATCCTTCTTCTCCACTAGATATCTGAAACTCAACATGGACAAAACAGAATTCATCATCTTTCCCCCATCTCACGTGACCCCCCCTACGAACCTATCAATTACAGTAAATGACTGCCCACTCTCCCCAGTCCCACAAGCTCGCTGCCTCGGAGTAATCCTTGACGCTGATCTCTCCTTCAAACCACATATCCAAACCCTTTCCACTTCCTGCCGACTTCAACTCAAAAATATTTCACGCATCCATTCATTCCTCACCCAAGAATCTGCAAAAACCCTAGTCCATGCCCTCATCATCTCTCGCCTTGACTACTGCAACCTCATGCTCTGTGGCCTCCCCTCAAACACTCTCGCACCCCTCCAATCTATTCTAAACTCTGCTGCCCGACTAATCCACCTGTCCCCCCGCTATTCCCCAGCTTCTCCCCTCTGTCAATCCCTTCACTGGCTCCCAATTGCCCAGAGACTCCATTACAAAACCCTAACCATGACATACAAAGCAATCCACAACCTGTCTCCTCCATACATCTGTGACCTCGTCTCCCGGTACTTTCCTGCACGCAACCTCCGATCCTCACAAGATCTCCTTCTTTACTCCCCTCTTATCTCCTCTTCCCACAATCGCATACAAGATTTCTCTCGCGCATCACCCCTACTCTGGAACTCTCTACCACAACATATCAGACTCTCACCTACCATCGAAACCTTCAAAAAGAGCCTGAAGACCCACCTCTTCCGACAAGCCTATAACCTGCAGTAACCACCGATCGACCAAACCGCTGCACGACCAGCTCTACCCTCGCCTACTGTATTATCACCCATCCCTTGAAGATTGTGAGCCCTCGCGGGCAGGGTCCTCTCTCCTCCTGTACCAGTTATGACTTGTATTGTTTAAGATTATTGTACTTGTTTTTATGTATACCCCTCCTCACATGTAAAGCGCCATGGAATAAATGGCGCTATAACAATAAATAATAATTCCGATTCCGATATTTTTTTCACATCAGAAATGGGAAATCCCATAATCCTTCAGCCTCTGAGCGCTCCGTGGAGCCAATCAGGAGCTGAAGAATTGCTGACAACATTGTGTAACTCCCCTAAGCTTGGTAGGAGGCGTCCAAACTTGCTAGCTAGGAACTGCGCTGCGATTGGCTGGCTGGATGGTGTGATCAGGCAGTATAAAAGGCTGCGCCTGCCATTTTAGCCTCACTCTACTGTGAAAGCAGATAGGGATAGGTTGGTGTTGGAGATAGGGAGAGATCTCGGATCTAATAGTGATAGAAATTGTTTTTCATCGACTGTAGTAGCCCCTGTGTGTTACAGAAGCAGTCTTTTTCCTCACTGACCCCGCTCAGTTTCATTTTTTTGTGCTGTGCAGGCTCTCAGTGAGGTGCTTAGTGAGACAGTGCAGAGCACATTCACTGCAGCTGCTGCAGCTCCTCTTGCTGCAGCACTGTGTGGTGTGTGTCTCACTGCCTTTTCTTTTCTTCCCTTAAATCCCCTTCCCCTATTTTTTCCTAAAAGTTAAACACTATATAGGGATTGTGCTGTGAGGGACCCAAGCAACCTCTGTGGCTGGTGCCACACAGCACCTGGCCCAGTCCCGGAGAATCCTTTTTTTTTGTATCACAGCAGTGTCAATTACTGCGCTGTGACATCCGACCGTAACGTGTACACGTTACTCTTTGTGTAGGCCATACTAGATTCAAATAAAGTGTAGCAGACACACCTTCATCATATAGTGCCATTAGTGTTTCTTATACCTGTTTGTAGTCCTACAGGAATAAGCACACTAATTTCTAATAATTACTTCTGAATCCATCAATAGAGATGAAGAAGGCAGGGAGTAAGGGACGTCCCCGCGGCGGTCGCGGAAGAGGTGCATCAGCAGCTAGACATGGTGCACATCCAGAGCAAGCAGCAGACCCAAGTCACTCAGCACCTACTTTCATCCGGCAGCAGTCATTTATGCGCAGCTTGTTAGGAGCACAGGGCCATAGGCTGATAAGAGAGGATCAAGTAGAAACCGTTGTTGGTTGGATGGCAGCTGAGGAATCCACCTCAATGAGCACAGCATCCTCCCAGGACCTCTCCACCACATCGGGTCAGGCCACTGAAGAGCAGCACCCATCTGCTTCTTCACCGCCCACTAAATTGCCCAGACATTCAGAGGGCCAGGAGCCAACCTTAATCCTCTTCTCAGAATCTGTTGGCTTGGAATCTGTGTGCCATCCAGACAGCATTCCTGCAGCTGAAGAAGAGGTAGTGTGCACAGATGCGCAACCACTGTGTCCATCTGAGGAAGAAGTGGAGGGTGGGCCAGTGCCCACAGTGACCAGACCCCAGGTAGCAGATGATGATGAAACTCAGCTGCCAGTTTCTGCTGACGAAAGTGTATTGGATGACGAGGTCCTTGACCCATCATGGCATGCTGAGGGGCAGCAAGCAAGTGGGGATAGCTCAGAGGAAGAGCTTGTAGGTGTGGCGCTGCGTGGCCGTCCACGTGGGAGAGGAAGAGGGAAAAATTGGTTGTTGGCTCCCTCAACTTCAGCACCCGTTACGAGCAGGGCTCTTTTAAAGAACACAAGGGGTGCGCCCAAGAGTTGTGGTGCATGGGCCTTTTTCGACCAAGTTGCAGATGACGTTACAGTAGTCAGATGCAAGCTTTGTCGGCAAACTGTGCGGAAAGGGAAGAACGTCAGCAACCTTAATACCACCAATATGTTGACGCATGTCAGGAAGAGGCACCCTGTGGAGTGGCAGCATCACACCCAAGATGATTCGCCACCTGCAGCTGGTTCCCCACCTTCCACCTCTTCAGCCACAGTGGCCACCTCTTACTCCAGCTCGCAAAAGCTGCTCCCGCTTCCTCGCCAGAATGCCAGGGTGCATCTGCAGGCAGTGTTGTACGGCGGCACACTGTCTGTACTTCGTCAGCATCCCAATCGCTGGCATCCTCACACTCCCAATCCAGTGTGCATCTATCTGTCACACAGGTGTGGGAGAAAAGGCACCCGTACTCGGCAAACCACCCACAAGCACAGGGCATGAATTCTCGCATTGCCAAACTGCTTGCTGTGGAAATGCTACCATTCTGGCTGGTGAGCAAGCCAGCCTTTATCGATATGTTGGGGTTTACAATCCCACAATACAGCGTTCCCAGCCGCTTCTACTTCAGCAGGCAAGCCGTCCCCGCCCTGCAACAGCATGTGGAGCGTAAAATTAAGCATGCGCTACAAAATGCAGTTAGTAGCAAGGTCCACCTGACCACCGACGCGTGGACCAGTCAGCATGGCCAGGGACGCTACATTTCCATCACTGCCCATTGGGTAAATGTAGTTGAGCCTGGAACTGAAGTAGACAGTGCAAGTGCGCAGGTCCTGCCAACTCCATGAATTGCAGGCCTCTCCTCCATTCAAATTGACTCCACCTCATACTCCTCGTCAGACTCGCCTGCACCCAGACGTACCACAACAACCGATTTCAGCACTGCATTGGCCAAACATCAACAGGCCATGTTGAAATTGGTTTATCTGGGTGATGTTAGCCACACCGCAACCGAGCTGTGGAACACGCTCAAGGAGCAGAGCGACATGTGGCTTGCGCTGCTCAACCTCCAGCCAGGTTATGGTGGTGTGTGACAACGGCCGAAACCTGGTCGCGGCTCTGGGCCTAGGTGGTCTGACTCACATTCCATGCCTTGCCCATGTCCTAAACTTGGTGGTGCAGAGTTTCCTTAGGAACTATCCTGACCTTGAGGAGCTGCTGCACAAAGTCAGATACTAGTGCTCTCATTTGCGGCGTTCAAGCATGGCTGCATCGCGCCTTTCAGCCATGCAGCGCAGATTGGGCCTGCCCGAGCACCGCATCATTGTTGACCTCCCCACCAGGTGGAATTCGACTTTGCATATGCTGCGGAGGTTGTGTGAGCAGCAACCTGCAATTATTGAGTTGCAGCTGCAGCAGGCGCAAGGTAGGAGACACACATCTCAGCCCTCCCACTTTACAACCACAGAGTGGGCATCCATGAAGGACATATGCACCATTTTGAAGTGCTTCGAGGACTCCACTCTGATGGTGAGCGCAGATGCTGCCCTACTCAGCCTGACTATTCCCCTTATATGCCTTATAGAATCATCACTTAAAGGACTAAAGGATGAGGTTTCTCTGGAGCAGGAGGAGTATGATGAGACACTTGCACCAACTAGGCAATCTTCATCGGCCCGGTTGGAACAAAGCTCTGTGGGTGCCTCACAAAGGTACAGGCAGGACACAGCAAGCGAGGAGGATGAGGAGGACTATGAGGATGAGCCAGAGGAGGAAAGTACACAGCGCTCTACTAGTAGTCACCAGATAGAGCGTGGATGGGGTGATGCAGAGCAGCCAGAGCACATTCCTCCAGCTGGTGACAGCGATGCATGGCCAGTTGGCAGCCTTCAGCACATGAGTGACTTCATGCTGCAGTGTCTGAGAAACGACCAACGCGTGGCTCGTATTCTTCACATAAATGACTACTGGGTGGCCACCCTCTTAGATCCATGTTACCGGGACAGCCTTCAAAGCCTAATTACACGGTTGAACTGGGCGCGTAAAATGCAGGAGTACCAAGATGCACTGGTTAATTCACTCATGTACTCTTTTCCACCACATAGCAGTGATGCGCGTGCACTAGCAGGCACCTCAGTGCGTCCTGGGCCCAGCGGAATCCGTTCAGAAGCCGGTAGCAGAAGCAGTACATCTGCTACTGACAGGCTCAGTATACCCAACCTGTTCCAGTGGTTTCTGAACCCGCAAACAGTTCGGGCACCATCAGCACAGACAGTGCAACGCACTAGGAGGCAACGTTACCGTGACATGGTGGCACAATACCTCTCCACCCCTGTCAGTGTGCTTCAGGATGGATCTGCCCCCTTCAAGTTTTGGGTCTCCAAGTTGGATACATGGCCCGAGCTTAGCCAGTATGCCTTGGAGGTCCTGGCTTGTCCTGATGCCAGTGTGATTTCTTAACGTGTCTTTAGTGCCGCTGGCAATGTACTAACAGACCAACGTACCAGACTATCCGCTGCAAATGTGGACCGGCTTACATTCCTAAAAATGAACCAGGCCTGGATTTCTGGTGACTTTTGCTGCCCTGGGCCAGAGTAGACAGGTTACATGCATGGTTGGTAGCAGTATGCATGCTCTGTCATGTGCCTATGTTGCACACAGCGTCATCTGTTATGCCAGTGCTCTGGCCTCTACTACCAACATCTAGCACCTGATTCTGTGACTGACTCTTTCACCTCATACTGTTTTCCATGGGCTCTAGTACTGCCAGCTAGTGCCCATTTCCGTGACTGCTGATTTCACAGCATGCCGTGTTTCTGGGCTCTAGTACCACCAGCTAGTGCCCATTTCTGTGACTGCCACTTTCACAGCATGCCGTGTTTCTGGGCTCTAGTACCGCCAGCAAGTGCCCATTTCCGTGACTGCTGATTTCACAGCATGCCGTGTTTCTGGGCTCTAGTACCACCAGCTAGTGCCCATTTCTGTGACTGCCACTTTCACAGCATGCCGTGTTTCTGGGCTCTAGTACCGCCAGCAAGTGCCCATTTCCGTGACTGCTGATTTCACAGCATGCCATGTTTCTGGGCTCTAGTACCGCCAGCTAGTGCCCATTTCCGTGACTGCAACTTTCACAGCATGCTGTGTTTCTGGGCAACAGTAACACCAGCTGTACCTCGTTAGACCAAAGTGGAAAAAAGGACGACCGATGCCAAACACCTATAGGCAGAAGCACAAGAGGCTGGATCCAGCCACGCCGGCTGTTTCCTGGCAGTGAAGTGCAGACACAGGTGCCTCCCCCGAGGGGTAAACCGGGTTCCAGCATCGCCAGCTGGTTCTCGGGAGTGCCCAAGAGCACGGGTACCTCCTGCTCCAAACCGTGTTTCAACAATGCTCGTGGTTACACGGTTGTGTCCGCCGCACTCTTCCACGCCCCTGCCGTACATCATTCCGGCTCAGTTTGCTGTTATCCGTGGTGTCGGCAGTGTAGGAGCCCCCTACGTGGACTCTGGGACCTGGTGCTCAAGACTGGTTTCGACAGTGCCAGTAGACCCTCCTCCTCCCCTGCTGCAACTGCGGAGTAAAGAAGACTGTGTCTGGGTTGCGGGGGCAAATGTGGCTCTTGCACCTTCTGCCGAGGAGACATTACTTCGGTAGAAGACCCAAGACAGGAAGACAGATGCAGAAGACCTAAGACAGAAAGACAGATGCAGAAGACCCATGACAGGAAGACAGATGCAGAAGACCCAAGACAGGAAGACAGATGCAGAAGACCCAAGACAGGAAGACAGATGCAGAAGACCCAAGACAGGAAGACAGATGCAGAAGACCCAAGACAGGAAGACAGATGCAGAAGACCCAAGACAAGAAGACAGATGGAGATGTCCCCGGACTCCTATCTTTTTGCTCTTGAACTTGCGTCTTTGTGGGGTTTTTTGGGGCTTCTCGGCAGTGCTTTTGTGCTTTTGGCTTATGTCACTACTACATTGTGGTATCCAGGCTACAGTAATGTCAGCTGTTGCCCAGTACAGCCACTGGCACTTTTACCTTCTGCTGCTTAGCTGGGTTCCAGTAACGCAGGCTGGTTCTCAGTAGAGTCAATGGCTTAGGTCCCTCCTTTGTGGTATTCGAGTTCCAGTAACGTCTGCTGGTCCTTGGTAGTGCATTCTGGCACAGGTTACCTCCTGCTTAGTTATCGGCCTCCGGTAACATCAGCTGGTGCCCGTTAGTTCCATTGGCTCTTATGTTGATTTCTGCTGCCTATACGGGTTCCAGACTCACCAGCTGGTTCTCTCAAGTTCCTGTGCCTACTGTTACTTCTGCATATTTCCTCTGGGTTTGGGACATTCTGCGACCAGCCAATAGCAGGTTAACCATTGACAGAGGTTTAGGAAGCAGTAGGAGCAGATGTACTTGAACCAAAAGCAGAATATCAATATGCAGAATTACTGAATAACAGTAATATGATAAGCAGAAGACTAAGCATGGTTTAAAGGGAGTGTATCCGTTCCTCCACGTGGTGCTCCTTGAAACTCCCTGCAACGCAAGGTGAGCTGAACGCGGACACACGTCAGTCAAAGGGCATATTGACACCACCACCAGCAGTTTTAATTTAATAATGTAAAATCACTAACCCTAACCATCCCTAACACCTAACCGTTACCCTAACCCTTACCCTACTAACCATAACCCCTAACCCTACCCCAACTAATCCTAACCCAAAGAAAAAACACCGCTGTTAAGAAGATGGCGACCAGTTTTCCTGCTACAGCTTTCGCTCTGTACATTTTTCTAGCGATTTTTTTTTTTTTGCTCCTCTGCCTCAGCAAACTCCTTCCCCATTATCCTGAAGTGTTTCCCCTCCATTTTATCTATTATATAACACTGTAGTGGTCATTTTGTAATTCCGATTTTTTTCTCCCATTGACTTGCATTGATATCGGAAATTCCGATATCCGATATTTTTTCAATATCGGAAATCGGAATTCCGATACGATATCGGGCAATATCGCTCATCCCTACCCAACACTGTATACAGCTGTACGCTTGTGTTACATTACCCATTTACAGCTTTTCATATTCATGTGTAATCCATACTGGGCCTGAGAGCGTTTGTGTCTGCCTCCTGAAATATATACAGAGATTCATAATGTTTATTCTATACTATACAGTATATACCTTGTATCTGGTGATACTGTACCCTATTTCAACTTTTTATTTTATTGTGCAATCCATACTGAGCCTGTGAGCGCCTGTATATGACTCACGAAATGTATACAGAGATTTACTGTTATCCCTAGACTGTATAGAGCTGTACACTTCAGATACAGTACTATATATCTGCTGGTATTTTGGGTCCATTTTCCAAAACATAAGGAAGTATGGTGGAAGAGGATGTGGACGTGGGCGTGGGGGGCCATCTAGTACTGATGGTGGTGGTGGTGCATCTGCTGGTAGTGCCAAAAACACAATAGCAGCTAAGGCAGGAGGTGTTGAGCCTGCATCATGGTGTAGCTCTGGAAGGCCTGTAAGGCTCCCTTTTCTGGGAGTAGGTAGACTGCTTTTAAAGCCAGAGCATCAGGAACTGTTTTTGGCTTGCATTGCTGAAACAGCCTCCAGCTTTATCGCCTCCTCTTCTGAAGTTTAAAAAAATGCAAGCACTGAGTCATCAGTGCAGGCTTCTGTTCAGGAGTAACCCCTTTCCTTGTGTCCTTCACCCACACCAAAAGTGAAGGATGTGGCAGAACACACTTCAGATTACTCCATGGAGCTCTTTTCACATACCATGCCTGGGTTAATTAAAAATGGGGCCCATCATATACTGGAGCATTCCAAATGGGGGACATCAGACACTGGAGCAGCATTTATGGGGCCCATTATGCACTGGAGCATTAGAAATGGGGCCCATTATATATGGAGCATTATTTGGGCCCATCATACACTGGAGCATCGTCCATGAGGCCCATCATATACTGGAGCATTCCAGATTGGGGACATCAGACACTGGAGCAGCATTTACGGGGCCCATTATACACTGGAGCATTAGAAATGGGGCCCATTATATATGGAGCATTATTACGGTCCATCATACACTGGAGCATCATCAATGAGGCCCATCATATACTGGAGCATTCCAAATGGGGGACATCAGACACTGGAGCTCAATTATCATCGGTCTGGAGGAGGGTGAAACAGCGATTGTTGAGCATGAGTACGAGGTACAAACGGGTGGCTGACAGTAGACGCGTGCCAGGTCAGGACCTGTGTGTGGGTGAATGGGTGTGGTTAGCGACTAAAACATGAAACTCAAAATTCCATCTTTAAAATTGGGTCCAAGGTTTATTGGGCCTTTTAAGATTGCTGCCATCATTAACCCAGTTGCTTATCGGTTGGAACTTCCTGCGGTATACAAGATACACAACGTGTTTCACAGGGCTTTATTGAAAAAGGTGGTAGGCTCTGTGGACACGACGCCGATGCCACCTCTGGTCATGGTGGATGGCGATTTAGAGTTTGAGGTCTCCAAGGTAGTGGACTCTCGAGTAGTGCGCCGTACTCTTCAGTATTTGGTACACTGGCGGGGGTATGGTCCGGAGGAGAGGTCTAGGGTACCAGCCTCGGACATACATGCGGATCGGCTGGTCAGTTCTTTTCACCGTCGTCATCCGGACAAGCCGGGTCCTATGAGTCTTGAGGGCCCTGGGGTCCCTCGTAGAAGACTGGGTACTGTCATGTCGGACGCTATTCACACCACAGTGTCCGGCAGGCAGAGGTAGTTTCACCTCCGTCCACTTGTCATGTCGGACGCTATTCACACCACAGCGTCCGGCAGGCAGAGGTAGTTCCACCTCTGTCCACTATAGCCTCAGTGGCGTCGGCTTGATTTTCTCAGGCTATCGGGGGTTAATCTAGATGGAGATCAGGTTGGATGTTTGGTCACGCCCACGGTCTTTAAATAGTCGTGCTGGCCTATGGGCGTCGCCGATTATAGCTTGTGTTTCATACCAAGTGGTTCCGGTCTGGAGTGGAGGTGTTGGAGAGAGAGAGATTCGTATCTGGTGGCGTATGATCCGTTGTTACCTTTTCACCTTCCCATATTTGTGTTTTGTTGTGCCCTGTTCACATTACTGTATAGTCCTGTGTGTATACGGCGCGGTGCAGTTTAAGTTCTCCCTGTCTGTCATTATTGTGTGGGGCTTTGTTGGTTTGTCTCCTCACTGGGTGAAGGGTGGAGGGTCAAGCTTAGGGCTGAGCAGGAGATAAGGAAAGGTTGGAGGCTCAGGCATTTGCACCAATAGCAAAAACCCTGGGTTGAGGGTCAGACAGGGTTTCCCCTAGTTAAAGGGACACCACAGGGGCCCCGGGTATTTCAGCCTTAGTTGACCTAAGCCCCGCGTGACAAGTTCTCCCACTTAAAAAGATGAGAGAGGCCTTTAATTGACATCATAGGTAGACCCAAAAATGAGCACTACTCTGTAATTGGAGCTGTGCTGTTACAGCTCTGTACACTGTGTTCTTTACATCCAACCATAACGGGAACTTCAAACAGCTAATCAATGGAGATTACAAGTCTTAGACTGCCACCAATCTGACCCAAGGATACAGTGGGGAAAAAAAAGTTCTCCCACTTAAAAAGATGAGAGGCCTGTAATTGACATCACAGGTAGACCACAGCTATGAGAGTCAAAATGAGAAAATAAATCCAGAAAATCACCTTGTCTGACTTGGCAACATTTATTTTGCATATTATGGTGGAAAATAAGTATTTGGTCATTAACAAAAGTTCATCTCAATAATTTGTTATATATCCTTTGTTGGCAATGACAGAGGTCAAACGTTTTCTGTAAGTCTTCACAAGGTTGGCACACACTGTTGGTGGTATGTTGTCCCATTCCTCCATGCAGATCTCCTCTAGAGCAGTGATGTATTGGTCCTGTCGCTGGGCAACACGGACATTCAAATTCCTCCAAAGGTTTTTTATGGGGTTGAGATCTGGAGACTGACTGGGCCACTCCAGGACCTTCATATGCTTATTACGAAGCCACTCCTTCGTTGCCCTGGCGGTGTGCTTGGGGTCACTGTGGCGCCCTTTTTTTACCACCACAAATGGGTTAAATATGTACTGTTTTTTATGTGTTTTGTGAGCAATGGGAGTTATGCTTTCTCTGCTAGAGACCACAACACACACACAATTTACTTCACTCCCTTACTTGTCTGAAGCTTAGACCTTTGCAGACATACCCTAGCTGGGAGAGGGAGGAGTCAAGTTGTTGTTTTCAGTGAAGAAGAAGGTGTAGAAAATGGAGAACGCTCCTGGAAGCCATGACATGTGCTCCCTCCAGGAGTAAAGCTAAGAAGAATCAGGGAGTCAACCCCTAGGCCATCCATGCTTTAGAACAGGGTGGTAAGCTGAGAGACTGTGTGGGTTTATACAGCCAACAGCAGAGTGTTTTCCCCGGGAAGACTGCAGCAAACTAGGATCAGTGAAGGATTGTGCAAGAAGGAACTTGAGCTTCACACAGGATCCAAGCTGCAAGTTGCCAGAGGAGGAAAACACAGTGAGTAGTGGCTATACTGGAAGTTCCAAACTCCAGGAAGCCTTGGTCCCTGAAGGGATTAGAATAGAAGGAAGCTTAAACCGAGTCACAGCAGAGAGAAGGATAACTCCCATTTTGCAGAGCAGGCTCTAAACCTGGTGGGAGTTGTAATATCTCCTCTGAACTGCACCTGAACTACAGTAAATGATAGTGACTTTCCTTGTCTCCTGCCTTATTTCTCCATGCCTTCTACTTCCATCACAATCTCTGAAGGTCAGCCCTGGTTGGAGAGGGTTAAACATCTGCACTGCCACCACCATCTACTCCCCCAGGAATCATCTGCAGTGCCGGCTATACTACAGTCTAACACTCCATCACATACTCTGGCATCACATACTCTTTTCCAGACTTCTTTTATTTTTACTTTATTTTTCAACACCCATTTTACATGACCGCCTGGGACCACGGACCGGGTCACCGCCACTGTGACACATCCCTTTGAGATGACCGGCCCGGTACCGACTATCCCATGGCCCCTGGGGCGCGTCATCACTATTAGTGATGAGCGAGCATACTCGGTAATGCTCGTTACTCGCCCGAGCATCGCTGTACTCACGGTACTCAGTGAGCACCGAAAATGTACGGATTTGCTCGGCGGGAGTTCAGGTCCCCACCCTACATGTTTGGCGCTCTTTAGAGCACCAATCAACATGCAGGGATTGTCTGCCATGCACTGTAATGCCGCAACCATGTTGGTTGTGGCATTACAGTGATTGGCTGGCCACACAATGTCATCCAGTCTATATGAGACATGCAGCCGTCCTGCTCGTCACATAGTAGAAAACACCGTGTGCACTACTGTAGTGGTGCCAAGTTAGGTTCCCAAACCATATATGATAAAATGAAAACCTGGCACTCAACTTAATGCTTGGTGAGGCAGTTTATTGTAGTACCAGAAAACGTTTCGGTCGATATAGACCTTCATCAGTTACTACAGTGTGAAAAAAATAAATAAATAAACAAAAATAAATAAAGTATGTACAAAAATCACATAGAATGCAATTCGGTCGATATATACAATATTATACAAGAAATACTACAACAGAGACCAAAAAATATATCTTGGGTGCTCAGATTGAAGGAGAAAAGGATAAGACATACCGTGCTAGTATGTTTGAAAGTAGCTTGAAGGAGGGCGCTTTTTATGTTATTCACTGCAATCGCCTAAAAAGAAGTGATTAGTGCTGTTAAAGTGTATACATAAGGTCAATGAGGTGGTGTTACAGGATGGTACATACCAGTAATCAAATGGTCAGAAAGCTGCTGTAACGCAGGATAATCTGTAAGGTAACCGTCATGTAGGATGACATAAGACAGCGGTAAAGTATGCAGTATATCAAAGTTGTGAGTGTCGCTATAAATGGCGAGGTAGTTACCTTAATAGTTGAAACTATCAGCGCAGCCTGTTTCTCCTGGACGTGGTAAACACCACTTGTCAGTGGAGACAGAGGCGAGCTGAGCTTAAGTGGAGGAAGGGCGGGTCTATGGCCTTGACGGACAGGAGGGTAGGGCCAATGGGAGAGAGCTGGGTGGTGACGTCAGCTGAACTAAGATGGCTGTGCACTCAGAAGCAAAATAGGATGCATTGTAGTGTAATAAAGGGTTATAGAGTCAGGATGCACTGTTTTTCTGTGTGAAATTCATAGCGGTATGGGGGGAGACTATGAGGAATGTGCATACATCAGAATGTATTAATTATGTGACACTGTTTTTATCCATATGATGGGTGATTATGTATCACTATGTGGGGGGAAGAAAATATATGTACATGAATACATGACAGACATTATTACATATGGAAACAAGTGGGAAAGAGGATGAATAAATAAATACACCAAACAAGGATACTGAGGATGGATCCAAGAATAGAGATGAAAATTTTCCATGGAAAGCATATAGTATAAGATGGGTGCAGTCCAACAGTACCATAGGTGCAGATCACATCAATATAAGTGACTCTATAAAAAAGAGATAAAAGTTAGTCATGTTTGAAACGTAATCATAATCAACATTCTTATGAGACAATGGTACAAAATTATTATACAAAAGATAATAAATCATAATCTCGGTTTAAACCTTTAGGTTCAAGTGTCTCAAGGGTGTGTATCCAAAAGGCCTCATGGCGTTTTAGAGTGGTGATCCTATTGCCACCTCGTCTAGGTTGAGGAACGTGTTCAATGACCTGGAACTGTAACTGGGAGATATTATGGCCAAAGGTGATGAAATGAGAAGGAATCGGAAGCAGAAGGTTCTTGCACCGAATGGTGGATTTATGTTTCGAGATCCTATCCTGAATGGCCTGTGTAGTCTCGCCAACATATAGTCGTCCGCACGGACACTTTATAAGGTACACGACAAATGAGGTGTCGCATGTGAAAAATCCATTTATAGGGAAGCTTTTTCCTGTAAGGGGATGATGGAATTTATTGCCTTTAAGCACGTTGCTGCACTGCATACAATGCAGACAGGGGAAAGTACCTGTCTTTGGTCTCTGTAGAAAACGCTGTGTGTTATGAATAGTACTGCCTATGTCAGCTTTGACTACGCTGTCTCTGATGTTTGGTGCTCTCCGAAAACAGGGTAGAAAAGGATGCTGGAATTCTGGTATGTCAGGGTGGGCGGTAGAGAGAAGATGCCAATTTTTCCTGATAGACTTGTGGATGATATAGGAGAAAGGATGAAAGGAATGGACAAACGGGATCCGGTTGGTGGGTCTATTTTGGGAGGAGGTTCTTTCAGACCTTGCTTCATCTAGTACTGAAGGGGGATAACCCCTTTCTGAAAATCGTGCAGACATCTCATTAAGCCGTACTGAACGATTAGTATTATCAGAGACAATCCTAGACACCCTATGAAATTGTGATCTTGGAATCGCATTTTTTGTGGATGAAGGGTGTAGACTCTGATAATGTAACAAACTGTTACGGTCTGTGGATTTAGTATATAGGTCAGAGGACAGTATGCCGTTAGGATCCTTGATCATGGTGTCCAGAAAATTCATCTTGTGTGAATCGTGACTAATTGTAAAAGAAATACCTGGCCAGGAGGAATTGAGTATATCAAAGAAGGAGAGAAGGGACTCCAACGTGCCCCCCATATGCAAAATACATCATCGATATAGCGTTTCCACAGAAGAGTGTTGGATTTGAATAAGTCATTTTTGTAGATGATGTTTTCTTCGAAATCTGCCATGTAACAATTTGCATACGGGGGTGCTACGTTCGAGCCCATCGCGGTGCCACGGATCTGTAAGTAAAAGGTGTCCTGGAATAAAAAATGGTTAGTGGTTAGAACAAGTGTTAAAAGTTCTATACAGAGGTTCACTTGGTCTGGGTCCATGTCAGAATTGGATAGTAGACGGTGGATGGAGTTGATGCCTTCAATATGTGGAATAGAAGTATATAGGTCCTTCACATCTAGTGAAACCAAAATGGCATCTGTAGGGATGGTGCCCAATTCCTTTAAAGTATTTAGGAAAGCTCCTGTATCTAGTATGAAAGATTTGGCTTTGCGGATTAATGGAGTCAAAATTTTTTCTAGAAAGATGGCAATAGGTGACAGGATAGAGTCGCTTGAAGCTACAATCGGTCTCCCGGGTGGATGTTGTAAATTTTTGTGAACTTTTGGTAATGTATAAAAAACTGGTGTGACTGGGTTGGTATTGGTGAGATAGTCACAAGTTTTAGTATCAAGGACACCTAGAAGTGAGTATTTATGGAGTACATCAGAAATCTTGTTTCTTATGGAACTAGTGGGGTCCCTGGTCAGTGACTGATAGATGGTATTGTCGTTAAGTTGGCGTAGAATCTCAGAAAGGTAGTCGGATTTATCCATAACTACAATAGCACCACCTTTGTCCGCTGGTTTTATAATTATATTCTTATCGTCCTGAAGGGACTGTAGGGCTTGGCGTTCAGTAGAAGACAGGTTCGGTGGATAATGTAATCTACCTTTATCAATGTCAGTCCTTAGGGTCTGGAAAGAGTCTTGCACAAAATCTATGAACGTCTCCACTGCATGTGATGCATGAGGCGGTCGAAAGTGGCTTTTAGTGCGTAGGCCTAAACTCTGAGATGACAACAATTTAGACTGGTCACAAGTAGAGGGATTAGACACTATGGGGGGAGGAATCTTAGAGAAATGAACTTTCAATCTTAAGGAGCGAAAAAAACGTTGCAAATCCATTTCAAGATCAAAGGTGCGGCACCGGTATGTAGGACAAAAGGAGAGTCCTTTTTGAAGTACGTGGTATTCAGAAATACCCAATGGTCTAGAAGAAATGTTGATCACCAATGGGTAGGTACCTGTGATCTCGTTACTCGTCCTGGATCTCGGTTCTTTTGTTGTTCGCCCCTGCCCCCGTCTAGTCCTCTTCTGCGGGGGAAGCGACGTCTCTGTGCTAAAAAATTCGTAGAACTGGAAGGGAAAAGTCCTTGATCCTGGTCGGACCCCGACGTGGAGTAGTCTGTGGAGGTACGTGTGTTTGGGCGACCAGTGGTTCGGCGGGAGGAGAAGGAATCTTGCCATCTGTAAACTCTGTTGGATTGGTAGTCCTCAGTGTCTCTGGTAAATTTGATGCGTTTTCTATTCTCTGTTTCTTTGCGATGTTGGTCCACGTGAGTTTTGATCTGAGCTTTCAGGGAACTCAGTTCGTCGGGAGTGCCAAGAGTAGATAGCTGTGATTCAATGTTCTTGATTTTTTCTGTGCTGGTTTCAATGGCCTTCTGTAGATGTTCTATGGTGAGGGTCATTAAATCAAACGAACATTTATTAAGAATCTGCTCATATCTGGTGCAATATTCAGGGGTGTCCCGAAATAGTGTTGGCCGGAGAGAAACTCGTAGGCCCCGTGGGATTCTTTGTACCCGAAGGTACTCAGAAAGAGTAGCGCAGTACAGTTCTAAGTTGGTGTGGTGACGTAGCTCTCGCTCCAAGTCTCTACCCCGTGTTTCGCGAGGTGGTACCTTAAGAAATTCACTAGAAAATTTGGATTGAGCCAAGATATTGGAGGCCTCATCAACATTGTAAGAGAAGGTAGAGGAAGTGGTCATGACCAGGCAGTGTGCAAACATGTAAAGGAGATACGTTTAGTAGAAAACACCGTGTGCACTACTGTAGTGGTGCCAAGTTAGGTTCCCAAACCATATATGATAAAATGAAAACCTGGCACTCAACTTAATGCTTGGTGAGGCAGTTTATTGTAGTACCAGAAAACGTTTCGGTCGATATAGACCTTCATCAGTTACTACAGTGTGAAAAAAATAAATAAATAAACAAAAATAAATAAAGTCTCTGTTGTAGTATTTCTTGTATAATATTGTATATATCGACCGAATTGCATTCTATGTGATTTTTGTACATACTTTATTTATTTTTGTTTATTTATTTATTTTTTTCACACTGTAGTAACTGATGAAGGTCTATATCGACCGAAACGTTTTCTGGTACTACAATAAACTGCCTCACCAAGCATTAAGTTGAGTGCCAGGTTTTCATTTTGTCCTGCTCGTCACAGTCACCTCCAGAATCAGACAGTGTAGGGAGAGTTGCTGGCAATATAGGGTTAGATTTGGGGGTTTAGTGTGGGCATACCATAATAGGATACGCAAATTCAGCTTAATCAACAGTCCTTCTAAGGTCTAAATACGTGTATATAGATTGCAGTGCTAGGTAGGCAGGGAGTGTCTGTGAGTATATAGATATCAGTAGCAGGCAGGCAGGCATTGTATGTGGCATACTTCATTGCATACATCAAGAGGGTCCATTGCATTACTGTCTGCTGCTGCTGCTGCCTATTACATACAGTATATTGACCGTATATACATAGCCCCTGGTATCAGTTGCCATGAATATTTTTTTTGCATCTTATTCCTGATTATTTTATTCCAAAGCAATCCAGAGTCCCCTTTTTTCTCCATTTGCTTGTTGACACTGCAGAATACAGCCAGATCCTTTCCATAATACAGCTATTTTAAATGGGTTCTCCCATCACAGCCATCACATCTGAGTGCGCAGAAAATTCTGTCATTTTTGTGGTACTGTAATATTTTTTTGGAGTGTCTTATATAATTAATTTGAAAATGAGGATGAGTGACCTCATGGAGATCAACATCCAACACTGCGGAGACACCATCACATGTTTCTCAACGCAGTGATGCTAGAGCAATGCCCCCATCCCTTATGGGAAATATGCAAAAACATGTAAATCAACAGCCGCGGAGACACCATCACATGTTTCTCAACGCAAGTAATGACTAGCCAGGTCTTTCACCGGGAAGGAACAACCACGGGAAGGGCAGTCTCCAATGAAGGAAACCACCTATGCCAAAACATGGTATCCATCCACAGACAGCTGTTTCGGGGTATTGCCCCTCATCAGTGTGGAGTAGGAAACTGGCTAGTAGGAGCAATGCCTAGTAAAAGACTGTGAAAATGAGGATGAGTGACCTCATGGAGATCAACATCCAACACTGCGGAGACACCATCACAGGTTTCTCAATGCAGTGATGCTAGAGCAATGCCCCCATCCCTTATGGGAAATATGCAAAAACATGTAAATCAACAGCCGCGGAGACACCATCACTGCGTTGAGAAACATGTGATGGTGTCTCCGCAGTGTTGGATGTTGATCTCCATGAGTTCACTCATCCTCATTTTCACAGTCTTTTACTAGGCATTGCTCCTACTAGCCAGTTTCCTACTCCACACTGATGAGGGGCAATACACCGAAACAGCGGTCTCTGGATGGATACCATGTTTTGGCATAGGTGGTTTTCTTCATTGGAGACTGCCCTTCCCGTGGTTGTTCCTTCCCGGTGAAAGACCTGGCTAGTCATTACTTGCGTTGAGAAACATGTGATGGTGTCTCCGCGGCTGTTGATTTACATGTTTTTGCATATTTCCCATAAGGGATGGGGGCATTGCTCTAGCATCACTGCGTTGAGACCTGGCTAGTCATTGCTTGCGTTATATAATTTCTTGGCACCATTTTGCTGCCCAAAAAATATATAGCTGTCAAAAAAAAAATGTAGCTACAGAGCAGATATTTTACACTGAGTTTTTTCCGCCACACGGATCGCATATCATTGCTCTCAAAATTGTGTAATTTCAGGCCTCCATAGAATCTTTTTTTTGCTGTGTCTTAGACTATTTATTGACACAGTTTAGCTGGGCAAAAAAATTCAGGCCAGATATTTGAAAGTGGGCCATCTCTGTCAGATGCCACATCTATCTGTGGGCTACAAAATGTGGCATTTCAGGCCTCCATTCAACTGTTTTTGCTGTGCCTTACTCTAGTTCTATACACTATTGTGCAGGAAAAAACAAAAAATACAGGCCAGATGTTTGAAAGTGGGCTATCTCCATCAGATGCCTTATCTATCTGTTTTTGCTGTGTGTTACTCCAATTATTGACACTATTTTACATTTAAAAACACAAAAAAGCGAGTTTTTTTGCTGCGATCTCCCCGGTAGTCTTTTTAGGGTATCGGAATATCGGAAATCAATGGGAACAGTGCTCAAATGACATGGGAACATCATGGGGAAAACCCCTGTAAGCATCTGTGATTTCTAGGTCACTGCTATGAACAAAGTTGTCAGAGTGTTACGTCACTTTTACAGGCGCACACTAAAACATATAAAAAACAAAATGAATTTTCCTGGGAAATATGTTAAGGAACATCCTTTCCAGGGTAATAATTTGTATGTAAGGCAAAATAAATAACCCAATAATAATAATAATCTTTATTTATATAGCGTCAATATATTCCGCAGCGCTTTACAGTTTAACAGTTTCAAAACACAAGTCATAAGTAACAACGTTAACAATACAATAATTAAAGCAAAATAAGATGACCCTGCTCGTGAGAGCTTACAATCTACAATGAGGTGGGGGAGATACAAAGTACAGGTGTGTATTTACAATGGTGTATTTACAATGATGGTCCAGCCATCTTGAGGGAATGAGGGATGGATGGAGATAGTGAATGGGCTACACATGCACACTTACACATAAAATGACTTTGATTAGTGAACGTGATAGACCGCTCTGAACAAATGTGTTTTGAGGGAGTGCCTGAAACTATGTAAATTGTGGATAGTCCTAATTTATTGGGGTAGAGCATTCCAGAGGATTGGCGCAGCACGGGAGAAGTCTTGGGAGTCGGGAGTGGGAGGTACAGATTAGTGCAGAGGTTAGTCAAAAGTCGTTTGCAGAGCGCAGCGGTCGGTTAGGCCGATAGACAGAAATGAGGGAGGAGATGTAGGGGGGTGCTGCACTGTGGAGAGCTTTGTGGGTGAGAACAAGTACTTTGAATTGGATTTTATAATGAATGGGCAGCCAATGTAAGGACTGGCGAAGAGCGGACATGTCCGAGTACGGATTAGCCAGATAGATGACCCTGGCTGTTGCATTAAGTATGGACTGGAGGGGGGATAGTCGAGTAACGGGGAGGCCAATTAATAGAGCATTGCAGTAATCCAGGCGGGAGTGGATCAATGCTACAGTGAGGGTTTTTGCTGTTTCCATGGTGAGAAAAGGGTGGATTTTAGAGATGTTCTTTAGGTGTAAGTGGCAAGAGCGGGCAAGAGATTGTATATGGGATGTGAAGGAGAAATTGGTGTCAAACATAACACCCAGACAGCACGCCTGCTGCTGGGGTGTTATTGTGGTGCCACTCACGGAGAGGGAAATGTCAGATTTAGGGAGGTTAGTAGTCGCCGGGAGCAGAAGTTGTTCAGTTTTAGAGAGGCTGAGTTTCAGATAGAGAGCGGAGTTTGAGCCAGGGCTGTTTTACTCTGTGCTTGGAGGTTCTGAAGGTGAGGGGAGCTACTTGGTCAAGGGTGCTTCTAAGAGTGTCGTTGTAGTGATGAACAGCCAGATCAGGACAGGAAAAAGAGGAGATTGGGGACAGTGATGAGTGTAGGGAGTCTGAAAGTGTCTGAGGGTTAATGGCTTGTAGATTTCTGACCGTGTGGTAGGTAGGAGTGAGCTGGGGTGGGCGAGGATTTGTGTGCATGAAGGAGAGAATGTTGTGGTCAGAGAGTGGAAGCGGTGAGTTATTTAGGTGGGAGACTGAACAGAGCCAGACAAGGACCAGATTAAGGGTGTTACCGTCCTTGTGTGTCTCAGAGGTTGAAAGCTGCGAGAGGCCTAGAGAGGTGGTTAGTGATAGAAGCTGGGATGCAGATGTGGAAGTAGGGCTGTTAAATGGGGATGTTGAAGTCTTCCAGGATAAGAGTTGGTAGTTCTGAGGACATGAAGTGCGGCAGCCAGGCTGAAAAGTGGTCAAGGAAGTGGGTGGGTGAGCCTGGGGGCCGGTATATGACCGCTACACTGAGGGAGAGGGGATGGAAGAGCCTGATGGTGTGGACCTCAAAAGAAGTCAATATGAGTGATAGAACGGGGGGAATAACCTGGAAAGTGCATTGTGGGGACAGGAGTATGCCGACTCCACCACCATGTCTTTTTGTGGGTCTTGGGGAATGAGAGAATCTTAAGCCACCATGGGAAATGGCAGCAGGAGAGACAGTGTCAGAATCCTGAATCCAGGTTTCAGTGAGGGCCAACAGATTAAGAGAGTTGTTCAGAAAGTAGTTGTGCAGGAAAGGAAGTTTGTTACAAACAGACCATGGATTCCAGAGGGCACAATTAAAGGATGGAGATGAGGGAGTGCAAGTAATATTAATAAGATTATTATGGTTTCGATATGAGGTAGGGTAGGGGTTGAGGTTGGGGGATGGTGGACCAGGGTTGGGGGAGATGTCCCCTGAAATCAGCAGGAGTAGGAAGATAAAGAGCAAATAGTTGTTGGAATTGTAAGTAGTTTTTTCTGCGATGTGTTTCGGCAAGATGGGCTGAGGTTTCTCAGGAAGTTGAGGAGTGCATTGGAGCTGTACATAGGAGAGGGAAGTATAGAGGGGCTGATGTGTATGAGTCATGATGGAAGGTGGATGGGGTGGTGAATGTGGATGGCAAGAGAGCACAGGAGGATAGAAATAAAGCAAATGGTTAAAGGGGAGAGAAAACTGTGAGTTACCTGATTCCTGCCCTGATTAACTGCCATGGATAACTGCCATTTTCTTAATGCTTAGCTTCTGTGATGCTTTGCTTATGGGATGCTTGTGTGCTGCACCCCACACTGCGTGCTTCCCCTTAGGAACTACTACATATATAGGCCACACTACAGGGTCAGGAGAGAGGGATTGTGGGAGCTGGTTTGGGATAATTTGGCAACCCCCCAAAAAATGTAACTCAACCACACGTAGCTATGTTCATATGTAGCGTTTTTGATGCGTTTTTCAACTTTAGCATTGATTTCAACCAATATAAATGCATTCACTTGGAAATGTAATTTTAACATTTTACAACCTTAGCTGGCCATGTGGTGTGTGACACATCATCAGACACATCCTGTTTCATTTATGAAGGAGGGACTCTGAAAGTCAAAAAGCCTATTTTTATAGGGGCATCAAGCAGCTATGCTTTTTTGTTCCCATTATTAAACAGTGGGTCTCCTATACTATTATTGCCTATGCAGTAAGTGGCCGGGCTGTCAAAAATTAGGACGCACCCCAATACCCCTTTGACAATACGTACAGGAGGCCCTCATGAAAAAATTTCCCCATTATAAGAAAGTAGGTCCCCCATAGTGTTTGCCAATGCATTGAATGCAAGGCCTGCCTTTCCCCAAAGTTACACACACCCCAATAACCCCTTTGAACTGGATAGCCACATGAAACCAAATTTCGAATTCTTTTTCATTTGGTACTGTGGTACTGACACACTGTTTGTCTATGCATTGAATGCAAGACCCGCCCTACCACTTTGTTACACGCACCCCAATAACCATTTGAACCAACGTCCTGGATAGATATATGAAACCAAAGTTCCCATTATTAGAAATTTGTTACTCACATACTGTTTTCAGGCTATGCATTTAATGGAAGGCCTGCCCCAAATTTGCATGCACAACAATCCCTCTTAGAAAAAACGTGGAGGAGGGCCTCATAACAAATTCACATTAGAAAGGAGCAGGTGTCACGCTCACGCCTTGGCTGAATGGCGTGAGCCGGGGGGTTGTGGCCCCACTGTGCCACAAACCAGGCTACCCTGGAAGGGGCGTGACTACGACAGCTACCTCGGTCTTCTCTGGAGCCTCTGATGGTGAGGTCAGGCTTGTGCGGCAGGTAGCTGTCGGGTGCCACTCCAGGGTGGTGTCTGGCTGTGGCTGCTGATCCCACTCGGGGACAAGTCACTTGGACAGGTGTGACTAACAGGCAGGCTGAGACACTGGGCAAGCAGGCACGGCTTGGTACACTGGGCAAATGGGCACGGCTTGGAGACACTGGGCAAGCGGGCACGGCTTGGAGACACTGGGCAAGCGGGCACGGCTTGGAGACACTGGGCAAGCGGGCACGGCTTGGAGACACTGGGCAGGCGGGCACGGCTTGGAGACACTGGGCAGGCGGGCACGGCTTGGAGACACTGGGCAGGCGGGCACGGCTTGGAGACACTGGGCAGGCAGGCACGGCTTGGAGACACTGGGCAGGCGGGCACGGCTTGGAGACACTGGACAGGCGGGCACAGCTTGGAGACACTGGGCAGGTGGGCATGGCTTGGAGACATTGGACAGGTGGGCACGGCTTGGAGACACAGGACAGGTAGATGACAGCTTGAGACACAGGGCAAGCAGGAGTGGTATATGAGAGAACAGGTTTGGACCTGTGCACACAGGAGGTGCAGGTATGGATATAAGCAGGAAGCAGTGGAATATGAAGGAATAGGTTTGGACCTGTTCACACAGAAGATGCAGGTAGGTAGAGCCGCAGGAGTGTGGAGTAGGCAGAGCCGCAGGAGCGCGGAGTAGGCTGGGCTCCAAGGGAGCCGGGCAGGCAGAGCGGCTAGGGAGCCAAGCAGGCAGAGCGGCTAGGGAACCGAGCAGGCAGAGCAGCTAGGGAGCCGTGCACAGGTAGAGCTGCAAGGGTGCAGATTCACAGACAGAGCTGCAAGGGTGCAGATTCACAGACAGAGCTGCAAGGGTGCAGATGAACAGACAGAGCTGCAAGGGTGCAGATGAACAGACAGAGCTGCAAGGGTGCAGATGAACAGACAGAGCTGCAAGGGTGCAGATGAACAGACAGAGCTGCAAGGGTGCAGATGAACAGACAGAGCTGCAAGGGTGCAGATGAACAGACAGAGCTGCAAGGGTGCAGATGAACAGACAGAGCTGCAAGGGTGCAGATGAACAGACAGAGCTGCAAGGGTGCAGATGAACAGACAGAGCTGCAAGGGTGCAGATGAACAGACAGAGCTGCAAGGGTGCAGATGAACAGACAGAGCTGCAAGGGTGCAGATGAACAGACAGAGCTGCAAGGGTGCAGATGAACAGACAGAGCTGCAAGGGTGCAGATGAACAGACAGAGCTGCAAGGGTGCAGATGAACAGACAGAGCTGCAAGGGTGCAGATGAACAGACAGAGCTGCAAGGGTGCAGATGAACAGACAGAGCTGCAAGGGTGCAGATGAACAGACAGAGCTGCAAGGGTGCAGATGAACAGACAGAGCTGCAAGGGTGCAGATTCACAGACAGGGAGGACACAAGGAAAGACACAGCAGGGAAGGAAGCCACGGACAAGGAGAAAGGGAGATTAAGGTAGGACAGAGTACAGACAGGGTACTGGAACCAAGACTCAAGGGCCAGGATATTCAGCCTCCTGGCAGGCAGACAAGGTACAAAGCAAGACAAGAAGTATTCCTCCAGAGAAGGAGGAAATACACAGAACAGGGCCTGACTTCCTAAGCAGCAGCAAGATACTAACTGAGATTAGACATTGCACAGGCAAAGGTCAGTGGGTGTGGCGAAACTAAATAGTCAAGGGCTCTAGGTGATTGGTAAGGGACATATTACACAGGTGCACCCTGACTGCATAAGAACCAGAGAGTTCAGGCGCCGCCCCCCTATACACAGAATTCACAGGATGGCTTGAAGCAGAAAGTAAGTTGGTGTGCAGGGGATGGGAAGCCATGCAGTGATGCCAGCAGGGTTGTTACAGCAGGTCTATACTTGTATTTGCCATAAAATAACTCTATGATCTGACAAACATTTTCCCCTGGGGAGTACACATCAACATACTATGTAACCATTTATTTTACTGCCATCATAAACACCCTTGAAAACAGTCATGTTGCTGTTGCATCACGGAACACGTTCACCTTGGTGATCTAGTGGTGGTTTCTGAAGAGACGTGAAGGATGTGTGGTATCCCACAATGTGACCATTATAAGAAAGTAGGTCCCCCATAGTGTTTGCCAATGCATTGAATGCAAGGCCTGCCTTGCCCCAAAGTTACACGCACCCCAATAACCCCTTTGAACCAATGTACTGGATAGCAACATGAAACCAAATTTCGAATTCTTTTTCATTTGGTACTGTGGTACTGCCACACTGTTTGTCTATGCATTGAATGCAAGACCCGCCTTACCACTTTGTTGCACGCACCCCAATAACCATTTGAACCAACGTCCTGGATGGATACATGAAACCAAAGTTCCCATTATTAGAAATTTTTTACTCACATACTGTTTTCAGGCTATGCATTTAATGGAAGGCCTGCCCCAAATTTGCATGCACAACAATCCCTCTTAGAAAAAACGTGGAGGAGGGCCTCATAAAAAATTCATATTAGAAAGGAGCAGGTCTCCTATACTTGTATTGGCCATAAACTAAGTCTATGCTCTGACAAACATTTTCCCCTGGGGGTTACACATCAACATACTATGTAACCATTTATTTTACTGCCATCATAAACACCCTTGAAAACAGTCATGTTGCTGTTGCATCACGGAACACGTTCACCTTGGTGTTCTAGTGGTGGTTTCTGAAGAGATGTGAAGGATGTGTGGTATCCCACAAAGTGGCCATTTCTATGGGATGCTGGATATAAAGTGTGTTGTCATGTAAATGCTGTGAATTTTATGGTGACTGGTAGAGTTGAGCGATACCGTCCGATACTTCAAAGTATCGGAATGGATCGGCCGATCTTAAAAAAAAGTATCGGTATCGCCGATTCCGATACCGGAAGTCCCATTCAAGTCTATGGGACTTCCGGTATCGGAATAAGAAAAATCCTGTTTTTCCCTTGTACAGCCTCTCTGGGGTCTGTACGGGCCTTTCGGGGGGCTGTGCCGGCCTGCCAGGGGGTCTGTGCAGGCTCCGGTGGTCTGTGCCGGCCTGCCGGGGGGCTGTGCCGGCCTGCCAGGGGGGCTGTGCAGGCTCCGGTGGGCTGTGCCGGCCTGCCGGGGGGGCTGTGCCGGCCTGCCGGGGGGCTGTGCAGGCTCCGGGGGGCTGTGCCGGCCTGCCGGGGGGCTGTGCAGGTTTCGGGGGTCTGTGCAGGCATCGTCCGATGGGACTACAAGTCCCATCGGGAGATGCCTGCTACCATGACAGTGATTGACACATTAGCCAATGATGGGACAGTAGTAGTCCCATCATCCGGCTAATGTGTTGAATGTAAAAAAAAAAAAAAAAAAAAAATTACATGCTACATACATACATTATGCATACTACATACATGCTACATTCATACTACATACTACATACATGCTACATTCATACTACATATATACTACATGCAACATACATACTACATATATACTACATGCAACATACATACTACATATATACTACATGCATGCAACATGCATACTACATATATACTACATGCAACATACATGCAACATACATACTACATATATACTACATACATACTACATATATACTACATACATACTACATATATACTACATGCATGCTACATACATACTGCATGCTACATACATACTACATGCTACATACATACCACATATATACTACATACATACTACATGCATGCTACATGCTACATACATACCACATACATACTACATACATACTACATGCTACATATATACTACATGCATGCTACATACATACTATATGCTACATACATACTACATATATACTAAATGCATGCTACATACATACTGCATGCTACATGCATGCTACATACATACTACATACATACCACATATATACTACATACATACTACATACAATACATTCATACAATACATACATAGACATACAGTACATATAACATAGAGTAACATACTTACCAATACTTGTCACATTGTTCCCCGAAGCCATTGTCTTTTACGGAATAAATATTAACATAACAAACCACAAAAATACTCACCCACGATCCGAAGCAGTCCACGAGTGTGTCCCACGACGATCTTGGGTAGAGAACTGCAGCATCAGCTGTTGCTGCCGTTCTCTACGGGCTGCAGGAATCCAATGACAGAAGGTAGGTATCCTTCCGCACTGTATTCTTCCACACAGCCCCCCGGCAGGCCGGCAAAGCCCCCCGGCAGGCCGGCAGAGACCCCCGGAAGGCCCGAAATGACGGCGCATCATGATGCGCACACACCACGCATCATGATGACGTCAGGCTGTCAATCAACTTTGAACTTCCGATTCCGATGCCGACTTCCGATATTGAAAAAATATCGGAAGTAGGTATCGGAATTCCGATACAGCAAGTATCGGCCGATACCCGATACTTGCGGTATCGGAATGCTCAACACTAGTGACTGGGCATTTTAAATACATTATAAGACCTGCTGACAGGCAGCACAAAAAGGGTTCATCTTCTCCCAGGCTTGATCAGGTGACCCAGCTCTGTTTTAATATGCATAAGGTTCTTGAAAAATGCCTCTGGGCACTCAGCCAATGACTGCATCTCTAACGTTACATAGAAGGAGGATGAGCCAAGTCCTGGGAGAGAGTTTAAAATTTGAAGTGTCAGTTGGTGGTCAGACATCTTGGTAAGGGGAGGCCATTTTGTAGGTGAAGGAATTACTTACTTGCTCCCTTCCGGGTTTGCTTAAAAAGTGGACTGGCACAAAAAGGAGAGTTAACAGTCTTCATATGAAGAAGACTACCACTGCACCTCTAGGATGGAGAATTACTTCAGGGAAGAAACAGAGCACAGTACTGAAGAAGAGATATTCAGACTTAAAAAAAACAGAGGTTACTAAGATCTGCCTGTCTGTATTTACACAGCAATCATCAACCGTGAGTGTAATCCCGTACCTCAGTTTACTGCTGTTTGTAAATAATAATTTGCCCCATCACCTTCAGTAAGAAGACTTCTGTTTCAAATTGTTATAGCTGCTTCATGACTGGGGCTCAAATGCACCAACTACTACCACCATCATCATCCTCTGCCTAGAGGCAGTTGCTGCGCAGATAGAAAGTATGTGGAGCAGAGGGTGAATGTTTGGGCGGTGTTGTACTCTGTCAGTGGATTACGAAGGCAAAAGCTTCTAGATTAAATCATGACTGGAAAAGCCAGAGCAAGAGCACAAGGAAGAGCACGGGGCCAGGACTCGCAACCACCCAAGCCTAGTGTTCCTGGGCCGGAATCAGACAAGCCATCACCTAGTAAGACTGAACTTGTTAGACGATGACATCAAAAGGGAGCCCCTGCAGTTGCTAGAAAAGAAGCTACAGATTTTGACATTTTGGCTGGATTTCAAGATATGTCAATTGGAGAGCGTGGTGATCGTAGACAAGACTTCTGTGATATGGGTGTTTCCACTAGACAATCCATCCAACATGTCATAGAATCAAAATCTTTTTTTCTGACAACTCTATTCAGCTGTGTACAAACTATGTCAAATTGATTGCTAGACCTCAGTGGGTCTTGTTCCAGTACCATGTTGACTACAGTCCATAGATGGAATCTAGATCCCAAAGGTCACCTCTACTTTACCAGCATGATGACTTAATAGGAAAAGCACATCGTTTTGATGGAGCTGTTCTTTTCTTGCCAAAGAAACTAAATAAGATCAATGAGGTGGTTAGCCGCACACGCAATGGAGAAATAGTAAAGATTACAATTACTTTCACAAATGAGTTACCACCAACTTCACCAACTTGCTTTCATTTGTACAACATTATATTCTGAAGGCTTCAGAAGATGATGAATATGAAGCAAATAAGCATTAATTACTATCACCCAAATGATGTTACAAAAGTCAGAACACTCAACCTATCTGTGTGGCAATGATTTACCACAAAAATTTTGAAGTATGAGACTAATATCATGTTGTGCATTGATGTGAGCCACAAAGTGCTTGAAAGTGAAACTGTTCTGGATGAAATGTACAATTTGCACTCGAAAATTTGATCACATTCCTTCTATGATGCTTGCATTAAAGAACTGATTGAGTAGATATGTAAGGAGGAGGAAAACCGGGCTGCGGGTACCTGTGCTGCACCGGTTCCGGAACTGTCGAAGCTGAGTCCCCTGTTCCTGCTTCCCGGGGGAAGGAATAGGGGACTGGATAGGCCCCATGACCCAGGAAGAGGTGGCGTGCTTAGATACGGAGCCAGTCCAGAAGCTGAGGGAAAAAGTGCACAAAGCAGGAGTGAGTCCCGTGCTGTCAGCGTGCGAGCGGAAAGGTGGGCAGCACGCTACGCACCCGAAACGCCAGTGCTATGACAGACTTCAGCAGACAGACCAGTGACCTTGAGGCAGGGGGTGAGGCAAAGAGCACGCACGACAGCAGAGAGTTTTGGTAAGGACAAGCAGCGCGTAGGAAGCTGAGCAGTGTGCTCTGTCCTTAGAGCACTGATGCTGCGAAAGACTGTTCTACTCCCACCACTAAAAGCAGGACTGCCAGAGAGCGAGGCGCCATGTGCCCAGTGACCGCCAGAGAGCAAGGCGCCATGCGTTCCAAGACGATGGGTACAGCTCACGTGTGCAAGAGAGAGCCAGTACATTCCACGTGTCCAGCTTGGATATCCAATAATTATAAAGCAGAGAGGAATCACGGAGGATGTTGGTACGGTCAGCAAGGTACTCCCTCAGCATCTTCCAAAACTTTGCACTCCTTGTGAGAGTACCTTGCACCTCAGGGCCAGGGCAATGGGAGGGTCTGGGAAAATTCTCCCAGAACTTTGCCAGTGTTCAACTGCCTCTGCTGAATTGGAGTTGTCTCTCTCACTTATACTCCTTGGATGTCCAATGAACTGTGACCTCTACCGCCAGCATTTTCAGATGGGCATATTTTTAATAATTCTGTAAGAAGGATCCTCTGGTGCTGCAACATTTTAGTACACCTGTCTGCCTCTGGAATAAGAGATATAAAGTTCTACTTGTGGTGTGGGTCTAGAAGTGTCACCAATCAGTATGAGAATGTGAGGGTCACCAGAAAGGCAGCGTAACATAAACTCAGCCATGTATGCCAGACTGCTAACTGGTAAGACTTCCGTGTCCTCACCAAGAGGACAACTGACCATGCTCTCCTCCTCCTCCCTGTCCTCCATGCTCCATGCTGAACAGACGGTATGACAGTTGTGCTTGTAGTACCGTCATTGGGATGAGATGAGGCTGGGCTGTGTGTAATCACCCTGTATGGTTCCTTGCTCTGTCTCATCATGCTCCGCCAGTAATGCATCCTCATTGATTGATTGTGAGCAGGGAGCGTTTAACACTCTATTAATTGGCCTCCCCCTCACTCGACTTTCCCCTCTCCAGTTGATCTTTAATGCAGCAGCCAGGGTAGTCCATCTGGCTAATCGGTACTCGGATGCGTCCGCTCTTTGCCAGTCGTTACTCTGGCTGCCCATTCATTATAGGATCCAATTCAAAGTACTTGTTATCACCCACAAAGCTCTTCACAGTGCGGCACAACCTCACATCTCCTCCCTCATTTCTGTCTGTTGGCCTAGCCGATCACTGCGCTCTGCAAATGACTTTCAACTAGTCACTGAACTAATCCATACCTCCCGCTCCCGACTCAAAGACTTCGCCCGCATTGCGCCAATCCTCTGGAATGCTCTACCCCAAGAAATTAGGACCAGCCACAACTTTCAGAGATTTAGGCGCTCCCTCAAAACACATTTGTTCAGAGCAGTCTATGACATTCCCTAATCAAAGTCATTTTATGTGTGTGTGTATGTGTGTGTGTGTGTGTGTGTGTGTGTGTGTGTAGCCCATTCTTTATCTCTATCTATCCCCCCACTCCCTCATGATGGCTGGACCATCATTGGAAATACATCATTGTAAATACACACCTGTACTTTGTATCTCCCCCACCTCATTGTAGATTGTAAGCTTTCAGGAGCAGGGTCGTTTTATTTAGCTTTAAATATTGTATTATTGTTAACGTTGTTAACTATGACTATTGTGTTTGAAACTGTTAAACTGCAAAGCAAAGCTGCAGAATATGTTAGCGCTATATAAATAACTATTATTATTATTAGAATACATAGAAGTGGGATGGTGACGCTAATTATGGCATCATCGCCGATCACTATATTGGTGGAGTCCTCAAAGTTTTCGAGGATGGTACATATGTCTGACATCCATGTCCACTCCTGAGGTCTTATGTGTGGAGTCTGAACTGAATACCGACGTCCCTGTTGATGCTGATAGTCAACAACTGCCCTCTTCTGCTCACAAATCCTTTAAAAAATCTGCAGTGTAGAGTTCCAATGCATGGGGACATCACACACCAGTTGGTGAGCCTGAAACTGCAAACGCTGCTGAAGCACGCCAAGGGTGGATGAAGCTGTAGCTGACTTTTTAAAGTGGGCACACAGTCAGAGGAGCTCCGGGTAGCTTTTGAGAAACCATTGAACAACAAGGTTACGCACATGGGCCAGGCATGGTATGTGTGTGAGCTCGCCGCACCTCAGAGCCGCCACCATGTTCCGGCCATTGTCACACACGACCATGCCTGGCTGTAGCTTCAGTGACATCAGACCAAATCTGCCTGCTCTTTCCGAGCTGTCCACAACTCTTCATCATTGTACGGTTTGTCTCCTAAGCATATTAGCTTCAGTACAGCCTGTTGTCGCTTGGCTGAGGCAGTGCTGCAGTGCTTCCAGCTTGTGACTGATGTGGTCATTTCAGAGATGGAGTCTGAAGAGGAGGAGGTGCAGGAGCTGTAAACTGTGGGGACAACCCAGATTGATGTAGGGCCCACAATCCTTGGCGTCGGGAGGACGTGTTCCATCACAAGTACCTTTATTCCACAGCCTCGCTTCTCTGCCAGGCCCTTCATTGGCTTCCTATTGCCCAGAGGCTACAGTTGAAAACCCTAACCATAACATACAAAGCCATCCACAACCTGTCTCTTCTATACATCTGTGACATGATCTCCCAAGGTCCGACTGGGTCCCAGTTTCCACTATGTTAACCCAGTGTGCAGTCAGTAAGATGTACCATCCCTGCCCACAAGCACTTGTCCACGTGTCCGTAGTTAGGTGGACTTTCCCAGTAACAGCATTGTTGAGGACACGGGTAATGTTGTGGGGCACGTGCTTGTGTAATGCCGAGACGGCACACCAGGAGGAATAGTGGTGTTTGGGGACCGAGTACCTTGGGATGGCTGCCGCCATCAGGTTGTTGAAAGCTTCCGTCTCCACGAGCCTAAAAGGCAACATTTCGAGCACAGGAAGACGAGAAATGTGTGAATTTAGTACTGTGACCTGAGGGGCGTTGGCTGCATATTTCCGCTTGCGCTCCAATGACTGGGGTATGGATAACTGATGGCTGTGCTGGGACGTGGAAGTGCTTGATAATGGTGCTAGTTGAGTGTGGGCAACAACAAGAACAGGACAGGAAGCATCTTTGCATGCACCGTGGACATGGGATTGGCTTGCATGCACAACAGTGGAAGAAGCGGTGGTGTCACCTGCAGACAATGTTCCTGGAGCCTGGGGTTCGGCCCACAAGGTCGGGTGCTTGGGTGCTTTGATGCCATGTGCCAGATCATGCTGGTGGTGGTCAGGCTGGTTTTTTTGTTAGCCCTGCTGATGCAGGCATGGCAGGTGGCGCAAATGGCCTGTTTGGGGTTATCGGCAGAGTCTTTAAAAAGCAACCAGACTCGGAAAGACCTATCAGTTGTACTGCTAACTTCCGTCATGTTGGTGTTATGAGGAATGGTTGCCTCCCTTCTGTCTGCAGCCACAACACTGCTTCTTCCTGCCTGTTTCGTTGCTATGCCTCGCTCCCCTTTGTGCTGCTGTCCTCGCTCTGCATGTCCTCCTGCCAGGTTCGGTCAGTTATTATATCATCCACCACCTCGTCTTCCACTTCCACACCCTGGTCCTATTCATGACTTTCTGGCAATTTTGTCTCATCATTGGCTACCTCTTGTGAATTGTTCCTACCGTCAACTAAATGTGACCGTGGCTGCCCAAATATTTGGGCATTGCTACATGCCATCTCATCTTGCCCCTCTTCAAGTGGACCGGGCGAGAGCCCCAAATCTATAAATGGAAAAGTGAACAGCAATTTGAAATGTCCAAGTGTTGGATCAGTTGTCTCTGGTCACTCGGCATGGTGGGGGGCCAGGAGGATCAGCGTGAGAAATATGCTTTCCAGACTCACGGCTACTCTGACTTGAATGTGTGGAAGGCAGGGTGCTGGTGGTGGTGGCAAACTGAATGGAAGCATTATCCGCTATCCAACCAGCAACCGTTAGACACTGCTCTGGGTTCAATAGTGGTGTGCTGCTGCCATGCCCTATCAATTGGGACAGGAAGGTTGAGCGAGAAAATGTGGGTGTTTGTTGTTGCCCAATTTCAGCTTGACAATCGCCACAGCCTCTGCATGCACCTTCACCATCACATCCTCTTCCCCGTCCTTTGCCACGCGCCTTGCTTATTTTAAATTTACTACAATATTTTCCACATTCACTGCAAATGGCTGAATTTGGAGCGAACTTATATGTGATCCATGTGCGGGAAAACCACAGTTTAAAATATCTAGCCTGTAGGTAACAATTTTTTTTTTTCAGCAAACTGGTGTCAATAACTAGGGTAAGACAAAGGAAAAACTTTTGAATGGGGGCCTCAAGTGCCCCAATTTTTAGCCCACAGATAGATGAGGTCGTCTGACGAAGATAGCCCACTTTCAAATATCTTGCCTTTTTTTGTGCCGGAAAATCATGTGAATAAGGCTGGTTTCACATTTGCGTTTTTTAGCGCTGGAAAAAAACGCACACCTGCGCATGCGTTTTTTCCCCTATATTTAACATGGGTGCGCATACCTGCGCGCTGGTAAGCGCATGTATGCGATTTTCATGCGCTGCGTTTTTTTGGGGTGTGCGTTGGGATTTTCCAGACGCAGCATGTTGCATTTTTTGGCCCTGCAAAAAAGCGCATGCGCACATATGCGCACGTTTTGCGCTAAAAATGGCCATTATAGCCTATGGATGCGCATATGTGCGCACTGGCTTGCTCATGTATGCGTTTTTTTGCATATGCGTTTTTTTTTAAACCATGGAATTTAGGGGTTTGGGTTAGAGTTAGGGTTAGTTAAGGGGGTTTAGGGTTAGGGTTATGGTCAGGGTCAGGGTTAGGGTTGGGGTTTGGGTCAGGGTTAGGGTTAAGTATGGTTTTGTTAAGGATTAGGGTCATGGTTAGGGTCAGGATTAGGGTTAAGTATGGTTTTGTTAAGGGTTAGGGTCAGGGTTAGGGTTAGGGTTAGGGTTAGGGTCAGGGTTAGGGTTAGGGTTAGGGTCAGGGTTAGGGTCAGGATTAGGGTTAAGTATGGTTTTGTTAAGGATTAGGGTCAGGGTTAGGGTCAGGATTAGGGTTAAGTATGGTTTTGTTAAGGGTTAGGGTCAGGGTTAGGGTTAGGGTTAGGGTCAGGGTTAGGGTTAGGGTCAGGGTTAGGGTTAAGTATGGTTTTGTTAAGGATTAGGGTCAGGGTTAGGGTCAGGATTAGGGTTAAGTATGGTTTTGTTAAGGGTTAGGGTCAGGGTTAGGGTTAGGGTTAGGGTCAGGGTTAGGGTCAGGATTAGGGTTAAGTATGGTTTGGTTAAGGGTTAGGGTCAGGGTTAGGGTTAGGGTCAGGGTTAGGGTTAAGTATGGTTTGTTAGGGTTAAGTTAGGGTTTGTTAGGGTTTGTTAGGGTTAAGTAAGTTTGTTAAGGGTTAGGGTCAGGGTTAGGGTTAGGGTTAGGGTCAGGGTTAGGGTTAGGGTCAGGGTCAGGGTTAGGGTTAGGGTTAGGGTTAGTTAGGGTTTAGGGTTTGGGTTAGGGTTAAGTATGATTTGGTTAAGGGTTAGGGTCAGGGTTAGGGTTAGGGTCAGGGTCAGGGTTAGGGTTAGGGTCAGGGTTAGGGTTAGTAAAGTCATGGTTTGGGTAGTGTGAGGGGCCACCTAAAAATGTTGGAAAAAAACGCAAACGCGGTAAAAACGCGCTAAAAACGCATACAAACGCATAAAAACGCTGCGTTTTTTTCATGCATGCTCATAAAAATGCTTGAAAAAAACGCAGCAGTTGTATGCTTATGTATGCGTTTTTTCAATGCGTTTTTTTGCGGGAAAAACGCGCTGCAAAAAAAAGCAAGTGTGAAACTAGCCTAAGTAGGCTAAAACACAACAACATTTCTATGGAGGCCTGAAATGTTCTGAAGATTAAAATAGAGCTGGGTCTGCCTGTCAGCAGGTCTCATAATGTATTTAAAATGCCCAGTCCAAATAAAAATTCACAGCATTTACATGAAAACACAGTATATATCCGGTATCCCATAGAAATGGCCACTTTGAGGGATACCGCACATCCTCCACTAGATCACCAGGGCGAACGTGTTCCGTGATGCAACAGCCACGTTATTGTTTGCAAAGGGGTGTTTGTGGTCTCAGCAGAGTTCACCTATCGTTTCTTGTGTCTCCCCCCTCACAATGAGGAGTCCAAATAAATATCAATTTTAAAAAAATTATAGGGCTGTACAGGAAGAGAAAATAGATAGTCGTGGTATGGCACTGCGCACTGCCAACAATTGCTTAATTATTTTTAATTACCAGCATTAAATAAAAATTTTTAAATGTACATTAAGTTGATAGAAAACCACTATCTGTGTCCTCCCAGCATCCCAGTACACATCTCAGTATTTATCTCAGTACACATCTCAGTATTTATATTCCCTTCAGTATTTCTCTGTCTTCAGATCACAAATATCACAACATACTTCAGACGCAGGGCAATAAGTATTGCCTATGATTGAACAGTTCAGGATTACATTTTCACAGTGTGAATCATTAGTTAGGAATAAAAACTTTATTTGCCTAGAACACAGTCGGTAGACACGTAGTAATTCCTCCCCCATTTATTGGAATATGCAGGTCTTCATATCCATATGTAGGAATTTAGATATTAAAACTACAAAACAACAATGATTATCTTTTAAGTTGAAACATTATTGAAGACATTTAAACAAGTTATTCAACATTTATTTGGCCTCCCTTGAAAGAATAGTAGAACCATAATCGTGCTGTATCACAATACTAGTGCAAGTGGAAAACAGAATTTCTTGATGCAATAACTCAGCTGCCCCACAACAAAGGTGAACTGTACTACAATGCTGTGAAAAGGATAAATTGTCCAATGTCTGATGCCAGACTCTTTCAAACATCAACTACCTGCTGGTGTTCATTACCAGCATTAAACAAAAACCATAAAGAATTTTTTTTAAAAGGAGTCTCTGGGCCCATATGTAAATTGTGAATCTCTGTTATTACTGTCACCAAGTTGCGTTGGTGTCATCAGAGCTTAATCTTAAATGCAGGTGGTTGGTTGGATGACTGCTGATGACTCTGAGCATTTAAAGAGTGCTTTTAAGATAGTATCAGGATCAACTTCAGCTAGAGGATTTTTAGCAACACTGGAAATGGAGGCGTTTGAGTTTCTTTGACATTAACCTTCCTTCTTTGATGGTAATCTTAGAAGTATAGGCTGGTCTGATGCTCTCACTCTACCATTCAAAGGAAGATTGCATTTCATTGGTTGTCCATCTAGGTATCTGTTGATGTGTTTTCTGTAGGCACCAACTGCATCTTCCTTCCTTACAAACACAACCTCTGCTACTCCGGAACTCAACATCTATGTGGCGAGTACAGCAGGCTGAGATACAAGCACCTGACAACTCACAGGAGTGTTAGAAAAACAAACTCACAACATTGCACAGACACCTCCATGTTGGTTGAGGTGCTTTAAATAGTGTCCTCCAGCTATTGGCTGAGAATACTTTATAGGAATGCAGTAGGCCCCTTTAAGAAAGAAGTGTGTGCATGTGCCCTAAGCACAATGCCCGGGGACCTGCGTGCGGTGCACGCACCCCGGACAGCAACAGACCCAGAAAGAGCAGGATGGGGGCCTACGTGGTGAGACACTACGGGGGGGGGGGTTTGTTGTTTTCAGGGATGCCTGTAAACTCTACTACAGGTTATGTCCTTGTTCCTCAGGATCCAAGGCGTGACGGCTGTGGATAATAATCTTTCTCCTTCAAGGTGAACCCTAAGTATGGGCATTCTCTCTCCTGTCTGACTCCTGTCTGAGTTCACACTACATCATCTTCAGCAGAGAGACCAGCCAGTAGAGGGGTATTGCTCTGAGATTTGGAGGTGGTCCACTGAAACTAAGTGGAATGACCCCGCAGTCCTGTCAAGGGCTAACAGTAAGGTTGAATTATGCCTTTGTCCTCTATGAGACTCCAGTTTCACTTGAGGTGGCTATGTGTCTGGATATCAGGGTGGATTGCCATTTCACCAGAAACATAAAAGGACATCCCAATGTGTGGGAGGTCTGGTGCCAAGGGAAACCTGGTCTGAATCATCTGAGGAACGTATGCAGTTGGTTTGAGTGACATGTTCTGGAAATCACACTGTAGTTCAGCATAAAGAGCGAGGATGTTTTTACTGTAAGAGAGCCATTTTGTGGGTGCATGTCCTTCCCTATCTCACTGTAAACAGCCGCCGGAAAATTAAGGAGCCCGGGTTCTGAGGAGGTTAGCAAGCCGTGTGTGTACATATCTTCTCCGTTGGTAGAGCACAATTTTTTTCTGCCTGCTCAAATCCATCTTGGCAAAAATAATGTTTTTTTTCCTGCCTTTCTGGACAGTGGGATGGGGTTTAACTTGATCGATGCTAGGTTTGTCCAAGTCCAGGGCCTCAAACCATATACACTGTCCAGACCTATACCTATAGTCTATATAAATTTAGTTTGTATGACATGCATATCAATGACTATCATAAGGATTAGCACAACAAACTAATTTTATATTCTGTTTGTTTGCTCAGTCCTTGGATTATACTCACAGAATTCTGAGTTTGCTTGCTGCTTTGTATCCTTGGCTTGTGCTTTTTCTCTGTCACTGAGGGTGCTAGTGTTATTTTTTCATCTTACTATACCTATAATCGCCATCGACTCCGCACCCTTGAGACAGGGATATTTTACTCAAGTCATCCAAGGGTTACATCTACAGGTAGGGACCATGCACTCATATGGTATTAAGTGTTATGTGCTAGAGGGTCTGCCCACTCCTGTGGTTCTTGGACTACCTTGGCTCACTCTGCACACTTGTGGTGGATTTTACAAACTCGGGAGGTGGTAAAATGTAGTAGTGAGAATTGTCAAAGACACTGCTTGGGCACCCGGCTTACAAGGTTTGATACCTGTCTGACTTTGAGGATGTGTTTTCGGAGCAGCGGTGCCAAGAACTTCCTCACCATTGTCGTTATGATTGCGCTGTTAATCTTGTCCATGGGGCCAAGCTACTAAAGAGCAAACTATATAATATCTCTGGTCCAGAGATGCTGGTCATGAAGGACTATATGGTGGAAAGTGCAGCAAAGGGTCAAGTCAGACCATCCTCATGCCCCATTATTGCAGGATTTTTTTTAAAGAAGAAAGAAGGGGGTTTCACCCCTGACACGATTTCCACGAACTCAATCAGATTACGGTCCGGGATTTGTATCCGCTCGCTCTCTTCCTGGACCTCTTTAATCAGATTGTAAGAGCAAGTTGGGTTATTAAACTGGATCTCAGGGGGCATATAATCTCATTCATATTAAAGAGGAGGATGAGTGGAAAGCACCTTTCAATATGCCTGAGGGACACTTTGAAAACCTTGAGATGCCATTTGGGTTGACTAATGCTCCCATCATCTTTCAGCACTTTGTAAATGACATCTTTAGTCACCTGTTAGGTAGATTTTTTGTAACCTGTCTTGATGACATTAATTTATTCATCTGACCTTGAATCACATCAGGTACATATCAGGCAGGTTTTACAGATACTCAGAGACAATAAATTATTTGTCAAACGAGAGAACTGTATGTTTTCGGTTGAGTAGAACCCTTTGCTCGGATATGTTTTATGGTCCTCCGATTGTTGAAAGTCCGGGCAGCAGTGGATTGGGATCGTCTAGAGGATTTGGCGGCGCTACAAAAGTTTTTGGGTTTCACCAACTACTACCATAATTTCATCAAAAACATTTTGATAGTAGCCAAACTTTTGACGCATATGACCAGGAAAGGGAAAGACTGTTCCAAATGGTCTAGTCTGGCCTGGAAGGCATTCTATACCTTGAAGAAGTGTTTTGCATCTATGCCGATTCTCTTACAGACTGACGACACACAGTCATTTATTGTAGAAGTTGACGTGTCTGAAGTGGGGATGAGGGAAGTATTGTTGAAGGGTGAATCTCCTGGTAAAAGGCGTCCATGGCCATACTTTTCCAAAGACAGTCATCTGAGGAGAGAAATTGTGACATTTGTAACAGGGAACTCTTGGCAATCAAGTGGGCCTTTGAAGAGTGGCATCATTTTTTTGGAGTGGGCAGTTCATCCGGTTATGGTAATCACGGATCATAAGAATCTCGTATATCTAGAATCTGAAAAATGTCTTATGCCTTGACAGGCAAAATTAACAATGTTCTTCACCAGATTTATCTTTTTTATTACGTATTGGCTGGGGAACAAAAACATTAAGGCGAGGCAGATGCCTTATCTCATTGTTTTCCTGGTGGTGGAGACTACAAAAAGACTTGGCTATTACCTCTATATGCTCTGATCTTGAGAAAGAGGTTGTTGAGGTTCAGGGAGGACCCCCGCTGCTTGTCCGTTAAGTAAACTGTTTGTACCTGTGAATCTCTGTCTGAGAGTTCTTAGTGAATATCATGATTTGGTCTTGTTCGGACATCTCATTAATAAAGCCACCTCAGATATTCTTACTTTGCATTTGTGGTGGTCAGGAATACAGCAGAATGTCCAGGAGTATGTAGCCGCCTGCAGTGTCTGTGAGCATTCTAAAATGCCTCACATTTTTCTGTCTGGGTCTCTCCAACCATTGGCGATACCCAGTAGACCATGAATCAGTCTATTTTTATCTCTGATCCATCCGTGTCGGCAGTTAAAACTGTAATTTTGGTGGTGGTGGACAGATTCAGTAAAATGCCACATTTTATTGTGCTACCCGCTTTCCTTAATGCCACGTTCTTGGTGCAAATTTTCATCAGAAACATTGTAAAACTACATGGGATCACTACCGATATTGTTTCTGATCGGGGGTGCAGCTTATTTCCAAATTTTGGAGGGCGTTTTGCACTTATTTGGGGATCTATCTGTCATTCTCTTCAGCATTTCACTCACAGTCTAAAGGGCAAACTGAACGGGTTAGCTAGAATCTTGAGACATATCTTCAGTGTTTTGTCTGAGAATCGGGAGGATTGGGTTACATAGTACCTACTTACCTCAATCTGAATTAATGGTAAATAATCGTTGTCATGAGTCTGCTGGTAAGTCCCCATTTTTTGAGGCCTACAGGTTTAATTTTCAATTCAGTACATTTAATAGGAATTGTTCTTCTGAAATATCTGAAGAAGAATGATTTTCATCATCAATTACGCTTGTGTGACAAGGGGTTCTTGATAATTTAAGGAAGACGGGGTCCAAATGTAAGAGTGTGGCTGATCGGATATGAATGGTGAGTCCAGACCTGTGTGTTGGAGACTTGGTGTAGTTGACCTCAAGGAACATTAAGTTGAAGATTCCCTCTTGGAAACTTGTCCCAGTTTCATAGGTCCTTATAAGATTGAGACAGTCGTCAATCCCATAGCATTCCACCTTGCTTTGTCATACACTTTTAGGATTCATAATGTGTTTCATCGATCTCTACTCAAAAAATACGTTGCTTGCTTTGTACCATCACCATTACCACCATCTATGGTCATTGTGGATGGAAATTTGGAAATTCAAATAGCTAAAATTGTTCATTCTCACTTAGTTCGTTGGTTGCTTCAGTATCTGGGGCACTGGAAAGGATTCGGTCCTGAAGAGAGGATGTGGGTATCAGCATCTGACGTCCATGTGGCCAAGTTAATCTGGTCTTTTCACGTGGCACACTGTGATAATCCCAGTTCTGAGGTTCTGGAGGTCCTTTGTAGAAGGAGGGTACAGTCACAGGTTTACCATGACAGAGAGGAACCAGAAGACTGCAGCCTCTGATTTCTCCTACTCCTGCACTGATTTAGAAGCACTTCACCTTCAAATTAAATGGTGCAGGTTTATTTGACCAGCGCTGGGGTTAATCTGCTCAATTGAGAGCTCCTGGAAGCTTTCCTGCATTGCGGCTCAGCTGTTAACTGTTAGCCACTCCCATCTTATATATAATCTGGGTCTTGACTAGCACTCATTGTCAGAGTAGCTTTTGCTACATGACTGGAGGTTGTTGTTGGTTGTTATTTGAGAAGGCATTTGGTGGATATATCTGTGACTGCGAGTTTGTGGTGTGTGATAATTCCCCTTCTTCTCCTACTTTGGTTTGACCCAATCCTCCACTCCCCTGTGCATTCCTGTGAGTACCGTATATAAGCCAAGTTTTTCAGCACAATTTTTGGGCCGAAAACACCCCCCTCTCGGCTTATACACAAGTCAGTTGTCCCAGAGGGCTGGCAGCGGAGGGGAAGCAGCAGAGCAGTGAGTCACAGGAGGCAGGAGCCGGCAGCTGCGGCTGTAACTGTGCCCACTGCTAAAGAGAAATTAATATTCATTTCTCTTTTAGCGTGCACAGAGACACCCGCAGCCACCGGCTTCCAAAAGATATCCAACTCGCCTTCCTGAGCCCCCTCACTGCATCTCGTTGGTTCCGGCACCAGCAGCATTTCCGGTTGAGCAATCACGTGACCCTGTTCATTAAGGTAATGAATATGCAAGTCTCTCCACTCCCATAGGCGTGGAGAGAATAGTCATTACCTTAATGAGCGGGGCCACGTGAACGCTCAGCAGGAAGAGCTGCTGGCCCCGGAAATAGATGCAGCAAGGGTGCACAGGCAAGGTAAGTAGGATGTTTGTTTTTTTAAATAGGAAACATGCATATAAGGACAGCAAAGGGGAGCCATGCATACAAGGAAAGGGACCAGGGAGCAATGCATACAAGGATAGGTGATAAGAAGCCATGCATACAAGGACAGGGAGCCATGCATACCAGCACAGAGATGGATAGCCATGCATACAAGGATAGGGGATAAGCAGCCATGCATACAAGAACAGTAATGGGGGAGCCATGCATACCAGGAAAGGGATGAGGGCACAGTGCATTACCAGCTTATACTCAAGTCAATAAGCTTACCCAGTTTTTCGTGGCAAAATTAGTTGCCTTGGCTTATACTCAGGTTGGCTTCATTATACCTTTTCATATTACCTTGTTAGTCTGGTTGGTGTGTTACAGTACACTACTACTCCCCTCTTCCCTGGGTGGGGGAAGGGTACAGACTGAGGACAGATTCAGGCGCTAAGGCAAGATACGTCCTGTAGGGCTGAGAAATTAAGCCTAAACATTTTTAAAACTTTTTTTATTTTTTTTTATCTGTTTTAGAGATCACAGAACTGTACCAAGACCATATAATAATGTATGGAAGAGAAATATAAGCCTAAATAAATGAAAAATGCTTTTTATCAGATTTATAGATCACAAAAATGTACCCAGACCATGTAATAATGAATGGCTGAGAAATGCAAGTCTAAAAATTTTTAGAATTTTTTTCTTAGTTTATGAGATCACAAAAATGTACACAGATGACATAATACTGTATGGCTGAGAAATGTAAGCTTGCAACATTTGTTTAACACTTTTTTTAGTTTTATAGATCACAGGAAATGTCCCCCAGACCACAGAATAAAGTATGAATGAGAACTGTAATCCAGCCAATATTTTTAATGCTTTTTTGCACAGAAATTTACCCCAGACCATGGAATCTTGTATGGGTGAGAAATGCAATCCAGCTAATATTTTAACACTTTTTTGGGTGTTAGATGTCAAAGAAATGTGCCACAGAACACGTGAAACTGTATGGCTGAGAAATTTAAGACTGCAAAATTTTTAACGCTTTTTTTCAGTTTTGTAGATCACAGGAAATGTCCCCCAGACCATGGAATAGTGTATGGATGAGAACCATAATCCAGCAAATATTTTTAATGCTTTTTTGTTGTTTTAGATAAAATCATAGAAATGTATCCCACACCATGAAATAGTGTATGGATGAGAAATGTAATCCAGCTAATTTTTAACTCTATTTTGGAGTGTTAGATATCACAGAAATATACCACAAAGCACGTAAAACTGTAGGGCTGAGAAATTTAAGCTTGCAAAATTTTGAACCCTTTTTTTCAGTTTTCCACATCACAGGAAATGTCGCTCAGACCACGTAATAGTGTAGAAGTGATAAATTTAACCCTGCATAATTTTCAAAGCTTTTTGGGATTGTTATATATATTAAAAAAAATTCAAAGCACAGAATAGTGTATGGATAAGAAATTTAACCCAGGGAAATGTTTTAACTATTCTATGGAGTGTTATATAAAACAAAAAAGTAACACACATCAAGCAATACTCGACGGGTCAAAATATATTCAATTTTTTCACCCTCCCATGAAAAGCTGAAGCTATATAATTGTCAACGGACTGCACAGCCCTAATCCCTGTCTACAGACTGGATTCTGTCTCTCTCCCTGCTCCTGTGACTCTCTCGCTCTCCCTAGGCTAGATACACATTGTGTGACGCAAACAGAAAAGGAAATGATTAGCCTTTAGCCGTGCTGTCTGTATGATGGCTCAGCTTCAGCACCAGTATCAACACTACATGCCACTGATTCATTATACTGTGCACACAGGCCTAGGCAAGCAATCTCTTCACCTGGGAAGATGAATATAAAGTGATATAAATTTTATGTGTAATAACTCTGGAATGCTTCCACATATTTCATCAGTTCTGAAACTGTTTTTCCGTGACACATTGTACTTTATGATAGTGGTAAATTTAGGTTGATACGATTTGTGTTTATTTATGAAAATATTGAAAACAAATAGTCATACCTCACAAAATAGTTACTAAATAACATTTCCTACATGACTACTTTACATCCGCATATTTTTGGAAAAGTGTTAAACGTTTAGCAACAATTTTTCAATGAAATTTACAAAAACCTATATTTTTAAGGAGCACTTCACTTTTCAGGGGCCTATGTGTTGTAAAACCTTCAACAAACACCACATTCTTCTAAGTCAGTGGTCCCAACCTTTCTTACTTTCCAACCTCCTAGTTGTGACATCTAGAGTCTCCATTCATGTTACGATGACAACCAAAGCTTCCCCATTAGAATAATTTGGCAAGGAAAGAAAAAAATATTCAAATAGTAGCTAACTTGTGCAAATCTCTCATTTTAAATCATTATCTTTACTAATACCCAGAAAAGTTATCAAAATTAGGTCTATTTACTTTAGAAAAGAGAAGACTTAGGGGAGACCTAATATATATGTACAAGTATATCAGAGGGCAATACAGAGATCTCTCCAATGAACTGTTTGTACCAAGGACTGTGACAAGAACAAGGGGGCATTCTCTTCGTTTGGAGGAAAGACAATTTCTGCACCAGCATAGAAGAGGGTTCTTCAGGTTAAGAGCAGTGAGGCTCTGGAATTCTCTTCCTGAGGAAGTGATGATGGCCAACTCACTGAATGAATTTAAGAAAGGAATGGATGCTTTGTTGTGAGTAACAGTATAGAAGGTTGCGAATAACATAATATTATAGGTAGATGGTTGACCCAGCTTAGGGGAAGGAATTTTTTTCCCTATGGACAAAATTGTCTTCTACTCTGTGGGTTTTTTGCCTTCCCCAGGAGCAACAATGCAGAACAGCTGCACTAAAAATAGGCTGAGCTAGATGGACATAAGGTCTTCCTTCAGCCTTCAAAACTATGTTACTATGTAATACATAAAGTAGGACTAACCATAAATAGAACACATACCTGACACACTAAAAATTTAGAGATAGGGGAGACATAGGATCCAGTATTATCTACACTACCGTTCAAAAGTTTAGGGTCACTTAGGAATTTCCTTATTTGTGAAAGAAAAGCACAGTTTTTTCCTATGAAGTTAATATTAAATGATTCAGAACTACACTCTATACATTTTTAATGTGGTAAATGAATATCCTAGCTGCAAGCGTCTGGCTTGTAATGCAATATCTTCATAGGTGGATAGAGGCCCATTTCCAACAACCATCACTCCAGTGTTCTTATGGTACTTTATGTTTGCTAACTGTGTAAGAAGACTAATGGATGGTTAGAATACCCTTGAAAACCCTTGTGCAAGTATGTTAGCACAGCTGAAAACAGTTTGGCTGATTAGAAAAGCTGTAAACCTGACCTTCCTTTGAGCTAGTTGAGAATCTGGAGCATTACATTTGTTGGTTCCATTAAACTCTCAAAATGGCCAGAAAAAAAGAACTTTCATATGAAACTCGACAATCTGTTCTTGTTCTTAGAAATCAAGGCTATTCCATGTGATAAATTGCCAAGAAACTGAAAATTTCCTACAACAGTATGTACTACTCCCTTCAGAGGAGAGCACAAACAGGCTTTAACCAGAGCAGAAAGAGAAGTAGGAGGCCCCGCTGCACAACTGAGCAACAAGACAAGTACATTAGATACTGTAGTTTGGGAAATCAAAACCTCACAGTTCCTCAACTGTCAGCTTCATTAAATAGTACACACAAAACGCTAGTGTAAATGTCTAAAGTGAAGAGGTGACTCCAGGATGCTGGCCTTCACAGCAGAGTGTCAAAGAAAAAGCCATATCTGAGACTGGCTAACAAAAGGAAAAGATTAATATGGGCAAAAGAACACAGACACTGGACAGAGGAAGATGGTAAAAAAGTGTTATGGACAGACAAATCCAAATTTGAGGTGTATGGATCACACAGAAGAACATTTGTGAGACGCAGAACAACTGAAAAGATGCTGAAAGAGTGCCTGACACCATCTGTCAAGCATGGTGGAGGTAATGTGATGGTCTGGGGTTGCTTTGGTGCTGATAAAGTGGGAGATTTGTACAAGGTAAAAGGGATTTTGAATAAGGAAGGCTATCACTCCATTTTGCAGTGCCATGCCATATCCTGTGGACAGCGCATGCTTGGAGACAATTTCATCCTGCATCAGTAAAATGACCTAAAGCACACCTCCAAATTATGCAAGAACTATTTAGGGAAGAAGCAGGCAGCTGGTATTCTATCTGTAATGGAGTGGCCAGCGCAGTCACCAGATCTCAACCCCATTGAGCTGTTGTGGGAGCAGCTTGACCGTATGGTATGCAAAAAGTGCCCATCAAGCCAAACTAACTTGTGGGAGGGGCTTCTGGAAGCATGGGGTGAAATTTCTCCAGATTACCTCAACAAATTAACTGCTAGAATGCCATAGGTCTGCAATGCTGTAATTGCTGCAAAGGGAGCATTCTTTGAGGAAAGCAAATTCTGAAGGAGAAAATTATTATTTAAAATAAAAATCTTTTTTTTTTTAACCTTCTCAATATCTGGACTAGATTTTAAATTTATTTGGCAACTTAAAGCCTATTATATAATCTCACATCAAGCACAATCACCACAATTACATTCAGCTTCTAGCACCTCACTTACTGTCAATATCATTTTATCCCAAGATTACCATATTCATCCTCCTTTCCACGCCTGCCAGCAGGGCCTGCGTCAGCACCCGGGCAAGTGCCGGGGCCCTGAGCAAGCTGGGGACCCACTCGCCATCGGGAACACCGGCATGCTGTGGGGGCAGGTGCCTGTGATGAGAAACAGCACCGCGAGTGGGTCACCCCGCTTGCTCCTGGCCCCGGCACTTGTGATACTTAACTCTCTCTGTTCCATTGCTGCAGCGTCTTCCATGTCCTCTGTCTGTGATGTTATCTTTGGGGTCATCTGAAGGCAATTGTGAAGATACGAGATGTGCAGCATCTGAAACAATGGATACTGTGCCTGTGCTAGCATTTCTTCTGCGATGTTGCTATCAGTGTGTGAAGAGTGGGAGAAGAGGGTTGCAATGACAATCCAACACAATGGGCAGCACTTTGAACACATTTTATAAGTAGTCATAGACTTGTACATAACTCATGAAAGAATAAAGTTACGTTAAAACCAAGCACACCATTGTTTTTCTTGTGAAATTCTCAATAAGTTTGATATGTCACATGACCCTCTTCCCATTGAAAAAAATAAAGTTGGACCCAAAATGGCCAACTTCAAAATGGCCGTCATGATCATCACCCATCTTGAAAAGTTTCCTCCCTCCCATATACTAATTTGCCACAAACAGGAAGTTGATATCACCAACCCTTCCCATTTTATTTAGGTGTATCCATATAAATGGCCCTCCCTGTATATGGAGCATTATATGCGACCCATCATATATGGAGTATTATATGGAGCCCATCATATATTGAGCATCTTATGGGGCCAATTATATATGGAGCATTATATGGGGCCCATTCTGTTTGAAGCAATATATGGGGCCTATCATATACTGTATGGAGCATTATATGGAGCCTATTTTCTATGGAGCATTATATGGGGCCTATTCTGTATGGAGCATTATATGGGGCTCATTATAGTGTATGGAGTAATATACGGATCTCATTATTCTGCTCATTATTGTGTATGGAGCAATATATGGTGATCATTATTCTGTATGGAGCACTATGTAGTGCCCATAATACTGTATGGAGGACTATACTGTCCGATATTTGAGCTATTGTAGAATTTACAATAGATATCACTCATGTAATGTAAGAAGTAAGTGAAATCTTTGGCATTGTACTATACCTATATTTCTCTGCTGTATCTGTGCATCATGAATTGTGGTATGTGTTAAAGGTGCCCACTGAGATTCCGGGATCCATGAAAACCTGGAGTGGGCCCTGCCTGTCAGTATATGAAAAATTCAGATCTGCTCTTCTGCACAGGGCTATTCCTGAAAGTCACCATCTGAGGACCTACTCATTAAAGCTGTTTGCTAGACCTGGTACTAATGTACTGGCAGCTGTGAGCCAAACATCGTGGGTCATAGCTCCTAAGCCACAGGTTAGGGAACCAGTATTCAAAGTCTCGTTCATAAAGTATTTTAACATTTCAGATTCTTCAAAGGAATTCATGTAAACGGGAAGAAGAAAAAATATTTTTTTAAAGTTACTTTTCAGAATTTCTATGCATATAATAAACATGAAGATATCTTTTAGGATGTTGCAAATTACATTGGACTATCTGTTGTGAACTTGTCTGTTAGCATCCTCAAAAGATCACCGCCATAAAGAACAGAGATTTACCTCTGTGGTGGGAAATTATCCTTCTTTCTTTTGGCAGGCAATCAGAAAGTAATATGCACACAATATTATTTACTGCACATGCACATTTTCGGAATGCTTGGGGTTTATATTACCTAAGCAGTTTGTGCGTCAGTGGACATATTTACGTTCTATCAGCGTGTTCTGACGACATTGCAGCAATACTTTATAATTACAAAATATATGTTTATCTCTCTATTTATATAACTAAAATGATAAGAGAAGTTCATTTCAGCTGTTTGACCATTGAAATATCCAGAAATTCCATGGATGGATTCTCTCGCAGCATAAGATTACGCTTTCATGGTAGCTTTTTTCAGCTTGAAGCTTTTTATCAAGAAATTTATAGAAAAATGTAGAAATTTCTGCCTGCATAGCACTTTGGATTTTCTGTACTTATAACATTTTGATTTGTCTTTTTTATAAGGTTTTAAGGTACTGTCACACTTAGCGATGTTCCAGCGATCCCGACCAGCGATATGACGCGGTCAGGATTGCTGGTACATCGCTAAGTGGTCGCTAGTGAGCTGCCACACAGGCAGATCTCACCAGCGACATCGCAGGGGTCGGAGGTCGCTACTTACCTGTCACACCAGGCGATCCTGCGTCCTCCCGCCCGGCTCCACGCGTCGCTCGTCGTCACAGCAGGAAGAGCCGCAGGAAGCTGATGACGAGAAACAGTCCAGCCTGTTCTCGCACGATCAGCAATAACCAGCGGGGGAGTGAGTTGTAGGTAAGTATCACACACAGCGATATCGCTAGCAATATCGCTATAACGTCACTAGTTATAGCGATATTCCTAGCGATATCATCTCTTAGTGTGACAGGCCCTTAAAACACACAATGAAAACCTTTGTGAGCACTGACACAAAATTAGGCCACTTTTGTGGTTGAGAACAACCTTAGGACGGTTTTATTTAGTGTAAATACTACTTTTAATTTTATAAGATGTTACTTTGTTGTCAAAATGGACAAAAGTACAGATCATGTCTCAAAAATCAGAGAATCTTCTCATAGGTCAATAAAACAACAAATAATATATTATGAAACTCATCCTATTTACCCTTTACTCATGCTAAACTTCCCTACTTAGTCTCTAAGCACTAAGAAGATCCCTTGGGAACATGGCACTCAAGTAGAGTACCAATAGGAATTCTGCTTCAAGAGCTCTGTAGACCCTGGCAGACCTACCATTGGTGTAACAGCTGCACAGGGGCTAAAAAGATAAAGGGGGCCAGTTTCACCTTCAAGGCAGCTAGAATTGTGCATTATGATAAGCCATTGGACTGCAAAATATTGTCCTTGCACAGGGGCCCATTATTTAACATTCATACTTGGTACCTTCTGCAATACAGCAATTTCCACAAAATGTGTGATAACTTTCTTAAAAATCATAAATCTCAATGTGGCTTAGCATGGAATGCAACTATCTTCTGCTTTCCATCTACCCATAAAACTTATGTCAACCTTTTTGACAAACTTCTACAAAACAGAGCACCATCTAAATCTTAGTATATCTCCTCTTGGGAAGATGACTAAGATCTCCTGAGGAAGTTATTATAATCATAACAGATAACTCATGGTTTATCTATATAAGTGGTTGAGGACCTTTTATTTGTCAAAAGCTATTTTAATATTTTTAAAATTATTCGTGGGCCATACAAAATAATCAACTTAAAAACCTGATCATGCTTTATTTTGTCAAACATTTCATCACTATCTAATTTCTAATGTGACTGATTTTCTTTGGTGAAGTGTGTGATACTAGGTAGTATTGATGATGTAACTACTAATGGATGCATAGGTCACATAGTATACACTGAGATTGCTAAATACATCACATACAGTTGTGTGAAAAAGGGTTTGCTCCCTTCCTGATTTCCTATTCTTTTGCATGTTTTTCACACTTAAATGTTTCAGATCCCCAAACAAATTTAAATATTAGACAAACATAATACAAAGAAACACAAAACACAGTTTTTAAATGAAGGCCTTTATTATTAAGGGGGAAAGAAATCCAAACCTACAGGGCCCTGTGTGAAAAAGTGATTACCTCCCGCCACCCCTCCTTAAAACATAAATTAAAGGGAACCTGTCAGCAGGATGGTGCACAGTAACCTACACTGATTACAATGATGCCTTGGTTGATTAAATCCGTCTTATGGTTGTTCTTTAAACTTTATTTTCAGTTTTTAGTGAATGATATACTGGTGCTCCAAGAAGGGCCTGGAGGGGGATCTGCATGTGGTGCTCTGAAGGGTGGCCCAACCAGTTATTAGATTTTGGGGGCAATCACTTTTTACCCACAACTGTAGGATTTACTGCGACTCTGCTGTATATATCACACAAGATATGTAAGGAGGTGGACCGGACCGTGGGTACCGGGCATGCCTGGTCCGGAACTGAAAGGACTGCATCCTCTGTTTCCGGGGGGAAGCCTGAGGGAGGCAGATCTTCCCCTGCTGCAGGAGGGAAGGAGAAGAGAGACGAAGTTTCCTGCTGACAGGAGGGGGCGGGGAGAGCCTGAGGAGAGCATGCTGACACAGGGGCAGAGGAAGGAAAAATGCGTGCTACAGGAGAATTTGGCGTGAAGTAAGTGTAGCACGAAGAGCAGAGAAGAGGGCGCTCTGCTTCCCCGACCCGAGTATGCTAGTTCTGTGACAGGTTGTGCTGCTGCTGTCCAGGATAGAAGCTGTGGTGCTGGGGGGGAATAGCCATGCCAGTAGTGGAGAGCAGAGCGTGCAGAGTCATCTCAGCAAAAGCGGAGTGAACGAAGTAAAGCCAAGTGCCGTACACTAACAGACAGTGAAATCAAGAGTGACCGCATACTCGAAAGAGCCCTCCAACTGATGACTGAGACAGACAGACAGTACGCGGTGAGCGTCTTTTGTGTGAACGTCGACTCGACAGCCTCCATGACTGGAGGAGAATCCCCTGACAAGTCTGAGACAGACGCTAGTGCCTGTAGGCCCAGCGTGCACAGGGACAGACCTGAGCCCGTGAGAGTAGTAGCTGGACTGACCGAGGAGCGTGGCATCTTTCCTGCAGTGACATATTCTGAGTGTGGACTTTTGACTAAGAGTGGTGAGAGCAGGACCCCCTCTCACTGCCCAGCATCCTGTTGTTTTTCCCCGGAGGCTGTTTCTTCATCGTGGACAGAGACTTGAGAGACTTTCATGTGCCACTGTTGTCGGTGCACTTTGGATTCCTGTCTGTCAGAGACTGCACCGTGATGACCCGTGCCGCTGTTGCCGGTGCCAACGTTGGCACCCTGAACTCCCTCATAACAGAATACTTCAGTCCGATAAGTTTAACCTCTTTATTACTGAACTCTCGTTCGTCCCTCACCTACCCTGCCATACTCCCAGTTCTTTACTGTCACTCTACAATCCCTCACTCTCTCCGTGGAGTACATCCCCTTGTAAATAAACCTGTGCAACCCTTGCTCTGTTTCTCTGTGCATGACTGCATCCCGTGTTCCTGCAGGTTATTACAGATACACTGATGCTGCTGTACATACATCACATATGATACACTGAGACTTCTGAATATACAACACATAGGATACACTAAAGATCAGCTGTATATCTCACATAGGATACACTGACACTATTGCATGCACATCGCATAGGGTAAAATGAGACTGCTGATTCATCAGATACAATATACTGAGACTGCAGTTCACATTACATACTATTAGTGTTGAGCATTCCGATACCGCAAGTATCGGAATTCCGATACCGACTTCCGATATTTTTTCAATATCGGAAGTCGGCATCGGAATCGGAAGTTCAAAGTTGATTGACAGCCTGACGTCATCATGATGCGCGGTGTGTGCGCATCATGATGCGCCATCATTTCGGGCCTTCCGGGGGTCTCTGCCGGCCTGCCGGGGGGCTGTGTGGACTGCCCGGGGTCTGTACCGGCCTGCCGGGGGGCTGTGTGGACTGCCCGGGGGCTGTGCCGGCCTGCCGGTGGTCTGTGCACCCTGTGGGGGTCTGTACCGGCCTGCCGGGGGGCTGTGCCGGCCTGCCGGTGGTCTGTGCACCCTGTGGGGGTCTGTACCGGCCTGCCGGGGGGCTGTGCCGGCCTGCCGGGGGGCTGTGCTGATGTCCGGGGGTCTGTGCAAGCATCGTCCGATGGGACTACAAGTCCCATCGGGCGATGCCTGCTACCATGACAGTGATTGACACATTAGCCAATGATGGGACAGTAGTAGTCCCATCATCCGGCTAATGTGTTAAATGTTAAAAAAAAAAAAATACTACATACATACTACATGCATGCTACATACATACTACATGCTACATACATACCACATACATACCACATACATACCACATACATACTACATACATACTACATACATACCACATACATACCACATATATACCACATACATACTACATACATACTACATACATAGCACATATATACTACATGCATGCTACATACATACTACATGCTACATATATACTACATACATACTACATACATACTACATATATACTACATGCATGCTACATACATACTACATGCTACATACATACTACATATATACTACATACATACTACTTGCATGCTACATACATACTACATGCATGCTACATACATACTACATGCATGCTACATACATACTACATACATACTACATACATGCTACATACATACTGCATGCTACATACATACTACATACATACATACTACATACATACTACATGCATGCTACAAACATACTACATGCTACATACATACCACATACATACTACATACATGCTACATGCATGCTACATACATACTGCATGCTACATACATACTACATGCTACATACATACTACATATATACTACATGCATGCTACATACATACTACATGCTACATACATACTACATATATACTACATACATACTACATGATACATACTACATATATACTACATGCAACATACATACTACATATATACTACATGCATGCAACATGCATACTACATATATACTACATGCTACATACATACTACATATATGCTACATACATACTACATATATACTACATGCATGCTACATACATACTGCATGCTACATACATACTACATATATACTACATGCATGCTACATACATACTACATACATACTACATATATACTACATACATACTACATACATACTACATGCATGCTACATACATACTACATGCTACATACATACCACATACATACTACATGCTACATACATACTACATATATACTACATGCATGCTACATACATACTGCATGCTACATGCATGCTACATACATACTACATACATAGTACATGCTACATACATACCACATATATACTACATACATACTACATACAATACATTCATATAATACATACATAGACATACAGTACATATAACATAGAGTAACATACTTACCAATACTTGTCACATTGTTCCCCGAAGCCATTGTCTTTTACGGAATAAATATTAACATAACAAACCACAAAAATACTCACCCACGATCCAAAGCAGTCCACGAGTGTGTCCCACGACGATCTTGGGTAGAGAACTGCAGCATCAGCTGTTGCTGCCGTTCTCTACGGGCAGCAGGAATCCAATGACGGAAGGTAGGTATCCTTCCGCACTGTATTCCTCCGCCACTTAAAAAAAAAAAAAGTCCCTAGTCTCACTTTATGCCATTGCTGTGTGGGAATTTCCCACGCAGCAATGGCATAAAGTGAGACTAGGGACTTTTTTATTTTTAAGTGGCGGAGGAATACAGTTCGGAAGGATACCTACCTTCCGTCATTGGATTCCTGCAGCCCGTAGAGAACGGCAGCAACAGCTGATGCTGCAGTTCTCTACCCAAGATCGTCGTGGGACACACTCGTGGACTGCTTCAGATCGTGGGTGAGTATTTTTGTGGTTTGTTATGTTAATATTTATTCCGTAAAAGACAATGGCTTCGGGGAACAATGTGACAAGTATTGGTAAGTATGTTACTCTATGTTATATGTACTGTATGTCTATGTATGTATTGTATGAATATATTGTATGTAGTATGTATGTAGTATATATGTGGTATGTATGTAGCATGTAGTATGTATGTAGTATGTATGTAGCATGCATGTAGCATGCAGTATGTATGTAGCATGCATGTAGTATATATGTAGTATGTATGTAGCATGTAGTATGTATGTGGTATGTATGTAGCATGTAGTATGTATGTCGCATGCATGTAGTATGTATGTAGTATGTATGTAGCATGTAGTATGTATGTAGCATGTAGTATGTATGTAGCATGCATGTAGTATATATGTAGTATGTATGTAGCATGTAGCATGCATTTAGTATATATGTAGTATGTATGTAGCATATATGTAGTATGTATGTAGCATGTAGTATATATGTAGTATGCATGTTGCATGCATGTAGTATATATGTAGTATGTATGCATGTAGTATATATGTAGTATGAATGTAGCATGTATGTAGTATGCATGTTGTATGTATGTAGCATGTATGTAGCATGTAATCTTTTTTTTTTTTTTTACATTCAACGCATTAGCCGGATGATGGGACTACTACTGTCCCATCATTGGCTAATGTGTCAATCACTGTCATGGTAGCAGGCATCGCCCGATGGGACTTGTAGTCCCAACGGACGATGCCTGCACAGACCCCCGAAGCCTGCACAGCCCCCCGGCAGGCCGGCACAGCCCCCCGGAGCCTGCACAGCCCCCCGGCAGGCCGGCACAGCCCCCCGGAGCCTGCACAGCCCCCCGGCAGGCCGGCACAGACCACCGGAGCCTGCACAGACCCCCTGGCAGGCCGGCACAGCCCCCCGAAAGGCCCGTACAGACCCCAGAGAGGCTGTACAAGGGAAAAACAGGATTTTTCTTATTCCGATACCGGAAGTCCCATAGACTTGAATGGGACTTCCGGTATCGGAATCGGCGATACCGATACTTTTTTTAAGATCGGCCGATCCATTCCGATCCGATACTTTGAAGTATCGGACGGTATCGCTCAACTCTACATACTATACATTTAGACTCTTCATCATACATCACAAAAGAGACCCTGTGACTGCTGTATATATATATGGCTTTAAATGTGTGTTTTGGATCAAAATGTTTCCTTGGATAAACTTTCCATGTTCCATGTATTCCAGATACAATAGGCCGCATAGGTGGGGGAAATACCCCCTTATGAACCTTGGGCAAAGCATGAAAAAGAGGAATTTTGGGGAAAGGTGGATTCATAAATTCCAATTGCTGACTAGTAAGAAAACCCATCAAATGTCCTTCTTCCAAAATTTTCATTAAAAGAACTCTTATCTCCTCTGTAGGATCTTTTATTAACAGCTTGTACACAACACTGTCTTGAAGCAACTTATGCACTTCTTGTTCATAAAGACAAGTATCCAGTATATTAGTAGATCCACCTTTATCTGAATTTTTTATAACAATGTTAGAATTTTTCTTCAATTCCTCCAATGCATTTTTTTGTTTTTTTGTTAAGTTTTTTTTATTGTTCTTATTTTTATTTTCCAATGCCAATTTGGTAAGTTCACTTTCCACCACTATTTGAAATTCCTCCATCACTGTGCTACGTGACTGCACTGGGTAATAACTGGGATTGGGAACCCTGTTTCCAAACAGACGGTCATTAATGTATATATATGATTAAGATGATGTGGTGATTTCCTCCATGTTCAGATACTATGCTTTTTTTTTTTTTTTTTTTTTTGTATGGTGGAGAAAATCCTCCCTTCCTGCTATTGTGGACCTCCGCCCATTTTATTTCCCTCCCACTTTACTTCAGCCAGCAAGTGTATATAGGTATATGCTTATTTGTAAGATGTTAAGCTATGAGTAAGGACCCTCTAGTCCGAAACGCGTAAGCGTCTGCCATATTGGTGAACCATATGTTTTTTATGCATCTATTCTGTTTTTAATCATATTTTTTGGAATAAAGTCTTTTGATTTTAACCATCCTTTGGTCGAAGTTGCTGGAACATCTCCTAAGTATTGTGCCTACAAGATTTTCCGGAATCCAAGTTCCCTGCACCGCCCAGGATTGATTGCATTCCTCCAAACTTCGCATTTGCTACGGTTTGGTGAGCTGACAAAAATTTTTTTCCAAAGTACTCGAGTATACAAAGTAACTCATCTTGTAGGAGACACACAAATAGCTCAGCCTTTGGCTGTGAAACAACCCTATGTCATGAGGCTTCCTCCACCGAACTTGACAGTTCCTTCAATTTCTCAATCTGTTAGCCTCTTTTTTCTTTGTGTCTTCCAGACTCATTTGCACCTCTCAGAGCCTAGTCTATTGATATTCTACTGTCCACTTCTCATACTTTTCTGCAAACTTGAGCTGATACTTCTGATGATAGTATTAAAATCAAGGATTTTCACCTTTTTTCGGGCCACCATTCTTGACTTGTGTAACGTGTGTCACACAATTCTTGAAGACTGATCTCACTATTACGAAGCAAACAAGCCACTTCCACTACCGTGTTTATCGTGCCAAAACTGATACACTTTGTGATGAGCCGACTTATTGACTGCAATATTTTGCCATTGACCTCCACCTCTTGTTTTTTAACTCCTTAGTGACAGACCCAATTTGGTACTTAATAGCCAAGCCAATTTTTACAATTCTGACCACTGTCACTTTATGAGGTTCTAGCTCTGGAACACTTCAAAGGATCCCACTGATTCTGAGAATATTTTTTCGTGACATATTGTACTTCATGATAGAGGTAAAATTTCTTTGATATGACTTGCATTTATTTATAAAAAAAATGGAAATTTGGTAAAAATGTTGAAAATGTAGCAATTTTCAAACTTTTAATTTTTGTGCCCTTAAATCAGAGAGTCATATCACACAAAATAGTTAATATATAACATTTCCCACAGGTCTACTTTACATCAGCACTATTTTGGAAACATGATTTTTTTTTTTGTTAGGACATTATAAGGTTTAAAAGTTAACCAGCGATTTCTCATTTTTCCAACAAAATTTACAAAACCATTTTTTTTTTAGGGACCACCTCACATTTGAAGTGAGTTTGGGGGGTCAATATGACAGAAAATACCCAAATGTGACACCATTCTAAAAACTCCACTCCTCAAGGTGTGCAAACCACATTTAAGTTTATTAACCCTCCAGGAGCTTCACGAGAAGTGAACCAATGTCGAAGGAAAAAATGAATTTTTTTATTTTCTCAAGGGTATCGGGAGAAAATGGACCACATAGTTTGTTGTGCAATTTCTCCTGAGTACGCTGATACCCCATATGTGGGGGAAAGCCACTGTTTGGGCGCGTGGCAGGGCTCACAAGGGAAGGAGCACAATTTGACTTTAACGCAAAATTGTCTGGGATCAATGACAGGCGCCATGCTGCGTTTGGAGACACCCTGATGTACCTAAACAGTGGAAACTCCCCAATTCTAACCACAACCCTAAAACAGCCATAACCCCAACCCTAACCACAACACACCCCTAACCCTATTGCCAACCTGGACCATAACCCTAACCACAACCCTAACACCAACACCAACACTAACCACAACACCACAACCTTAACCCCAACCAGAGCCCCAACCCTAACCCTAGCCTCAACCCTAGCCCTAGTCCTACCTTAACCTTAGCTCTAACCCTAGCTCCAACCCTAACCCTAGTGTAACCCTAACCCTATCTCTAACCCTAGCTCCAACCCTAACTCTAACCCTAGCCCAACCCTAGTCCCAACCCTAACCCCAGCCCAACCCTAACCCTAGCTATAACCCAACTATAGCCCCAACCATAACCCTAACCCTAGCTATAACCACAACCATAACCCTAATCCTAGTCCCAATCCTAACCCTAGCTATAACCCCAACTATAGCTCCAACCCTAACCCTAGCTATAACCCAACCCTAACAATAGCCCCAACCCAAACCCTAATGGAAAAATGGAAATAAATACATTTTATTATTTTTACATAAGGGTGTGATAAAGGGGAGGTTAATTTACTAATTTTTTTAATTTGATTAATGTGATAGGGTCTATCACAGTGATCAAAATGAACCAATAGGAAAAATTTCATATTGTTGTCTGGGGCCGGCTGACAGATCTCGGTGGGTGCACTGCGCTTGGACCTGCCATTTTCTTCCTGGAAGAAGAAGCTGGTGAGCATCAAGGGGGGATGCAGGAGGGTCCACGAACACCAGAGGTACCAGGGGTGCTTGGGGAACCTCATTTCTCTCTCCTCTGATGTGCTTGGCCACATCAGAGGAGAGAGAAATTAAATGGGAAATCAGACTTTTTTTGCGGTAGCCGAGACCCCAGTAATTTCTGACTCTGGAGGGTGCTATACACCTATTTCTCAGCGCCATTAAACTGCCGCTGTTAAAAGGTGTACCGGTGGTCGTTAAGGAGATAAATTTGTTTATGGACTTCATTTTGTATTCTTTCAACTGTCATGGCACTAACATGATGCAGTTTGTCAATTTTCTTGGCCGAGAGCTGTCAATGTCAGTGAGCTGGTTCTCTTTTCCTGAGAATTCTTCTTCAAGGCTGTTCCTCGATTCAAACCATTGACCTTTTGCTTCGGAATCAACCTAATAACACAGTGAACTATTAAGGAATGTGAGAACAGGTTGTATTTTGTAGTAAACAAAGCATGGACTGGCTTGTTGTGCATGCCATTGCTCTGCAGGGTATGCCATATTGTTTCACGTTAAAAACTCACCCTGGTTTGGCATTCTAATTCTTTAGCTAACTTCAGCTTGAATGTTGAGTTTCTTCAACTCTTATCCTCAGAAGACATCCTGTAAAGGTGATCACTTCCATAATTGGCTTGGAAATCTCTATGAGATGTTTACAGTTCCATTGTTGTTACTTTTGCTTCATTACTCTGACTGATAAGTAAAACTTTGCTGATTTTCTCGCAGTCTTCACATTTCTTGTGTAAACAAATTATTTTCCTTCCCGAGTCATGGGAAATTTCTCTTCCATGTGATGCCATTGCTGTCAGAATGAAATGGGCCTGGGCTTTCTATATTAACTGGTGTACACTTGTTTAATGAATAATTACGCTTACATGTGGTTATAGTCTTGTTAATAAGGTAAATTAGAATTTTGTTGTCCAAACTTTAGCTTTTCTCCATAGACTTTCATTAGACTGTTCTCATTGTAACATGATCTTGAATTAAGTTTTTTACAAAAATCACATTGTAAAAAAATATACAAATCTTGTTTGCAATATACAGGCCGTATTTGTGCGAGTATTTGGTAGTATGGAATCCCATGAAAAAAATGTTGATTCTGATAGGCTAGTAAAGGTTTATATATAAATATACATATATTTATTGATAGATAACATATATCATGATGCTGTTTGATCCTTCATGTTCATAGAAAATCACTGAGGCCTTCACAGAACATCTGTAGTTATAATACTGAGATTAATTACACACAAGTGGATTCAATTTACTGATATTCTTGCATACATCACATAGAGTAGGCATCCCTGTTGGGAGGTGCTTGAGCAATGTGTTTAGTCAGTTGTCTGCATGCTTGCTTGTTCTCAGGTTCCCTGTGCTCGGATCTCAGTATACCTGTCCAGTCTACCCGCATTTGCCATGCCTGCCTGTAATTCACGAGCATCTCTCAGCATACCAGTCCTGTCTTTCAGTACCTGCTTGCATCTGCTGTGCCAGTCTCTATAGCAGCTGTACTTGCCAGCACTTGCTGTTTCAGTCTGTATACCAGCCATCCCCACCCACACCTGCCTTGTCTTCCTTCCAGGCCTGCTTGTACTAGCCAAGTCAATCCTTTCCTGGCCTTTCCAGTTCTGCCCCTTTGTGGGCTAGCTGTTTTGTGACCAAAGTCTCTTCTGGAGTAGCACCTGGCATGCATTTGGTGTAAATTCTAACCACACCTTCAGGGGCTCTAGTGAAGAGGCCCTGAAGGTGTTTGCCTAGTTACACCCCTTTAAGCTTTCCTCTGTCCACGGCACATTAGTTCCACTACTATACCCGTTACACATAGGATAGACTGAGACTGCTATATATACATCAAATAGAGACATTATATACATGTGTGTGTATATATATACAGTATGTGTATATATATATATATATATATATATGTCTCAATGTGATGTATATATAGCAGTCTCAGTCAATCTTATGTGCAACGGGTATATATATACAGTTGAAAATAGAAGTTTACATACACTTTATAAAAAGACACATATGCATGATTTTATCAATATCTGCCATGAAATCAGAGTAAACCTTTCCCATTTTTGGTCAACTATCATAAATATTAATATTTGCTAAATGCCAGAATAATGTGTTAGGTGTCAGATTTCTTCTTCACAGGAGGAATCCCAAGCTTTGTCTTCTGCGGTCTCCCATTCAGTCCCGACCGCAGAGAAGGCTCCTCAGCAGAGACATCTATCCCGGCGTCTTGCTCAGGCTAGTGCTGTCAGTTTGTTTCTGTTGTCACACCTGGTTCAGCTATAGTAACCTGCACTAGCCAGCAGCGAGCAGCTCTTGGGACTAAGTCCTTCTTTCGGTCTACTGAGCATGTCCGTCGGACGTCCTCTCATTGGAGGCCAGAGGTCACATGCTCAGGTCCTGTTGCTGATCCGATTGGAACACTGGAATGTCCCGGAAGGCTGCAGCTATACAAGGTCCGCATGGCCGCCCGGCTATGTGCTAGTATAAAATGATACTCGTGTATGTGTGGATGTGTGTCTGATATTTGGTGAATGACTCATTAAGATCCCCTCCCTAGCATTGTTGCATGTGTTGGGTGATTGAGTTAACTAGCGCCAGACTGTGCCATCCAGCACTAGGCATGATAGTACTGCGTCTACAGCAGCGTCCGTCATAGCAGCACCGTGCGCAAATAGTGCGCTTTCCTGGTCTGAGCTTAGGACGGTCAGTGGCGTCCGCCAGAGCGGCGCTGTATGCACATAGTGCGGAAATCCTTAGTTTATTTTCCTTGGCTCCACAGTTGTGGCGCCGACACTAGTGGGTATAGAGGGACTCTAACCCCTTGCCCTTGGGACAGGGTCTTGTGACCAAAACTCTAGCGTTTTCTCTGCAGTACTGCAGCCCTGTGACGTAACAGGGTTCGCCTCATACATACCGGGTGAAGGTAACCCACGTGAGATTATGCTTTACCACCATATACTGTCCATCATTACTCAGCAGCAGGTTCCATCTCTGCACAGTGAACCTCAGGCTGCGAATGCACCTCATATCTCCCTTTATATTATTTGGTGCGTTCCGCCAGCCCTAACAGTATACTAGCGCCAGGGTCTGGCAAGTAATGGAGGACGAACAGCAACTGCAGCGGTACATCCAGCAGCTGGAGGGCAGTTTGGCTGCTCTCGAGCACACAACCTCAGCTGAGGATGTCACCGCAGTAGCTATTCAAGCTGCTAGCATGGCTGCAACAAGTTTGTCCACTGCTACCCCTGTTCCGACCTTATCCCACCTCCTGCTCCCAGATAAGTACTCTGGCGATAGCAAGTCATGTAGGGGATTTGTGAGCCAGTGTGCGATACACCTGGAGCTCCTGGCTGCACGTTTCCCCTCAGAGCAGGCTAAAGTGGGATTTATTATATCTCTCTTGTCATACAGGGCGTTGCATTGGGCTATGCCGCTGTGGGAGCGCAATGATCATGTGGTGCAGAGTGCTTTGCGGTTCCTGAGCACTCTGAAACAGGTATTTTTGGGACCTCAAGTCACCCATGATATGGCGTTCCAACTGCTGGCACTGTCACAAGGTTCATCCATGGTCAGTCATTTTTCCGTCCACTTCTGGACTTCGGCATCTGAGCTGGAGTGGCCGGATAAAGCCCTTATCCCTGTATTTTGGAGGGGGCCGGCTGACCACGTGAAGGACGCTTTTGCCACTAGGGAGATTCCCGCCACACTGGAGGAGCTAATAGCGGTCTCCACTCGAATCAAACTTCATTATAACGAGCGAGGGTTGGAGCAAGCCCAGTGTAGACAGAGGTTTCGGCTGGCTCCCAGCTTCGCCAGATCTCTGGAATCTCCGGTTCAGCCACAGGAGGCCATGGAGGTTTCCGCCAGCCCTAACATAATGAGAGAGAGAATGTTTTAAGGCATTTTTATTACTTACTGCAAAGTCAAAAGTTTAAATACATTTCATTAGTATTTCGTACCATTGCTCTTAAACTGAATGACTTGGGCCAAACATTTGGGATATCCTTCCAGAAATTTCTCCCAATAGTTGGTCAGAATTTGGGCCCATTCTTCCTGACAAAACTCGTGTAACTGATCCAGGTTTGGTGTATTCCGCCAGCCCTAACATAATGAGAGTGAGAATGTTTTAAGGCATTTTTATTACATACTGCAAAGTCAAAAGTTTGAATACATTTCATTAGTATTTGGTACCATTGCTCTTAAACTGAATGACTTGGGCCAAACATTTGGGATATCCTTCCAGAAATTTCTCCCAATAGTTGGTCAGAATTTGGGCCCATTCTTCCTGACAAAACTCGTGTAACTGATCCAGGTTTGTAGGTCATCTTACTCGCACCTGCCTTTTCAGCCTTGCCCATATATTTTCCATAGGATTAAAATCAGAGGTTTGTGATGGCCACTCCAAAACATTGACTTTATCATTAAGCCACTTTGTTACCGTTTTGGTAGTATGCTTCGAGTCATTGTCCACTTGGAAGACCCATTTCTGCCCAAGCTTTAACTTGAGATGTTACTGCAGTATTGCCACATATTCTTTTCTCAAGATGCCATCTATTTTATGACGTACACCAGTCCATCCTGCAGCAAAACATCCCCACAACATGATTCTGTCATCTCCCTGTTTCACAGTTGGGATGGTGTTCTAAGCTCCCAAGCTTCCTCCTTTTTCCTCCAAAAGTAGCAATGGTCATTATTCCCCCAAAAAGTTATATTTTAGTTTTATCAGACCATAGGACATGTCTCCAAAAAATAAGGTCTTTGTTCCTGTGTGCATTTGAAAACATTAATATGGCCTGTTTTATGTTTCATTTAGAGAAATGGCTTCTTCCTGGCAGAGTGGCCTTTCAGCCCATGTTAATACAGTACTCGTTTCACTGTGGATATTGACACAATCTTACCAGCTTCCGCCATCATCTTCACGTGGTCTTTTGTCCTTTGGTTAATATGCACATGTCTTACCAAGGTATGTTCATCTCTGGGACACAGAACCCATCTCCTTCCTGAGCGGCATGATGCTACACAAAGAAGCAGTGTGTCTCATGTGTGCATTAAAATACATCCACAGGTGTGTCTCTAACTCAGATGTTACCAAAAAACAGAAGTTTCCAAACACATGACATCATCATATGGGCAATCCAGAATTGTTTAAAGGCATAGTAATCTTAGTGTATGTAAACTTTTGACTTTGCAGTAAGTAATAAAAAAGCCTTAAAACATTCTCTCTCTCTCATTATTCTGGCATTTGGCCAATATCAATAATTATGGTAATCCTAATTGAAAAAAGGAAAGGTTTATTCTGATTTCATGCCACATATTGAGAAAAACATGCATATATGTCTTTTAATATAGTGTATATAAACTTCTAGTTTCAACTGTGTATATATACTTTGCAGGAAATTTGACTCAAACTTGATCCTTTGCAGATTGATTGACCTATTGTGGCGCCCCTGAGGCTCAGTCGCCACAGAGGCACTGCACCTTCTCCTAGTGCCCCACCGTCCAGGTAAGGTGGGAACTCCTTGCCACACTCCAACACCTGCATCCCACACACAGGATAGTTCAGAAGGACCACATTGCAGCTTTAGGCTCAAGGTGTAGCAGAGCACCTTTCGTGGAACCCTGCTTCGTAACACGAGATGTGCTGGGAGGTGGGTGGAGTTAGTATAAAAGAAGGTGAAAGATAGGATCTAGAGGTCAGTCGGTCAGTCCCTTAGGGGGCCGTCGGAGACAGGAGTGAGGATCCCTGGAAGAAGGGATGGAGGAAGGAGTGCTGCAGCTGCCTCAGTGACCTGAGCCAGCTGGCATGGGAAAGGAAAGAGAAGGAGAGACGTAGAACTGTAACCTGCATTTCCATAAGAGAGAGAAAGACAAGTACGGAATGAAGAGGAGAGAGAACAGAGAGGAGGAGTGGGTTGGAAAGGAACCCTGCCTATAGGTTCTCAGCGCAAGGTCGGGGCCCGGTCCCCGAGGTTGTATGGACACTTATGGTTCTGCAGCAGACACTGGTGGAGTAGTCGGCTGTAAATGCACTACTCCCATCAAAGACTTGGGACACAACAGCAAACGAGTAGAGAGCCGGGATTCACGAGAAGGGAGTCCCCGAAGCAGGCTACAGCTGTCTGTCATACAAGTAGAGTTGTTAGGAACATCTGACAGGAGGAACTTCAGAGAACCACGGAACTGGAGCTCTTCACACCAAAAGGCGCAATAGAGGAGTCGTTCATGAAAGGCACATGTTGGCGGGGTGCTGGCAGGGAGAGTCCTATCTTGCCTGGAGGTTGGCTGGGCCGCTGCCCCGGAGGACACTGTACCGAAGCAGGCACCTGTGTGCACTATGAACTGTGAGTAAAGCTTTGAAACTGCAAGCTCTGGTGTCCTCCATTCCTTCCTGCATCAGCACCGCCACATTTGGGTCTTAACATCTACACCATTCGGTGCCTCTCCTCATCCATTGCACCTACACTGCCCTGGGACTACAGCTCCACCTGTGGGGAGCTTCACCATCTTTGCTGCATCACACCATCAGTCCCAGTGGATCTGCAAGCAGTGTTGGCTTACCATCTCACTTGCCAAACACCACAGGTGGCGTCACAAACTTTCCATATAAACTACATTACAAACATTCCCGCCATTGATATTGGGCGCCCAGGGCCACGGACCGGGTCACCGCTGCTGTGACATATCTCCCCCTGACACCGGCCCGGTGCTGAGTACCCCACAGCTCTGGGTGAAGCGCGGGGGCGACCCACTATCTCTACCAGGTATCGTAGATTTAAAATCCAAAGAGACTGGTAATGTAAGAAGAGCAGAGAGGGGAGGGGATGACAGAGAGGTTTTAAAGTAATATTTTCTCTGAAATGCAGCAGCTTTTCAGAGTAAAACACACCTGACTGAAATGATGAAGCCAGTGTCTGATTCATTCTGTTCCATTTAATATCACATTTATTTTTCTGGCTTAAGCAATGTCATATTAAGTTTTGCTTTATATAGCAATAATAGCTTATAAAGGAAAATGCTATACTTAAAGAAAGTTTCATTTTGATAAAATGGGAGCTGACCCTAAAAAAAATTGTGCTATCCTCTAATTGCAGTGGAAATCACATGTACATTTTAAAAATCATGTTTTTAGTTTTATGTTTAGAGCTTACGTATGTTGTGTTCTGTTTAGAAAGAACAGGGTTTAAATTGAGACCAGCTGCTGGTTTACTTTCTGCCCGAGATTTCCTGGCGTGTCTAGCTTTCCGTGTGTTTCCATGTACACAGTACCTGAGACATCCTTCATCTGCAATGCATTCTCCCGAACCGTAAGTAAAATTTAATTAAATAAAATGAAAGCTTTTTGCGTAAGTGTTTTATTTGTTCAATTTAACAACTATATGTGCCATAACAATGCTCTTGGATGTCGCCGCATCTTTCATTCCGTGTTTGGACCTACAAAAGAATATTCTTGGTTACCTTTTCTGCTAGGGAAGGGAGATTAATGTTTAAAAAATAAATAAAGTAAATATGATACCCACGTTTTACTTTATGAATACCTCTCTACTTTGCCAACCATGCTCCTCAAAACAATGATTTGGGCTGTGACAAATTTGGAAGCAGTGTAGTGTAAGCAGAAGGACGGGGCTTGGGGTACCTTTCTCACGTCGGATCCAGAACTGTGGGGGTTGTCTCCTCTGTTGTCGGGGGAATGCTTAAAGAACCGGACCAACCTTTGCACTTGGCAACAGGGGGTGTGTCTGAGGCAAAAAAGCAAAAGCGCGTGCGTAAACAGGCAGACTTGGCAGGAACTGATAGCGCGCAGCAGGGGAAGGTGAGTGCTCCGTCCCTCGACCACCATAGCAGCACAGGCCCACGCTCCAGCATCCCCGCTGCCGCCCGTAGAGACTGTGAACAGAGACGTGCCGTGTGCCCATTGGCTCCCGCAAAGCAAGGTGCCAAATGCTCCGGGCTCATGAGTACCACACACGTGCCACTTAAGGAGGACCGGGTGTGCAACTGTCAACTGAACCCTGACCCCCCGGGATATATATTTGTCGGGTCACGTTGGGCTCTGACATTGCTGTAGCCTGTGCCTTACCCTCTACCGCACCCGCTGGACTTAGGATCCCGTAGAAGGGATCAGAGACTTACCGCTGCCGGGACGACTCAGCTCGTCGTTGTCTTCAGGACTACACCGGATTAACCCTGCGCTGACCGTTGTTGGCGCCAACGCTTGTTTCATGGACTCTACAGTCTGGAAGTCATCGGATTAGATAAGTTATACCTTAAGAACTGCTACTGTCATTTTCCCCTTTATTTTCCCAAACCGCATACCCTTTATTCCCTACTACCTGCATTATCCCTGTTTAACTCTTTATCTCCCTGCATGGAGTGCATACTTGTCAAAGTAAAATACGTTAACCCTTGCTCTGTCTCTTGTCCGTCACTGCATTACGCAACCTGCTAACAGTAGCAACCATCTGGCAGTTGTTGCTACCATGTACTTTTTCGGCATTAGTAACTAATCAGCTTAACCAAAAATTTTAAAGAAATTCTTTTACTAAGTATAGACGTTTTTGCACATTTGTTTACATTTTCAAACTGGAAGCATGTACTCGCCACCCCAATATTAATGGCAGGCTGTTATTGCAATAGCCTTTTTGGTCATCAATTGTACCTTACCTAGCATTTATGATTGATTTCATATTTTTCTATGGTTGGATGTGTAGCAAAACATTTTTGAAAATGTTATACTAGTTTTCAAAATGCAAGTGGCTCTGGGAACGGACATGGTAGTGTCATACAAGAAAAGCACAATACCACAGCTAAAAATGTGGGAGCGGAAGACCGCCACAGCAATACTACCAGTTCTACTGGCACCAATCGTCCAGCTGAAATAGTATCAAACGCATTTCACACTTGCCCACCTAGACTTCTGCCAAGCATACTAGTGGGGAGAACGGAGATGGCATAATGGAATATACGTTATATCACATTATGTCTCAGTACCAACTCAGTTCTGCTCAGTCCACCTCTCCCTCTGCCAAAACACTTAATGTATATAGTGGAATTTTAACTCTTGCAATTACAACTGTATCTGTGTTGCCCTTTTGTCCCCTAATCCTCAGCACTTCGGGGCTAAGGAAGATACTTTACCAAAACAACTTCTTCTCTTTGATTTATTTAAAATGGTGGAAAGTCAACTCTTCTACTCACAAGACATGGGTAAGATATGTAGTACACAATTTGAATGCCTAGCATTATTGCTGGCATAATACGTCGAGATCAGTCAGAGAGGTGGAGGGAAGGACAAACAGCTTAGACCAATCTCTACATAGAGGCAACTGTCAGTGGAGTCATGGATGACTATGCTGATGAATCTATGTTAGATAAGCCATGGTAACCAGAAAGGTTTGCCGCAGATGTAATGTAATCAGAGGATGTTTTTGTGCTGTCTTCGATGATACACAATGTTCGCAACGTGCAGCTGAAAGATCCTCCAGGCAGAAATCTATTTCTTCTGAGGTCAGCTCTCTCTGAAGCAGGTGATGCACCTCATGCTGATGGTAAAGGAGGTTCAAAAGCACCTGAAAGCTTTGGTCATGGTTGCGGTGAATAATATGTAGGCTAGGCGTCTCGTGTGTTGGAGCTATTTTGCTTATTGCCATAAAACTTTGGCACTCTGTGTGTTCTGAAATGATTTTTGCCTTATAAATTATAAATCTTGCTGCTGCTTTTCTCAATAAACTCATTAACAGATTATTGCTTTTTATGGTGATCTGTACTAGAGATGAGCTAACCTAACATGTTCGGCGAATAACATGCTGAACAGTTCAACAAATGCACCTGCACCCCATTAGATTCAATGGGAGGCCAAAAAAAGTATACACATCACCTTAAGAGGAGACAAAAAGCTTCCCAAACAGCTAAAATTAAGGGCAGATACCATTAAAAGTGGTATCAATTGACCCACAGTAGAAATTTGCAAATGGCACAGCAGCAGTCAGCCATGGGCCATGCATGAAGTATCAGGTTCTGGGCCAGCATTTACAATTTGGAATTGAAGTTTCAATGAGGACCTCGAGGTTAAGGGAGCAGTGTAAGCCTTCTTAGCTGGGAGACCTACCAGCTCATGCAACACCTCCATTTTATTTTTATTTTAACCACACTCAGAAGGTTCATGCAGCACTATTGGTAGAAAAATGTAAGAAAAGTAACACAGGTAGCTGACTGAAAGTAAGTGCAGGCCTGCCTGTCTGAAAGCCTTACTTACATTTGCAACCCTCCAGCTGGAGACCCAACTCTGAGTCTCTATATTTAAAAAAAAGTATAATTGTCACACAGGACTAAAGTAACATCAATTTCCACAGATTAGAAACAAAATAATAGGCCTCTGACACACCTTCTTCTATAGGCAACCCAACAGATGAAGACTCAACTTGGAGTCTCCACATTTCAAAAAATTGTTTTCGCCATCAGCAGCAGTAGCAACAGCAGGCACAGAGGACACAACAAAGGTGGCACAAACTGCAGTAATGCAAGATCAATGAATGGCAGTAAAAACTACTGTCATGTATTGAATACAGTCTATATAGAGTCTGGTGCTTGGGTGCGAGGAAACACAGGAAGCACAGGCTTGTTTAAGAAGTGCCTGTATTACTTCATACTAGTCAGCATACCACAAGGGAAAGGTTTTTGCACAATTGCAGGTACAGAGTCAGGAGACACTGCAGGCCGGAATAAACCTTAAGTCCATCATAAATCGTAGAAATAGGTTCAGAGACTCTCTCTTACTTCCTTCACAAATGTTGATGGCAAACAGAGGGATTCCTGTGTCCACATGTGCTCCTAAGATCCACGTTAGGAGATGGCTGGAATACTATATCCAAGACTTCCAGAAGCCAGGTCACAGACGAACAGCAGACATGATTCAAAATCACTGATTGAACAGCTGAGGCTGCTCAAAAAAGCAAGTGGCAGAGAACAGGGTGGAAACATGGAAAATGAAAACTCCATACTGAATGAGGGCAAGGTAGCTGTAGCAAGACAAAAAGCAAAATGGCTGACGGGGAAAAAAACAGGTTTCAACAACAAAAAATAACAACAGATATGGCAAAGAGACTGAGAACCTTACAACTACAACATAGCCTAGTCTGTCAAGTCTGCTTATCCATCAGGACACCACCAGTAGCGCTAAAGACACATCCTGAGAGAACTCTGGCAGCCAGGCATGACAAAACCTCCAAGGCATGACAGGTGAGCTTAGGCCACTCTTCCATTTTTGAAGATCAAAATACAAAAGGGTTGAAACCCCCCTGATGGCATTGATATGGAGCTTCAGATACTCCTGCACCATCCTCTCCAGTCATTCACAACATGTCAGACTTGCACTCTGTTCTGCTGGTGTACGGGCAGGTCGGAAAAATGTATGAAATGACTAATAGAAATTGCTTATGCCATTTACACTGCTGCTATTATTTTTGTGATGACGCTTTGACGTTCTCAGGGTGAACGTCTACAACTGCGATGCACACTGTGTGCTTCACTGCTGTCTTGGGGAAAAACACTCAAGATTGTCTACAAGCGTGCTTTGATATTCCAGCATGCACGCATCCCTCTCCAGGGGGGAAAGCATCTGGCTAAATTTACTCTTGTACTGTGGATCTAACAGAATTGCAACCCAGTAGTCAGCACTATTTCTAACCCTAATAATACAGGTATTATGTTGAAGATAGTGTAGCAAGAAAGCGCTCATGTGTTGGGTGCTTACATGAGGTCCAAGTCCATGGTGTGTTGGTGGTGATGTAACACTCAAGATTGCTTCCTCCATTCCCTCCCGCATGAACAAGAGAGAGGAGATTATTATCCTCTTTCTCTCCTGACTGTTGTGCGTCCATCACCTTGATCGCCTCCATTTGTTCCTAGGTTCCTAGGACCAGTACTAGTTTGTCTGGTACCATGAGCCCCCCTCGATCGTTGTAAGCCACCCTTCCATGGCACCCACCTGTGCAACGACAATCCGTAAATTTGAGATATTGTTATCTCTTCCGCATCCACCTCTGCTTCCACCTTTTCCTCTGGGACCACCACCTCCTCACACAGACTATTGAAAGTGTACTACAGCATGTAGATGAAGAATATAGTGATGCCAATTATGGCATTGTCAGCGCTAACCATCTTAGGAGCCATTTCAAAAAGATCTGCATGGCCATGTTCAGTAAAGATAGGGAGAAATGACAGCATGTTTTTCTGAAACTCATCTATTACCCACGAGAAAACTGGCCCAACCGAGATGAAGAACTAGAGGCTGAAGAGGTCTATGAGTTCTGGTATTCTGCCAGGACGTTGGCTGCTATGCAGGAGCAGGTGCAAGTAGTGTCCCAAGAATGCATACTGGGACTGTTAGGAGTCAGATTTCTGCCCTGGCTATGCAGAGATCTAGACCCTTACATCTCCTCCCGTATCGATCTCCGTTTTTCGGAGCGCGGTATGGAGTGAGCTCACTCCAAGCGGAGAGAGGTACACCTGCTCCCAACCTTTTTGTGCCTCTGTAGCTGCCCGAGCCAGAGGTTCTACCTCCCGAGCCCATGGAGGTGTCTCGCACCATTTCAGAGACACCTCCGGCTCACGGGTCCATATGCGGTTGCCACCACCTACACGCTGCTTCCCAGGAAGACAGCCCCCCGCAATGGTCTGACTGTGAGTCGGTAGGCGAGACTTTTGTTCCCCCTCGCCAGCGGCCTAAAATTCTCGCGTGGGCACACGCACCCAATGCGGACGGCCACCGTGGCTATATGCAGACCACGAAGTCTCTGGCCGGATCGTATTGGTGGCCGCACAGGGCTCGGGACGTAAAAAAATTCATTCGGGCATGCACTTTATGTGCCCGGGATAGCTTTCCCGAACAGAGTGTGGCGACGGCCATCGATACACAGCGGCGTCCTCCTAAAACTCCCACTCCCATTATCTCCCGGGTGTCCCTCCTGAGACCTGGCTACCTGGCCTCCGCTGATTCCATCCGTATATCCCGGTTTTAGGTTTCACCTACCGGCACTTCAGACTCGCCTTTTGACGAGTCTGAGGCCTGTGCCACTGTCAGGCACAGGCTGGCGGATCGGAGGGTTCTGGGAGGGGGGCCCTAGGAGGGGGGTAATGTTAGGAGTCAGATTTCTGCCCTGGCTATGCAGAGATCTAGACCCTTACATCCTGCAGTCTCCTGCTATCCGTCCACTGCAGGAGAGATTGCAGAAGAGTTTGCTTTTCAGCAACTCTCTCCGGAGGCTAAGTCCTTCACCCCATACTCTGAGCATGCTCCTGGGACAACCTCCCATTGGAGTTCAGGAGTCAGGTGCTCAGGTCCTGCTCCTGATTCCATTGGTCCAGCTCAGGGTTATGGAGACTTCCGGAAGGTCCCGTACACTATAAAAAGTGCGCATGGCTGTTCCGCCATGCGCTAGTATTTTAATACTGCTGCTGTGTGTATGGTTTTGTATGCTTGGACTGGTGGATGACTTATTATGAAACCCCTTCCGTCTGACATTACGATTGAGTGAGTGATTGGGTAGCCGCCAGTAGCAGCGCTAGCGCCAGCGCGCTCCAGCCATACCTTGTGCAGCAGCTAAGCGTCCTGCATTGCACCAGCGTCCTTGCAGCGCCTTGCTTGCGGCTCTGTTCACGCCGCGCTGCAGTTGTAGCTTATTTCTGCATCCGCGGTTGCGACGCCAGCACACTTGTTACTACGGTAGGTGTCGGATGTAGTGACGTTTTAACTACTCCGGTTTTTGCCTACCGCATGTGTGTCGCTGAGTCCCTGTGTTACTAACAGGCTCAGCGTTACTTTGCTATTTTTCCTGTAGCAGCTCTGTGCACTTAACAGAGACTGCTTGACTGCACCTGGGTGATATAGAACCCCGTGCACATTACCGCCACAGTGCTCTGTGTCTTCTAGCTGCGGTTTTTCCATCTGCCGCACGGTGGACCCCGGGCGGCGAACACGTTTATTTATATTTTTTAAGGGTGTTCCGCCGCCGTAACATAATACTAGCGCCAAGGTCTGGCTAGAGATGACAGAACAGCAGCAACTACTCCAGTGTGTGCGACAGCTCGAGACTCACTTGACCACCCTTGAGAGAGCTCTCGCAGCTTCGCAGGCCACGGATGCTGCTGTAAAGGCACTTGCTGATGCAGTCGGGCGAATGTCCATGTCCACACTTGCGCCGACAGTTACCCACCTCCCGTTGCCCGATAAATATTCTGGGGATGATGCCTCCTGCAGGGGGTTTATCAGCCAGTGCTCGATCCACCTGGAGCTGCTGGCTGCGCAATTCCCTACAGAACGGGCCAAGGTGGCCTTTATTATATCCCTACTGTCGGGCAAGGCGTTGGAATGGGCTACGCCTTTATGGGAGCAGGGTGATCCTGAGATTCGGACCGCTGCCCACTTGCTGACAGCCATCAGGCAAGTTTTTCTCGGTCCCCGGGTCACCCATGACACCTCTTTACAGTTGCTTGCCTTGTCTCAGGGTCTCTCTCGGTTAGCCAGTACGCCGTCCGTTTTCGGACACTTGCGTCCGAGTTGGAGTGGTCCAACAAGGCACTGATCCCTGTTTTTTGGAGAGGATTAGCGGGGCATGTTAAGGATGCTCTCTCCACTAGAGAGATCCCTACCTCTCTGGAGGAGCTAATTTCTATCTCCTCCTGTATCGATCTCCGTTTTTCGGAGCACGGTATGGAGTGAGCTCACTCCAAGCGGAGAGGTACCCCTGCTCCCAACCTTTTTGTGCCTCTGGAGCTGCCCGAGCCAGAGGTTCTACCTCCCGAGCCCATGGAAGTGTCTCGCACCATTTCAGAGACACCTCCGGCTCACGGGTCCATATGCGGTTGCCACCACCTACACGCTGCTTCCCAGGAAGACAGCCCCCCGCAATGGTCTGACTGTGAGTCGGTAGGCGAGACTTTTGTTCCCCCTCGCCAGCAGCCTAAAATTCTCGCGTGGGCACACGCCCCCAATGCGGACGGCCACCGTGGCTATATGCAGACCACGAAGTCTCTGGCCGGATCGTATTGGTGGCCGCACAGGGCTCGGGACGTAAAAAAATTCATTCGGGCATGCACTTTATGTGCCCGGGATAGCTTTCCCGAACGGAGTGTGGCGACGGCCATCGATACACAGCGGCGTCCTCCTAAATCTCCCACTCCCATTATCTCCCGGGTGTCCCTCCTGAGACCTGGCGACCTGGCCTCCGCTGATTCCATCCGTATATCCCGGTTTTCGGTTTCACCTACCGGCACTTCAGACTCGCCTTTTGACGAGAGGGTTCTGGGAGGGGGGGCCCTAGGAGGGGGGGTAATGTTAGGAGTCAGATTTCTGCCCTGGCTATGCAGAGATCTAGACCCTTACATCCTGTAGTCTCCTGCTATCCGTCCACTGCAGGAGAGATTGCAGAAGAGTTTGCTCTTCAGCAACTCTCTCCGGAGGCTAAGTCCTTCACCCCATACTCTGAGCATGCTCCTGGGACAACCTCCCATTGGAGTTCAGGAGTCAGGTGCTCAGGTCCTGCTCCTGATTCCATTGGTCCAGCTCAGGGTTATGGAGACTTCCGGAAGGTCCCGTACACTATAAAAAGTGTGCATGGCTGTTCCGCCATGCGCTAGTATTTTCATACTGCTGCTGTGTGTATGGTTTTGTATGCTTGGACTGGTGGATGACTTATTATGAAACCCCTTCCCTCTGACATTACGATTGAGTGAGTGATTGGGCAGCCGCCAGTAGCAGCGCTAGCGCCAGCGCGCTCCAGCCATACCTTGTGCAGCAGCTAAGCGTCCTGCATTGCGCCAGCGTCCTTGCAGCGCCTTGCTTGCGGCTCTGTTCACGCTGCGCTGCAGTTGCAGCTTATTTCTGTGTCCGCGGTTGCGACGCCAGCACACTTGTTACTACGGTAGGTGTCGGATGTAGTGACGTTTTAACTACTCCGGTTTTTGCCTACCGCATGTGTGTCGCTGAGTCCCTGTGTTACTAACAGGCTCAGCGTTACTTTGCTATTTTTCCTGTAGCAGCTCTGTGCACTTAACAGAGACTGCTTGACTGCACCTGGGTGATATAGAACCCCGTGCACATTACCGCCACAGTGCTGTGTCTTCTAGCTGCGGTTTTTCAATCTGCCGCACGGTGGACCCCGGGCGGCGAACACATTTATTTATATTTTTTAAGCGTGTTCCGCCGCCGTAACAGGGACGGTCCCGTGATGAGTGGGTCTGGTTACAGCAAGAAGATGGGGAACTCACTCAAATGAGACCGTGGGTCACGCTAAAGCAACTTCCCAGTCAGAGAGAGGGGCGCCCTGTCCCCGGGGACTCTGCAGATCCTTCGGCAGTGGGAGAGGCTCCAACTGAAGAATGGGCTACTGTACCGTAAAAACCAATTTCAACGGGAGCTGGGTGCTACCTGGCAGATGTTGATCCCCGAGGTGCTGCTACCTAAGGTGGCCACAGAAGTGCATGAAGTAGGAGCTCACTTCGGTCAGGAGAAGACCTTTCAATGGCTGCGAAAACTAGTTTATCAACCTCGGCTGAAGGCCATGGTGGAAGAGATCTCTTGGCTATGTAGAAGCTGCGAATTAGCAAAACCTCCAGATCATAGAGCTCCCACACAGACCATCATGACTCTCTGCCCCTTTGGAAGTACTGATGATAGATTACATGACAATTGGCCCAGCCTATCAAGGATATGAACATTGTCTGGTGATGATGGACCACTTCACAAAGTTTGCCGTTGTGACCCCGACACGTGATCAAACTGCCGATTCCGCTGCATATGTCTTCTGCAAGAATTTCATTCAGGTGTATGGCTGCCCAAAGCAAATCCACTCCAATCAAGGAGCCTGTTTTCTTGGGCGCGTGATGGAAGAATTGCATCGCCTGTACCAGATCGAAAAATTTCAGACGACACCTTACAACCCTCAGGGAAATGGAGGCTGTGAACGGTTCAACTGAACTCTGATTCAGATGTTAAGGATGCTGGAGGAAGATCGAAAGGCCCGGTGGCCTGAATTCGTAGCTGAATTAGTGTGCGTGTACAACAGCGAATACATCACACCACTGGTTACATTCCATACACCCTGCTGTATCGACTGTCCAGGAAGAGAGATTATCAAGCTGGAGTTGGATCCCGGGGAGGACTACCCACAGATCGGGGTGTCCACCTGGGTCTGAGAACATTGTCATCGTCTGCAGACACTGCATTGTCTGGTGCAGGACAGATTTCAGGGACTAGAGCATACAGAAACAACTCCTCTGCGTGAGACAGCTCTCCAAGCTGGGGACCATGTGTTGGTCCCAGGTTAACGTCCTCGAGACAAGCTGGAGTACTGGTGGGGGAAGACCACGTATTGGGTGAAGCGGAGAATCAACTCCGAAGGGCTTGTCTATGAAAGCCAACCTGAAGAGGAAGAAAACGACTCCACTCGAATAGTTCACCGGAACATGCTACAACCCTGTTTATCAAGAGATCCTGACCAAATAGAAGAGGTGCAAGGTGCTCCTTAAATACCCTCTCCAGACATTGCTGATTGTGAAGAAGAGGAAGGTCCTGAACACCAGCCTGTAGATCCAAGAGAGGGGCAGGTGCCTGAAGTTCCTGAAGCACCTGAAGTCTCTAAAGTGGCTATTCCATTGGAAATGGGCACGTCCCTGCCCTCACCTGTACAATCTGACCCAACCACAACTTCAATCGGCTACTCCTTCTGACTTACAGAGCTCCGAGCGGGCAACAGCCGGGTTTACCACCCAACAGATACAATCAAGACTAATTTATTTGGCAACAAATCATTCAAGGAATAGGAGAATGTCAATGTGTATTACAAGAGATCTCACCCGTGGAATGGTGAGCAAAAGGAGAGGGGGAGTATAAGCAGATGGAACTGGGGGTACCTCTCTTACACTGGTTCTGGAACTATCGGGGTTGTCACCATTGTTGTCCAGGGGAAAGCTTTCCAACCTCGACCGACTTTTGCACTTGACAGCAGGGGGTGTGACTAAGATAAAAGAGCCGGTGCTCGGGAAAGGGGGAGAAGATTTGGTGGGAAGACAGAGCGCACGCAGGGAAAGTTTGATGCTCCGTCCTCTGAGCACCATTACAGCACATGCTCGCGCTATAGATTCCCTCCGTCCAGGTACTGTGACTGTGGGCAGAGATCTGCAGTGTTCCTGTTGGCTCCCGCAACCCAAAGTGCCAATCACGCGCGTGCCACCTAAGACAGACCGGGTGACCCATCTAGAACAAGAACTGTGCCCTTCCTCACCCGAATAATACTGTCAAGCTGAGTCACGCTCTGGCAGTGTTACAGACTGTGCTGCACTCCGCACGACGAATCTTGGACCCAGGACCCCGCACAAGTCAACAAGTACTCATCGGCACCATCGCTAACTTCTTCAGGATGACGCCGGAATCATCATTCACCAGTTGCGCCACCGTTGGAACCTAAGACTCTGCAATCACAAAGTCGTTAGACTGATAAGTTAACTCTTCCATAAAAAGTTACTTTTCTTATTACGATTATTACTTCACCCCGCACCCATACTGTGCTAATATCACTTGCCATACCCCTGCTTAATTTTCCATTACCTCCCTGCGTGGACTATTCCCCTTTTAATAAATCTGTTAACCCTTGCTCTGCCTCCTGTCCGTCACAGCATCCCGCAACCTGCTCACACTGGGACCTGCAAACTTCATACACTTTGAATCAAAATCAATTTGTAGCAAATTGATTCAATCAACTGTAATTAGAAAACGTCAACACAGTTTACTTATTACAGTTTCTACAGAAAATACATTGAAATAATTGAATATTTCTGCACACTTCATTTTGGTTTTTCTGCGCAAATAATCTTTTGGTCTTTCTGCACACGTAAATTCTTGGTCTTTTCTGCATGCAAAGCCTTTTGGTCTTTCTGCTCATATAGCATTTTTGTTTGTGTAATTGTTATGACACAATAAATACTTGGGTGAACTCTGACAGACAATAAGGCCACCTTCACGTACACACATATAAAAAAGTCATATGTTTTGAGCGTTTGATGGTGTTTTTAGTTTTTGTCATTTTGAATATACATTTTCCTGGTGTTTTTTTCTGACCAAGCATACAGTATATTTGTTTGTTTGTTTGTTTTTCACCTTTAAGTGTTCTAAAAAAATTCTCATTTGAGTATTAAGTGTTTTTTGTCTCTTTTTCTTGTAATACAGCTTAATTTGTATGTCATTTTCCACTCTTTTTTTGGTTTGTTTTTGCTAATACTGAGGGGAAAAATAAATAATAGAACTAAATGGGAGTTTGTTTTCAATTCATATATTTTTTTCAACCACAAAGGACAGTTAAAAACATTTTAAAATGTGTTCCCCCTTCCATAGAAATTATATTTTATGTACTGGACATATTTTTTCAATGCAGCAGGCTAGAAACAGCAATTCCAGGCTTTCACTGTTTTCTATATTGGTACTGGTATATTAGCTCCAGTTACAGGAGAAGATCAGTCTACTCTGCACAGCAAAACTAAACAAAATTCAAGTCCAATAGTTATTTGACAATCCTTCAAATCAGTATGTCCTATGAGTGCAGTTTGCTAAGTAGCAATTGATCTGCTAAATTACCTTGTTTGCAATATTTTTTTATTTTTTAAGTGACTGCTGCCATGAACTTCTTGGCCACATTCCTATGCTAGCAGATAAGGAGTTTGCACAGTTTTCACAGGTAAGATTTGATCTTACAGTATATCTTTGGCTTTTTACTAATCACTTGTGTAACTGAATGAAGTAAAAATATAGATTAAACGAAATATTAATATAATATACCTAAAACTTCATTTATTTTTTTTCTCTCCGTAGGAAATTGGGCTTGCATCACTTGGTGCATCTGATGAAGACATTGAAAAACTGTCTACTGTAAGTTTGAATGGAATTGGTCATAAAACAATCCTCCTAATACAGGTTTGAATCATGTAGTTGATAGATGGCAAAAAAAATTGTTAAAGGGATTCTGTCAAGAGATTTTTGCTATGTAAGCTGAAGACAACAAGGTGTAGTGATTAAAATACAGATTAAGCAATGTCCCTTATCATGATCTTTTGTTGATTTTTGCTTGCAATGATTGTTTTAGCACCAGGAGCTTATCATTGCTGTGATACAGCAGAGCATGCATGTTAGTCTGACAGGACCCCTCCTATGATATGCACCTCACTGTCTATGGACTTTGTACACAGAGAACCTGTTGTAGTCTGGGTTAGCTTCCTCCGCTCTACTGTATTGCTGATTGGATTCTGTCAGAACTAGGGATGAGCCGACCCGTGAATGTTCAGGTTCGATCAAACTGTAACTGAAACTGAGCCCAAGAGAAGTCAATGTAGACTTGGTACAGCACTCAGCTTAGCTCTGCTTTGCTGGCATGGCTCTGCACAGCTCTGCTCTGCTGGCATGGCTCTGCACAGCTCTGCTCTGCTGGCATGACTCCACTCTGCAAGCGACGGGGGCTCTTTCTATACAGCCCATCACTAAACTTGTACTTTCTGTTGTGGGAAGCAGAGCATGCTGTTCTCTGCTCTGCGCGCTGCTCTCTGCGCTGTCCTCCGCACTGCTCTGCGCCGTGCCAGACTGACCTTTTTGGCGTGCTTCTTCCTTTTATCCCCCTGCTGCTGCAGGTGCTTTCCCAGCTCTCCTCAGTGAGCAGGAAGCTCCTTCTCTCTCCTCGTTCCCTCCTGCAGCAGGGGAAGGCCCGCCTCTTTCAGGCTTTCCCCAGACAACGGGGTAGTTCTGCCCCACTCAGTGTTGTGAATTCGCTTTCTGGCCTACCTCTGGTTACTACTGAAGGTAGTGGAGCTGGTCAAATTGACAGAGGGGTTGCGAGTTCTCTTTCTGGGCTCTCTCTGGTGGTTACTGGAGGTAATGGAGCTGATCTGATTAACAGAGGCTTGCCACCTGATAATGAGGACGACGATTGGAGATCTGGGGTTTTAGACTGCGATTTAAGACAGCCGACTCCCTCTATCCCTGCTGGTGATTTTGTTCCTGTCTCCCGAGGTCTTACTTTCCAGCTCAGTCCCTGCATGTTCAGCTAAGTTTTCATTTGCTATTCTGTTTACATTTGATCTGGTTTTTTCTATTTCAGTTTTGGTGGGTCAGCCAGCTCCAGCTGGAGCTGTGCTGAATCACCATCCATATGTTACTGCTTGTGCCAGTTTGTTTTTGTCCCTTATTAGATTGGCCTCTTTTTGCTCTGCTTTCAGAATATACCAGAGTGCTGATATAGTGGGCGAAGTCGTGCGACTTCAGTATTTTTTGCATCAGACGTTTTGGACTTTTTTGAAGGGTTTTTTCCTTGATTGCAGACAGTGTCTTTCCTTTCCTGTCCTGTCTAGTCAGTGTGGGCCCCATCGTTGACTCAGTCTATTTTCCTACCTGCATTTGTGTTTTCATCTTGTCTCACCGACAATATATGTTTGGGGGCTATCTATTCCTTTGGTGTCTGCTCTGGGGCAGTTTAGATTTCCCCTTTCTTGCTTTTGGCTTAGTTAGCTCTCCGGCTGTGCCGAGGCGTCTAGGATCATCGTAGGCACGCTCCACGGCTACTGCTAGTTGTGTGGATAGGATCAGGGGTCTGCAATCCACTTAGTTACCAACTGTAACGGGGTCTACCAAGCTGGGGTACCTCTTTCAGTACCACCCCGTGTTTTCGGAGGTCCGCTCTGCGTTGGCTGGAGTCTGAATGAATCTCGCTGGCTGGAATTCCTTGGTTACATGGGCGCATATAAAAGATCACTGCTTCTCCATGTATTTCCAGTCTGACAACACTTTACTCACAGGACACAGAATATATCACACAGATACAGAGGGCCGGCCAATAGAAAAGCGGCAGGCCAGACATGTATTACAAATGCCGCAGGTGGCCGGAGCCTGCCGATGTTTACTGTGGAAATTACAAAGGTGGGGGGAGGGCGGACAAAAGGGGAATGCTGATGCATTAGGGACATGCATCTCACATAGAACCTATTATACATACATATAACTGCACAACATATTCTGGGTGCTGAGTGGTTCCGTAACAAGGCTCCCCTTTTCAGCGACGCGATCGACATACACAGCCTGATCCTTAACGGATCGGTTTGGAGATGACCGAAGTTTATGGGGTTGGTACAAGTTCCATTTGTCGACTTAGTCCATCGGCGTTACCGTTTTGTTTGCCGGGTCTGTAGTGGATGGTGAAGTCCAGAGGTTGTAGGGCTAAACTCCACTGCAGCAATCTGGCGTTGTCTCCAGAGACCCGATTAATTCAGACTAGGGGATTATGGTCCGTTAGGAGGGAAAACTGTCGTCCATACAAATATGGTTGCAACTTCTTGAGTGCCCATACTACCGCCAGGCACTCCTTCTCGATGGCCGCATAGCTTACTTCACGGTGCAGTAGTTTCCGACTCAGGTAAGCTACCGGGTGTTCTTGGCCATCCGGCCCGACTTGGCTCAGTACTGCCCCCAATCCAAACATAGAAGCGTCTGTGCGAACCAGGAAGCGTTTAGTTGGATCGGGTGCGGCCAATACAGGGGTATTGGTGAGGGTGTCCTTTAGTTGGTGGAAGGCTTCCTCACACTCTGAGGTCCAGGTTACCTGGCGGGGTTGGTTCTTACGGGTCAAATCAGTGAGGGGCTTGGCTAAGCTGCTGTAATTGGGAACGAATTTCCTGTAATTCCCCTCTGTCCCTAGAAACGCCATGACCTGGGTTTTAGTGCGTGGGATGGGCCATTTGGCTATGGCCTCAATCTTGGCTGGTTCTGGTCCCTGTTTCCCACTTCCCACCCAATGCCCTAAATACTGAACCTCTGATTTGCCCACGTGATACTTGTTTGGGTTCAGGGTGATTCCGGCCTGGTGTATCCTGTCCAATACTGTCTCTAGGTGATTTAGATGCTCTACCCATGTCGCACTGTAGATGGCGATGTCATCCAGGTAGGCACAAGCATAGTCCTGGAGACCATTCAGAAGCCAGTCAGCCAGCCTCTGGAAGGTCGCCGGGGCATTCTTCATCCCGAATGGCATAACTCGAAACTGGAATAAGCCGAACGGGGTGACAAATGCCGACTTGGGAATAGCGTCAGGACTAAGGGGAATCTGAGAGTAGCCTTTGCATAGATCGATGGTGGTCAAATACTTTGCCCCCGCCAGCCGGTCTAACAACTCATTCACACGCGGCATGGGGTATGCATCCGTCACTGTTTTCTCATTGAGCTTACGATAGTCTACACAAAACCGTGTAGTCCCATCCTTCTTGGGCACTAACACTATGGGGGGATGCCCAGGGACTATCTGACTCTTCAATGACCCCTAAACGCAACATCTCTTGTATCTCTTGTCGCATCCCCTCTCGTACAGACTCAGGGACGCGGAAGGGGTTTTGTCGCAGGGGGGGTCTGATCCTGGGTCTCAACCTTGTGTTGTGCCAGGCGAGTGTACCCCGGTCTCTCTGAAAACATCCTCTGTCGCAGCCTCAACAACGCCTCCACCTGCTGTCTCTCCCGGGGGCCTAGGTCTTCACCCAAGTGTACCTGGTCCCATGTTTTAGACTGAGTCCTTTCCCCTAAGACATCCGGCAAGGGAAGTCCAGCTAAATCCTCTGCTTCAGGTGCACAGATGGCCACTACCTCTTCAGGGCGCTCCCGGTAGGGCTTCAGCATATTCACGTGGAACATGCGGATAACCCTAGGGTCGTCACAATCGGCGACATTATAGGTTGTGTCTGCTATTTTCCCCACTACCTGGTAGGGCCCCTGCCATGCAGCTTGAAACTTATTCTGCTTAGTTGGCTCTAACACCAGGACCTTCTGTCCTATTTCCAAAGTGCGCTCTCTGGCCCTCCGATCGTACCATACGCGCTGGCGCCGCTGAGTCACCTGCATGTTCTCACGTACAACCTGAGTCAGCTCCTGTAGGCAGTCCCGGAATTCCAGCACATAGGGTACAATAGGTACCCCTTCTATGAGGCCCTCCCCTTCCAAGTGTTAAAGCACTAAGTCTAGGGGTCCCCTTACCCGTCTCCCATATACCAGCTCGAACGGGGAGAACCCCGTGGATTCTTGGGGCACCTCCTGATAGGCAAACAGGAGGTGTGGCAAGAATTTCTCCCAGTCCCTGTAGGTCCTGGTAAAAGTCCCAATGAGCTGTTTTAATGTCCCGTTAAAGCATTCACACAACCCATTGGTTTGCGGGTGGTACGGGGCGCTTCTAATGGACTTTACGCCACACAGCTTCCACAGTTGGTTGGTCACCTCTGCTGTAAACTGGGTACCCTGGTCTGAGATAATCTCCCGGGGAAATCCAACCCGTGAGAACACCTGGAGCAGGGCGGCCACCACCGTCTCTGCCAGTATGTTAGGTAACGCAACCGCCTCTGGATACCGTGTGGCATAATCTACCACTGTCGATATATACTTTTTCCCGGACGGACTGGGTTTGGCTAACGGCCCTATCAGATCGACCGCTACTCGGCTAAATGGTTCCTCCACAATGGGGAGGGGGCGTAATTTGGCCTTGCATCGATCCCCCCTCTTGCCAATGCGCTGACAACTGTCACAGGTCTGGCAGTACTGACGAACATCATAGGTTACCCCCGGCCAAAAGAAGTTTTGTGTCAGATGATGCCTGGTGCGACTGACTCTGAAGTGCCCGGCCAAGAGATTCGCAGTAACTCCTGCCTATACTTGTTGGGAACTACCAGCTGTTGTTTTATAGTGGGGCTCATCCCTGTGTGGTGCTGCTCTGTGATCCGGCAGAGGAGTCCCTGCTTACATACAAACTGTCCCCCTTCCAGTACTCCTCTCCCCTCCTGTGCCTTCCCACGAAATCCCTCTAATGAAGGATCCTCAAGTAACTCCCTCTTAAATTCATCTGGGGTGGCCCAAGAAATGTGTCTGGCTATGGGAATACGTGCAGTGCTGGGATGTCTTACCTGGGCCTCCTCTGAGTGTGATTCCGCCTCCGCAGCTTGAGCTTGTCTCCGGGTGGTCACAGGATAGGTCTCAGCCAGAGGGGCCACCGAGAATGCAGACAACATATGCCCCAAGTCATTTCCAAGCAAGATGTCTGCAGGCAAATCCTCCATCAAGCCGACCTCAACAAGGCCATCCCTGACTCCCCAGTTCAGGTGAATCCTGGCAGTGGGTAGTCGATGTATAGCTCCCCCTGCTACACGGACTGCCACTGTCCGGTCCATCTTCTCTTGGTCCCTGACGAGATGAGGCTTCACAAGGGTCAAAGTTGCCCCGGAATCTCTTAGTCCCTACATACGTTTCCCATTAACCCACACGACCTGTCAATGCTGTTGCCGATTATCTGCCCGGCTGCCTGCACGGGGTCTACTTCATGCAGCACTTCCTCCATCTCTTCCACCCCTTGGTTAGTCGTAGCCCCCAATGCCGGGTGAGCTTCGCCTTGATAGCAGTGTACAGCAGCCCGGCTGAAGGTAGTTGTTCCCGCCTTTGGCCAATGGGTATGCTGAGTCCGGTTGGGGCATTGTCTTTGCAGGTGGCCCAGCTGACAGCAGGTGTGGCATCGCACCCCAGGGGGACTGTGGTAGGCCGGGTTTCTAGCTGGTCCCCCTACAATCTTCGGTGGTTTGAGCCCTCCAGGTCCATGGGCGGGCCCCTAGTGACCACCTTTGATCCGGAGAACTGCGGCCTCCTGGCATCATGATGTTCATCGGCCAGACGAGTGGCTTCCTCAAGAGTCATTGGCCGCCTGTCCCGAAGCCATTCCTGTGTCTCGGGGTTTAGTCCATTAAAGAATCGTTCTAACAGGAAGAGCTGGGGGACGTCCTCCTTAGTGGTTGCTTGGCTCCCTTGTGCCCACTGTAGCAGTGACCGCCGTCATTTACAGGCCCATTCAGCGTTGGTATCGGTTACGCGTTTTATAAGTCCGCGGAACATTTGGCGGTAGGCCTCTGGTGTCAGCGCATACCGGGCCAAGATCACTTCTTTGATCCGCTCATAGTCCATACAGTCCTCATCAGGTACCGTGCGATAGGCGTCCGCTGCCCGGCCTGTCAGCTTACTGGCCAGAATCTGAACCCGTTCCTTCGGCTTCACTTGATGAAGGGCACACTGCCGCTCAAAGTCCTGCAGAAAGCCATGAATGTCTTCCTCTGCCACCCCCAACTGTCGGAAGGCATTATACTGGATCTTTTTGTGGCTTACTGTTGAATGTACCTGGTCGAAGGCCAGAGCTCCCCCTGCTCGCTGGCTCTCCTCTCTCCGCTCTGCCATCTCCATCTTGGCCAGCTCCACTTTGGTCCGCTCTGCCATCTCCATCTTGGCTAGCTCTATCCTGGTCCGCTCGGCCATCTTTTCCTTCAGATCCGTACGCACATCAGCCATCACCTCTTGTAAGATCTCTACTGCAGAGTTTAGGCCATAAAACGCCAGTCTGTTCTTTACCTCCCTCTGGAATTCGGTCTCCTCCACGTTCACATTGGGGAGTGCTGCACTGTCGTGTTCCATGATGGCTGCTATCAAATCCGCTTTTGTTTTGTTGCTGGCGATCAACCCTCGGGCTTCCACCAGATCTTTTAATGTAGTCCTCTTTAACTTCTGGTAGTTATTTTCCATTCATTCCTTTCCTCCTGTAGAAAGGGTATCAAATCCCGCTGTCTGCCACCAGTGTAACGGGGTCTACCAAGCTGGGGTACCTCTTTCCGTACCACCCCGTGTTTTTGGAGGTCCGCTCTGCGTTGGCTGGAGTCTGAATGAATCTCGCTGGCTGGAATTCCTTGGTTACATGGGCGCATATAAAAGATCACTGCTTCTCCATGTATTTCCAGTCTGACAACACTTTACTCACAGGACACAGAATATATCACACAGATACAGAGGGCCGGCCAATAGAAAAACGGCAGGCCAGACATGCATTACAAAAGCCGCAGGTGGCCGGAGCCTGCCGATGTTTACTGTGGAAATTACAAAGGTGGGGGGAGGGCGGACAAAAGGGGAATGCTGATGCATTAGGGACATGCATCTCACATAGAACCTATTATACATACATATAACTGCACAACATATTCTGGGTGCTGAGTGGTTCCGTAACACCAACCTCTCTGGTTTTCTGTGGCTTAGCTTGAACATGCTCTCCTCCTCGGTAACCCAATCCTAACAACTCAGGCTTCCCCCCGGGGAACAAAGGATGCAGCCTTTCTAGGTCCGGTCCCGGCTTGCAGGTACCCATGGTCCAGTCTATCTTCTTAAATTCCCCCTTTCTTTTAACTAACCGTTCCATGGGCGAGGATTCGTTGTACTCCAGGATGCTCACCTAAGGGCCTACATCTGCTCCTGCTTTTCTGGCTCCATCTTCTCCCATTAAGGTTTGTAGAGGTCACTCCAACCTTCAACTGGAGTGGTAGGGACTTTAGTCACTTTTCTCACATCTTCAGTCTCATCCAATATCTCTGAAACATCAGACACTTTCACACCTTTCTTCTTCTTCTTCTTTTTCCTTTTTTTAGCTTTGTTGCCAGAAGACGGTTCATCCTTTTCCTTGTCTTCTTCGGAAACCTTAGGGACTTCTTGCTCGGACTCCTCAGTCTGTGGACTAAGTACTGCCAATTCTTCTCCAAAGCACCCCCTCTCTTTGACAGGCGCACTCCTGTCAGGACGGAAATCAGATGGATTAAGACCATGCAGACCAAACCTTTCGTCGTCCTACCTAGGTACTGCAGGCGTCACTTCCCATTGCTTTTCAGCCACACTCTCTGCCTCACCCGACTGCTTTGCCTCCTCCAACCGGTCAAGATCTATGGGGCTGTTGGACAGCGAACTTTCCACTTCAGAGAACGAAGCCAGTGGTTCTTCCTCTTCACAAACGGGAATAGTGGAAATGGGCGTACTGGGAATACTTGACACTTGTTCCCTTTCTACAGGTTACCATAACAGGCAGGAACACGACAGGCTTCGGTAGATCATTTGATTAGACACCTCTTCTTCCCTTTCGGGTGGGCCTTAAGGAACGGCACCCATGGATCCAGTTTGGAGTGTCACAAGACTCGCCTCTACATATTCTAGAGCTTCCGAAGGTAATGTCTCAGGACCTTCTTCTTCTTCATAGTCTACCATTTCTGGAGGGAGTACCTCAGGGGCACCTTGCTGGTCATCCATCGGATCAGGGTCCCCTGCGCTGACGGCCAGCAAACTGTCCACTTCAGAGGACAAGTTAAGTGATTCTTCCATCTCGCAAATAGGAACCGTGGGAGTGGGTGTTTCAGGGACATCTGGCTCTTTCTCTTCTTCAGGCTGAGTCACACAGATGGAACCTTCAGACCCAAGTTGGAGTTCCACCAGGCTTGCCTCCATGCCCCTGACCAACGCAGACACCTCACCATAGATGATCGACTCCTTCTCCATCTCTTCTTGGCACCCGACATCATGGCTGGCTGTGTCTGTCTCTGGGTGTGGCTGCTATCTTCTCGCTGTACCGTTTCTCCCAGGGGTGACGTTTTCTCCAACTCGCAGGACCTTCAGAGGGATGAGCGAACATTCCCCATCGTCTGTCTTGGGTAGGGCAACTGCTGAACATGTGTCCCATTCATGCACACGTCCAGCACCCCCGACTGCATCTGTCTGGTGGATGCCTCAGTCTGGATCGTTGGCCTATGCGGGAAGCGTAATTCCTTCTGCTTCCGGTCTTCACCTCAGGATACAGGGTTAAACTCTGGATCAGCTACTAAAGTTGCTTTCATGCTCCACACCTCCCCTTTGACTTATTCCACCTTTAGCCATGAGTTACCTCGGGGTAGGACGCTGGACTCAAGGGCAGCAGCAAGGGTTTTCTTCAGGCCTTCGACTTCTTCCCAAATTTTTCTCATTCCCTGCCAAAATTCACGGGCCACTTTGGCTCTTACTCGCTCGGGGTGGGTTCTCCGCAACACCGGACTGTTATGAATGAGTCACCGAAGGAAGAAAAAACAAAAATACAAGCTAAGTCCAGAAAACCAGAAAGGTTGGTAGCTATCGGATTGCAGTCCCCTGATCCTATCCACAACAACTAACAGTAGCCGTGGGGGGTTCCTACGATGCCCTAGACCCCTCAAACACAGCCGGAGAACTAAATAGGCCTAAAGAAAGAAAGGGGAAATCTAAACTGCCCCAGAGCAGACCCCAAAGCAATATGCAGCCCCCAACATATAATGATGGTGATGCAAGATGAAAACACTAACACAGATAGAAAGATAGGTTGAGCAAACGATGGGGCCCAAGCTAACTAAAAAGGACAGGATAGAAAAGCTGCTGTCTGCAATCCGTAAAAACCCTACCAAAAAATGTCCCAACCGTCTGATAGGAAAAACAGGCCCTGAAGTCGCTAGGACTTCAAAAAGACTATATCAGCACTTAGGTAAATTCTGAAGACAGAGCAAGAGACAAACTGTTCAGAGACAAAAATGGAACTCAGCACACCCCCGATCGGGGATGGCTGAACTCCAAAAAACAAGGAAAACAAAACAAAACTAATAAGTTCAAAAGCAGAGCAAAAACTTATCTTTGGGAAGCAGGAATCTGACTGGTCTCCAAGAATCCAGCAGAGAAATCACCAGCGACTCAGAAGGGCGTCGGCTGCCTTATATCCAGTCAGAATTTCCTGTTATCCAGTCATCATCTACCAGATCAGGTGTTTGGTAATCAGCCTCACTACCATCCTTCACCAGAAGAGGGAGTTCATCAGACATCGACGGTGAAGGGGAAAATGAACTCACAACAGTACCTCCCCTTGAGGAGGGGTCACCGAACCCTCATCCACGCCACCAGGGCGATCAGGATGGGCCCGATGAAAGGCACGAACCAATCTTTCGGCATGAATATCGGATGCAGGGACCCAAGAATTATCCTCCTGGCCATAACCCTTCCATTTAACCAAATACTGGAGTCTCCGTCTAGCCAGGCAAGAATCCAGTATCTTCTCAACCTCATATTCCACATTACCTTCAACCAATACCGGGTCAGGAGGTGCCACCACAGGAACTACTGGCTCAACAAACCTCTTTAACAGAGACTTATAAAACACGTTATGGATCTTAAATGTAACAGGAAGAGCCAATCGAAAAGAGACTGGATTAAGAATCTCCAAAATCTTGTAAGGTCCAATAAATCTAGGTTTAAACTTTGGAGAAGCCACCTTCATAGCGATATTCTTTGATGACAACCAAACCATATCACCCACCTTAAACTGGGGACCAATGGTCCTATGCCGGTTGGAAAACCGCTGGGCCTTTTCCTGGGAGAGAGACAACTTATCCACCACTTGGTCCCAGATCTGGTGCATTCTCTCCACCACAGTGTCAACACCTGGGCAGGCAGAAGGCTCCACCTGCCCTGAAGAGAATCGAGGATGAAACCCAAAGTTATAAAAAAAAAGGTGACATCAAAGTGGCAGAACTAGCTCTAGTATTTAAAGCAAATTCGGCCAAAGGCAAAAATGAAACCCAATCATCCTGATCAGCAGAAATAAAACATCTCAAATACGACTCCAAAGTCTGGTTTGTTCTCTCCGTCTGCCCATTGGTCTGAGGGTGAAACGCAGAGGAGAAGGACAACTGAATTCCCAGCTTGGAACAGAAAGTCCTCCAAAATCTAGACACAAACTGAACTCCTCTGTCAGATACAATATTCTCAGGAATCCCGTGCAAGCGAACCACCTGTTGCAAAAACAAGGGCACCAACTCCTCTGAGGAAGATGGCAACTTAGGGAGTGGTACAAGATGGACCATCTTAGAGAATCTATCACAAATCACCCAAATAACAGTCATTCTCTGAGAGACAGGCATATCAGAGATAAAATCCATTGAAATATGGGTCCATGGCCTCCTGGGCACCGGCAAAGGCATCAACAACCCACTAGAGCGAGAACAAGGTTTAGACCGAGAGCAAGTCCCACAGGACTGCACAAAATTCCTGACATCACGAGACAAGGCGGGCCACCAAAAAGACCGACTCGCCAAATCTCTAGTACCAAAAATACCTGGCTGACCTGCCAATGCAGAGCAATGAACTTCAGACATCACTCTCTTCCTCCACTGGTCAGGAGCATACAATTTTCCAATGGGACAATGCTCAGGTTTGTCCTCCTGAAACTCTTCCAGAGCACGTCTCAAATCTGGCGAGATGGCAGAAAGAACTACCCCCTCACCTAAGATGGTAGCAGGCTTGGTCACAACAGGAGAATCAGCAAAGAAACTCCTAGAGAGGGCATCTGTCTTGACATTCTTAGTGCCCGGAAGAAAAGAGACCACAAAATCAAAACGTGTGAAAAACAAGGCCCACCTAGCCTGTCTAGGATTCAAGCGTTTGGCCGACTCCAGGTAAATCAAATTCTTGTGGTCAGTAAGGACCATGACTTGATGTTTAGCTCCCTCCAACCAATGTCTCCACTCCTCAAATGCCCATTTCATGGCTAACAGTTCCCGATTCCCCACATCATAGTTACGTTCGGATGGGGAGAACTTTCGGGAAAAGAAAGCACAGGGATTCATTTTAGATGTTACAGGATCTTTTTGGGACAAAACAGCTCCTGCACCAATCTCAGAAGCGTCCACCTCTACCTGAAACAGGAGTGAGACATCAGGTTGCCGCAAAACCGGAGCAGAAGTGAACCTTCGCTTCAGCTCCTGAAAGGAAGAAACAGACTCCGGAGACCAATTCAGCACATCAGCACCCTTCATAGTCAAATCAGTCAATGGTTTGGCAATACCAGAAAAATTAGCTATAAATTTATGATAAAAATTAGCAAAACCCAAAAACTTCTGGAGGGCCTTCAAAGAAGTGGGCTGAACACAATCATAAATGGCCTGTACCTTGGCCGGGTCCATTTCAATAGTTGACGGAGACAAAATAAATCCCAAAAATGAAATCCTCTGTACACCAAAAAGGCATTTCGATCCCTTGACATACAGGGAATTCTCCCTCAAAATCCGGAACACAGTCCGAACATGTTCCACATGAGAGTCCCAATCCTTGGAAAAGATCAAAATATCATCTAGATAGATGATAAAAAATGTATCCACCAAGTCTCGGAAAATATCATTCATGAAGCACTGGAAGACAGAAGGGGCATTAGTGAGCCCAAAAGGCATCACCAGGTACTCAAAATGTCCCTCTGGAGTATTAAACGCCGTCTTCCATTCATCCCCATGCTTAATGCGAATAAGATTATGCACCCCCCTGAGGTCAAGCTTGGTAAACCAGCAAGCACCTTTAACTCTGGAGAATAGATCAGAAATCAGGGGAAACGGATACTGATATTTAACAGTAATTTTGTTGAGGGAACGATAGTCAATACAAGGCCTTAATGACCCATCTTTCTTAGCCATGAAAAAAAAAACAGCACCTAAGGGTGAAGAGGATGGTCTAATATGACCCTTCTCCAACGACTCCTTAATATAGGATCGCATAGCCTCGTGCTCTGGTACAGATAAATTGAAAAGTCGACCCTTGGGAAATTTACACCCAGGGCTCAGCTCAATTGCACTGTCATAACTCCTATGAGGAGGCAAAGATGCAGACTCATTCTCACTAAATACATCATAATAATCAGCCAAATAGTCTGGAACAACATGCGACTGGGGAGAGGTGGAGAAAACGGGAGCATCACTAAGGGCACACCGACAACCCCAACTCACCACAGACACAGATTTCCTATCCAAAACTGGATTATGGATTTGCAACCAGGGAAACCCCAGAACAATGGTATCATGCAAATAATGCAACACCAAAAATCTGCAATTCTCTTGATGGTCTGGGGCGACCCGCATTACCACCTGGGTCCAAAACTGAGGTTTATTCTTCGCCAAAGGAGTAGCATCAATACCCCTCAAAGGGATAGGTGTCTGCAGAGGTGTTATAGGAAATCCACAATGTTTAGCAAAATCCAAGTCCATCAGGTTCAGAGCTGCTCCCGAATCCACAAAAGCCTTAGCGGAAAATGTGGACAGGGAGCAGATCAGAGTAATTGCCAGAAGAAACTTAGGTTGAATACCACCCACAGCAAATGTGTGTGCAAAACGTTTCTCTCGTTTAGGGCAGACAGAAATAATATGCGAGGCATCACCACAGAAGAAACACAGCTTATTACGCCTTCTGAACTCCTGACGTTGCGCCCTAGACAAAACTCTATCACATTGCATAGGTTTAGACATTTGTTCAACAGGTGGCAACACTTCTCATGTGGTTTTGTGTTCACGCAAACGCCGATCAACTTGAATGGCTAATGACATAGAATCGTCAAGACCAGAGGGAACAGGAAATCCCACCATAGTATCTTTTACGGTTTCTGACAAACCCTTCCGAAAGAGAGCTGCCAAGGCACCATCATTCCAGGTAGTAAGGACCGCCCACTTTCGGAATTTTTGACAGTACAACTCTGCAGAATCCCGACCCTGGCTCAATGCCAACAGGGCCTTTTCAGCCTGATCAATAGCATTAGGTTCATCATACAACAACCCCAAGGCTTGAAAAAATGCATTCACATTAGTAAGAATAGGATCATCAGGTTTCAAAGAAAACACCCAATCCTGGGGATCGCCGCGCAGCAAAGAGATGACAATTTTAACCTGCTGCGCGGAGCTCCCCGGCGAGTTAGGCTTCAAGGCAAAAAATAATTTACAATTATTCTTAAAATTCAAAAATTTAGACCGATCCCCAAAAAACACATCAGGAGTAGGGATCTTTGGTTCAGCAGCATGTGAATGAACAAGATAGGTGGAAATTCCCCGCACTTCAGCAGTGAGCTGCTCCACACGATCAGATAATTGCTTCATCTCCATTGAGAAAGAAAAAAAAAAAATTCCCCCTACGGCCTCAGAGACATAGAGGAAAAAATATACACAAAAAAAATTTCTGACAAACTCTTTTTTTTTTTTTTTTTTTTTTACAATTCTTTCCTGCTATTGAGTACCCTAGGATCTGCGGTATGGCTGGTGATTCTGTTATGAATGAGTCACCGAAGGAGGAAAAAACAAAAATACAAGCTAAGTCCAGAAAACCGGAAAGGTTGGTAGCTATCGGATTGCAGACCCCTGATCCTATCCACAACAACTAACAGTAGCCATGGGGGGTTCCTACGATGCCCTAGACCCCTCGAACACAGCCGGAGAACTAAATAGGCCTAAAGAAAGAAAGGGGAAATCTAAACTGCCCCAGAGCAGACCCCAAAGCAATAGGCAGCCCCCAACATATAATGACGGTGAAGTAAGATGAAAACACTAACACAGATAGAAAGATAGGTTGAGCTAACGATGGAGCCCAAGCTAATTAAAAAGGACAGGATAGAAAAGCTGCTGTCTGCAATCCGTAAAAAACCCTACCAAAAAATGTCCCAACCGTCTGATAGGAAAAACAGGCCCTGAAGTCGCTAGGACTTCAAAAAGACTATATCAGCACTCAGGTAAATTCTGAAGACAGAGCAAAGAGACAAACTGATCAGAGACAAAAATGGAACTCCGCACACCCCCGAACGGGAATGGCTGAACTCCAAAAAACAAGGTAAAGAAAACAAAACTAATAAGTTCAATAGCAGAGCAAAAACTTATCTTTGGGAAGCAGGAATCAGACTGGTCTCCAAGAATCCAGCAGAGAAATCACCAGCGACTCAGAAGGGCATCGGCTGCCTTATATCCAGTCAGAATTTCCTGTTATCCAGTCATCATCTACCAGATCAGGTGTTTGGTAATCAGCCTCACTACCTTCCCTCACCAGAAGAGGGAGTTCATCAGACATCGACGGTGAAGGGGAAAATGAACTCACAACACCGGACCATCCCTGTCAAGGCTGCAACCCCCTGCTCCTGCTCGCCTATGTGTGCCTCTGCCCCGATGTCTGCAAAAGTCATGCTCGGGTTAGCTCGCAGGCACTTATTCAGCGCCCGCCCAAGCAGCACATCTCTCAGGTCTGTCACCAACTGGTCTCGCAGAACTATGTCAGGGGGTCCTATGCCATCTTTTTTTAGTATCACGGTGTGTAACTCCTGTAGCACGTTCATGTACTGTGTCACAGTTTCCCCCTCTCTTTGAATAAGCGTAAATAAACGCATGCGTAACTCTCCTATGTCTGTGGGATCTCCATGTGTCTCTTCAAGTATTTGCAGTACTTTGTCAAAGGTGTCTCGGAGGGAGGGTCGTAGCATGCTGGAATTCCTCGCCTCTCCATCTAGGGCCATCATGGCAACATCTGCCTCTAACGAAGGAGTCATGGGGTACATCCTCATCATTCCCTTGACCAGCTCAGTCCAGCTCCATAACCAAATATTGCTCCCTGTGAACTTGAGGAGATTACTCAAAACTGTCCCCAGCGGTATACTGGCACTTGGAGCTCCCCTAACCGCTTGGTCTGCCACTAGTGTTAAGCGATACCATCCGATACTGAAAAATATCGGATCGGATTGGATCGGCCCGATACCCAAAAAGTATCGGGTATCGCCGATTCCGATACTGGAAGTCCCATACAAGTCAGTGGGACAGAAATATCGGAATTAAAAAAAACCTTTTCTTTCCTTGTACATCCATTTCGGAAGGGGGGAAGAGTGTGGGTGGTGCGTGAGCGGACACTGTGCGTGTCTGTGTGTGCGGGCGGGGTCTGTGCGGGCCTACCGGGGGTCTGTGCCGGCTGTCGGGGGTCTGTACGGGCCTGCCGGGGGCCTGTGCCGGCTGTTGGGGGCCTGTGCCGACTGTCGGGGGTCTGTAGGCCTGCCGGGGGCCTGTGCCGGCTGTCGGGGGTCTGTACGGGCCTGCTGGGGGCCTGTGCCGGCTATCGGGGGTCTGTAGGCCTGCCGGGGGCCTGTGCCGGCTGCCGGGGGTCTGTACGGGCCTGCCGGGGGCCTGTGCCGGCTGTCGGGGGTCTGTGCGGACCTGCTGGAAGTCTTGTGTGTGTGCAGGCATCGTCCGATGGGACTACAAGTCCCATCGGGCGATGCCTGCTACAATGACAGTGATTGACACATTAGCCAATGATGGGACAGTAGTAATGTTAATGTGTTAAATGCAAAAAAAAAACATACTACATTCATACAACATACATAAATACTTCATACATACTTCATATATACTACATTCATACAAAATACATAAATACTTTATACATACTTCATATATACTACATTCATTCAGCATACATACATACTACATACATACTTCATATATACTACATTCATACAACATACATACTACATATATACATTCATACAACATACATACTACATACATACTACATTCATACAACATACATACTACATATATACTACATTCATACAACCTACATACTACATACATACTTCATATATACTACATTCATACAACATACATACTTCATATATACTACATTCATACAACATACATACTACATATATACTACATTCATACAACATACATACTACATATATACTACATTCATACAACCTACATACTACATACATACAACATACATACTACATGCTACATACATACTTCATATATACTACATTCATACAACATACATACTACATATATACTACATTCATACAACATACATACTACATATACTACATTCATACAACCTACATACTTACTTCATATATACTACATTCATACAACATACATACTACATACATACTTCATATATACTACATTCATACAACATACATACATACTACATACATATTTCATATATACTACATTCATACAACATACATACATACATACATACTACATACATGCTTCATATATACTACATTCATACAACATACATACATACTACATACATACTTCATATATGCTACATTCATACAACATACATACATACTACATATATACTACATTCATACAACATACATACATACTACATACTACATATATACTACATTCATACATACATAGTACATACTACATACATACAACGTACATATTACATACTACATTCATACAACATACATACATACTTCATATATACTACATTCATACAACATACATATATACTACATACATACTTCATATATACTACATTCATACAACATGCATACATTCTACATACATACTACATATATACTACATTCATACAACCTACATACTACATACATACTTCATATATACTACATTCATACATCATACAACATACATACATACTACATACATATTTCATATATACTACATTCATACAACATTTATACTACATACATACATGCTTCATATATACTACATTCATACAACATACATACATACTACATACATACTTCATATATACTACATTCATACAACATACATACATACTACATACATACTACATATATACTACATTCATACATACATAGTACATACTACACACATACAACATACATACAACATGCTACAGACATACAACATACATACAACATACATACTACATACAATACATTCATACATACAACATACATACTACATACATACTACATATATACTACATTCATACAACATGCATGCTACATACATACTACATATATACTACATTCATACATACATACATAGTACATACATACAACAAACATACAACATGCTACAGACATACAACATACATACAACATACATACTACAACATGCTACAGACATACAACATACATACAACATACATACTACAACATGCTACAGACATGCAACATACATACTACATACATCATACTACATACATACTATATACATGCTACATTCATACAACATACATACATATTACATACATACTTCATATATACTACATTCATACAACATGCATACTACATACAATACATTAATACATTCATACAATACATACAGACATACAGTACATATAACATAGAGTACATACTCACCATAACTTTTCACTTTGTTCCCTGAAGCCAATGTCATCTGTGGAAAAATATGAAAAAAGCAGACAAGTAATATACTCCCTGATCCGCAGAAATCCACAGTGTCCCACGACGATCTCCCGTAGAGAACAACAGCATCAGCTGATGCGACCGCTCTCTAGGGGGCTCCTCCGCCACTGTAAAAAAATAGTCCCTAGTCTCACTTTATGGCAAATGCTGCGTGGGAACTTTCTCACACAGCAATGCCAAAAGTGAGACTAGGGACTATTTTTTTTACAGTGGCGGAGGAATACAGTGCGGAAGGATACCTACCTCCCATCATTGTATTTCTGGAGCCCCCTATAGAGCGGTGGCAACAGCTGATGCTGCTGTTCTCCACGGGAGATCGTCGTGGGACACTCGAGGATTTCTGCGGATCAGGGAGTATATATATTGTTATTTTCATATTTTTCCACAGATGACATTGGCCTCGGGGATCAAAGTGACAAATGATGGTGAGTATGTACTCTGTTATATGTACTGTATGTCTATATGTATGTATTGTATGAATGTATGAATGTATTGTATGTAGTATGTATGTAGTATGTATGTTGTATGTATGTAGCATGTTGTATGCATGTTGTATGAATATAGTATATACGTAGTATGTATGTATGTAGTATGTATGTAGTATGTATGTATGTTGTATGAATGTAGTATATATGTTTGCATGTAGTATGTATGTACAGTATGTTGCATGAATGTAGTATATATGAAGTATGTATGTAGTATGTATGTATGAATGTAGTATGTATGTAGTATGTATGTAGTATGTATGTATGTTGTATGAATGTAGTATATATGAAGTTTGTATGCAGTATGTATGTATGTTGTATGAATGTAGTATATATGAAGTTTGTATGCAGTATGTATGTATGTTGTATGAATGTAGTATTTATGTATGTTGTATGTAGTATGAATGTAGTATGTATGTATGTAGTATGAATGTAGTATGTATGTAGTATGTATGTTGTATGAATGTAGTATGTATGTTGTATGTATGTAGTATGTATGTTGTATGAATGTAGTATATATGAAGTATGTATGTAGTATGTATGTATGTTGTATGAATGTAGTATACATGAAGTATGTATATAGTATGTATGCAGCATGTAGTAAGTAGTATGTATGTTATATGAATGTAGTATATATGAAGCATGTATATAGTATGTATGTTGTATGAATGTAGTATATATGTAGTATGTATGTAGTATGTATGTAGTATGTATGTTGTTTTTTTTTTTTTTTTTACATTCAACACATTAGCCGGATGATGGGACTACTACTGGCCCATCATTGGCTAATGTGTCAATCACTATCATTGTAGCAGGCATCACCCGATGGGACTTGCAGTCCCATCGGACGATGCCTGCACACACACAAGACCCTCGGCAGGCCCGCATAGACCCCCGAGAGGCCCGTACAGGCCCCCGGCAGGCCCGTACAGGCCCCGGCAGGCCCGTACATGCCCCGGCAGGCCCGTACAGACCCTGGCAGGCCCGCACAGGGCCCTGGCAGGCCCGCATAGACCCCCGAGAGGCCCCCGACAGCCGGCACAGACCCCCAGCAGGCCCGTACAAGCTCTGGCAGGCCCGCACAGGGCCCCGGCAGGCCCGCATAGACTCCCGAGAGGCCCGTACAGGCCCCCGGCAGGCCCGTACAGGCCCCAGTAGGCCCGCGCAGGGCCCCGGCAGGCCCACATAGACCCCCGAGAGACCCGTACAGGTCCCCGACAGCCGGCGCAGGCCCGTACAGACCCCGCATCATGATGACATCATTTCAGCAGCCAATCACAGGCACAACAGTGGCTCATTGCATTATGGGGACTTCCGATTCCGGTATCCGATATTGAAAACTATCGGTACTCGGTATCAGAATTCCGATACAGCGAATATCGGCCAATACCCGATATTTGCAGTATCGGAATGCTCAACACTATCTGCCACCCCTGCGACCGTAGACTGCAACCTGCCAACTACGCCAAGTGTAAGGTAACAAGCAGGAACGCGGGATGCAGTGACGGGATGCAGGTAGAACAAGGGTTAACAGGTCTATTTACAAGGGAATGTACTGGGTTGGGGGAGGAATTCTGCACGCAGAACGTCACATAAAGCATGGCAGGTGTCTCCAACAATCCCAGAAAGAGTAGACACTCCAATCCAGAACTGGAAATGAAGAGATGTTAAGGTATCTCTGGTAGCCAGGAATCTACTGAACAGAAAATGAAAAAAAATCAGTACATGGCTTTTAGAAAAAATTTTTATAAAATTCAGTACATGGCTTTAAGAGAAAATGGAAAAAATATCAGTACATGGCTTTTAGAAAAAAAAAAAGGAAAAAATCAGTACATGGCTTTTAGAACAATCATATTAATAACAGGTGTTTATTTTTCAAAATTACGTACCTCAGGGTCACCAACAGACGTTTCTCAGCAGGAATTGCTCGACGTAGCTGCGTGTCCTGCCTGATGATGGATCCTCGGACACGTTGCAGCAAGTCATGGGAGCTCTGTTGCGACATTCTCGTGTAGTTAAAAAACTTCTCTGGGGTTTCATGCAGCTCTGTGTACAACGAGTGGTATCCTCCAGAGCTCTCTCGGACTTCAACAATGGGATATCGCCAACAGCGACGACAATGTCTTCTCCGTCTTTCGCTTCTTCTTTCTTCTTTACAAGTCATAGCAAAGACAACAGTGAATTTTAATGACAGATAAAGAAGAATCATGAAGCTCTCCACACTAAGAACCATCTTGAAGCTGGATACAGCAGCAAATGATGAGGATTGTGTGGCGCCCCTGAGGGTTCAGTTGCCACAGAGGTACTGCACCTCCTCCTGAGGTGTGGTACCCCACCATCCAGGTGAGTTGGAGGCTCCTAACCACGCTCCAACACTCGCATCCCACACAACACGGTAGTTCAGCAAAGCCACATTGCGGCTCCCTGCTTGGAGTGTAGCAGAGCACCTTTGGTGACTCCCTGCTTGGAACGCGAAATGTGCTTGGAGGCGGGTGGAGTTTAGAATACATAAAAGAGTGAGAAGGTTTAGAATTTCAGTCAGTCAGTCAGTTCGAAGTCAGTGAGTGGGGAGAGAAGATCCCTGGGAGAGGGATGGAGGAAGGAGGTGCTGCAGCAGATCTCAGTGACCTGGGTCTGCTGGCACGGGAAAGGAAAGAAAGAGAAGGACATTGAACAGAAACCTGATCTTCCATAAGAAGGAAAGACTAGTATGGAACGTAGGAGTAAAAGGGAACAGAGGACGTGGGTTAGAGGAAGAACCCTGCCTAGAAGTTCTAAGCGCAAGGCCGGGGCCCGGTGCCTGAGGTTGTATGGACACTAATGGTTCTGCAGCAGACACTTGTGGAGTAGTGGGCTGTAAATGCACTACTCCCATCTAAGACTTGGGGCATAACAGCAACATTGATAGTGAGCCGGGATTCAGGAGAAGGAGTCCCCGAAGCAGGCTACAGCTGTCTGCCGTACAAGTATAGTTCTTGGGAACATCTGTCAGGAGGAACTCCAGTATAACTCAGCACTAGGAGATCTTCACACTTAAAGGCGCTATAGAGGAGATGTTCAGAAAGGCACATGTTGGCGGAGTGTTGGAAGGGAGCGTCCTATCTTGCCTGGAGGTCGACTGAGCCCCTGACCCGGAGGACACAGCACGGAGGCAGGCACCTGTGTGTACTACAGACTGTGAGTAAAGCTTTGGAACTACAAGCCCTGGTGTCCTCCATTCATTCCCACGCCAACACACCTGGTACCGCTGCATCTGGGTACCAGCTTCTACACTGCCTGTGCCTCTCAGCTACCCCTCCATCTACACTGCTCTGGGACTACAGCTCCTCCTGTGGGGAGCTTCACCATCTTGGCTGCAACACACCACCAGTCCGAGAGGATCTGCATGCAGCGTCGGCTTAACATCTCCCTTGCAGAACACCACAGGTGGCATCACGAACTATTCATCAATTCTATTTCATTGTTCTTTCACCCCCTTTTGCCATGGAGCCCCAGGGCCACGGACCGGGTCACAGCTTCCGTGACAACTCCCATTGAGATCAACGGGCCTGGTGCCGAGTACCCCGTTAGCCCTGGCCGGGAGCTCTAATTGCATCTGTGCAGAGTGTATATTTAGAAATCCCATGAGAAACGCCCATTGGGTATCTGGTGTCATATCGAACGCAAGCACCTAAACAGCGCAAACGCATGCAAAAACGCATACAAACGCATGCATACGCAGCGTTTTTTGGCCGTCATGCGTAAGATGAGGCGTATAAAAACCGCTGCGTTAACATGCGTTTGCATGCGTTTGGGCATGCAGATGATACGCTGTGCACACAAAGGCAAATGTGAACCTAGCCTTAGCTACACTATATTTCACACTGGGTCGCACTGCTGCTCCTAGCACCTCTCCCATCTCTTTTCCTCTATCAACTGAATTTCTGAATTATTTGCATACTTTTACAATCTTTTTTTAGTGCTACAATTAGACAAAGCATAACTGTCTAGAGTATAATGTTTTAGGGTTTTTTCTTCATATCTTTAGCGCTGAGCTTTGATCACTGATGTACTCTCACTATCCTAAAGTTACCCTTAGGCTACTTTCACACATCAGGTTTTCGGCATCAGGCGCGATCCGGCGTCGTGCCGGAATGCCGGATCCGGCAAATGTTTTGTAAAACCTGATGTGCCGGATCCGGTTTTCTGCCAGATCCGTCTTGTTCTTGACAGACAAAACCGGATCCGTCTCATCCAGTTCATCCGTTTTTCTATCCGATTTTCGACGGATTACGCCGGATCTGGTTTTTAAAATTGACCCTTGTGGCCTTCCGAACGGGATTGGCTACTGGAAAACTATATATAGCATGTTCCTACAGCCCTTCTTTGACAGGTTGTAGAGGAGAAAGTGCAGGTTGGAGAGAAGAGCAAGTTACTGGCGAAGATGGATGTTGTCATTGGAAATATTACCACTAGAAGTTCTGTGACGGTTTCAGTAATGAGGGACAATTTTGCACTATACTTTGTCACCTCAAGGCAGAGTACACTGGCAGGATGACAGAGTGTGAAAGATTTGTGCCCTAACCAAACTTGTGTACCTTCTGGACCAACAGTATATACCTTTGCCAACCAAAGTTGGCTATCTTGTCATGGTCTTACTATTTTTAGCTTTAGGCCACAGGTGTGTACCTGGTTGTGTTTTATGCAAAGTATTTCACCTTTTAACAAAAGTTGTGTACATTGTTAGGAAATCACCAACAATAAACACAACTTTTCAGGTGAAATACTTCGCTTCAAACACAACCAGGAACACAACTGTGGCAAAAAGCTAAAATTTACCCACAGTTATATACCTGGTTTTGAATACCTTTTTACCTTTTAAATACCCTGTATTTAACCTTTTTTTTAAACATATTTCGCCGCAGAAAGAAATGACAGACAACCAGTGTAAACAATAATTTAACTTTTATTTAAAATATTTTTTTTTGTGTAAACTGTTTTTAAAGTTAAAAAAACTTTTTTAATAAAGGTTTGAAACCAACCAAATGGGCATTTTTATTACAAAAAAAACATTATAACTCGGTGTAGTGTGGGGTGGAAATACTGCTGGAGGGGCTGCGGGACACTTCGACAATGGGAGTGTGGAGAGAGGACTGGGATCGTGGTGGGGAAGGAACAGTTAGAGGTGATGGTGTGGAAAAAGCTACAGAATGGGTGGACATGTGGGAGGCAGAAGAGGTGGTGGGCGGTGGAGTGGAGGGTTGGGCAGGGACTGTAGGAGCAGATGATGTTGATGGAAAGTTGTATGGGGAAGGAGTTTGGTACGGGGAAGGAGTTTGGTACGGGGAAGGAGTTTGGTACGGGGCAGGTTGCTGGAAGTGGGGAGATGTCTGGTACTGGGGAGGTTGCTGGTACTGGGAAGGTTGCTGGTACTGGTGAGGTTGCTGGTATGTAATAGGAGGGGGAGGATGGAAAGTGGCTGGAGGGGGTGCAGATGTAATAGGAGGGGGAGGATGTAATAGGAGGGGGAGGATGGAAAGTGGCTGGAGGGGGTGCAGGTGGAGGAACTACAGTGGTGGGAGGTGGAGGTTGGGAGGTAACCTGCTGTAGAGCACCGTGGCACGAATGCATTACATGCATCTGCTGGGTAGGAGATAGTGTTGCCATGCGCTCCACAACAGACCTGAAAAAGGTGTGGTTTGGCAAAGATCTTGCTTCTGAATGCATGGTTTGCAGAAGTGTCTTCACCTCCAGAATGCTGGAGTTGATCTGCTGAAAGCCTGCGGAGATTTGCTCTGACAAGACTTTTAGACAGTTCTGGAAAGATGCATTCAGATGCAAGAACTCTGGCGCATAACTCTTTTCCTGACCCCTCTGCCGCTGCCGCCCAGTACCCGCAGGTGTACTAGAGGTGGCAGGGGCAGAAGGGTGGGGTAAAGGGAAAGCGATCTCCTCACCAGCAGCTTCATGTAATGTAGGCGGCCACGATGCTCCTGTGCTGGTGGATGGGACAGATGGGTCGAATGTGTGGGAAGGCTGGGAAGGTGCAGATGTACCGGGGCGGTCGAAGTGTCCCTCGGTGCCGGTCTCCTCAGGGATCGCCTCAGAAGGGTCCAATCGTGCAGGCTCCCGAGTGCTGCTCACCGTGCTGTGGAATAAAGAGAAAAAAAAACAATTAAAATACTGACATGGTATGGCCCTGGCTGAAAAAAAAAGTTACATCTAACATTTTTTTTCACATGTGGTGTGTAATATTTACCTTCTAGTGACCATTGTTTCCCGGAGGAACGACAGGGCTTGTGCGTACTTGTACTTGCTCCTGCGTCCTCCAGATCCACTCGGGGCCCGCATCTCTTTATTGAACTCCTTCTTGAAACGATCCCTCACAGACCGCCACCGATTCACAATTCTGTTCCCTGAAACGAGAAAGGAGTGGTTAGTATACAACATCAGTGTTTCACAAACTCCAGTCCTCATGGTCCCCAGGGGTCATGTTTTCAGGATTTCCATAGTAAATAGAAATCCTGAACACATGATCCGTGGGGACCACGAGGACTGGAGTTCGTGAAACACTGGTTTACATCAAGCAACCTGTACTGTATATACTTACGCTCTTTAATCTGGGCCCGAACATCGAGGTCCTCCCAGCGGCCCACAAGGAGCGAACAGATTTCCTCCCAGAGTCGTCGGGTAACGATAAGGTCAGCGTGGCGGCGGTCAGCCATATTCCAGAGCGGCTCCCTTTCTCTGACGAGATCGATGAGGTGGTCCACATCGTGTCCTCCATCCTCACCGTCAGAGTCGGGAGCACGCTGTGAAGGCTGTTAAAGAAAAAGACAAAAATAACATAATTAGCCTCCACAAAAGAAATGAAATAAAAAGTGCAAAAAAACAAAGCAAAAATATTTATACTTACACGCTGGTGACCGCCGCGTTGCTGTCGCCGACGACCCTGGGAGGCACTGCGAGGACCTCTTGGCCGAGCACCAGATTGGGAAGACTAGAGAAGAAAACAAAAAAATGTTATGTCTTTGGATGTAGGCATTTGTTTGCTGTGTGTGGTCTGCAGAACATTGTTTTCTATGTGTTGTGTGTAGTGTGATGTTGTGTTTCTGCGTTTGATGCAAAAAACTTACCAATTGTGAGCCCACTCCAAGTGTCTGTCCACCCCTTCCTTCTTCTTCTGGGAGCTCCTCTTCATCTTGTGAATCCTGTTTTGAAATAAAAGGCAATGAATAGACATATATTACAGAGATGATGGATTTTGGAAATAAAAACTTACCGTCAAACGCTGACGATGCGAGGGAGGGCTCCCAGAAGATGATGTGCTGTCTTCCTGGTGGCCAGACTCCATGCCTGTGGGTGGTGTTCCAGCTGCTGCCATTGCTGCTGCTGCTGCTGCATCTATTGGGCGGCTGTTGAATAAAGAGAAACAAAGGGCCAATGAATATCTTGATATTTAATAGCCCTAGTTTGGAGGAATGGGGGATTTGATAATTACCGTCTCTCATCTGCTGCTGGCCTCCCCTCCTCAGCATGTTCCATTTGCTGCTCCATTTGGGGTGGTGGTGGTGCTGATGGTGCTGCAGTGGTCTCCTGCCTTCTCCTGCTGCGCTTGGTTGCTTTCTTGGGTGGCATGTTGGGTGTGGCTGTGGGTCCCACTGTCTTGCTTTTATATATGTCTTGTGGGCAGAGCTACTGAGCATGCTCAGATCAAAAAAAACGGATCCGGCCACCGGATCCGGCTTTCGCCGGATCAGGCGCATTGCGGCGCTCATAGGCTTTCATTGTGTGAAAAAGCCGGATGCTCCGGATCCGGCGTGTCCGGCTTTTTCGCCGGAGACAAAAAACGTTACAGTAGCCGTTTTTTCCAGACGCCGGATCGCGACACATTGCCGGATCCGGCGAAAACCGGATGAAACGCATGGCCATCCGGCGCGATCCGGCGCACATGCACGTCAATGGGGGGGAAACCGGATCCGGCATTGCATTTTGCCGGATCCGGTTTCTGTCAAAAGCGCCGGATAGCGCCTGACGGCGAAAACCTGATGTGTGAAAGAGGCCTTAAATGGCTGCTCCTTACCTGGCCTCAGCTAAGTTTTTTTTATACATGCTGTAATAGTTTCTCCTTATGAGCTGTCCTATACCATTATGTGATAGCTGCAAGGCATTATAGGGAAGCCTGCGCGGTTTCTTCTTATGTCATGTCAGCCTTCTGTGACTGATGCAATCTTGTGCAATTATTATGATTCCCTTAAATCAAATAGCAAATTGTACAAATTCTTCGAGACTTGTGAATTTCATAAAATTCATATCAATTCAATAATCTCTACTAGCTGCCAATAACATTTGAATTATGTGAATTGCTCATAGCAAGATTCAATAAAGTAAGACCACCCATTTACACAAAATAAGTGTGCTGGCACACAGTCTATATAGCAATCATGTATTCAAAATGTGGCATCTGTCATACATTATTAAAACCTCCAATGTGGGCATTGCATTGGTTGATGGGAGATTGTCACTAAGTGTGGCTGTTTTAGGCAATGATATAGTATTTCAAGTGATAAAATTAAGTGGCTTGATGAGACATTTAAAATGGCTAAAAATATTAATTTCCAGTTGTATTGGTTCACCATTGAGTTTGGACTCTGCAAGCAGAATGGATCTATTAAAGCCTATGGAGCTGGTCTACTATCATCTTACGGGGAACTCTTGGTAAGTGTTTTCGAAGCATATTTTAAAAAAATAGCTGTAAGTACAAGTATTTTTGATATATTGTAATTTATATCACTGTGAAAAAAAAGATTTTATATATATATTGTGGAAGGTCGGTTCACTTAGATGCTCCTCGAGGTAGACAAAGGCACACGTGTGGTTAAAGTCTCGGGGTGGTTTATTGCATCATAAACCAAAAACCCAAATTGGTAACAGAAAAACAGCCTTTCTGGCTCTAATGAAAATAAAAGATTCATATGAAGTCCTGCCCAGCACCTCTGAGACACACATATGGCAGTTCTTGCAGGAGTTGAAGGTGTGTAGGCTTCCTCTTCTCCACACTACACAGAGAAAGCCAAAAAAAAAAAAAAACACTGGCTGGACATTTTAACATCCCAGCCACACCCTTGAGGTGGAGATATGGTAAGTAGGTGTCCTGCCCGTCTCTTACCTACTCATATGTATGAAAGCCAGGCCCTAGAAACGACTGACTTACTCTCAGCATCTATCATGCTGGAGGAAACTCATGGCTTTCACATCACGCAGGATAATAACCTTTGTGACTCTTATCTCCCCTCACATATGGCGCCAGTGACTGGGGGCTGCGGGCTTTGGCACATTCGGACTTGAAACAGGGAATTCGGGAAAGGACATCTGCATTCCTGCGTAACTTCCCAGACCTATATTCTATATGGAACCTGAAATCCTGGAGGCCTAATAACCAACTAGTCACCTGGCATTCTTGCCCTTTTTCTCCCTTAACCATCTCAGAGGGTCATGATCAGACATGCGTTTGAACCTCCGGCCTAGTAGATAATACCTCAATGAATCCACTGCACATTTTATGGCTAGACATTCTTTCTCCAAAATTGAATAATTTTTCTCACATGACAAGAGCTTCCAGCTCAGATACAGAATGGGATGCTCTTCTCCATTTATTTCCTGAGACAGCACGACTCTCAACCCGACTTCTGAGGCATCCATCTAGACCATGAATTCCTTACTGAAGTCTGGTTCATCCAGAACCAGTTTGTTTACACAGAGCCTGCTTCAGCCTCTGGAACATCATTTCTGTGTCAGCAGTCCATTTAACTATGGTCGACTTGATGCCTTTAAGAAGATCCGTCAATGATGCCATGATTATAGCAAAACTTTGGATGAACCACCGGTAATAGCCTACCATATCAAGAAATGCCCTCAGTCGCTTCTTGGACAGCGGCTGCGGCTACTTTTGAATTGCCTCAATCTTGTTTATTTGCGGTTTAATTTCGCTGCTTCCAAAGACAAAGTTTAGGTACTTGGCCTCTTCCTTCCCTATGGCACACTTTTTCGGATTTATGGTGAACCCTGCATTTCTTAAAGCATCCAAAATCAACTGTTCCTTCGGCAGATGACTAACCCAGTCAGGGCTAATGTCATCTATTTACTCTGCAGCATACTTCTTATCTGGAGCCAGGATCTGATCCATCACTCTCTGGAAGGTGGCCGGAACCGCCTGCAAACCGAAGGGCATCCTGATGTATTGAAAACACCCATCATGCATCAAGAAGACTGTCTTCTCCGTGGCACTCTGGAACATGGGGATCTGCCAATAGCCCTTTGTCAGGTCCAGAGTTGTAATGTACCTTGCGGGTCTAAGTCTCTCAATAAGTTTGTCCACACGAGGCACACATCCACATGTAATCATCAAGATTGGAGATTTAATTTTGCATGTGGTAGTCGTTACAAAACTGCCACTCACCATCGGGCTTCGGCACCGAGACGATGGAATTCGACATCCACTTTTAGACACTATCACCCGGAGGTCTAGCATCCTCTTCACCTCAGTTGATATCACCTCTCTATGCTTCCAAAATTATATAGGGCTTGAGGTTCCCTCTTACAGGCGGCTCTGTCAACACTTCATGTTCTACCACCTGCATATGCCCAAGCAACTCAGAGAACAGGTCACAGTTCCACTGCATCAGCTCCTGACACTGTTGCCTCTGAGCCAGTATCAGAGTCTGTGCAATGATGACATCATCCATTGTGACTTTGGGATTGCCTCCCATGCAGTGGGTGTCCAGCGATTCTTGGCCTCGCCAGGGTTTGAGCAAGTTTCATGATAGACTTGGTGCCATTTCTTTCGATCCGGCTGGTGTACCTTGTAAATCACGTCACACAGTTTTTCCAGCACCTCGTATGGCCTTGCCACTTAGCTAGGAATTGCTCTCCACTGTGGGTATAAGCACTAGCACATGGTCCCCGGGCTGGAACTGCCTCAGCCTTACTAATTGCTAATGCACTAGTGATGAGCGAGTATGCTCGTTGCTCGTGTTTTCCCGAGCATGCTCGTTGCTCGTGTTTTCCCGAGCATGCTCGGGTGATCTCCGAGTATTTGGATGTTCTCGAGATTTAGTTTCTATTGCCGCAGCTGCATGATTTGCGGTTACTTGACAGCCTGAATACATGTGGGAATTCCCTAACAAACAGGCAATCCCCACATGTATCCAGGCTGTCAAGTAACCACAAATCATGCAGCTGCAGTAACAGAAACTAAATCTTCAAGCACTTCCAAATACTCGGAGACCACCTGAGTATGCTCAGGGAAACCCGAGCAATGAGTATACTCGCTCATCACTATTATACACCCTTTCCTGTGCCTCCTGTGCCTGGAGAAGATGCTCCTTCACAATAGGCATCACTTTTGCCATTCTCTCCCGCAGCTGGGCGACATGCTCCATGAAGATCTGGTGTGGCGTGACCTCAGCTTCCCATGTTTCCGTGGCGATGTCCAGGAGCCCTTACGAATGTCGACCATACAGTAGCTTTAATGACAAAGAAATTAGTAGAGGCTGCCTGAACTTCACTGACAGAGAAGAGCAGAAACAAAAGCAGGTAGTCACAGTCTCAACTGTCCTTCTCAATGACCTTTTTGAGCTTGGCTTTCAAGGTTTTATTGAAGCGCTCTACTAGGCCGTCGGTCTGTGGATGGTACACTGAGGTTCGCAGCTTGTCAATCTAGAGGACCCTACACAGTTCTTTCATTACCTTACTCGTTCCCTGGTCTGTCAAAATCTGGTTTGGCTATTGACTGCAAAGTGTGGGTACCTGGTGTCAGCACCTGGCTCTTGAGCAACCCCATGAATCACAGACACATTTTCAAATGCCCCTTTTAGAGTAAGATCCCGCATTTGAGCAGTCTCAAAATTTTCCTCAGAAACCCCCAGATCAGGACCAATGGCCTCACTGGTCACCGTTTCATCCTTATCACCAGCTAGGACACACAAGGGGAACTCCTCAACCTCTGGGATTCATCAGGGTTGTTCTGGCTCCTGCTTGAGTCACTGGGCACCTCTGCCTTTCCCCAAAAGTCCCAGAACAGTCTGAAGTCCCGCCCAATTATCACAGGGTGTAGCAAGTCTCTGACTACCCCGACCTCATGGAACTCCGTACCATGGCACATTTTAATCAACACTCTGGCAACCGGGTAGTCTTTGGTATCACCATGGATATAGCGGGCACCCACATTTTTCCCTGGGATCAACTGGTGGGGAAGCGTTGCCCTTATCAGGCTCACCAAACTCCTGGAGTCTAAAGCCCCCGTTACACACTGCGATATCGCTAGCAATATCACTGTAAAGTCACCGATTTTGTGAAGTTGCAGCGATATCGCTGCATGTGATACTTACCTCCGACCGGCTCCCCCGCTGGTTATCGCTGATCGTGCGAGAAGCTGCTGGATCATTTCTCGTTGGCCACTCCCTGCTGGGGCTTCCTGTGGCGCCGACGAGCGACGCATGGAGCCGGGCGGGAGGATGCAGGATTGCCTCGTCTGACAGGTAAGTAGCGACCCCCGTCCCCAGCGATGTCGCTAGTGAGATCTGCCTGTGTGGCAGCTCACTAGCGACCACCTAGCGATGCACCAGCGATCCTGACCGCGTCATATCGCTGGTCGGGATCGCTGGTGCATCGTTAGGTGTAACGGTACCCTAAGAGTCCTGACACAAATACTCTCCAGGCACCCTGGCTGACCAGGGATGAACTGATTAGCATGGGAAAGTTTCTGAACTTTTTCCCACGCTGCCACATTTTTCCCTGAGATCAACTGGTGTGGAAACGTGGCCCTTATCAGGATCATCAAACTCCCAGAGTCTAAGAGTCCTGACACCAATACTCACCAGGCGCCCTGGCTGACCAGGGATGAACTAATTAGCGTAGGAAAGTTTCTAAACTTTTTCCCACACTGTCAGATCACCGCGGGTCAGGCGGGGAGTCTGCGCAGACTCAGTGACTACCACTGATGTCACAGAGGCTGCGCAGAGTCCCTGGCTGACCTGAGGTGAACTCAGGAGCATGCGAAAAAGTAGATAAACTTTCCCACGCTAATCAGTTCATCCCCGGGCAGCAGGGGCGCTTGTGCAGACATGATTTCATTCATTCTGCAGTGGTTTGCAGCTGGGCCAGTAGCATTAGCAGCGGTCCCTGTTGTAAACTAGTTAACCCCTTGTGATGGATTGCAGTGGGGGACCTGACTGAATGGCGGAGAGGTATGGATATTGTTTTTTTTGTTTTTTTTTGGTTACAGGAAAACAAGGGATTCTGTTGGATTGGCAGCACAATAAATTGTGTCAATAACTTGTGAATGAATTAATTATTTCATTAAAAGAATTATTAATTAATGTGCGTCTGTGTTTTTTAACCCATTACTACAATAGGATTAATAATGGAGAGGTGTCTTATTGACACCTCTCCATTATTAACCCGATTTAATGTCACCTTACAATAGCAAGGTGACATTAACCCCTTATTAACCCATGAGCCACCGCTAAAAGCAATGGGAATAGAGAGGGTAAGTGCCAGAAAAGGAGCATCTTATAGATGCGTCTTTTCTGGGGTGGCTGGGGGCAGATGTTTGTAGCCAGGGGGGGCAATAAATATGGTCCCTCTCTTGGCTATTAATATCTGCCTTCAGTCACTGGCTTTCCCTCTCTGGCGGAGAAAATACCGCGGGAGCCCACACAATTTTTTTTCTGCGATTATAGCCTTAAATTTAACCCCTAGAGTTTGCAAACTAATAAATTTATTAAACACTGACATACATAGATTGTTTTGATATGACATGGTTTACTATATGTAAACCATGTGTCATTTCATGTCAGGTTCAGTAATGATTTTACAGAAGTCAGCAATTGATTTAGCGGCTATTACGCAATGTAGAACTCTATGAAGTATAAATATATATACATATATACTGTATATATGTGTCTCAATGACATGTGTATATACTGTGTGTGTATGTGTGTATATATATATATATATATATATACACTCACTGGCCACTTTATTAGGTACACCATGCTAGTAAGGGGTTGGACCCCCTTTTGCCTTCAGAACTGCCTCAGTTCTTCGTGGCAGAGATTCAACAAGGTGCTGGAAGCATTCCTCAGAGATTTTGGACCATATTGACATGATGGCATCACACAGTTGGCGCAGATTTGTCGGCTGCACATCCCTGATGCGAATCTCCCGTTCCACCACATCCCAAAGATGCTCTATTGGATTGAGATCTGGTGACTGAGGAGGCCATTTGAGTACAGTAAACTCATTGTCATGTTCAAGAAACCAATCTGAGATGATTCGAGCTTTATGACATGGCGCATTATCCTGCTGAAAGTAGCCATCAGATGTTGGGTACATTGTGGTCATAAAGGGATGGACATGGTCAGCAACAATACTCAGGTAGGCTGTGGCGTTGCAACGATGCTCAATTGGTACCAAGGGGCCCAAAGAGTGCCCAGAAAAAATTCCCCACACCATGACACCACCACCACCAGCCTGAACCGTTGATACAAGGCAGGATGGATCCATGCTTTCATGTTGTTTACGCCAAATTCTGACCCTACCATCCGAATGTCGCAGCAGAAATCGAGACTCATCAGACCAGGCAACGTTTTTCCAATCTTCTACTGTCCAATTTCGATGAGCTTGTGCAAATTGTAGCCTCAGTTTCCTGTTCTTAGCTGAGAGGAGTGGTACCCAGTGTGGTCTTCTGCTGCTGTAGCCCATCTGCCTCAAAGTTCGACGCACTGTGCGTTCAGAGATGCTCTTCTGCCTACCTTGGTTGTAACGGGTGGCAATTTGAGTCACTGTTGCCTTTCTATCAGCTCGAACCAGTCTGCCCATTCTCCTCTGACCTCTGGCATCAACATGGCATTTCCGGCCACAGAACTGCCGCTCACTGGATTTTTTTTCTTTTTCGGACCATTCTCTGTAAACCCTAGAGATGGTTGTGCGTGAAAATCCCAGCAGATCAGCAGTTTCTGAAATTCTCAGACCAGCCCTTCTGGCACCAACAATCATGCCACGTTCAAAGGCACTCAAATCACCTTTCTTCCCCATACTGATGCTCGGTTTGAACTGCAGGAGATTGTCTTGACCATGTCTACATGCCTAAATGCACTGAGTTGCCGCCATGTGATTGGCTGATTAGAAATTAAGTCTTAACACACAGTTGGACAGGTGTACCTAATAAAGTGGCCAGTGAGTGTGTGTGTATATATATATATATATATATATATATATATATATATATATATATATATATATATATATATATATATATATATATGTACTCTATGTGTATATATCTATTCTTTCGATTCTTTAGAAAACCTTTCAGTGTGATTTTACAGTATACTGCACTGAATTGCTGGCTTTTCTAAAGGACACCAGTGTGTATTTCTCGCAAGTCACATGTATGGTCTGTGTGTAATCCGCATTTTTCTCGCCCCCATAGACTTGCATTGGCGTTTTTCGGGCGTAATACGGTGCAAATCGCAGCATGCTGCGATTTTCTCAGCATGTATAATATGGCCGGGAAAAAATCGGCTGATGGGAGCTGCCCCATAGATTAACATTGGGACAAGTGCTATGCGATTTTTTTTTTTGTGCATAGCACTTGTCCGTATTTCTCGCTAGTTTGACTCTGGCCTTAAGCGGAGACACTTATAGACAAAGACATTACAAAGTAACACTTAATTCCACAGTTTCAGGATTGAGGGCCCTGCTCACAAGCTTACCCTCTGTAAGATCTGACATTAGCTACAATCTAAGGGAAAATCTTGCAGCAAGGGTTCACTTCTCTGATGGTGCTGTAAGAAAAATGGCTCATTAGAGTTCCCATTGAAATGGATAGGCTTTTTGTGTACTGTATGGACAAGCTGGGTCTTTTACAATAAGCTGCGTAACCATAATGCGGGCCATGAAAAGCAACTCTCGGACTTGTATATGTCAATCACTTATCAATATTTATTTAACTAAAAAGCAAATTATTTTCACTAGTTTACTTATGAATTAGAAACATGTTCAAAAACATATTGAGGCAAAGAGATAATGGCGTATAGAACAATAAAATCATGTGGACATAATTTTGTGGATTTGAAACACATTTAGGAATTTAAAAATAGACGTAGCTGGTCTAGTTACAGGGCAAATCTGTTTTAGTTACTGGCTTTCAGCAACAAATGTACTAGCCTGCTAATGTATTTATTATTTTTATGATATAATCTAACAATACAATGACTGTCTATTGTTGTATATTTTAGTATGCTTTGTCCAATAAACCGGAACTTAAACCATTTGATCCAGTAGTCACTGCAATCCAGCCCTATCAGGACAATTCTTTTCAGGCCGTGTACTTTGTATCAGAGAGTTTTGAAGACTCCAAAGTCAAACTCAGGTAAGGATAACTCTACAATTGTGTGTTGTATCTCAGTTAAGTAATGAGCATGCAGTACATGGTTCTGAGCATTAAACTTGTACCATGGTAAATGTATAGCACAGGTTTAAATCTTCTGTTCTTGCAATCTAGACCTTTTGAGAAAATGGAAGCAGTATTTTAGCACTTCTGTCTGCACTTTTAAAGCATATACATCACTTTATGAACACTGTGTACTAAATAGAGGCCTTAGACTTTGGCTATTCCAAAAGTTTAACTTTAATCTTCTTTAAGCATTCTTTCCTAGAACTACTTGTGTGCTTGGGGCATTGTCTTGCTGCATAACCACATTCTTTTGAGAATCACCTAATAGACAGATGTTCTGACATTTTCGTTTAAAATTTGCTGATAAAATTCAGAATTTATTGATGTGTCAATGATGGCAATCCTTTAGGCCCTTTTACATTTAGCGATGCACCAGTGATCCGACCCGGTCAGGATCGCTGGTGCATCGCTAAATGATCGCTAGTGAGCTGTCACACAGGCAGACCTCACAGCGATGCAGCAGCGATGCAGCGCACAATACTCACCTTTCACACACAGCGATCCTGGCGTCCTCCCGCCCGCCTCCACGCGTCACTCGTCGTCACAGCAGGAAGCCCAGCAGGAAGCTGACGACGAGAAATGGAGCCGGACATTCTCGCGCGATCAGCGATGGACAGAGGGGGGAGCCGGTCGGAGGTAAAGGCCCTTTTACATTTAGCGATGCACCAGCGATCCGACCAGCGATCCGACCCGGTCAGGATCGCTGGTGCATTGCTAAATGATCGCTAGTGAGCTGTCACACAGGCAGACCTCACAGTGATGCAGCAGCGACGCAGCACACGATACTCACCTTTCACACACAGCGATCCTGGCGTCCTCCCGCCCACCTCCACGCGTCGCTCATCGTCACAGCAGGAAGTTGACGACAAGAAATGGAGCCGGACATTCTCGTGCGATCAGCGATGGACAGCGGGGGAGCCGGTCGGAGGTAAGTATCACACATAGCGATATCGCTAGCGATATCGCTATAACGTCACAAAATTGGTGACGTTATAGCGATATTGCTAGCGATATCGCTATGTGTAAAACCCCCTTTTCGGGTCCAAATATTGCAAAACAGGTCCAAGGTATGATGCCATCACCACAGCATTTCACAGAAACGAGGGGCTGCTGATAAGTGTTTGGCTTTGTGATTTTTTTTTGCTTCTATGGTAACGAATGTTACATCACATGAAAGCCTTATGTGCCCAATATGTTTTCAAAATTTTGTGTTTTAGCTTATGGCAACAGTGTTCTACGCACGCGGGAAAGCAAAATGGCGGAGTCTAATGGGATATTCACAGCAAGCAAATGAGATCCGAAGAGTGATAAAATTCTTGTTTCAGCAAGGAAAGCCCGCAAAGGAAATTATGTCACAGACATTGGGAGATCATTTTCTACAGTTAAGAACTTTGTTGCCATATTTAAAATGGGCCATTTCAGCACCAACGATGAGGAACATCTTGGACGACCCAGAGTGGTTGTTGTTCTGGAAATCGTCAATGCTGTGCACAACCTCATACTGGAGAAACGGCAAATTTCAGCCAAAGCAATAACAGACGTCATGGGGATTTCCCTTGAATGTGTTTGTGTAATTATCCATGAACATTTGGACATGAAGAAGCTATCTGCAAAGTGGGTTCCTAAATGTTTGACAACAGATCAGAAAAGCATGCGATTGAAAACTTCCCAGTCAATTTGTCAGCATTTCCAGACTGATAAGAACTTCCTGGATCGACTGGTCACTATGGACGAGACCTGGATTTATTTATATGACCCTGAAACCAAGCTGCAGTCACAATAGTGGAGGCACAGTGGTTCTCCACATCCAAAGAATTTCAGGGTGCAAAAATCAGCCACTAAGGTGATGGTGTCTGTGTTCTGGGATAAGGAGGGCATGCTGCTAGTGGACTACCTTCAAAAGGCTTCCACCATCAATGCAAGGTACTACATTGAACTTTTCGACCAATTAAAGGCAGCTCTGAAGGCCAAAAGGTAAGCTGTCCAAAGGAATCTTGTTCCTGCAAGACAACGCCTCCGCTTACACTGCACAAGCAACCAAGGCAAAACTGTCGGAGCTGGGCTTCCAGCTGATTGACCACCGACCTTATTCACCAGATCTAGCTCCCTCTGACTATCATCTGTTTCCAAACCTGAAGAAACATCTCAAGGGTACCAAATTTCAAACCATTTTTGATGCCATGTGTAACAAATGGAAACGGAGGCACATATGGTGAAGAACACATTCGTTTATTGAAACTTTCGTGGAACCACGAGACCACTCCCCGAGGGGCTCCGAAGGGGGCATGACTAAGCAAACCCCAGATTCCCATAGTAAGACCCCTCAAACAGGGTAAGAATGGAAAATGGAGGAGATGCAATGTGCTACCTCCAGTTAGACCCCTGGGCTGTGAAAGCTGACTCGGCTGGATTGGTGGGCAGGCTGGTACTGCAAGTAGCGGAAAACTAGGCAGGAGATGAGGAGCTGGAGAGGGTAGCGGGCAACAGCTGGCACAGAGAGATGCAAATGATGCAGATGTTGTCCAGTAGGCATGGATAGACATGTAGGGCACACTGAGGAGAAAAACCAGTATTAGCGAGATGCAAGCAAAGCATGAACACACAGATACAATGAACCTGAGAACTAGCAACAGGAAACACTTGTTGCTCAGGCACCTCCCTTAGATCAGAGGTGCCTGAAATACTGTGACACACTCACCCATTGGATAAGACCCTCTTCAAAAAATGGTGTGCTGTCTCATTAAGAGACCTGGTTTGTGTGCGCACGCCCTTAGAGCTGTGCCCGGAGACCCGCGGACTGAATGTCAAGACCAGGAAGCGACAGCAGAGGCAGAACACATGGGACCCGGGACGGAGGCATCGGGAGAGGGCCCCAACAGGTAACGAGAAGTATATTGGGCACAGGAAGTACGGCGGTGTCCCTGCAGGGGAAGGGGACCAAAACTATGCAGGAGCACCGGCGTTACACCATGGCTGTTACGGATGCCTGGTTTGAGACACTACCCAAATCCTCATTTTTGCAAGTTTTACAGAACTTGGAATACCGTTGTAAGAAGTGTGTTGACATCAGTGGAGAGAATGTGGAATAAATGTAAAGTTTCATCTTCCAATCTCGTTTCTTTCTGGGTAAGGCCAAAGACTTATCAGCAGCGCCTCTTAGTAGGTGATTTTCTTTTTATAATGCAGTGTTTTCATCCCAGAACGTATTGCTTCTTGTTCAAATCAGAAAGCTCTATTTTGATCCCATCCATCCCCAAAATCATTGTTTGAATAGCCTTTAATCTTGTTCAGGTCATCTTTAGTAAACTATGGGCAGCAATGTTCTTTTTGATAAGCAGTGGCTATCTCCTTGCAGTCACATTCATTAATGTGGTGAGAGTCCTTTTGTGGCTTGAAGCAGGGGTGGGGAATAGTGATGAGCCAGCGTGCTTTGATAAGGTGTTATCCGTGCACACTTGTGTCCTAATCGTGTATTTTTGACGTGTTAAAAAAAAATGCTCTAGTTCCCCTGGCTGCATGTCTCATGGCTGTTTGACAGTCGCAACACATGCAGGGATTGCCTAACAAATGCATTTTTTTCGATCACGCCGAAAATACTCGATTAGGACACGAGCATGCTCGGATAACGCCTTATGCATCATAGTAAATTCTGGGAGCATAAACATCAAAGGAGGGGCTGGAGACATATACATCACATGAGGGCCTGGGGGCACATAGATCACAGGTTAGGTTGCCGCATATACATCACATGAGTTACTGGGGAAGATACATCGCATGAGACACTGGGGCACAAACAGCACAGGTAGGGCTGGGGGCATGTACATCATAGGAAACACAGGGGAACATACATCATGGGAGATGCTGGGGGTACATACATTACAAAAGACAATGGGGCATATACATCACAGGAGATGCCGGGGCGCACACATCACAGGAGATGCTGGGGCATATATAGTTTCATGCAAAAGTTTGGGCACCACTGGTCAAAAAGATTAAATGATCTCTAAAAAGGGCTAAAGCTAAAGATGACACATTTTCTTTGTTATTTAATGCAAAATTTAAAAAAAAGAAAATGGGTGGAAGCAAAAGTTTGTGTGCTCAGATAACTTTGACTAAGATGTCAGACCTTAACCTGTTCACCTTGAAGCCTATTTTCACCTTCCTGACCCACTTTGTCAAGTATCATAGTACCCACTTTTGCAAGTATCAAAGCTTATAAATGCTTTTTTGTAGCCAGTTCAAAACTCCAGTGACCTCACTGATGTCAGCACTTGTGAGAATGTTCTTATGCTGCCAGTGCTGATATTATTGAGGTCACTGGAGTTTTTCGACTATGAACTCCGCTCACCTAACTTCCATCAGCGCAGCATTTCTCAGACTCAACTCAGTGTTTACTAGATTCACAGCTGAGCGGTTGCTTCATGCCACTATGAGATCCAGATGTAGCAGGGTTGGAGCACATAGTGGGATATATGGATTTATCATTGGACAGGGGAGGAATATGATGCCTTTTTGTTTTAATTTTTTGTAAATAATTGGGTTAAAGAGGGTGGGGAGTTTTACTTCAAATAAAGGGCTTTATTCTGGCTGTGTCTTTATTACAATATGATTATAATCTAATAGATGCATCTTTTCTGGGGTGGCTGCAGACTGATATTTTTAAGCTGGGGAGGGTTAATATCCATGGCTTCTCCCAGTCTGAGAATAACATGAGGGAATTCTATATGTTATTTTTATTATTCTTTATTTAAATAAATTTTAAAAAATGTGAGGATGTTCAGGCCCCCTGAGGGATATTTTAAAGTTACTGGAGTTTCCAGCTGCTAGAAAACCTGGAGGCTGTAAACTAAGGTTATCTTGGGTGTGTATTTAACAGAAGAGGGAAAGACAATGGCTGAGGGCTGAAGTTAATATTCTGGGAAGGAGGGCAATATCCTTAAAGATTTCACAGCTTTACTATCAGTTCACAGCTCTTTGGTAAGCCATTATTGGTTATTTTATTTGTGGGGGCAGAAAAAAAAAGACGTAGGGTTCCCCCCACAATTTCAAGCCAGCAAAGGCTCAACAGACAGCTGTGGACTGATATTAATTTCAAGGGAAGAGGCCAAAGAAGTTGGCCTCCTCCCAGACTAAGAACAACATCAGCCCTCAGCCGCCACAGAAATAGCACACCAATAAGATGCACCAAATCACGTGCTTAACCTTGCTCTTCCCACTTGCCCTTGTGGTGGTGACAAGTGGCGTAATATTTGTGGGCTTGATGTTACCTTTGCATTGTCAGGTGTCATTAAGCTCAGGCGTTAGTAAAATGAAGAGGTGTTTATAAGATGCCCCCATTACTAACCTAATAGTAAGTTTGGAAGTAAACACACAGCATGAATAAAATCCTTTATTTGAAAAAAAAATCAACACTCTGTTTTACACATTTATTTAAAAATAAAAAACAAAGTTGTACTCACTTTATGCCAATTCCATTGAAGTCCTTGTCCCTTGCATACATGGTTGTTTATTATTTTTGCCTTTTTTATAAGAGACATGGGTATCGGTGGATTAGGCATAAGGTAAATATCATGGTGGTTTATTATTTTCTGTTTTTTTACAGGTCACAAGGACTTCAATGGATTAGGCGTAAGGTGAGTATAACTGATTTTACATATTTATTTCAAATAAAGGAGTCTGTGTCTTTCTTTCAAATTAAGGATTTTATTCTAGCTGTGCTTTCTTTACAACCAAATTTTGGGGTTAATAATGGGGTGTCTAATAGACGCCTCTTTTACTAACCTGTGGGCTTGATGTCAGCGGCCATAAAACAGCTGACATCAACCCCGCAACCATTACACCACTTGTCACTGCACCAGGGCACGTGGAAGAGACGAGCAAAGCACCAGAATTGGCACATTTAATAGATGCGCCTTTATCTGGCGTGGCTGCGGGCTGCTATTTTTAGACTGGGGGGTCAATATCCTTTGGGGGACCCCAGGCCGTTTTTTTAAAATGATTTATTTATTTAAATAATTTAAAAAAACAGCGTGGGACCCCTCAATTCTTGATAACCAGCCATGATAAAACTGACAGCTGAGGGTTGCAGCCCACAGCTGTCAGTTTTGCCTGCAGTTGGTATCAAAAATAGGAGAGACCCTATTTAATTTATTTATTTCTAGCGCAGGCACTGTCTGATGAATACTCCCATCTGTGGTGATTGGCCTCATTGTTTTCAGCGACAGCAGGCGTAGGCTGTTGGGAGTAGTACTCTCTCATCAGCTGACGCCTGTGACTAGAGATAACCTTTTTACCTCTGGTCACAGCTGCTGGCTCATGCTGTCATCTTACAGTGTGAGAACCGCAGCTCTCTGACCAGCAGTAATGTGTTACGCGGGGCTTAGGTCAAAGAAGGCTGAAATACCCTGGGCCCCTGCGGAGTCCCTTCAACTAGGAAAAACCCTGTCTGACCCTCAACCCAGGGTTTTTGCTAATGGTGCAAATGCCTGAGCCTCCAACCTTTCGTTATCTCCTGCTCAGCCCTAAGCTGAACCCTCCACCCAGTGAGTCGTCAAACCACCAAAGCCCACACAGTAATGACAGACAGGGAGAACTTAAACCGCACCGCGACGCATACACACAGGAAAATACCGTAATGTGAACAGGGCAAAACAAAACACAAATATAGGAAGGCGAAAAGGTAACAACGGATCATACGCCACCTGATACAAATTTCTCTCTCCAACACCTCCTCTCCAGACCGGAACCACTTGGCATAAAACACAAGCTATAATCGGCGACGCCCATAGGCCAGCATGACTATTTAAAGATCGTGGGCATGACCAAACATCCCACCTGATTTCCAGCTAGATTAACCCCCGATAACCTGAGTAAAATCAAGCCGGCGCCACTGAGGCTATAGTGGACGGAGATGGAACTACCGCTGCCTGCCAGATGCTGTGGTGTGAATAGCGTCCGACATGACATAATGATCTTACCGCCAATCAGAGCCCATGTTTGCTGCGCTGTCATGCAGATGACAGCTTAGCAAACAAGGGATGTTTGGGCCACCCATTCAACTGGGGCACATGTTTAGGTTTGGGTAATGTTTTAGCATCCAAAACAAATTTTTTTAGATGTTCGGCCGAACCCATTGGACTCAAACAGCCACCGGTATGCCCATCACTAATAAGAAACAAGCAGGAGTTTGGTGAAAGGATGATTGGCCAGCTGAGAGAAATGGATGGTCAAGCTAATTCCAGAAGTACACATAACTGAGTTCAATGCTTACCAACTACTCAGACAGCTGCCTAGGTTGGACTTTAAAAACATTGTTATGATGTCAATGGTGGTAAAGGTCTGCATGTGGCATCTAAGTGTGGTTCTATAAGTGTGCTGCAGTAATATACCATGAATGAACCAGAAGAAACCAGAAGGGAACAGTAAGCACTTCTTATTATTTTGACCTAGCTTTTCTTGTAACCAACTCTTACACTTTCACAATGCTTACAAATTCTGTCACAGTTTTTACTCCACTATTACTCACTCTTCTTCGTGATCCCCAATCCCCAGCACCCTCTAACCAAATAATCATCTATCCATCCCTCTTTCCTCACCACCTGACCTCTTCTGTAGACCTGATCCTCAACCTCAGATCTACCTTACTAAAACACAAAACAAACTGGCCACTCTCCTTCTCCCACCTGTTCTCCCTCTCTCTGCTTCTCCTCACTACTGGCAACATACTGTATCTCTCAATCCTGGACCCCCACAACTTTTACTTCCCATTTATTTCCCCCACTACCACTCCCTACCTAATATGAATTACCGCAATCTCTCCATCGTAAAACCCGTGCCTTTGGCGTCCACCACTTTGCTCCCTCTCTCTGGAGCACTCTGAAACACCAGCTCCATCAGAAATAAGCTTCATGTTATTCATGACCTCTTTTTCTCTTGCAATTTTTCCTTCCTCAGCCTCACAGAAACATGGCTGATACCTTCCGACATGACCTCTCTTGCACACTCCTTGCCCTGACAACAGACATGATGGAAGAGTGGGTCTTCTCCTCTCTACTAACTGCCAATCCCACCTCTACCCTCCCTTATCCTCTACTTTTTTAAGCCCACTCTATCCGCATCTACTCTCCCTCCAACCTCCAAGTGACCATCATATGCTGACTAGAGATGAGCGAATATGATCGAAAAATGATTGCCAAATATAAATTTGGCACGACTATGGCACGTTCGGATTTGTGATCGGAAATACGAGCAAATTTTCATAAATTTGTGAAAAATCGGTTACATTCAGTAAAAGTGCAGGAAAATGTTTGTGTTGTTACTAAAGTGTTTTGAGCACTTTTGCTAGGATAGTGGTGGTGTATGATGAGCGTGGGGCACATTACTGATGAGGGTAGGAAGTGGGGAGAGCTCAGAGGAGCGGCGTGCTTGTACATTTTTTTTCTAACTTTGTGTTCACATTGCGGCAAGCCACTCAGGGCGCAGGAAGCATCCACAATGTTCAGACACATTGTGTCTCGCTTGTGTCATTAGCTGTTGAAATCACATATACATCTCTATATAAAGAGTGAACATCTTGTTTTATGCCATTTTGTCACTATAAGGCCGGGGTCACACTAGAGTGAAATACGGACGAGTGAGAGGGGTTAAAACCACGCATTACACACGGACAAATTATTATCCTCACAAAAAAATGCCCACACATTGTTGAATCCCCAAGAAAGGGTGATATACCATAAACCAATACTATTATCACCTTGTGGCAACCTTGATTTCAAATTAAGAACAGGTGCCACACAATGATACATCTTAAAAAACAATTTTTATTGCACAAAAATACACAATTGAAACCAATTAAAAAGAAGGTGCCAGACCAAATTGACAGAAACCCATTAATTATGGGAGCACGACACTACAGCGATTAAAGGCATAAATGTATGGCATAATTAATATAAGACATTACTTCATTGCATTCCCAGAAAGGAGAGGCACAAAAAAGAGGCATAAACAATACAGAGTGATGTAGTCCCCTATAACAACTCTCAACTACCAACAGGCATATTACTGAAGTTAGTAGGACAATCATGTATAGCCCCTATATGTACTCCCTATCGGTGTCACATTCTTAATGAACAAGCCAGACGTATTGTTTATTGCCATTACTACATACCGCAAGCTGGTGGTGCTTCCTAAGCGTCCCTTATGCCCCTTATAATCCCATAATTAATGGGTTTCTGTCCATTTGGTCTGGCACCTTCTTTTTAATTGGTTTCAATTGTGTATTTTTGTGCAATAAAAATTGTTTTTTAAGATGTACCATTGTGTGGCACCTGTTCTTAATTAGAAATCAAGGTTGCCACAAGGCGATAATAACGGACAAATTATTCTCTATGGGGCAGCTCCCAACAGCCGTATATTTCTCGTCCGTATTTTACGGTCCGTACCAATCGCAGCATGCTGCGATTGTCAGCGCACTACGCCCGTAGTACGCCAATGCAAGTCTATGGGTGTGCAAAAAATGCACATTACACACGGACCACACGTGTGACTTGCGAGAAATACGCAGGTCTTTTGTCAGGTGACAGGAAATGGGCCAATCCATCATCAGGAAGCTTAGACATGCCAATTAGCTCAAAAAGCGCTCCAGACATCCAGGAAGTACGCCTCCACAGAGTCCTGCAGCAACCGGAAATCTGGGACCAACGTGATGCCCATTATGCCAGCCGGGCAAGAAAGGAGGCATCATGGAGGCGCATATGTCGCCAGATGTTCCACGATTTTGGTGATCGGCCACGTGAGGAGCAGCAGCAAATGAGTAAGTACAACCCAAAAAGTGTTTAAAATTACCTCATATCAAAAAAGGCATTTAGAATCAGAGCCCCCCCTCCTTCATGTGCTTGGCCATTTTGCCACATGAGCCGTGTAGATTTTCATGTGATCAGTTGTTTTACACTGACATAATTTGGCCCAGGCCACAAGCTCCTCATCCTCCTAGCCAGACAAGTTATTAAGTGTAGTTACTTGATCCCTGAACTATTGTGACCCTGTGTATCTGGGCTGGATGCCCCAATTACTTTATATATGCCACCATGGGTAGAAAGCACACTCTAGAAGGCCACATGCCTAGGCTACTTGTAGCAAATTTGAGCTAGCAAATATGTGAAATTTAGAATATTTCCTGTCACATTGCAGTGGAAGATGTGATAAGACGCTGGCGCAGCATCCGCGACCAATACAGGCGGGAACGTCAGCAGCGTGCCAGGAGTGGTGATGCGGGCCACATAAAGAGGAAATATATCTATTATGACCAGCTCTCCTTCCTCGCTCCAATTCTGGATCTGAAACCGTAAGTAGATACCTCACACCACATTACACAGATACTTTACAGGGCCAAAAAAAATGTATTTAATTTTGGCTCTGTTCTATTTCATAACAGAGCTCAGTCCAACCTTACAGAGAGAGAGACTGGCTCAGATCCGAGCCCATCATAGATCCTGGGGCTGTAGGGGAAGAGGTGGCTGGCCCATCTTCTCCCCCCTCAAAGAAGCGTAGGTGAAGATTCCTCTCCGGGAACACCCAGTACCTGCACCACAAACCCCACCACCAGGACCACATCCACAAGCAGGACCGTCTGCTGCTGCATCATCCGCCATACAGGAGGAGCAGGGCAACATCAGCAGCAGCCCAACTGCCCAGATCCAAGGCCCCCCACAGCCTGCTGGACCATCCCGGCGAGGAAAAAGAAGGCGCCAGATCCCTGCCCAAGATACCCGTACCAATGTTGACACAGGGGTACTGAACTATCTGGCTAGAGTCAACAATGATGATGGCGAGGAGGCGTACTCACGCAGCCTGGCCCGTTATCTTCGGGCCCTTTCCCGTGAGGTGGGGCTACGTATTCGAGGATGTTTTCAGATCCTGCTTGATGCAAGCACACACCCCAATACCCCATATGAGTTATTTGAATATCTGGAGAGGTGGCAGCTTTCCCCAAGGAATCTGATGCGCCTTAAACACCCCATACACATGCTTGCTGAAGCAGGCTCTGAGGATCCTCAAATACGTGGGCCTACACCTCACCCCCTTTCTCCCCCTACCCAACCTTTCCCATAGCAGCCACATATGTCTGCCTCTAGTCAGCCTCACCAATATGGCCACTTGTTCCCACCCAGTGTTGGAGGCTGGTCCCAACCTGGTTGAGGACGACATGGCTATTTTGGTGGGTATGAGCCACGGGCCTACCAGCCCCAACAAGAGGCCCCTCTACAATTTCAGTCAGCCCAGTACCCACCACAATCCCAGGAGGCAGTACACTATCCACATAATGAGCAATAATATGCCCCCACACAGGGCGATGGCCAAGTTGGACAAAGTAGCCAGCAGCACACACAGGCTGGCCTTCCGACTTCTCCTCCCCCGACCTACCAGAATTTGTAATGTAGCCATTTTGGTCTTGCATAATGGTTTTGTTGTATTTTTGTTTTTCTGAAAATGCTTTGTTTCAAAATTTTCACATCTGCAAAAAGGCCACTTTGGACCATTGCCACATTTATCATATGGCAATAATATATTTTTAAAAACAAAAAAAAGTCAAAAGTAAACATTTGTCTACTACATTTTACGTCTGTGTCTCAATGATAAAAAAAGGTGTCAGCATACTAAAATACGCTTACCAAGGCAATTAAACAGTGAGAGAATCATAAGGCCTTGAAATATATATATTTACACAGACAGAAATAAAAAATTTATAACAGACACAGCATGCTCTTGCCAAGAAGTTTCCCCCTCAGGTGACATAAAGTAATTTGTTAAAATATCACTCACTTCGTGCCCAGTGAGCGGTCTACGTTGAGGGTTGATATGTGGTCTCTCCCTACGCACATTGTCCGACCCACACACAACACCAGCAGAGGAACAACCATGTATCGTGCTTTTATAACTTCATTAACATTTTGTTCACTCAGCTGAATGGCAGACTGGAGTACCCGCCATTTAGCACAAAGAATGCCAAAGGAACATTCCACTAGTCGCCGAGCACGTGATAGGCGCAAGTTAAAAATTCTGTGCCGGTGGTCCAGGTTGCGCCGGGGATATGGCCTCATGACATTGCACGCTAACTGAAATGCCTCATCTGCCACAAGGACATAAGGGACTGATTCTTGAGTGGAGCCTGGTAGCTGGCGTGGTGGGGGTAGATCCAACTGGTTGGTGCGTAGCCGCCGACCCATAATGGAAGTATTGAAGACTCTAGAGTCTTCCGTTCTTCCATAGGCCCCAATGTCAACAATTATAAACTTGTATTGAGGGTCGGCCAGAGCCAACAATACAACAGAAAAGTATTGCTTATAATTGAAGAATTGGGAGCCAGAGTTCGGCGGCTTACGCACCCGGATATGTTTGCCATCAAGGGCCCCAATACAATTAGGAAACTGGCATTCCTCCTCAAAGTCCCTTGATATCCTCAACCAGTCTTCCATCCTGGGCTCGGGCATGACAAGTTGATGTAGTCTTGACCATATTTCACAACATGTCGACCTGACTATGCCAGAAATGGTAGATCTTCCAATGAGAAACTCATGGTGGAGGGCGGTATAAGACAGGCCAGTGGTCAGGAAGCTGAAGAACAACAGAAAAGGAACATTTTAGAATGCAAAAATAAACAAAACACCAGGTACATACATACCAAACTTTTTATTGTTTCATATCTACTAACACACATATTTTTGCTCGCACAATGACTACGTGATATTCAGTACATATTACACATAACATTCTGGTCTGTAAGTTTAAATATATCTGGAATAATATGAGGGCCGAAAAATTAGTCCAAAAACAAAAAAAAAAAAAACATACTTTGGGCAACACATCGTGAACAAAGAGAATGTGGTTGTGTAGTACAGGGTTTCCCAACTCCAGTCCTCAAGGCACACCAACAGATCATGTTTTCAGGATTTCCTTTGTATTGCACAGGTGAAACAATTATCACCTGAGCAATACTAAGGAAATCCTGAAAACATGATCTGTTGGTGTGCCTTGAGGACTGGAGTTGGGAAACCCTGGTGTAGTACATACCGTAATGTGAGTAGAAGTCGCTCCTCTGCAGATAAAGCTTTGCGCATCCTTGTGTCCTGAAAGGTTATCCCAGGGCGCACTGTGTCCAAGAGGAGATCAAATGTTGCAAGGCACATGCGACAGTATTGGAAAAAATTTTCCGGATGATCCCGCAGAGAAGAATAGAGGCGGTGAAAATGACCTCTTGTGAGTCGTTGCCTCAAAAGTGGATGGACCCACATGCGTCTCCTCCGCGGATCCACTATCACTGGGTATGGGTGACCAAAGCGGCGTGACAAAAGCCAGTTGAAGAGAACCTGCTCAGTTGTGTGGAAACTCAGACTGTCTGCCATGCTGCAGATACAACACCGACACACCTAGTCAAGGCAAGGTCACAAATGGACAGAATAGAGGCAGCCACCTGTTCCAGAGCCAATAAATAGGGTGTAGGCTGATGATTTAAATAGTTAGCAGGCCTCAAAACCATTAAATGTCCATTTTGCAAGCCTGCGAGAAAATCTCGCTATACGGATGCCATTCCGATTACATACGGATTACATATGGATGTTTACATGCGCAAAATATGCGACCACACCTTGCTTACGGATTTCATACGGAGCACTATTTAGGGGTCATTCGTCCGTATTACACATGTAAAATATGGACCGTATTTTGCGTCGGTTAGTGTGACCCCGGCCTAACAGCGCAGAGAAGCTGCTCCTGAAGCTGGGCCTGGGTGTTCATAGGTTTTAGCTAGTTAGCTAGGCGGTTGTTTCTAAGTCAGATAGTTTAGATGGCTAGTGTCCTGTGTGACTGTGAAATCGACCTTCCAGCAGATTTTTTCTTTGTGCCATGAGTGAGATCCACAAAGACAGCAGGGTACATTTCATAGAAGTGTGTTGTGCACTGCTTTTATTGTGCTCCATGCACTAGTAGACCTTTCCAAATCTTATTTTTTCAGTTGCTAAACATGATTCAGCACACCATAGCTCACCTTGTCAATTAGTGGTGGTGAAATTGTTCTGTGTATAGAGCTGTTGCACAGTAAAAAAAAATGTTTTTAGAGTTGATAACGTGATTCAGCATGCCATATCTCACCTCTTCATTTAGTGGTGGTAAAACTGTTTTGTGTGCACAGTAAAAAAATATTTTTTGCAGCTGCTAAACATACTATAAAACACCATATCCAACCTTGTCATTTAGTGGTCGAGAAATTGTTCTGTGTGCAGAGCTGTTGCGCAGTAAAAAAAATATTTTTTGCAGTTTCTAACCTGATTCAGCACGTCATATGTCACCTTCTTATTTAGTGGTGGTGAAATTCATCTTTCTGCACAGCTGTTCCAGAGTGAAAAAATTTATATATTTTCGGTTGCTAAACATGTTACAGCACTCCATATCCCATCTTGTAATTTAGTGGCGGTGAAATTGTTCTGTGTGCAGAGCTTTTGCACAGTAAAAAAAAGTTGTTTCAGTAACAAACGTGATACAGCTGGATTGATCAGAGTTTGAAATTGTTTGGAATATATCTTCTAGGTTTTACCGGCCTCATCCACACTAAAAAAAAATTCTTCAATTAATAATGTGATACAGTAGGGGAGATTTCAGTTTGAAATAGTTTAGCGCATATAGTCTATGCTACACAGGCCTCATCCACAAAAAAAATTTATTCTGTTACTAATGTGATACAGTAGAGGTAGTCTCTGTTTCAAATTGTTTGGAGCATATCTTTTTTGTCATACAGGCCTCATCCCCACTGAAACAATTCTTTCTTCTATGACTAACGCGATTTTGTATGCCATATTTCTCCTTGATATTTAGTGCAGCTGAAATTCAGCTGTGTGCAGAGCTGGTGCAGCATAAAAAAATTAAACTTTTTGTTGCTAATACTGTGCTCCTTCCACACTATCTGAGCAACATGACTGGGAAAAAGCGAGGTCGTGGTGGAAGGGGGATTAGGCTTGATGTTCAAGGTGTACGTGGAGTAGGTGTTAATGTTAGTGAAAGAACTAGTGAACCAACTATGCCATGTATTATTTAAATAATAATAATCTTTATATAACGTAAACATATTCCGCAGCGCTTTACAGTTTTCTGCACACATTATCACCACTGTCCCCGATGGGACTCACAATCTTAATTCTGTATCAGTATGTCTTTGGAATGTGAGAGGAAACCCACGCAAACATGGGGAGAACATACAAACTCCTTTGTGGGATTTGAACCCAGGACCCCAGCGCTGCAAGGCTGCAGTGCTAACCACTGAGCCACCTTGCTGCCCGTATCTAAACACAACTGACAACTTCTGTTACTGGACGAGTCACTCCACTACCTTTCTTTGGCAACCACACATCAGTTCGTCTTGTAGATGAGGGTCAGAAAGAGCATGTGCTTGACTGGATGTCATGCACAGCTTCAAGTGGCCCCTCCTCCTTCCTCCATCTCAACATCACACTCAGTGCAGTCCAGAGGTGGCACCCCAATTACCCTTGCTTCCTCCTCTCCAACCGCCCAATTGACTGTAGGGAACCATTGATGGGTGAGTCTACAGAGCTGTTCACACATTCTATGCCATGGGCATCAGAAGTGTACTACAAAGATTAAAGTTGAGATTAAAGTTGAGAGGAGGAAATCATCTGCACCTATGCCCGATTTCTTTTTAGCTTGGATCTGGGTCTGAGCAGCATCCTGACCCTCGTAACCAAATGTCCAGATGTTAAGGTGTTAACCCCCGGGGGAACGTGATCCTGATGAGGCTCAGATATCTGAGGCTCACACAGACTATACTGTGCTGTCAGGGCAGGAAGAGGGGGAGGGCGAATCTCAGGGCGATGAATGTGAAAACACCAAGGATGATGATGAGGTTGGCGTGAACACAGAGGCACACAGCTGAGTGGGTCATCTGGGGAGGTGGAGATGGAGGAAGACTAGGAGGTTACCTTGCACCATATGGTGCATAAACAGAGTGATGCAACCTTGACAAGCACTGCATCCTCAGCCACAACTGTGGTTGTGGCCAGCAACGTTCACAGGTCTGTAGCTTGCAGGGGCGGCAAGGGTTGTCTAACCTCGGACTTTGTTGACACTGCAAAGGATGAGCCAACTCACATTATCTGCCAAATTTGCAAAAAAAAAGCTGAGTAGACGGAAAAATTGCAATAATTTGACTCCTACATGCATGAACCTTCACATGCACAATCAACATGCTTTTACTCTGGCAATCCTACTGTGATAAAATGCAGACCAGTGGACCTCAACAACCATCAGCCGCCGCATCACCCGCATCTGCTGCTTCTCCTCCTCCTCTGTTACCATGCCAAGTATTGTCATGCACGTCTCTGCCCACAGAATCTCCGTTTCTTTACCCGCTCAAGACAGGCTGAGTGAGAGCCCACCATCTGGTGTAACGGACGCGGACGTGCCTGCTATTTTTACCGATCTCCGAGAATGAGCACACCACAGCTTTATCAATCCACTGTAATATCTCCGCCTGCACCTCACTCATGGTCTCAGCAGTTTATCTGGATCACCGCACTCCACCCTCTCTCAGCACTGCAATCAGCCTTCGGTCCCACAGTTGTGGTCACGTAAAAGATTGCGTCCTCCTACATATGACAAAGCTAAAAGGTTGAACTCTACCTTGTCCAATCTGTTAGCTACGGAAATGCTACTTTTCCACCTGGTAGATACAGAAGGTTTCTGAAAGCTGATGACCGTTATAGTTCCTAAGTACCAGTTGCCCAGTCATCATTACTTGTCTAAGAAAATGGTGCTTGCGCTACACCAGCATGTCAAAGACAACATCACCCGTTCCTTGACAAAATCTATGTCTGCCAGGGTGCATTTCAGCTATATTATGAATGAGCACGCATACAGAACTAAAGTGTAGAAGTCTCGCAATCATATTGGTGGAAATGCACTCAGCACTTAAACGTAGAAGACAACCATTATACGGTAGTGGCATTAACAGGAAAAGGTCAACATATGTATCTTTTTGGGCTGAAAGTCCTGCACAAGTCCAGCACAGCAGCCCAACAAAGACAGGTCTAGAGGAGATGGTGATGTCAGGATTCGTTACAGGCCACAGCAGATCGAGAGGCAAATAGTTCCACACTAGAAGTCCAGACAGTAGTTAAGCACAGACAGCATCAGGGAGATGCTCAGAGGACTCTAGGCAGCATAATGTGAAGAGACAAAGCACCGAGTAATGAGCAGCAGCAGGGAGTCCACCAGTAGAGAGTCAGAAGCTCAGGAGCCAACAGCAACAAAATACTCAGGCAAAGAGGAACACATGGCCCGGACTTAAATAATCGGAACAAACAGGAAGTTCCATGACAAGGTGAGATACAAGATTCCATCTTGTATAAGGGCGAGCAGGCACAAAGGAAAGTCCGGAATCCTTACATATTTCTACTCTGGAGAAATGAATGCCACTTTGATGGTGTATGCCACTAATTGTTGGAAATGTGAACACACTCCTGGTTGGGTCTGCATTTGCTGGGTTGGCTGTAGTAGAAGAAATGTCACTCCCCATTATACTGTTTCTACTCTGATGAAATTGATGCCACTTTGATAGTGTCTGCCCCTAATTATTTTAAATCTGAAGACTCCTGATTGGGTTTCCATCTGCTGAGTTGGCTGTAGTGGAAGATGTGTCAGTCCCTACTATACTATTTCTACTCTGGTGAAATTGATTCCACTATGTTGGTGTCTGCCGCTAATTTTTTGAAATGTGGAGAGTCCTGATTGGGTCTCTCCTTCTGCTGGGTTCACTGTAGTGGAAGAGATATTGCTCCCCATTATACTATTTCTACTCTGATGAAATTGATGCCACTTTGGTGGTGTCTGCCACTAATTTTTGGAAATGTGGAGACTGCTGATTGGGTCTCTCTATCTGCTAGGTTGGCTGTAGTGGAACAGATGTCGCTCCCTTTTATACTATTTCTACTCTGAAGAAATTAGTGCCACTTTGATGGTGTCTGCCCCTAACTATTTTAAATTAGAAGACTCTTGATTGTGTCTTCATCTGCTGGGTTGGCTGTAGGGGAAAACTTTTTGGTCCCTATTATACTATTTCTACTCTGGTTAAATTGATTCCACCTTGTTGATGTCTGCCACTATTTTTTGAAAATGAGTTGTCTCCTGGTTGTGTCTCCTTCATGTGTGTTTTGTATAGCAGTAGGACTCCGAGACTGGCAAGCCACCACTGCATTTGAGTCAACTACACGTGTTACTATCCTTACATTATTCTGACAGTAGTAGTCTACAAAACTGATATTTGTGCCCCCTGAGTGTGGCAGAGCATCATAGCAGGTTGATCTGTTGCATGTGGTATCAGGGGTGTAACTATAACTGATTGGGCCCCATAGCAAACTTTTAAACGGGGCCCCCTCAAAGACACACCCCCTCAAAGACACACCCCTCCAGGAACTACATTTCCCAGAAGTCCATGCGGCAGGCAGCTCTGCAGAGAGCTAATAGACAGCGAGGGCTCAGGGAAGGGGCGGGACTAAACTAGTCTGAAGCAATACACTCTGTGACTGGCTGCAGGCAGGGCGGCGGGCCCAATATGAGCTTTGCTCCGCACAGCAGGCACAGAAATGCAGCGTAGGCTGCGAAATCATAGTGTACATTTTTTTCCGCCGGGGCCCCGGATCCCCTACACCAGTGGTCCCCAACCTTTTTTGCACCAGGGACCGGCTTCAAGCAAGACCATTCTTCAATGGCCCGGCAGGGCGGGGATGGAGGTGTGACAGGGGCGGGGCTTTGGTCATAAGGGGGCAGGGCTATGGACGCGGTTGTAGTTTAGCAGTGCATACTTATCATTTAATTATAACATTTATAATGTGCCTCAACTCACCATAGGTTTTGAATGAGTGGGAGCACCTGGCTTGTTTGTTTCTCTGTTTCAGTGGGAGCACTGGGCTACTTCTACTGATGACCGTCACTGCTAATGATGATTGGAACCTACAAGGAAATGGAGCATTGAGCATTTAAGAAATATTGTACTGGAGTACTGTACATGCTGATTATTTTCTAATCATCAGAAAATGTATGTGTGGTTCCCCCCGTCCTGTCCAGCTCTGTGTGGCTTCCCCTGTTGTATGCATGGCTCCCCTGTCCCATCCTTGTATACATGGCTCTGCTCCCACTCTCCCATCCTTTATACATGACTCTGCTCCCATCCTGTATACATGGCTCCGCTCCCACCCTCCAATCCTGTATACATGGCTCAGCTCCCATCCTCCCATCCTGTGTACATGGCTCTGCTCCCACCCTCCCATCCTGTATACATGGCTCTGCTCCCACTCTCCCATCCTGTCTACATGGCTCTGCTCCCACTCTCCCATCCTGTCTACATGGCTCTGCTCCCACTCTCCCATCCTGTCTACATGGCTCTGCTCCCACTCTCCCATCCTGTCTACATGGCTCTGCTCCCACTCTCCCATCCTGTCTACATGGCTCTGTTCCCACTCTCCCATCCTGTCTACATGGCTCTGCTCCCACTCTCCCATCCTGTATGCATGGCTCTGCTCCCACTCTCCCATCCTGTATGCATGGCTCTGCTCCCACTCTCCCATCCTGTATGCATGGCTCTGCTCCCACTCTCCCATGCTGTATACATGGCTCTGCTCTCACCCTCCCATCCTGTATGCATGGCTCCCCTGTCCCATCCTGTATGCATGGCCCGGCTCCCACCCTCCCTCCCTTGTATATATGGCTCTGCTTCCACTCTCCCTCCCTTGTATATATGGCTCTGCTCCCACTGTCCCTCCCTTGCATTGTATATATGGCTCTGCTCCCACTCTCCCTCCCTTGTATATATGGCTCTGCTCCCACTCTCCCTCCCTTGTATATATGGCTCTGCTCCCACTCTCCCTCCCTTGTATATATAGCTCTGCTCCCACTCTCACTCCCTTGTATATATGGCTCTGCTCCCACTCTCCCTCCCTTGTATATATGGCTCTGCTTCCACTCTTCCTTCCTTGTATATATGGCTCCGCTCCCACTCTCCCTCCCTTGTATATATGGCTCTGCTTCCACTCTCCCGGCCTCCCTTGTATATATGGCTCCGCTCCCACTCTCCGTCCCTTGTATATATGGCTCTGCTCGGCTTCCCCCATCCTCCCCCATCATACTTACCCTCACGTCACTAAACTTCCCTCCGGTCGCTGAACTTCCCTCCCTGCATCTCGTGGCGCTTCAGCTTCTTCCTGTGCGGAGTGGTCACGTGCTACCGCTCATTAAGGTGCATGAATATGGACGCCACGCCTATGGGAGAGGAGTGGCGTCCATATTCATGACCTTAAATGAGCGGTACACTTGACAGCTCAGAGCTGGAATCTGGATGAAGCCGCCATGCCGACAGGCACCGCTATGCAGGGTGAATATCAGCTGCTACACAGCCACCGGCTCCCCTTGTGTCCGCGGACCAGCAAGAGCACTGCAACGGCCCGGTGCTGGGCTGCAGACCGGTGGTTGGGGTAATTAAATTACACTACCAGGTAGCGCCGATCGGAGCCGGGGACCCGGGCGGCGGGCCCCAAAGCAACCGCTTTGGCTGCTAGCCCGGTAGTTACGCCCCTGTGTGGTATCAGGGCTCCCAGCACAGCAGGCCCACACCTATCCCTCACCCATCTCATCTTAATTTGAAGTTCAATTAAAAGCTGTAAATGCTGGGCCATACCCTGATGCCTCATGCATAGCTCATTGCTACTTTGCCATTCTAGAATTTGTACTGTGGGTGATTTGAGGCCACTTTCCTGTTGTCTATCCCTAATTTGATGTGTTTTGTCATTGACGTGGGCGGCTGGGACCTGGTCTGTGGCCCCAGGCGGTCAATGGCTATAGTTTGTGGTGGGGGTAATTAAGGAGATGAGAATAAAGTTTATAGTTACGCCACCTGTGGCAATCTGGTCAGAGGTAACCAGCGCTGCAATGTTGCTTCTCTGGGATGGATGTTGGGTGCAGCTGTGATGTTGTAGCCCTCCACAGGTAGGGCTGTAGTCCCAGGGCAGAATAGATGTAGTTGTTGGTAGAGTTGGTAGATGTGGAGTGAAGGAGTTGTGCAGGAGTAAAATGAAGGACACAGTCGCATGTAGTTCAATGGGCTTTACTCACTGTCTGGTGCACACAGATGCCCACTTCGGTACTGAGTCCTCCAGGTCTGGGATCCAGTAAACTTCCAGGTAGATGAGTACACCCCTCAAACACTCCCTTTCAGTATGTTCCTTTCTAGGCCGTCTCACTGTGCTGATTTCCTCTCCTTTCCAGCACCTTCACAGTCAGTGTCCCAGGCTAGCTACCGCGGATCCTGTCAGAATTCGTCACTCAGGCGGTTCCTTGATCCTATATGGCTGCCTTTCTAGGAAGATAACTGTGGGATACGCTGTGGCCCATACAGCAACCACAGCTGTCAGCTTGCTAGTTAAGTTCGTTGTTTACTATGCTAGGCTAGGGGCTGAGACCCTTCTGCAACCTATTTTCTTCTCCCACCTGATAGCAATCAGCGTGCGACTATAGAAATTCCCTTCTTTCCTCCTGGAAGCTTCTCCTCCCAGCCAATCTATCCGGCAGCTCCTCCTGACAGGAGCTGCTCCAAGTGCATCCTTCCTCCCGCTCTTCCCCTGAGGGGACTCACTCAACTCCTTTCAAATCTCCCACTCTTTCTCTAAGCTCCGCCCACTCGCTGTTCCCATTGGCTGCTCTACATCACTCCACTTTCTAAGCTCCTCCCCATTACCTACCTTTCCCACTAGCTCCCAACACCCTTTCCTAGCCAGTCTGGGATGAGGTCCTCCTCCCGTGGGGTACGCCCAGGTGCCCTGACTAACTAGTGTGTGTGTGTTGAATGCAGTGTTAAGAGTGTGGTGAGGTGCCCCCATCTTACCTGGTTGTGAGATACCACACCTCTGGATGAGATGCAGTACCTCTGTGGCGACTGGACCACATCATCTTTTGGGAACGTTTGACTTCAATGGCTTTCGGCTATGTTCAGTGAATATTTGACTAATAAATTGCCGAATATTGCAAAATCAACAATCGTAATCCGAAGTGAACATTGAAATATTCGCTCATCTCTAATACCAACCTGCAGGCCCGGCCACTGCCTTTATTGATCAATTCTGTACCTGACTTCTTCATTTTCTTTCCACTGACATTCCGACTATCATCTTGGGTGACTTCAACATCCCTACTGATACCCTTCAGTTGACAGCCTCCAAACTGCTGTCTCTTACTTCATCTTTTGGACTCTGCTCCCTATCTCACTTCACAACCTCCCCTCTCCCTCTATCAGACAACCATCTACTCACTTTCTCATTACTGTCCTCCTCACCTGTCACCCATGTCAAGTAACTAGTGCATCCCCACAGAAATCTCACACATCTAGACACCCACACTCTCTCTGACTCTATTCTACCACTGGCGTCTATATCCTCACTCCAGGACACAGACAGTGCCACTGCTTTCTACAATGCCACTCTCGCAGGAGCTATTGACGCGGTCACCCCCTCTCAAGCATGGCAGAGTGCGATGCATAAATAGACAACCCTGGCATAGTAACATCACTAAAAAGCTCTAGCACGTGTCCAGGGTTGCGGAGCGGCCTTTGAAGAAAACATGATGATTGCACTGCATTCAAACAAGCAACACTTGCTTTCAAATCTGCCCTTACCTCTGCTAAACAGGCCTACTTCACAACCTTTGTATGTTCACTATCCTACAACCCCAAACAGTTATTCAACACTTTTAACTCGCTCCTCCACCCACCCCTGAAATTATCCCCATGAAATTAGGAATATAACAACAACTTAGACATTTTAGGTGCTCCCTAAAAACACCTGTTTAGGGCAGCCTATCACATTCTCTAATCAAAGTTTCACGATCCATTTTTGGATCTGTGGCAGATCTGGTTTCTCAGATTAAAACTTTTTTCCTTTCATGCCATCGGGGGTTATTGTCAGTTTTTTCCTGCTGGCCTGCTGGTGTAATTGCATTGCTGCTGGGTTTGCTGATTTGGGTGGTGACCACTCCCACCATCCTTCAAGAGGTCGCCTGATGCATCAACTGACTGTCGGTGTTAGAGTTTTCTACTGTGACAAAAGTGGAGGAAGGAGCAGGCTGGGTGCAGTGGTGCTTCAGCTGAATACTTTGAACTGGTGTCTTTTACTTGCTGTGTGATGCTTTGCAAGAAGCTAAGTGTTGCATTTTTTGTTACGATGTTCCTTTTGGTGTCTGTCTTTCCATTCTTTTTGTTGTATTAGTGCAACCATGGGACCAGTGCTCTCACCTGCCAGTTTCCTACTTAGGGATAAGAGCAGGACAAGTGAAGGATTAGGTATCCTGCTCGGCGACGGGGTGAAAGAACCCATATAGGGATGATGGTGAGAGCAGGGCGCATCCTCATGTGAGTGCAGGAGGTGTCCATTTTCCCATTCCCTATCGACAGGGCCCACCGTTGTTATAGTTTTCCTGGTGTTCCTTTGTGTGTTGTGCCTTTTCGTGACCGACCAACCATTGGGTAGTGTCACACTGGGTCAGTCACTCCATGACACAAAATCCTTTTTATATTCTCTACTTCTCTGAACATAATTTGCCATCAAACTCAACCTTACCCAAAAGGCTCATGCAGCCTATATCTACAACCATTTCCTCAAGATGGTTGTTCCATCATTGTAAATAAGTACCTGTAATTACGTCACCACACCTTATTGTAGAATGTAAGCTCTAAAGAGCAGGGTTATCATTATTTTTGCTTTAATTGTTTGATTATCTTAAATGTAGTAACTTTTGACTGTTTTATATGAACTGCTGACTTGTAAAGCTATGCAGAATGTGTTTGCGAAATATAAATGAAGGGTATTATTATTAGTAGATTGAAGATGGTGAAGTTAAGCTGTTAGCTTTGCCATATGTAGGTGGAAAGAATCTTTTACATGAGTAAAACTGCACAAATGAGGGTTTGCTACTGTGCTGACACAGGGTGGACTAAGCTGCTGAACACAACAAGCTGCTGGACTGTGAAAGAGGTGCAGATGGAGATGTTATGGTGGATTGAGAAAGATGGGATGTGCTTGGTATGTAAGATCAGTCAAAAACAGCAAGCATGTCCAATTCCATATCAGCTGACAGACTCTCTGTCACCTCAACTCTAGAGGGTAAAGAAGTAGAGGTTCTTCGGCCGGAGACAATACTTGCCACGGTGACGGAGGAGGAAGAATCAGAAGATGCAGTTGATGGGGTGAAAGGTGGTTGGCAAGGCCTGCTAGTCTGCACTTTAGTACAGTGACATTCCCAGATTAACGCATGTTGATCGCACAGGTGCCAGTTCATGCATGTATTACTGAAAATAATTAAATGTTTTACTCTACTAGGTCTTTTTTTAAAAAGTTGACAGATTACGTGATTTTTTAGATTTTTGTCGGTCTGAAATAAAGAACCAAAATAGGCAACTGCAGAAATGCGAACACTGCTGTCCACTGCCAGATTTGGGGCTCAGGATGCATTGGTTGTCGTGGTTGCATAACTCTGTGTTTATGAAACCTCCTTGTCTTCCACCTCCTCCTCCACTGCTGAGCTACTCAGTTGCATGCCTTTGGGTTTACACCAAATGTGATCTACTACCTCATCGTCATCCTCTCTGTTCTCCCACTCCTCGTCATGAGAGTTACCCTCCTCCTCTTCCTGCCCTGACAGAACTGTACAGTCCGTGGGCGCCTCAAGTATCTGAATCTCGTGGATCACCTTCACCCAATGGAGTTAACGTGTGTTGACGAGGGGTTGGATTATGCTTGGACCAAACTTTGTCCAGCTATGGATCAAACTGATAAAAAATGTGGCCATTGGTGCAGATGATTTCCTCCTCTTAACTTTGTGAATCTTTGGAATACACGTCCAATGCCTATGGCATACAACGTGTGAAGATCTGCAGACTCAGCTATCTGTGGTTCCCAATATTCAGTTGGGTTGTTGGAGAGTTGTGATGTGAGAGAAAACACAGGTAATTGGGGTGCCACCACTGAGGACTGTACTGTGTGTAATGTTAAGGTGGAGGAAGAGGAGCAAAGGCTACTTGATGCAGTGCTTGCCATCTACTGGGGCACATGTTCTTTCTGGCCCTCATCTACAAAATGTACCACTATATGGCTGCCAAAGTAAGGGAGTGGAGTAGCCCATCCGGTAGCAGAAGTTTTAAAAATGCTGCGTAATTGCTCACTGCAGCAAAACAAACCGACTTCACATCCTTCAAATTATACCTGTCTCACAACCCTAAACAGCTATTCAGTATTTTCAATTCTCTCCTGCGTCCAACAGCTCCTCCCTCTCCCCTCATCACAGCTGCAGACTTTGCCTCACCACTTGTGAACTGGACACAATGTCCCACGTCATTACAAACCTTAACACAGTCTTAATCCCAAGCCTAACCCACCTCTACAACCTGTCACTTACTGGTGTCTTCCCTCCTGATTGAAACATACCTCAATCACACCCATCCTCAAAAAAGCCCACCCTTGTCCCATCCTCTGTGTCTAGTTATTGCCCCATATCATTTCTCCCCTATGCCTCCCAAGTACTGGAACAACACGTCCATTTTGAACTGTCCTCCCACCTCTCCTCTTGCTCTTTCTTTGTCCCCTAATAAGCTGGCTTCTGAGTTCACCATTCCCCTGAAACTGCCATGACTAAAGTCACCAACGACCTACTGCAATTTTGTCCTCCTTCTCCTGGCATCTACCTTTGACACAGTGGACCATTCCCTCGTACTACAGGCTTTCTGATCTGGAAATAGGAGAATAAGGAGTAATCAGATGAATAAGATAAAAAATACAAATTTTATTAGAAAAAGATTTAAAGATTAGAGTAGCAGCGTAAAGTGACGCAATACAAGAATTAACAGAAACAGCAGGGTCGCCATTCAAGAATACAACAGTAATTTCACATGATCTATGTATCCAACAATAAGATGTATAAGGTGCTGATGTGTAGAAAAGTAACCCCTGGTAAGACCCATCCCAGAGAAATCACAGCATGAAGGGAGTTAAACTAAATAGTGAATACAAGTCACATCCTGGAATAGTGCTTACTACAGTTGAGTGGGACCCTGGGCCGGGAGGCAACACGCGTTTTGCATGTTAAAACACTACTTTCTCAAGGGAATGATCTGATCTGCTGACATTACAAACTTGGTCCTTTTTTGATTTCCTCGTCACCAAACAGACAGGATATTCAGTGTCTCCCACTCATACACCACCTCCTCATCTTACCCCCTATGTGTCGGTGTCCCCCAAGGTTCAGCTGTAGGACCGGGCACTATGCTTAGGAGCGCTCCCTCTTAAAGGGACCTAAGGTATTCCCAGCCTATAACTGGGCTACACCTTTTATTTAAGGCTTTTCCTCCAATATGGAGGTGCCTGAGCTACGATGTTAGTTTGCCTTGCATGCTTGCTAGTTGTCAGGTTCCCTAGGTCCACCCGTCTGCTTGTCTACCCTGTATCCATCTGCTCGTACATATCTGTCTTCTGTCCATCAGCAGATCCTGATCGCACCTGTCAGGGCCCATCTGTATAACACCCGGTCTAGCCCGCACATGCCAGTGCTTTTCTGCTCCTCAGCCGGTCCCATCTGCACCCGTGATTCCAGAGTTCCTACACTGCCTGCATTCTTCATCCCTCCTTTGGGCCATAGCAGCTTACCTGCTGTAGGGGGTCAGCTGCCACCTCCTTGTCTCACCTTGGGGGTGCAGTTTTCGCCTGCTGCCTGTTGCCTGTAGCAGTAGGCCTCCTAGACCGTCAGGCCTCATCTTCCTTGGCGTCAACTATCAAATGAACTTTGACGTTCAATTGAAAGCTGTAAATGCTAGCCCAGACCCCGATACTGCATGACTAATTGCTGCCGTGCCATGCTACAATTTGTACTGTGGGTGAATTGAGGCCACTTCCTGGTGTCTCCCCCTAATTTGATGTGTTTTGGCAGTTTTTGGGGCCAGTTGAAGGTGATGTGCATGCAACTACTTGGTGAAAGAATCCCTTTAAAGTGTCACACTCATTTCAGTGAGCTCTTCTTTTATTCCTTTTATAATGTTTGTAAAGGCATGCCACATGTATAGGTGCGTGATTTTATACTCCTCTGATGTGACTGAATGAAAAAGAACAGAATGAAATGATCAGAAGGTGAATTCAAATCCCTTTATCCATATTGTCCAAATCTTGAATATTCAAATATTTTTTGGTTGTATTAGTGACATGTTCACTTAACATAAAATGGGAAGTTTTTAGACTGATAAATATTCTTAATTTATTTTGCAGACAATATGCTATGAAGATGTTCAAGCCATTCTATCTGCAGTATGATCCTTTTACTTGCAGCGTGGAAATCTTAGACTCCTTTCAGAAGGTTAGGACTGCCCTCTGGCAAATAAATGATGACCTTAAGAGTCTATGCTCTGCACTTGACAAGATATGCTAGAATCAAAATCAAATAATGAAGCCCACACGTAATGTTCTTTTGATGGTACTGTAGAAAAAAGTTCCTAAACTGTGGAAAAATTAATGTGTAGAACTATATTGTGAAACGATTTACATTTTTGATAGTGTGTGGCTATAACATTTTATATACCATGGGCATGGCCTAATATAAAAATGCAATACTTTTTTTCAAGATGTTATGCATGTGTTATACTTGCTATATTGGCAAAATAATAATAAAAATAGATTAACAACATCAAACTCTTTATTTCTCGACTATTTTGTCATAAAATAAAAAGCACTTGTTCTCTCTTTTTCCTGATTTCATAATTACTAGATCAACTCAAACATGAAAGAAATCATGGGTTAATTCATACTATTATTTACATTTGATGAAGGGGTTGTCTGCTTTGGACAATGGATTTTTTCCCTTTGAGTTCCCCAACAATAAGTTAAAGGGAACCTGTCAGGTCCACCATACCCTCCAACCCAGCAGCATTCACCTATGTAGTACTAAATTTCCTGCCTAACCAGCCCTGTATAATGTTTTTCAGTGAAAACGAGATTTAACCCCTTCCTGACATGTTCCATATACAGTTAAAACTATAAGTTTACATACACTATATAAAAAGACACATATGCATATTCTCAGTATATGACATGAAATCAGAACCTTTCCCATTTTAGGTCAATGAGTATTACCTTAATTATTAATATTTGTCAAATTGCAGAATAATGAGAGAGATAATGTTTTAAGGCATTTTTATTACTTACTGCAAAGTCAAAAGTTTACATACACTAAACTTACTATGCCTTTAAACAGTTCTGAACTACCCATATGATGATGTGCTGTGTTTTGGAAGCTTCTGTTAGTTCTTTTGGAAGCATCTGTGGATGTATTTTAATGCACACCTGAAACACACTGCTTCTTTGTGTAGCACCATGGCAAAGTGTCAAAAAATCAGCCAAGATATCAGTAAGAGAATTGTGGACTTGTAGAAGTTTGGCTCATCCTTGGGTACAATTTCAAGATACCTGAAGATGCCTCATTCATCTGCACAAACAATGAAATGCAAGTGCAAACAAGATGGGAATGTCCAACCATCATACCACTCAGGAAGGAGATGGATTCTATGTCCCAGAGATGAACATGCTTTGATCCGACATGTGCATATCAACCCAAGGACAAAAGCAAAAGACCATGTGAAGATGATGGCGGAAGCTGGTAAGATTGTGTCAATATCCACAGTGAAACAAGTTCTGCATCAACATGGGCTGAAAGGCCACTCTGACATGAAGAAGCCATTACTCCAAAAAAAACCATAAAAAATGTAGATTAATGTTTGCAAATGCACACAGGAACACAGACCTTAATTTTTGGAGACATGTCCTGTGGTTTGATGAAACTAAAATTGGACTTTTTGGGCATAATAACCATTGGAAGCCTAAGAACGCCATCCCAACTGTGAAACATGGAGGTGGCAGCATCATTTTGTGTGGTTGTTTTGCTGCAGGAGGGGACTGGTGCAGTTCACAAAATAGAAAATAGAAGCTTAAAGCTTGGGCTGAAATGGGTTTTCCAAATGGACAATGACCTGAAGCATACTGCCAAAATGGTAACAAAGTGGCCTAAGGATAACAAAGTCAATGTATTGGAGTGGCCATCACAGAGTCCTGATCTCAATCCTATTGAAAATTTATGGGCAAAGCTTGAAAAGGCAGGTGCGAGCAATGCAACCTACAAACCTGGATCAGTTACACCAGTTTTGTCAGGAGGAATGGGCCCAAATGCCGACCAACTATTGTGAGAAACTTGTG